>NC_033559.1:0-1200000 GCF_001680005.1 Plasmodium coatneyi
CCTAAACCCTGAACCCTGAACCCTAAACCCCGAACACTGAAACACGAACCCTAAACCCTGAACCCTGAACCCTAAACCCTGAACCCTGAACCCTAAACCCTAAACCCTAAACCCTAGAATAGAACTAAAAACCATGTCACTCTTGATTCAAATTACCACATAACTTTGGCATTAATTAGTATTATGTACATTCTAATAGTAAATTCATTTTCATTTTAAAATATATTTGTACATACACACTCAAAAAAGAAGCAAACAAAAAAAGAAAAAAAGAAGAAAAAGCAGCACAATGATGGCATCTTCTGTGAAGCTGTTCATACTCACCTGTACCCTATTCTTGTGGACGCAATACCCCAACTGCGTACGACAAAAACTAATTAATTTCTAAAATCTGCGCATATATTTATTATAAATGAACTTCTATTTTTTTTCTTACTAAAAATGGAAGTAAAAAAAAGAAGAGAAAAAAAAAAAAAATTTCACCACCCTAACAACCCTTCCTTCCACCATCCACCTAACCACCCTTCTCTTCCTTATCTCCTTTTTTTTTGTTTTAGGTGACTGCTGTAAGCACATCATCCAAGGGTGTAGAAACGCAAAAAGAGAAAAGCACCCCCTTTGGCCCGACCACCAAAGGGGGTGGTGTAAAAACACAATTAAAACAAGAAAGTGGTGTAAGAACATCACTAAAATCCAAGTGGAGTGATGATGATGCTACATCAAACAACAACAACGATGACGTCGTCCCTTTAAGGACGGAAAGAATAGACGCTTTCTTTGATCAGAACGATAAAAAATTATTTAACGATAAAAAGTTATTTCACCGACTCCATGCAACAAGAATTGGCAATAAGGGCAAAAATGGACGCCCCCAAATGGATAATGATGGTGCTTCCTATCACCCCTTTTGGAAGAACCGTCGCCACTGCGGTGCAATAGACTGCTCTTTGGACATCAGTTCCTCTATGGATAGAAGTTCCTCCATGGAAAGCAGTTCCCCCATGGATAGCACTTTCTCCATGGACAGCAGTTCCATGGACAATTCTGTGGATAGGAGTTCTACGGACAGCCTCTTTGAGGAGCGAAGTGATGGCCACTATCAAACACCATATATAAAAAATGGAACACAGAATGGAAGAAGAATAGGGGTATTCCCACCCATGAACATTCGACCTAGAGGATTTTTTAATAAACTATTGTATGCTATAAAAAGAAAATTATGGACAAGAAAAGGGGAAGCATTCCTGTCACCGTTCTTGTCATCACCTCTCGTATTGATAATTTCTGTGTTATATTTTTTCGCTTTGTGTTGTATCGGTGTAATTGTGGTTCTTTCTATAGGTGGTCCACCACCACCATACTCGTGGCCTCTTTGTTGTTTTGCCATTGTTGCCTTTATGGTATGTATTTTTTTGAGCGTAAAATTAGGTACGAATTGGAACGCTTAAGGAACCGTACCAAACTGTACCAAACCGAACCAAGCCGTTTTGGAGGAACCGTTACGAACCGTTTGGAAACCTCTTCGGAGGAACTGTTGTTTGGGATGAAGGAGAACCTTTGTTTGGGGTGGAAGGAAGGTTATTATGTGGTAGGTGGGTTGTTAGGAGTGGTAGGGTGGTAGGTGCAAGGAAGGTTGTTAGAGGTGTCAGAAGGAAGGTTGTGTTATGTGGGTGGTAGGAGGGTTGTTTGGGAGCTAGGGTGGTGGATGGGTTGTTAGGTGGTAGGTGGAAGGAAGGTTGTTAGATGGGTGGTGCAAGGAAGTTTGTTAGGGGTGTTGTAGGGAAGGTTGTGTTAGGTGGTTGGTGGAAGGAAGGAAGGTTTAGGGTGTAAAGAAGGAAGGTCAGTTCCTTTAGGGAGAAAATAAAAAAAAAAAAAAAAAAGTGTGTTGAAGAAGGTGTGCAGAGGGGTGCAGGTATGCATTTTAGGGTGAAGGGAAGGTTGCTCTTTTTTTTTTTTAAAGAAGAAAAAATTAAAAAATGTATAAAAAAAAATAAAAGAAAAAAAGAAGAAAAAAAAAAAAGAAGAAAAAAAAAAAAAAAAAAAAAAGGAAGGGAGGGAAGTGTGGAGGGAGGTGCACTTAGGGGTAGTATGTGGGTGGAAGGTGTAAAGAAGGAAGGTGGTGTTAGATTGTTATGTGGTGGAAGGATGATTCTTAGGGTGGAGTGAGGAAGGGAAGGTTGCTGGGGTGGAGGGAGGAAGGGAAGGTACTTCCTTAGGGAAGGAATGTTGTTAGGGGTTTTGGGGGTGGTAGGTGGTTTGAAGGGGTCTTAGGGGTGGAAGGAAGGTTGCTTTTTCTTCCTTTAGGAAGAAGAAGAACAAGAAGAAGAAAAAAAAAAAAAAAAAAAAAACAAGGAAAAAAAAAAAGTATTCTCAGAAGAAAAGGACGTAAGGAATGAATGTATGTGTACGTTCTGTTGTACACACTATGTGTAGATACTTAGTGAAATACTATTTTCCATTTAGGAAGTAACGATTCCATTGTTAATAAATAGTGTGGTAGAAAAAAGAAAAAAATGGCTCCGCCGAAGACTAGTGAATATGAACATCCTTCTAAGGTAGAGGAGGAAGTGGGGGATGATGTTGCATATGGTGCGCCTCGTGCACGTAGTGCGGAAGGAGCAACAAACAATGAAGCTAACAAAGTTCGTCGACGTAAGAAGAGAGAATATCTATTAACTATCAATTCAGAACCCGGAGTACAAATAGCGGAGGTTCCCGGTGACGGGTATAGATACGACTATGGTTACTTATATATATGTAATATATATATATACTTTAAAAAAGTAGTGGAACCACGGTAAAAAAAAAAATTATTCTCTCTCACTCTCATTCTCTATGTGTTCTTTTTTTCCCCTTCCTATAGGTCAAATGCAGAAAGTGGTGTAATTCTGACAGTGGATGGAGATCGACTTCTTCCACGCACACCATCAGCTCCTACAGGTGGTGCCACCACCTGCAACACTGATTTACACACACGCTTAAAGACTGTCACGGAGAAATGGTTTCAACTCAGGGGTAAGAAGAAAACACAGGAGCAGGACTTGGTAAGTAGTACTATTAATCACTGTAATTTATTGATACTTCCCTGGGGTTGTATGTCTTATTTGTGTGAACAAAGAGTGGATGGAACTTGGTTTTATGTGCTCACGGAGTGCCCATATATATGCTCTTCCTTTTCTTCTTATATGGGCAGACGGCCTTTTGGAAGGACGTCGAAAATGTACTCGGAAAATTAGCTAAGGCTCTAACAGCTACTGAAGAACCAAACAATAATCTGTGCAACAATAGTGCTGGGAAGCAAAGTCGTACACTAACTGAAAGCGAAAAGACTGCATGTAAGAACATTGCTAAAGGGTTGAAAGGTATATACGGTATTCAGCTTACAAAGTCAGATAAGCAGCAGCACCCTGTTGAGAACCAAAAATTTGAGCAAACAATAGGTTGTCTCATGTTAAATTTGTACGCTCAGGAAATAAAGAAAAAGTGTCCCATCATGGGGGAAACTGTTCAACAAGCTTTTCCTATCCATGAGAAGCTTCACAAAACTGCATGCGCAGATAAGGTCAATAATTGTGTTCAATGTGAGTGGGACGAATGTGCAAATTATACTCTTAAAGAAGGAGTGGACCTGAGAACAAAATTGAAAGCAATGCTCCTGGAGAATAAGGACATAAAAAAAACAATGTCTACAATAAGTGATTCATGTAAGCAAAGTAGCACAACACCATCCTAACAACACCACCACACTATCACCAACACCACACTAACAACCCACCTACCACCTAACAACCCACCTACCACCACCACTAACAACCTTCTTTCCTTACAGCCGCTATTGGGGGATGGTTCACACTATTTTCGAACGATGTGTCTAGAGATGACAAAAAGAACTATGAAGAATTGGACCCTCTACTATCCTTATGTGGAGGGTTGAAAGAAGATCTTGGCGATGTCATGGAGAAGTATGAGGGTTTCTGTGAAGTTATGATAAGAAATATAATATTGACGACAGGCGTTCCAAAGCAATATAAAAACGAAAAGGGAAAAACATCATGTGAAAAGATCGTAAGGGGAATTCCTGTATGTGATTTATTAAAAGCATGGATGTATTATACGAGTATCTTCTGTGTCCCTAAAGATGTTATTGTATATGTCCTTAGCATTGTGCAACAGGTAAGGGAAATATTAAATAAGAATCAGAAGTATGTGGAATGTGCTTATGAGGATGCACTTAACATTCCTTATGGAGGCGGTACGGATGTGTTAGATGAAGCGTACCACCTATTTGGCACAAGTACGTTGTATCATAAAATAGAAGCATTAACTAACAAGAAAGCATGGTGCTTAGAGGCGCCTACGCGTCCAAAACTTGCACGGGATGATCTTGGAGTGGGTGATCGAATAATCAATGGTAATGACCACCTGAAGGAATTGAAAGAAGTTGTTGAGAATGTTACGGAAGTATTAAAAGAGGAGGAAGGAGGGGAAGGTGGGGTGTCTGAAACAAGTGAAGCGAAAGAGTCAGGCAAAGAAAAACCGGAGGAGGAGAAACCATCAGCGTCTGACGTCACTGATAAAAAAGAGGACCCAGGTAAGGTTACAATATCTTCTAAGGTGGCAACTCCCACTAGATCGGAATGTGGAAGTGGGCAAGCAGCTAGTCCAGAGAAAGCATTTTCATGTGCTGAAATGCTCGCTGGGGAAAGCACTCAAATTGGTACTAGTACTAATAACCCAAGCGGTAACTGGAATAAGGACACAGGGATCATGCCATATGGGGGCGGGGCGGCGGAATGCCTGGTAGTACACCCGGTACTAGTGTTTATAAACACTTCTTTTACTTTCATCACTTTAGGTGCTGATGTCAAAGAGGAAAAGACTTCGGAGGAACCAGGTTCCCCAGGGGAAGATACCGTGACGAAGGTGGAACCATCAGAACAGGAACAGGCTGAGAATGCTGATGGGGGCGTTACTGAGCAAGTTCAGCCCGTTACACCTGCCCCAGCTCCTTCACCTGGTCATGCTAGTGCTGGAGGTGGAGGAGGCAGGGCAGGAGCAAGTAAAGCTGATTTAAAATCACCTAAGACTGCCAGACTTATTAACAAGATGGACCACCCCGTCCTTCCTTACGTCCCTCTTGCTCCTGCCTTGCTTGGTATTTCTGTTATGAGTTATTTACTTTGGAAGGTAAGAAAAGAAAAAATTAATATTAGAAGAAAGAGGAAAAAAAAAAAAAGGGTTCAGGATTTCACATTTAGGGTGTATAGAATTTAATATTTAAGGGTGTAGGAGACTTCTCATTTAACGTGCTGGATTTCGCATTTTAGGGTGTGTGTTTGTAGGATTTCGCATAGTACACTTGGGTTTGAAGTAGTAATTACTGTTGCGTGAACAAACGTTTCGCACCCCTATTTAAAAAGCATTTTCTCTCTTTTTTTTTTTCCTTTTTTTGTAGTACTTTGGCATGCTTCGTAAGACAAGAAAACGTTACAGAAGAGCTCATCAAGTACGTGGCCCAACCATACAAGAACAACTCCTTGACCATCTTGAGCAGGATGGTCCACATGAATATACCGTAGTAAAGGAACGCACACCTCGTTCAACGCCTATAAAAAGGAGGAAAAAACGGGTTCCTGGTCGTCGCCGTCGTGGTGTACGTCGCCGCATGATTATTGATATTCATTTAGAAGTCTTAGACGAATGTCAAAAAGGGGACCTGCATACGACGAAAGAAGAGTTTTTTGAAATATTGGTTCAGGAATTCATGGGAAGCAAATTTATGAAAGAAGAAAATGTTCCTAAGGAACAGGTTCCAAGTTCAGATTTCGGCTTTAGGGAGAAAGTCTTTGCTCCTAAGGAAGGTGTTTCCTGAGGGAACACGTTCCAAGTTGAGATTCCGGGTTTAGGGAGGAAGAGTTTCTTCCTAAGGATGAAGTTCCTGAGGTAAATGTTCCTATGGATGATGTTCCTAAGGAACAAGTTCCAAGTTCTAATTCCGGGTTTAGGGTGTAATAAATATATTTTTTCTTTTTTTTCGTTATTGCATGACAGTGTTTAGGTTCATGTGTAATTAGTATAAGCCGGGAAAAAAAAAATTTTCCACTTCATTTTGATTTGTTTTGGTAAAATTTTTTTTATTGAGGATCCAAAATATGTTAATTTTTTTGGTTATTGTTTTCTATGTTTATAATATTTTTTTTGGTTTTAATAGTTTTCTACTCCCTAATTCCAATTATGGACATTTGAAAAGTGGTTTCAAAAATTGTGCGTGAGGATTCGAGCGAAGGTTCCCGCGAGAATTCTCACGCTCCTTTGTACAGTTATTCATACATACGAATGAAAAGGTAAGAGAAGGAAAGAAGGAATAAGATGGAATAAAAAAGAAAGAAGTAAAGAAAGGAAGAAGGAAGGAAAGAAGGAATAAGGAAGGAAAGAAGGAATAAGGAAGGAAAAAGAAGGAATAAGGAAGGAAAAAGAAGGAAGTGTCTCTTTTTATTGTTTCTTACATAGCATATAAGCTTTATAATGGTCATTTATGCGTCCCCCCTCTTGAGGGAGCGGGCACACACTCATTCCACATTCCAAATGAATGTTACATTCCACACAATGTGTTACACAACGGTGGTGTTACATCCGACTGTAACCTACATTCGTTCTTTGATGATGACCTGGTGTACTATTATTATTTCCATTTGTTCCTGCTCCTGTTCTTGTCTTCCCTCCCCTGGTAGGCTGTCTTCTGTTGTATGCACCAGAGCATAGTGTGGAATTTCCTGTTGGACCTATTGTGGAAGTATCCGTTGAATCGTATGTTGAATAATTCTCTGTTAGAGTATCAAAGTCCCTTTCAATTGTTGTTCTTTTCCTTCTCCTATTTCTTCCTGCACTGCTTCCAGAATGGTTACTGAACCAAGAAGACCATGGTTTATACTAAAGCGAAGGAAGGTTGTTAAGCGTGTAGGTTGTTAGGGGTGGTAGTTGGAAGGAAGGAGGTCTAAGGAGGAGGAAGGAAGGGGTCTAAGGATATAAGGAAGGTTCTAAGGAATAGAAAGTAATGGGTCTAAGAAAGGAAAGGAAAGAAGGAATAAGAAGGAAAGAAAGGAAAGAGGGAATAAGAAGGAAAGAATGAAAGAAGGAATAAGATAGAATAAAAAAAGGAGGAAAGAAGGAATGAAGGAATAAGAAGGAAGGATGTTAGGGCTGGTAAGGGGTGGAAGGAAGGATGTCTAAGGAAGGAAAGGGTCTAAAAAAGGAATGAAAGGGGTCCAAGGAAAGAAGAATAGGTCTAAGGAGGGAAGCAAGGGGTCTAAAGTATGAAGGGAAGGAAGGGGGCGAAGGAAGGAAGCAGGAGGAGGGAATGGGACGGAAAAGAAGGGATGAAGCAAAGAGAGTGAAGAAATAGGTGTGAAGGAAGGGCGTGTTAGAAGGAGTGGGTTAGAAGGAAGGAATATCTCAGGAAGGAAAGGAATGTCTAAGGACGAGTGAAGGAAGGGTCTAAGGAAAGAAGGAAAGGAAAGCACCGAAGGGGTCTAAGGAGGAAACGAAGGAAGGGTCTAAGGAAGGGGGTCTAAGGAGGAGGAAGGAAAGGGAAGGGTCTAAGGGAGGAAGGGATCTATGGAAGGAAGTGTTCTATGGAAGTAAGGATGTCTAAGGAGGAAAGGAAGGGTTTAAGGAGGAAGGAGGAACGAAGGGAGGGTCTACCATTATTTATATTTCACAACTATTGTTTTAGTTCCTACCTTATATGCGAGGAAAAGGAGTGGGGGTAATTCTAGTAGGGCTAAGGTACCAAAAGCAGAAGAAAGGGAAGAAGCAGCACTCGCTTTACTTACAGCTTCTTCTGCTGCAAGGGATGCTGCCTTTGCTGCTTGTTGTGCTGCTTCTTTTTCCTGTTCTGCCTGCTTTGTTTTCTGTTGTGCATCTTGTATGGCAAAATTTTTTGTACAGTAAGAATCTAACGCTTTTGCCATAACACAATAGAACTTGTATTTGTTATTATAGTCGTAACAATAGTCACCACCTTCAATATATGTTCTCCCTGCTATGCAACTTTGTCCCGCAGAATCACATGCTGTGGAAACTTCACTCAAGTACTTTGACCAGTTCCCATTACAATCCGTCCAACTGTTCAGTAACATCTTATTTATCTTCTCATGTTCGTAATAATATTCATATACTCTTTTCATTTGGCTGACTACTGTTTTGTTAACATCGCTGTATTTAATTCTACATTTGTCCAAATGAACATCTGTCAGCGTAGTGTGAATTGCAGTCAGAAGTTCTGAAAATGTATGATTATTGCTTAAATACTTCCCATATGTATCTCCTAACCAAAAATAAAAGAAGAGACAAGGTTCTTTATTTTCGTAGTTTGATTGCTCATTCTGCTGGCATGCGTAACAATAAGCCTTTGCGATTTTCTCCGCGTCTATAATAATTTTCTCACATCCCTGGAATTTAGTGTTTAATTGAGCCTTTAATTTTTGAGGGTCGGCCTTAGTGCCAGTGCAGTTCTGCGTACCACTGTCAAAGTTATTGTAGAACTTGCTGTATGAAGTTAACTGATTTAAAAATTGATCCTGCGAAAATGTAAATGGTAGAAAAGAAGTGGTATATATATATAATTATATATGTCTGTATATACATATATATATATATATTCCACACGTTATTCAAATACTCCTTTTAAATTAAGGAAGTAATAAAGGGCCTTACGTCAGCCATTTTGTTTACACGAACTCTTGTTTATATTCTTCCTTAAGAATTGTTCACACAATTATGTAATAGCAAAGTATATGAGGTTTTTGTTTGTTTGTTCTATGATGATTGGATTGTAAGTGTAGGGGTGAATTTGGAAATTTTCATTTCTTGTTTCTTCAATAATAATAATAATAATATATATTCCTTAATTCCTTGAACAATAGTAATATACCACATACACAAATTTGTACATCAAAATCATTACACATGTACATTGGAGTCATTACATATGTACATTGTGGCCATTACATATGTGCATATATATAATTAAGGTAAAAAAATATATAAAGAATTAAGCCCAAAAGAAAAAAAAAAGTACTCCTCCTAATTTTTTTTTAATGCATATATATATATTGTATACAGTTCATCTATATTCATATGTGCAGTTCTTACATATATATGTATAAGGAGGAACGTTCCACCGCCCTTCCCCTTTCCTGGATGTGTATATTCATAAATATACTGTGAAGAGGGTAAATTTATATGAACTGAAATGAAAAAAAGCGTACGAAATATACATAGAATTTCCATTAATTATGCATACAAGGGAGAAATATATCCATCCTTATAGTATATGCTTGACAGTACATCCTCCACTCTTCCCTTTTGTTGATGTGATTGTTCAGTAATGATAAATTGTTTTTTTCTTCCTTTTTTTTTTTTTATATTTAACATTATTTTCCCCTCAAAAAAAAAAAAAAAAAAAAACGGGTAGTAATTTTTTAGTGTATACATGTATAAAAATCCCACTGTTAAAAATGTGCATAATAATTTGCTACTCCACCTCTCATTACAGCGTCAAAAGTAGTGTGGAATACTATGGAGAGTGTGAGGGAGGGGTGTAACATTCTCTTTTTTTTTTTTTCTCATAAAAGGGAATAGGATTATTAAGGATGTTATCATCATAAATTGTATAGAATAGAACTAAAAACCATGTTCCTCTTATTTCAAATTATCACATAACTTTGGCATTAATTAGTATTATGTACATTTTTATTACTTCCTTCATTTTAAAAATATATATTTGTACACACACACTTAGAAAAGGAAGTAAACAAAGAAGAAGTAAAAACAGCAAAGTGATGGCACCCTCGGCGAAAGCTCTCTTATTTAGTTTATTACTTTGCCTTTGGCAATATAATTACTACGTAAGATAATAAGAACTACAATATTGTAATTCGCACATGCATTCATTATAACTAACTTGTATCCTCCTTATTAAAAATGGAAAAGAAGAAAAGGAAAAGAGAAAAAAAAAAATTTTCCACCCCTAACAAGCTTCCTTCCACCAACCATTACCCTAACAAGCTTCCTTCCACCAACCATTACCCTAACAAGCTTCCTTCCACCTACCACCACCCCTAACAACCTTCCTTACCCCCTTCTTTTTTTTTAGGTGACTGCCATAAGCACATCATCCAAGGGTGTCGAAACTGAACACAAGAGAATTAGTACCCCCTTTGGCACCACTACCCCTGGTACGGGTGTAAGAACACTAAAATCCAAGTTGATTGATGATGATGGTACATCAAACAACAACAACAACGATGACTTCGTCCCTTTACAGAAGGAACGAATAGACGCTTTCTTTGATCAGAACGATAAAAAATTATTTAACGATAAAAAGTTATTTCACCGACTCCATGCAACAAGAATTGGCAATAAGGGCAAAAATGGACGCCCCCAAATGGATAATGATGGTGCTTCCTATCACCCCTTTTGGAAGAACCGTCGCCACTGCGGTCCAATAGATCGCTCCATGGATAGCAGTTCCATGGACAGCACTTGCTCCATGGAAAGTTTTACTTCCCTATCAACAAACAACAGCAGGAGCAGCCCTTGCTGCTCCATGGATATCGGTTCTATGGAAAGTGTTCATTCACTGTCCACAAGATGCAGTTCCATGTGTAGCCGTTGCTGCTCTATGGATAGCAGTTCCTCCCTGGACAGCACTTCTTCCATGGACAGCAATTCCTCCATGGAAATCGGTTCTATGGAAAGCACTTGCTCCATGGACAGCAGTTCCTCCATGGAGAGCCTCCTTGAGGAGCGAAGTGATGACTATCATTATGATGATTATTCAACAACACCATATAGAAGAAATAAAGTTCAACATGAAGCAAGAATAGGGGTATTTCGACCATGGGAATTCCAACCCATGGAATTTCGACCTAAGGAATTTTTTAAGAAATTGTTATATCCTATAAAAAGAAGATTATGGACAAGAAAAGTGGGAGCATTCCTCTCACCGTTCTTGTTATCACCTCTGGTATTGGCCATTTCCGTGTTATATCTTTTAGCTTTGTGTTGTGTTGGTTTAATTGTTGCACTTTCTATAGGCAATCCACCACCACCATATTCGTGGACGGCAAGTGATTTTTCCATTGTTGCTTTTATGGTATGTATTTTTTTGAGTGTAAAATTAGGTACGAATTGGAACGCTTAAGGAACCGTACCAAACTGTACCAAACCGAACCAAGCCGTTTTGGAGGAACCGTTACGAACCGTTTGGAAACCTCTTCGGAGGAACTGTTGTTTGGGATGAAGGAGAACCTTTGTTTGGGGTGGAAGGAAGGTTATTATGTGGTAGGTGGGTTGTTAGGAGTGGTAGGGTGGTAGGTGCAAGGAAGGTTGTTAGAGGTGTCAGAAGGAAGGTTGTGTTATGTGGGTGGTAGGAGGGTTGTTTGGGAGCTAGGGTGGTGGATGGGTTGTTAGGTGGTAGGTGGAAGGAAGGTTGTTAGATGGGTGGTGCAAGGAAGTTTGTTAGGGTGGTGGTGGTAGGGTGGAAGGAAGGGTTGTTAGGGTGGTGGAAGAGTGGAAGAAACGTTGTTAGGTGATAGTTGGGTAGTTAGGTGGTTGGTGGAAGGAAGTTTGTTAGGCGTGGTGGTTGGCGGAAGGTTGCTGATTTTTTTTTAAAGAAGAAAAGAAAAGGAAAGGTATATGAAATAGAAGAAAAAGAAAAAAAAAAAAAAAAAAGGAAGGGAGGGAGGAAAGTGTGTAGGGGGATGCTGTTCTTAGGGGTGGAAAGAAGGAAGTATGCTTAGAGGAAAGTATGTAGGATGATGCACCTGAGTGGAGTGTTAGGGTGGGTTGAATGTGGAAGTAATCGTCTTAGGGAGGGAAGGAAGGATGAAGGGAACGAAGGAGAAGAAAGGTTGTTAGGGGTGGAAAGAAGGATGTATCTTGATAGAAGTATCCAGGAAGGTGCACCTAAGGAGGAGTGTTAAGGTGCAGGGAAGGAAGGTCAATTTCTTTTAGGAGAACAAAAAAAAAAAAAAAAAAAAATTTGAAGGGAGGAAGATGTGCAGGATGATGCACATAGAGTGAAGTGTCGATGGAAGTGTGAAAGATAGTGCACATGGGGGTAGTAGGTGTAAGGATGATTTGAAGAAAGGAAGGTTGTTAGGGGTGTTTGGTGTAAGGATGATTTGAAGAAAGGAAGGTTGTTAGGGGTGTTTGGTGTAAGGATGATTTGAAGAAAGGAAGGTTGTTAGGGGTGTTTGGTGTAAGGAAGATCATTTCCTTTAGATAGGAAAAAAAAAAAAAAAAAAAAAAAAAGGGGAGGGAGGAAAGTGTGTAGGGGGGGTGTAGTTTTTAGGGGCAAGAGTAAGGTTCTTAGGCGTGGAAGGAAGAAGGTAAGATTGTTAGGGGGTGGAAGGTGGTAAGTGTGCAGGGAGGTCCAATTCTTGGGGTAGGAGTAAGGTTCTTTTAGGGGTGGTTGGTGGAAGGAAGGTTGCTTTCTCCTCCATTTTTTTGCAAAAAGGAGAAAAGGAGTAGAAGAAAAAAAAAAGGAAGAAAAAAAAAAAGGAAGACAAAAAAAAAAGGAAAAATAAAAAAATAGAAAGGAGGAAAGAAAGAAAGAAAAAAAAAAAAAGAAGGGGGGAAAGTGTTCACGATGGTGCACTTGGGGGTAGTAGGTGGAGGGTAGGTTCCTAGGGGTGTTGGAATAAGTGTGTGTTAGGGGTGTGGTGGTAAGTTATAGGGGTGCAAGGGAGGTTCTTAGGGGTATTAGAATGAATGCTTATGGCTGTTAAGTTTTAGGGTGTGAGGGGTGGTAGAATGAAAGGGTTAAGTGTATTAGAATGATGGTTTAAGGATGGAAGGAAGGGTGTAAGCGTGGTGAAACAAAGTTTGTTACAGGTGGAAGGAAGGGAGTAAGGGGTGCAAATATATGTGCTACGGCTGGAAGGAAGGTGCTCAAATTTTTTTTTTTAACGAAAATAGAAAAGAAGAATAGGAAAGGAAAAAAAAGAGGTGTTCAAATGTTCCTTTTTTTTCTTCTTTTTGGAAAGAAGTGTAAAGCATATGTTAAGGAGGAGGATTTACGTCTTCTTTCAAATAAGAAGCGATAAAAGGAAAAGAAAAGGAAAATAAAATAAAATAAAATAAAATAAGGAGTGTGTAAGTATATTCTTCTTTTTTTCTTTTTTTTAAAAGGGAATACAGGAATTAAGAGACCTAAACGAAGAGAATGAAATAGAAGGAAAAAAATTACACAGGAAGAAATTAAAAAAACATAAATAACAAAGTAAATGACCCAATCTACAACACCTCCAACCAAATCCCAATCAACAGGTAAGACTAATTATAAGGTTGATTGTAATAGCGATTGTTTGAATGAAAAAGGAATAAAAAAATTACGAACGCTGTTTCCATCATCCTCATCATCATCTTTCGAAAAACATGAACTACCCATATCTTCTACTTCCATTCCTGCAGGCACGCACCACTGAATTAGGCGAGAAAATGGTCGATAAGGTGGACGCATTTTTTAGGAGAAAATGGGTAAATGTCATATGATTTATAATTTTTAAGGGGGGGAAAAAAGGGGGGGGAAGACAAATAGGAAATTGTACTTTTTGTACATGCAATTTATATCCGAAATCAGTACATTCCACTGCATATAGAAAGTAGTAGTGATGGTTGTTGGGGGTAGTAGGTGGAAGGAAGGTTGTTCTGGGTAGCAGGTAGAAGGAAGGTTTTTATGGGTGGCAGGTAGGTGGAAGGTTGTTAGGTGGGTGGATGGAAGGAATGTTGTTAAGGCTGATAGAAGGAAGGTTGTGTTAGGGGTTGTTGGTGGTAGGAAGGTTGTTAGGGTGGTGGTTGGTGGAAGGAAGGTTGTTAGGGTGGTAGGTGTGGAAGGAATGTTGTTAGGGGTGGTAGGTGTGGAAGGAATGTTGTTAGGGGTGGTAGATGGAAAGAAGATTGTTAGCGTGGTGTTAGGTGGAAGGAAGGTTGTGTTAGGGGTGGTTGGTGGAAAGAAGGGTTGTTATACATAAGTATATATATAAAAAGGGGATATGTACACATGTCCTCCTTTTTCATTCCTATTTTTAGAAAGTAAGTAAGGAGCAAGTGTATGGTCTATTTAATGAATTCAACAAGCCATTAAATGACCGGGACGATGAGAGTAAAATTTTCACAGTTGTTTGCGATGACGTTGTAGGAGGTCACGGTGTCACGGACGAAGGCCTTCACAAATGTTTTTGTAAGGCTCTTATAGGGAATTTAGGTACACTAAGAAACAACAGCAGCACGTATAAATTGAATGGTGAAACGAAAAATTTAAGTGCTATTGAGAAGAAAACACGATGTGATCTATTAAACTTATGGTTATTCTTATATGTGTTGAAATATAACATGCAAAAGAATGATATTCTGTATGCATTCACGGCAATGAGTAATTTGAAAGATTTTTTTTTTATGGAATCTGAGGATTGTACATATGACGGTACGTTCACCGTGAACGAAAAAGAGGACGGAGATGGCATTTTCGGGGAAATTTGTAGATGGTTTATGAAACAGGGTATTATAAGCAGAATGGAGGCAATAAATAACAGGACTGCATGTAATAAAGTCAGCAGGTCGGAAAACAAGGATAGTACCTTTCCGCAGAAGACACCGGAAAAAAAAAGTCCCAAAGCGCAGGATATAGCTGATAAAGTTGTCCAAAAAATAGAGGAGTTGCGTCCCATATTTAAGAAAATTGAGGAGGAATTAGCACAACAACCACCGCCAGAACCAGGTAAATCCTATCAAGGGATTACTCTTATAACCAAATAAATAGGGAACAACAAAAGGGAAAGGTGTACACCAACAGCATCGCTGTAAGGAGGTTGTACCACCACCCACCTAACAATTACCTACCACAAGGGGTGGAGGGTGGATGGGTAACCATCCCATAATCCTTCCATCCCATGGTTAACCACCCTACCATGGTAACCATCCTATGGTGGCCCACACATATAACTCTATCTTCCACGTTCCATTCCTTTCCTTAAAGGTGATGACTGCACCAACAAGAAAACCTTATGTGAACGTGTTACTTGCGTAGCAAATAAATGGAAAACAGACAAGCAGAAGACGGATTACGTGAGAATTCTTATTTACAAATAGAACTTAAGCATACATAATATAGACATGGATGAACGTGTATATACTCATTAAGGGAAGAATAAATAATGATTCTGTTTAGGTAAATAAGTATAAGTGCATATATCCCCTTTCCTATTTGTAGAATGAGATGTGGGAAGATGTTGGAAAAAGGGTTCCTGATCTTTTCGAAGCTATATCAAAACCAACCCCCCATATAGACAACAATTATTGTTATGGCAACCAATGGAAAGGTCAAAATGTGACTTTCGAAGAAATAGAAGCATGCAGGCTTATTGTTAGGGGATTACACCATATATATAGCACTCAGACAGACGACGTAAAGCAGGACGAGAAGGCAAAGAATGAGCAAAGATTCAATGAAGCTATGGAATGTCTCTTGTTGAACGCATACGCAGAAGAACTAAAAAAAAAGGCACAGGAGAGAGGCAATTGTAAAGTAGATAAAGGCATAAAACATGCCTTCCAAAAAAGTAAAGACATTAAAAAGGACACATCTCCATGTAAAGGTGAAGGTGATATGTGTCAAGTGTGTCAGAAGGAAGAATATAGGAACTGTAAAATAAACGATCAAAACATAAAAGACAAATTGGATGAACTGCTCCAGAAGAAGGAAGGGGAAATAGAACAAACTCTAGAAGAACTATGTAAGGGAAAGTACGCCCACAGGGGTTGAAGTGTCTGCTCCAAAGGCGGCATTAGCACAAGGTGCAACACCACTATGTACCATCACATTCTACTACTACTCATACATTCCACTATTCCTTCATTTTGTGTTCATTCCTCCCTTTCTATAGGTAAAGACTGCAGGAAAGTTAACGACCTATGTAAACGTGCACAATGCGTGACAATTAATTGGTTTAGGGACAGATTAACTAATGGGGGGGAGGGAAGACAAAACTGGGTAAGAAGGGAACAATATATGGTCTATTGTAATTAAAGGCACCACACTAAGGAACAATGCACTTCATACATAATTAAAGAAAAAAATGGGAAAGAAACTTCCATTCAGCCCATCTATGTACATGGAGTATACATACATATATGTCCCGTTCCATCCCCCCTTTAATTCCTCAGTGTAGATTTTGGGATACGGACGTGAAGGGGGAACTGGAGAAACTCTCTAAGGCTATAATTAAAGAGGATAAAAGTGATGAACCCCTATGCAATAACATTAATGGAAAGAACACAGCAACTGAAGCAGAAAAAAAAGCATGTCAATACATCACGAGAGGCTTAGAGTATATATACGGAATTCGTGAACAGAAGGGACAGAATTACTTAAATCAGCAGAAAAATAACCCAATATTTTATCGAACTATTGGATGCGCCTTCCTCAATGTGTACGCAGATAGATTGCAGCAGCTGAAACCGTCTAAATGTAATGTGCAAAATGGCATAGATCACGCCTTTGAAAAAAGTAATGAAATTAAAGGAAAAACATCTCCATGTAATAGTGATAGTAAATGTTTTGTATGTACAAGGCATAAAGGTCTAAGTTGCACACTAAGCGTGGAGGATAAACTGTTGAATGAAAGACCAGGTCAAAATTGCGAAAAAGACAGAAAAAATATAAAAAATAAGTTGGATGATATGCTGGACAAAGATAATACAGGAATAAAGCAAACTTTGGATCATATAACTACTATTTGTAAACCCAAACCTGCCGCCCTTCCCCCAGCTCCTCCATCTGCTCCTTCTGAGGCTGAGGATGGACGAGGTGGCGAAGCAGGTGAAGCTGCTTTAAAAGCACCCAAGGCTGAACCACTTACTGACAAGAAAGGAATCAATCCCTTCCTTCCTTATTTCCCTCTTGCTCCTGCCACCATTGGAATCACTGTTATGAGTTATCTCCTTTGGAAGGTAAAAGAAGAAGGAAGAGAAAAAGGAAAAAAGAAAAAAAAGAAAAGGAAAAAAAAATTAATATTAGAAGAAAAAAAAATAAAACAAAATAAAGAAAAGTAGAAAAAAAAAATCGATACAAAAAAAAAAAAGGTGTATTAAAAAAAAAAAAAAAGAAGGAAAGAGTAAGTGGCTGTGAAGTTTCGCATTTATGGTGGTGGGTTATGATTTTAGAGTGTATGTAGGATTTCGCATTTTAGGGGTGTGTTTGTAGGATTTCACATTTTCGGGGGGTGTGTATGTAGGATTTCACACTTTAGGGCGTGTGTGTACAGGATTTCACACTTTAGGGCGTGTGTGTACAGGATTTCACATTTTAGGGTTTGAAGTAGTAATTACTGTGGTATGAGAACAACATTACACACCTCTATTAGTGAAACGTTTTTTCCCTGTTTTTTTTTTTTTTTTTAGTATTTTGGAATGCTTCGTAAGGCAAGAAAACGTTACAAAAGAGCTCCTAAAGCACTTGGTCCCTCCTTAGAACAGCAGATTCTGGACCATGTGGACCAACTTGGTCCGCGTGAATATTATTTAGTGAAGGAACGAAAACCTCGTTCTACGCCTATAAAAAGGAGGAAAAAACGAGGTGCTGGTCGTCGTGGTGGTGTACGTCGCCGCATGATTATTGATATCCATTTCGAAGTCTTAGACGAATGTCAAAAGGGGGACACCAAACTGGTCCCGGAAGACTTTTTTGAAATTTTGGTTCAAGAATTTATGGGAAGCGAATTCATGAAAGAAGAAAATGTTCCTAAGGAACAGGTTCAAAGATCAGGTTCCGGGTTTAGGGAAGGAAGACTCTGTTCCTAAGGAAGTTGTTTCTTAGGGAACAGGTTGCAAGTTCCGATTCCGGGTTTAGGTAGGATGACTTTTTTCTTAAGGAAGAAGTTCCTAAGGAACAGATTCCAAGTTCAGATTCCGAGTTCAGGTTGCGGGTTTTAGGGTGTAGTAAATATATTTTTTTTTTTTTTTTTGTTTTGTAATTAAATTGTTTACATTGTTCATGTGTATTGAATATAAGCCGGAAAAAAAAAATTTTCTTCCCCACTTTATTTTAATTTGTTTGGTAAAAATTTTTTTTATTGCTGATTAAAAAAAATGCTTATTTATTTTGTTACGAAAATTTTGACTTTACAAATTTTTTTTGGTTTTTTTTAAAATACAAACACACTTTTTCGTAAGGATCAATACCTTTTTTTTTTTTTCTTTCGCGCCCTTCGCCGGGAGTACCTTCTTCCCTTATGTGCTTATTCAAACAAACACTTAGAAGGAAGGAAAAAGAAGGAAAGGAATGAATGAAGGAAAGAAGAAGGAAGTGTCTACTTTTTTTTTTTTTCTTACACTGCATATAAGCTTCATGATGGTCATTTATGCTTCTTACATTGTATGAACGCGCACTTATTTAGGTGTTCACACAAGGAAGGAACATTTCACATTCTAATGTGTTGTTACATGTTTTGATAACCTACCACCCCAAGACCTGGGCGTGCATTATTTGTTCTTACCCCGCTAGACTGTTTTATGTTGTACGCAGTAGGAGAACGTAGTGTGGTGGTATCTTCTATTGTGGAGTTATTTATTGTTGAATTATCCGTGGAATACTCAGTGAAAGTATCTTCTGGAGAAACATCAAAGTTCTGTCCAATTGTTCTTTTTTTTCTGCTCCTTCTTCCTCCATTTCCAGAAGTATGGTTACCAAACCAAGAAGTCCATGGTTTATACTAAAGGGAGGGAAGTTTGTGTTACAGGTGGAAGGTTGTTGGGTCGGTGGTAGGTGGGTTGTTAGGGCTGTTAGCATGAAGGATGGATTGCTAGGTGTGAAAGGAAGGTTTTGTTAGGGGTGGAAGGATGGTTGTTAGGGGTGGTAGGTGGAAAGACAGTTGTTCGGGGTGGAAGGAGGGTTGTTAGTGTGGCAGGTAGAAGGAATGTTGTTAGGTGGATGGTGGTAGGTGGTTTGTTAGGTGTGATTGGTGGAAGGAAGGTTATTAGGTGCAAGAAGTGGAAGAAAGGAAAGGTCTAAGGAGGAAGGAAAGGGGTCTAAGGAGTGAAGGAAACGAGGGTCTAAGGAAGGAAAGGGGTCTAAGGAGGAAGGAAAGGGGTCTAAGGAGGAAGGAAAGGAAAGTTCTAAGGAAGGAAAGAAGGAGGGTCTAAGGAAGGAAGGATTTATATTAATAGTATTGTTAAAATTTTCTATTTTAGCTATAATTTTACCTTAAATAAAAAGTATGCTAATGCTGGGAATTCTAATGCTGCTAAGGTACCAAAAGCAGAAGAAAGAGAAGAAGCTTTATTTGCTTGATGAAGAGCTTCGTCTAGTTTGGATTTTGCTGCTGAGGTTGCTCGCTGTTCTGCAGAGGCAGATGCTGCTTGTGCAGATTGTAGTGCAGATTTTGTTGTACAGTACGATTCTAACGCTTGTGCTGTACCACAGTAAAACTTGTACTTGTCTTTGAAATCTTTACAATATTCAGGATACGTAGTACTACTACCTTCCTCTGGGCAGTTCGCACTTACAGCCTTACAGGCTGTAATAACTTTTTGGCGGTGTTGTGTCCACTGGTCTTTACAAATAGGCCCAATTTTAAGTATATCATTTTCTATGGTAGTAAAATTGAAGGAATAATCATGGATTGTTTTTCTATGGAGGAAAGTCTCATATTCAATACTATCCGTGTATAGAATTTTACATCCATTTGTCCATTCTGTATCCTTTATTAATTGACAAATATTACTTATGTTACTCTTGAAATGTTGCTTCGTAATAAGACCCTCATATAATATGTCCCCCAGCCAGTAATAAAAAAAATAACAAGGTTCATTATTGGACGTATTGTTCCCTCTCATTTTGGATGCATAACAGAAAGCGTCCATAATGTTCTCCTTATTGAAAACTCCAGTTTTCGCATTTAATGCACTCTCTAAACTATTCTTCAGCGTTTTCAGTTGTCCGTTATAATCAGTACAGGAGTCCGAATGTTTATCGAACATAACGTAGAATGTGTTCTTGGAAGGAAAACGTACTGGAAATTCAACCTGCGAAAATGTATAATTGGCAGACAGAAAGAAGGAAGAGTGGAATATGTATATATATATGTTTTCATATTATTCAAATGGCCCTCCTTTCCTTCCCCATCCATTGCAAGGAAGGAAGTAATCTTTTCATTACCTCATCTGCCATTGTTTATGTATGCACTTTCTTCTTTGGTATATATATTCTACTTTTTAAAAGAACAAGGGTTGTTGTTGTGTTGTTCACACAATTATGTAATAGGAAGTGTAAAAGGGAAGGAAGTGTTGTATGTATGCAAAAATTTTTGTTTGTTCTACGATTGTTTCTATGATGATTATGTGATGATGATTGGATGGTAAGTGTATGTATGTGGGACTTTTATTCTTGTAGCAATATACATTCTTTAATTCTTGAAATAACGGTAACACACTATACACATATCTACATCAAAATTATTATATGTGCACATATATAATTAAGGTAAGGTAGGAGGTACGAAGAATTAAGCCAAAAAATTAGCGCAATGGAACAGAATGGAATAGAAGGAACAGATATTTTATATACATCTTCCATCCTTGTTCTGTACTACAGGTTCGTAGGTTAATGCTTATAATTTTGTACTACTCATTTACCTTATTCAACTTTTATGTATATATGGGAGTGTAAATTTTCTTTCTTCTTTAACAGGAACTTTCAATATATACATTATGAATTTTCTTCTTCTATACTGTTATTTTAAAAAGTAGGGAGGCGATGGTTGTTCATTCAAAAATTGTTCACATATATGTAGTACACTCCGTGTACAGTGCAGTTCATATGCATATGTGCAGAGGAGCACTCTATCCCCCCTTCCACCTTCCACCTTTACCTTCCTTCCATCCCATATGTGCACATTTTTGTATATGAACATTGTGCAACACACCCCTCTTCCTTCCCACTCATATATATGCTTGTTATACATAATTAACTCATTCACCATTATAAGCTATTTTAATATAATATTAGTACGAAAATGTGCACATATGGGATGGAAGGAAGGTAAAGGTGGAAGATGGAAGGGGGGATAGAGTGCTCCTCTGCATATATGCATATGAACTGCACAATATATATACGTTAAAATTTATTAATAATTCATTTTTAGCAATAGTAGAACATAAAATGAATAGAATACATGCTCAAATTTTCCTACTTAAAAAAAAAGAAATTGTGCTTTCCCCCCCTTCTTATTGTATACATTAGAGGAAGTATGTGTATACTAATACAGTATTCTAAAGTTTTTTTCACATTTGAATAATATAATTGATATATGTATGGAATATATATAAGAAACTTAACCATTTCTTTTTTTTTTGGATAATATTGTACTTAAAATCGAATAAAAAGAAAGGGAAAGAACGCAGCTTCCCTTTCCCTTTTGTAGAGACATTGTGTAATTTTGCACTTTTTATATGAACTCTGCATCTAAAAGATGTGTGTAACATAAAAGAAAGCGGGGACAGACCTCCTTCGCGCACAATTTTGAAACACTTTTTTCAAATGGTCCATAATTGGAATTAAGGATGAGAAGGAAAATAAATTATTAAGATAAAAAAAATTAGAAAAATAGAAGCTTGTAAAAAAATGTAATGAACATTTTAGATGTTTAGTAAAAAAGAATTTCACAAACAGGTCAGTTTAAGTAAAAAATGAAATTTATACCAAACCAAACAAGTCAAAATAAAGTGAAATGGAGGGGAAAGGAAGGAATTTTTTTTTTTGTTCCCTGCATTTCGCATATTACATAATTATTTGGGGGTAATGTACTGAGCATTACATAGACACCTTACTTCATAATTAATAGAGGAAGGAAACATTACACATTAAATGTGTTACATTTAATGGTACATCACATACGTCCATAACTGATATTATTTCTATTCTGTTGTTTACCATTCTTTCCATTATTATTTGTTCCTACTGTTCTTCTTCTTCCTCTTGTGGGTGGTGACCTACCACGATCATATATGGTAGATTCGTCTTCTTCCGTAGAGCCTACAGCTGAAGCTACTGTTGAACGTTCTGTGGAGTATTCCGTTAAGGTGTCGTCTTCTGTTATTGTGACCTCATCAAAGTCGCTGTCAACTGCTGTTCTTCTTTTTTTATTTCTTCTTCTATTGTTGGTGCTGCCTCCTCCAAAGGAGCTTTTTATCCCAGAAAATAAAGAAGTGTGCTGAAGGGGGAGAGGGAGAACGAAGGGGAAGGAAGGACAAAAAGTACATACAGCACATATATAAATAACACATATTAACATTTATTTCCCAAAGGAAGGAAATATTAATACATTACACTATTTATATATTTTAAATGTTGAGACACAATTACTTTATATAAGAGAAACATTATTGTGGGAAGTCCCACTGCAGCAAGTCCACCAGACACAGCAGGTGCAACGGCACCACCATCACTGGCAGCACTTGATCTTCCTGATGCAGCTGAAAAATAAATACGTACATGAAATAATCTTAGCGTATTCTTCTTCCTTCCTTTTTTTTTTTTTTTTTTCTTTCTTCCTATCTTTCTTTCCTTCTTCCTTTTTTTTCTTCATTTCCGTTCTTCCTTAAGGGAAGGTAATGTTCCTTTCCTTTCCTCCATAGGAAGGCCATATTTCCTTCCCCCTTTAGTGAGGATTGTTGCTCCTTCCTGAAGGAGAAGGAATGTTGTTCCTTCCTTTCCTTCCTTTAGGGGATGTTGTTCTCTTACCCTTCAGGGAAGTACCTTCCTTCCCTTCCCTTCTTTAGGAAGGGAATTGTTGTTTCCCCATTGGTGCGAAGGTATTGTTCTTTTCCTTCTTCCCTGAACAGGGAATATTGTTTATTCTTCCTTAGGGGAAGAATTTTCTTTTCTTCCCTCTGTCTGCATACACGTACCTACTACTCCCGTTGTGGCTCCGGATGTTCCTTCAGCAGGGGGAGTTTCTTGTTGTGGTTGCACTGCACTACCTAAGAAGTTAATAAAAAGGGGAATGTTTTAGTGTAATCAGGAGTCCCTAGACCAGGAGTTGCTCTTGGTGCACCCCTACCCCGCTTGCATGCAGGACGGGAGTAAGTTCTTAAGGAACATATTCCCCTTCTTTTATTTTTAATACACGTTTTTCCTCATGCATTGATTTACATTTTAATCTTAGTAACTCCTGTGGGGTACTCTTCTTCTCGCCAGTCACTTTAAATATTCCACAAGCTGATTTTGCAAGAGTGTTTCCCTCATTTTCCTTCTCTGTGCATAATTTAGTGTAAGCTGTAGTAGCTTTGTCTAGGTAATCTTTATATGCTAGACAGTAGGTAGCATTATCCTTACCACTGTCCCTATTTTGTGAAGACAACCCCCTTTCTATTTTTTGGTAGTCTAAAGAGTAATCAGATAATGTTCTTGAATTAGAAAAGAGGAGGTCACTTTCAATTGTCCACCCAGGGTATAGATTGGTACAACCAACCTTTCCCGACCCAGAGGTGTTAATTTTTCCTAATTCATCATAAATTTTTTTCATAACACTTTGAAAAGCATTAGAATTGCTTATATTTTGTCCTTTATCCCAAATTAAACTTCCCAACCAATAATAAAAAAAAGTGCACTCCATATTGCTGCCGTGTTGTCGCCACCCTCCCTGTTGAGATGCATAACAATAGGCTTTTATTATTTTATCCACTTCACTTTGAAGATGAGGGTGGGCAGTTAGTACGTCCCTCATTTTTTGTGCTGTAACTTGTACCTCAGTAGTATAAGTAGTACAATTACCGTAGCAGTGGTCGAATGCTTCGTATGCTGTTTGGGAAAGTAATTCCTTCACGAATAGGTGCTATAAGTGGGAATATATGTGTACATATACATACATATATACATGTATATATATATACATATATATAACATATATATATGTATATATGTATATACATATGTATTATATATGTATATATTTTGAATGAAGGAAGGCATTCTTAGTACCTCATTTCCCATTGTTGTTTATGTTTGTGTGGATACTTTTTTTTTCAACTCATTGCATTTTAGGAGTATATATATATTTTTTTTTTCATTTCCTCAGCAGTGACAGAACACACGAAGTACACATATGTATGTATATCGAACTTATTATATATGTGCACATATAATTAATACAGAAAATAGGAACAAGCATGCTTCAATTATAGAATAATAAGGGGAAGGGACCAAAATCAAAATTTTTAATACACACTTCCCCATAACCACTCATTTATATTATTATTCCGTTTTCCGGGGTGGATAACTAGTCCAAAACATGACGTTATTACTTATTTATTTCATGTTGATATTGCATATATATGAAGGTATAGTTTTTTCCTTAAGGCAAAAATTTGATTACGCGCTATTCATATTTTACTATTATTTGAGAAGGGGTTAATTTAAAAATTCATCACATATATATATAGTGTATAGTTCATATAGGGATGTAATTCCTTTCGTCTTGTAGAAATTTGAGTTTGACCTTTTTTTCGTTTTCTTCTTTTTTTTCTTTTTCTTTTTTTTCTTGTTCTTTTTTTTTCTTGTTCTTTTTTTTTTTTTTTTATGTTTTGCGCCCCTTTTGGGAATTTTCCTTTCCCTTCATGCAGAGTTATTAATACATACAAATGTAAGAAGGAAAAAATATAATGAAATATGAAGATAAGGAATAAAAAAAAAAAAAAAGAAAAAAATTTAAGGGGAAAAAAGGAAAAAAGGCAAAAAAGGAATGGAGGAAAAAACAATGGTCATTTTTGCTTCTTTCCTTACACACCGTATATATAAATTGTACGCTGTCACTTATGCGTCCCCCTCCTGGGAGGGAGGGGGCACACACTCATTCAACATTCCAATGTGTGTTACATTCAAATGGTGTTACATTCCACAATGTGTTACACAGCGACGGTGTTACATTACATCCGACCATAACCTACATTCGTTCTTTGATGATGATGACCTGGTGGAGTACTCCTTCTTGCTCTTCTATTATTATTATTTGCTCCCCTTCCTCTATGTGGCCCTGCTGGTCGTTCGCCTGTATATATAGTAGATCCATCTGTCGAATCTGCTATTGTTGAAGCTACTGTTGAATATAATGTGGAAGTGTCTGCTGTTAAATCGTCAAAGTTGCGCCTGGTGGCAGATGTTCTTTTCCTTCCGCCGTTGTTGCTGTTGCTTCTTCCACCAAAGAAGTTTTGTATGCCGGAAGGTAAAAGATTATACTACGATAAGAAAGAGGGACGAAGTATGTACTTATATATATATAAGTGCATATATATATACATACATATATATACATATGTGTGTATATATGTCTACATACATATATATGTGTACATATATACATGTATACATTTTTGTATATATAGTTAGCATATATATTTTTTGCTCTTCATATGAGAAGTATGGATGGTGTGTCCGTGTGTGCGTCCGTTTGTGTGAACATTAGTTATGGTGTGTGCGTGCACATATATATGAGTTATTATTAGTTATGTTGTTTTTGTACTATTCAAATTGGTGATGTTAATTACTTACTTTATATAAAAAAAATGAGGTTATTGGTAGTGCTGCTATTCCTAATATGGAAGAGATGGCAGCGGCTGCGGCTGTTGTATTTGTTTTAGGTGCATATTTTAATTCTAAGTGGATGCCCCTATAAATTTTACCACTCCCTAAAGATTCCTCTGAATCTTTAGTTAATGTTAGTGGGTTCTGCTCATTGCTTACATCATAGGTATTTTTGAACCACGAACAATATGTAGTCGTTCTGTTTTTTCCATTACAATCAGTAAGCACCTCTTTAAATGCTTCTTCAGCTGATTGTAGGTTATCGAAGTAATCTTCGTCGCATTCGTGTCTATTCTCCTTTAATTGTTGCCGTATTTCTTTATAGTTCTGCGAGAACTCATATACTTTTTTTCTATAACCAAAGAGGTTTTTGTCAATGCCATCTTTGTATATAATGTCACACTTATTTTCTGCAGATTCGTCCCTAAGGATGCTGTAAACTCGGGACATGAGGTCTGAGAAATTATTACTGCTCTCTTCCAATACATTATATAATTTATCTCCTATCCAATAGTAAAAAACATTACAGTACTCATCTTCGGATGAACTTTTCTGTTTCTTTGTGGAAGCAAGGCAATAAGCTTTCACAATTGGATCGGCCTGGTCTGAAGTGTCTCGACCAGCAGTTAATATTCCTTTTACTTTTTGGACAATTGTATCGTGGTTATTACGTTTATCGTGAGCTTTTTCTAATTCGGAGTATATTTTCCCATAGGGTAAGTTCAACCAGTCGGATCCCTAAAAATGCAGTTGGTAGAATGTACATGCTTCTATATCCGTCCCATACTATGCACAAAGTATTATAGTAATAATGTGTATGTATTCATATTAAATAAACTAAAGGCTACCGTCAGTAATCCTTTGGATTCTGACATTTTGCGTGTTCCGGTGTTATTTTTGTTAAATAATAAAATTTATATTTCAAATGTGCTCATTTTTCCACAACATATATATATATGTAGAGCACATATATATATATATATGTATAGAATGTGGATGCAAATTGTGCATGTAAAATTTTCTTTGCATAGAAATTTTTTTGCATGTACAAAATTTTTTTGCACAGAACTTTTTCTGTATAAAATTTTTTTTTTGTACAAAATTTCTTGTACAATGTGAACGAACTTCCCACGGATGGTTACCATAAACGATTACCTATTATTACATACACTTCTTCTTTCTTCCAATTAATGATGTATATATTTTACTCAATTTTGTTAGGTGGCAATAACACTTTTATACGTATATGCAAAACTATTTTTTTATATATAATTTAAGGCCAAGAAGTTGAAGCACATGTAAGAAAGTATCAAAATAAAGAAGGAGAAGAAGGAAGGTGCAGAGGGTAGAGGGGCGCAATTTCTTCCCATATACATCCCGTTATGTACTCATGGATATAACTAGATTTGTTATGGATTATTGAGGGATGTTATAATTATATATTTACTTCCCTCCATTATTATATATATATATATTAGTGTGTCACTTTTTTTTTTTTTTGGATAAAGAATTTAAATATATATATACTACTTATTTTATGTTTTACTGTTATTAGGAAATTCCTAATATATATATTGCATAATTCATATATGTTGAGTATTACTTCTTCCCTTCCTTGAATGGTGTACATTCATTAATATATATATGTATATAGTGTGGGGAGGAAAAGGAACGTACACATATTTATAAAATAAATATATAAAAGAGGAGAGAAAGATGTAATATGTAAAAAAAAATTGTATTTAATTATATATATATGTATATATGCGCACATCCATATAATAATACTTTTTACAGTGTACATTGTATTATTTGTGCTGTATTAATACTAGTACTACTATATTTTTACTTCCTTCCCCCTGTGATGAGCACATTATACATAGTTCATTTGTATATGGAATGTGCACATTGTACCATATGTTGAGCAATCCACACTCCTCCCCAGTTTATATTATATTTTTAAATACTTTGCCTTCATTTTTTTATTTTTTTTTTTCGCTTTTTTTTTAAAAAAAAATATTTTCTCACAAATGTCAGGACCTTTTTCCGCATCCGCGTTGGGAGTATTCTTTCCCTTGCAGTTATTTAAAGAAAACACATGGAAGGAAGGGAAAAGAAGAAAGAAATGTGAAGAAAAGGAATAAAAGAAAAGAAGGAATAAAAAAGAAAGGAAAAAAGAAAAACGAATGGAAGAAAATGCAGGAAAGGAAGAATAGTATCAGGGGGGGGAATAAAAATACCACTTTGTTGTTTACACAGTGTATATATACACTGTACGAACTATGCGCGGATGTTTATGTCCCTTGGGGGGACCTTCTCATGCAGCTCACATACGGCCATAACCTATATTTCCCTGATGACCCGTTGCATCATTTGTTCTTGCACCTGTTCTTCCTCTGGGTTGTCTTGTAGAATGCCCTGTGTATGCGGCAGAACGTACTGTGGTGGAATGTTCTTCTGTTAAGTCACCTATTGTGGAACCTTCAGTTGCTGAATCGTATGTTGAGGTGTCTTCTGTGAACGTATGAAAGGTTCTCTCAGTGGATCTTCTCTTTCTTCTATTGCTTCTTACGCTCCTTCCATTTCCAGAACTGTGGTTACCAAACCAGGAAGACCATGGTTTATACTGAAGGGAAGGGAGGTTGTTAGATGGTTGGTGGAAGGAATGTTGTTAGGGGTATTAGAATGAAGGGTGTAAGGGGTGGCAGAAAGGGATGTTAGGTGTGTGGTAGGGTGGAAGGAAGGATGATTGTTAGGGGCATTAGAATGAAGGATGTAAGGGGTGGCAGGAAGGGATGTTAGGTGTGTGGTAGGGTGGAAGGAAAGATGATTGTTAGGGTGGTGCTTGGTGGAAGGAAGGTTGTTAGGGGTAGAAGGAAATAAAGGAAGGGTGTACTATTATTTATATTTCACAACTATTGTTGTAGTTCTTACCTTATGTAGGTAGAATATGACCGCTGGTAATTCGAGTAGGGCTATGGTACCAAAAGCAGAAGAAAGAGAAGAAGCAGCACTCGCTTTACTTAATGCTTCGTTTAATTGGGAGAGTGTGGATTGTGCTTTTTGTTCTGCAAGCTGCTTCTCTTCTGTTAGTCGTTCTAATTCATTTTTTGTTGTACAATACGATTCTAACACGTTTGCCATACCACAAGGTACTTTGTATGTATCATGGAAATCCTTACAATATGAACCAGGAGAATAACTTCCGTCTGGACACTTTGTACTTACAGCAGTGCATGCTGTAAGAACTTTTTTGCGGTAAGTTGACCAACTTTCATTACATTTGGGCGTACCTTCTTTTAAGTTCCTCTCTATATTATTATAATTATAGGAATAATGGAATATTGCTTTCCTGTTATTGAAAGTGCTCTGGTCAATAGGTTCGCAAAAAAGTTCACATCCCTGATCTTCATACTTACCCTTTATAGTCATACAAAGTGAATTCACTTGGCTTGGGAATTGAGGATCATGTTGTACATTCATAGATAGTATATCTCCTAGCCAGTAGTAGAGGAAAGTACAAGGTTCACTTTTGAACGCACCTTTATTTCCTTGGTACATTTGGGACACATGGCATACCGCCCCTGGGACGTTATCAATAGGACCCTTTGTTCCGTTAGTTTGACGCACAATGGTCTTTATACTAGTCGCGATTGCATCACCACAGGTTGTCGAAGATTTTTTGAATTCCTTATAGAACACAGTTTCCGAGGGTAAATTCTCTGTATACAGTCTCTATAGATAGCAAGGGAAGTTGAATATATATATCATATATACATACATATACATTATATAAATGCATATATATGTATATATGATATATATATACATATGTATATATATATGTGTGTGTATAGGTATATATATGCCCTTGTGCATTTTTATATTCCCCGTTTTACAGTACATCATGTACATAAAAGTTACTATATATTCATTATTCAAATGGCCCCTTTCATATAATCCCCTTCCTTACTTCTTAGACCCTTCCTCCTTCTTTGCAAGGAAGGAAGTAATCTTTTCATTACCTCCTCTGCCATTGTTTATATGTGTATATATTTTCTTTGTATATAATATATTCTACTTTTTAAAAAAGAAGGTGGTTATTGTGTTGTTGTGTTGTTCTTCACACAAGTATGCACTTTGTACATAGAGGAAGTGTAAAAGGGAAGGAAGTGTATATGTATGAAAAATTTTTGCCGTGTTTGTTCTGTGAATGTGAATGTAAGTGTATGAAATTTTGCTTCTTCATACATTCAATATAAAAAGGGTGAAGGAGTGTAAGAAGAGTAAGTGTAAGGGAAGGAAGTGTATGTATGTATGTGTGTGCAAAAAATTTTATTGTGCTTTATTTCTGTTTGTTATTGTTTGTTCTATGATGATTATGAATATGAAATATGAATATGGCATTTTTATTTTCTTTTTCTTAAGAGTATATATATTGTTTAGTTACTTAAACAGTGATAACACATACATGTACACGTGCATGAAAGTCATTACATATGTGCACATGCATATAATTAAAGAGCAGGTAGAGTGGGAAGGTGCAAAATTTTTTTTTTTTTCTCTTACTCCACCCTCCTTCTTAGAACCTCCTTTCCTTCCTTCCTCCTCTGAGTAAAAATTCCTCTTTTTTCTAAGGTGAAAATTCTAGTGTACGATGTTTTTACTCCATGTTTTTTTGTACTATTTAGAATTGTGTTAGGAAAAAATTTTGTTTTATATGCACATATACTATGGTTCATTTATATGTTCAAAGTACATTTATCCCCCCTTCCTTCCATCAATGTGTATATGTGTACACATGAATTTATTCAATATTACATTCACATATTTATTTACACTATTCACATATATTTATACACTATTCAAATATTTGCATTCACATAGTTTACTATACACATAGTTTACTATTCACATAGTTTACTATTCACATAGTTTACTATTCACATATATATTTACACTATTCACATATTTATTTACACTATTCACATATATTTACTATTCACATATTTATTAGTACATTGTGGAAGTAGCACAACACATTTTTTTTTTTTTTTTTTCGTTTTTACCTTTTTATTTATAATAAATGTAATTAAAAAACAAGGAAAAAAAGTGGGAACAACTAATATAGATGATGCATTAAAAATAGGGAATCTGAAGGTGTTAATATATATATATGTACATATATATATGAAAGGAAGGGGGAAGGGAAAAGTGTGTTATATTCAACTTCTCCAGCTTCCCTTCCCTTATGCAACATTAAATATATACATATATAGATATAGATATGCACAGAATTCTTAACTATGCACATTCTATGATTCTTTATAAATGCGCATTGAACATTGTATATGCACATATGCATAAAAAAAAATTTTGTCTGTATGCATGTGCATTGTATACACTTACTTTCGTTTATTAGTTTACCATTATATATTATCATAGTTCTTGGTGGAAAAGGAGCAAGGAAGGAACGTTGCATATATATTATTTATAATGTAAAAGAAATTACATACCATGGTAAGCTATATTTTTTGGTCGTCTATTACTCTTATTTGTTCCTGCTACTGTTCTTCTTTGAGGTCGCTCATTATATATAGTAGAATTGTCTATTGTTAATCTATTTGTTAAATTTGATGTAGAGTCACCTATTGTTGAATTTGCTACAGAATCGTATGTAGAAGTTTCTATAGAAGTCTCGTCGTCGTCGTTCGTTAACGTGCTCAAATTCCGTTCAGTAGATGTTCTTTTTTTTCGGCTGTTCCCTCTCCCACCAGAGGAAACGGTGTTACGTAACCCAGAGAATAAAGAAGTGTACTTAAGGAAAAAAAAAAAAATGAAGGAAGAAAAGGAAAGGGAAGGGGTGAAAATATGCATAATATATATGCATTATATATATATATATAAATATGTAGTCTACAGTCTTATTTATGTGTATTTATGTGTATTTTAATAAGGGGGGGAAATAAAATATTAGTAAAATGCGCTTACTCATATTTCAAATGTATAGTAGTTATTACCTTATACAAGAGGAAAACAACCGATGGTAATGCCCCTATTCCAAGTACGGATGATATGATAGGAGTGATACTGTTGTTCGCGGTGGTGCTCATTCCAGTAGGATGTGAACTAATTGAATGGATTGGTTCCTCTTCTGGAGATGGTAGATCCCTCTCGCGTCTGTTCTTTGCTGTTTTTTCCAGTTCACAGTTTAAGTCTAAACTTTTCTTACGTTTATAATCCTCATACCACTCACCAAACTTTTTACACCATTCAAAATTACTATTTTCTTCCTGCCTACATTCATTATGCATAACTTTATAAGCATACCGTGCTTTCCTTAAATATGTGTCATATTCCTTAGGACATGGTACTTTCGCACCTTCCCCTAATTTCTGTCCTATAAATTCTTTGTCCTGTTCGTAATCGAACATTCTTCTGAATGCAGCAAATACTTTTTTTTCTGGCGGAGTGCGAAGGAATTCACAGTCAGTCTCCCCCGAACTTGTGAATGTTTCCTTCTTACAATTATTCATAACTGTTTGGAACGTCCCGTCATCCATTAATTCTTTGGATAAAATATCACCCATCCAAAAATAGAAAAATTTGCACTTTCCCTTCTTACTTGTACCATCTACCATTTGGTGTATATAGCAATATGTCTTCATAATTTCATTCTGAATATTTCCATTAATATTATTATCACCTAATACTTTCTTCACTGCGTGAGCACATGAATGACTACCATGGCTCTTGGAATTTTCCGTTAAATCACTGTACTCTTTTCTTGAAGGCAAATCACCTAGTTTGTTTCCCTCCTATATATATATATGTAATTCAGAAGAATTTGTACATATGTGCATGCATTTTTCATCTATTTATACATACTACTTTCTTTACATGTGGCGGATAAAAAAATATTATATGTACACATATATATTTGTGTATTAAATTATTCAATTTTGAACACAGGAAGGAAGGAAGAAATAAGGGGTGAAAGAAAGGAAGGGAAGGAAAAACCTTCCCTTCCTTTCCTTTCTTTCCTCCCATTTCAGAGGGAATTACCTCCTCTTTTCTGCCCCTACCTGCTCGTTGTCGTCTTCGTTGAGGTCGAGGAGGTCGTCTTCCCCTTCTTCGGAGAGGTCGTCGTCGTCGACGTCAGATTGGTCTTCCTCCTCTACTTTAGACACTTCTGCACATGCTAATGGTGGTGGTTCCGTTAGTTGCCCGTCCTTGTTTTGAAAATATGTGTCATATTTACTCTTAAATGCCAAACAAGTTGCGTCACTTGCACAGTATTTATCCATACTTTCATATGCTGATTTAGCATTCGTCAAATCACTGTCATACTGTGGCCAACAAGATTGTGGATTACTTGCCGATTTTTGTTTTAAAGTGTCATAGTTGTAGCCAAAATCAAATAATTTTTTACTTTCTTCAAAAGTGCTTTCGCCCATACCATTATATATATTAGTGCAATTACTCCCACATGGGAATATCACGAGTTTCTCGTAAATTTTTTTCATGGCAGTCCTGAAGTCGTGATCATCCAAGTTCTTATATATTTTATCTCCTATCCAAAAGTAGAGGAATTCACACCATTTGCCATTGGGTGGCTCATCCTTCCTTTTTAATTCACATGCTCGACACCATGCACTGACAATTGGTCTGTGTAAACTAGAATTTCTAATACCGTGTGCTACCCATGCAAGGTAAACATCTACTACTATGTCGTCCTTCTTTTTTATTTTTCCTCCCTGAATGACATTGCACTCTGTATTCTTCTTGAATTCAGCATATATTTGTTCTGAGGGTAAGGTAACCTGTGCTGGTGCCATTTTTTCCTTCTAATTGTGTATTTTTTTCTTTATATTATTATATCTTCTATTGTTAAGAAGAAAAATTGTTGTTCTTTGTTGATTCATTTATTCATTTAAAAGGGCTGATTCTTTTTAAGGAGCAATTTATTTTGCTTTTTTTTAAAAGCAGCAATGCAATTTATTATAGAATATACATTATGCATTATTCATTTAAAAGGGGTCGAAGTGTAGCCGAGAAAAATTTTATAAAAATTTTGTTCCTTCTTCCTCCCTTCGCCTTTTGTTATTTTTATTAAACATTTTGCACTTTTTTAAGTATAGCTCCTCCCTTTAAAATTAAAAATTTTAAAGTATGCCATTTGCACTATGGAAGATATTCTACACTTAGAATTCCCTTATTAGAACGTCACCTTTATATATAGAACACATATATTTTATATGGAATACTTTACCTTCCTTTTTTTTTCTTTTTTTTTAATAAAAAGAACTTTTACATTAAATAATATATATATATGTGTATGTTATTTTAAATAAGAAAAGTGCTTGTTCTAAATAAAGTATGTGTTATTTTAAAAATGAGCAGAAGAAGAATAATATAAAATGGATGTTTCACGTATACACATTTTTAAATAACGTATATGCCACTTTAGATAGAGGAAAGAGGTTGAACACACAAATTTTAAATAATATATATATATGAATATTTATATACACTGAACCCCTAATATTGAATACATGGAATAATGGTGGCCACGTAGTTATTAATAGAACAGCTAGGGAAGGAAACATTCCCCTTCTCTCTGTTACATTACATTGAATATTACATGCAATATTACGTTGCATGATAACGTATATTTCTTCGTCCCTCTTGTTGCTTCTGTCTATTATTATTTCTTCCTCTAGGTGATATTGATGATTGTGGTCGTTGTGGTGGGGATGATCTACCATTATATGTGGTAGAAACATCAGTAGAATCGAATGTTGATTCTGTTGTTGTGATGTCCGTAAATGCATCAAAATGATGATCAATAGATCTCCTGTTTCTTCTGCTGCTGCCTCCTTTAAATTGGTTACCAAACCAAAAAGGTAAAAGATTATACTGAATGAAGGAGTGGGAAAAAAAAAAAAGGGAAAGGAAGTGGGGGGAAGGATGGAATATATACTTCATATACATACATATATACATATATATATATGTATGTATTATGTTCCGATCTTATTTAATTGTAATTGTATACCTTATATAGGAGGAAAGTGATGAATGGTAATCCAATTAATGCAGCTCCGGCACTGGAGGTAGCAGCAGAGATAGCAGCACTACTACCACCGGAGGAGGTTTCATCGTGTTGTGTTTTGCTTGCTCTAGGTGTACTTATTAGGGTACATTTGAATTCTTCCAGTTTCTTGTCTTCGAAATCTTTACATATCCCTTGGGATCGTTTAAAACATGCATCACCACCACCAGTTCTTTGGGTACATTTCTTAAATATTTCCTCATATGCTTTATAACTGTTTTCTAGGTGTTCATGATACTTATCATCGCAGGGGGCTGTACCATTCTGTAATTGTTCCTTTATACCATCATGGTCCATATAATATTCATATGCTAGTTTCATTTGGTTGAAAGTCGCTTGATCAATATTGTTTGTGCATATGGGTCCATATTCCTCAATATTGGACACATTTCCCTTCAGTGCATTCCAAATTTCATTCATAACGCTTGGGAAGGCATTTTTCGTGCTTTCAGTGTTCCATATTTTATCTCCTAGCCAGAAATATAAGAAATAATATTCAGGACCATCCATTTTATTATCAGTACTCGAATTATATATTTTGCACCAACCTTTTGCAATGTTATCAGCATATGATTTAATATTTGGATAACTCCCCAATGTGTTGTCCAAGGCAGATTTCACATTATCCTTGCCACAATCATTCTTAATATCCTCCATTATGTATTGTATTCCTCCCTCGAAGGCCTTGTATATTTTCCTTGAATTTAATTCCTCCAATTTTTCTGCCTATAAATGTAAATAAGCGAATACACATTATATACATATATATATTCCTATGTATTTCCTACATTCTTATTATATAATAGATAAATTATTAAATGTATTGTATCCATATATCAATTTTAAATAAAAAGGGGAATGAACTGTTAATGTATTCCTTTTTTCCGCCATGGTTTATATGTATACATTTCTATGTATTTAGAATGGAATTTATATTTGGAATTATTTTTTATTCATTCCTATAGGAATAGATTTAGATGATTCTCATTTGTTCCGTGGTTATGAATTAAGATGAATATTCAAAATTTTCCCATTCTTAATAATACATACTGCTCTTCCACTGCCGAAGGACGATAATACATTATATACACATACACGTATGCATATGTATCTGTCAAAATCATTATGAAAAATTATTTCACTTAACCAAAAAATTACGAACGAAGTGTAGTGTACTACAAAAAATATACGATGAAAAAAAAAAATATTCAAAAAATTTTCACTTCACCCATACATTATTTTCTAATTCTATTCTATTATAAGATGGTAGGTAATAGTTCGAAGCATTACACAACTACTCCTACCACTTAATTGTTATGTATACATATAAAAGGGAGCGTAAATTTTTTCTTTTTTTTTTAAATGTACAATTTTGAGCATGTACAACTGATACATTTTATATGTTTTATTTTTATTTCAAGAGTTGCTTCATTAAAATATTGTTAGTACAAATATTGTATAGTTTACATATGTATGTGGAGCAATCCTTTTCTTCCTTCTCCCTTCTAAGTGTTTACATTTGTGCATATGTAGTAAAAGAAGAGCGTGTACAATCCTATAATAAATGAAAAAAAAAGAAGTGGGAGGGGCGAGTACAACATAGAAAGATTTATGTGAATCATGGAAAAAGGAAAGAAGTAAAAAAAGGAAAGAAGTAAAAAAAGGAAGGAAGTAAAAAAGGAAAGAATTAAAAAAGAAAAAGAGTTAGAAAAGAAAAAGCGTTAAAAAGGATAAATGCCATTTTGCTTCTTTTCACATTGTATAAACCTTGCGTTAATTTATATCACCCTCCCTCCGAGGCGGAGAGGGGGAAAGAAGGAATATTACACATTTAATATGGTACATTACGTAGCATCTTCTACATACGAACATAGCTGATATTCGTTCTTTGTTGTTTGTTCCTGTTATTATTCGTTCCTGTTCTTCCGCCACGTGATCATCCGTCATTATATATGGTAGAATGATCATTTATTGACGAGTCGAATGTTGATTCTGCTATTGTTGAATATGTTGTTGAAGTTTCCGTTAAAGTGTCGTTCAAGTTTTGACGTCCCACGGCGGAACTCCTATTTCTACTTCTGAGGGAGTTGCTGTTCTTTCCAAAGAAGGGGGTCTTGTTCCTTCTTATCCAAGAAGGTAGTAGTTTGTACTGAATGAAGAGGAAAGAGTAGAAATATGTACTCATATATATATACATATATGTGGACATATATATATGTATATATTAATTTTATAATTGCAGTTGTACATACCTTATATAAGAAAAGGCTGTTTAAGTGTAGTCCGACAACTCCCAATATGGAAGAAACAGCAGTGGTCATTACTGCTGCTGGATTGGTTGTAGACGCATATTTTAATTCTAAGTGAACATTCCTATGGATGGTAACATTTTTTGAATCTACAGGTATTGTTTCTGTTTTGTCTTTTGTTAAAATGAGTGGATTTTGATTATTATTGCTGCTTAAATCAAATGTATTTTTGAATACCATACAATAGGGATCCACATTCTATTTGGGCCCTTTGACCCCTTTGCTATTACAATCAGTAAGAACCTCACTAAATGCTTTTTCTGCTTCTTTGAGGTGTTGGTAATAACAATCATCACAGGAATTGTTGTCAACCGATGCTAATTTTTGCTTTATTCCTTCGTAATCGAAGGTGAAATCAAATACTAATTTTCGATTAGTGAAGAGGTCCTTGGTGATGGTAGGTGCGTTGTTAGGGGTGGTAGGTAGAAGGAAGGGGTCTAAGGACCAGGAAGGAAGGTTGTTAAGGGAAGGAGGTCTAAGGAAGGATGGAAGGTCTAAGTAAGGACTGAAGGATCTAAGGGAGGAGTTAGAAGGAGAGGGTTTTAAGGAGGAAGAAAGGAGGTCTAAGGAAGGATGGAAGGTCTAAGTAAGGACTGAAGGATCTAAGGGAGGAGTTAGAAGGAGAGGGTTTTAAGGAGGAAGAAAGGAGGTCTAAGGACGAAGGAGGGTCTAAGGAAGGCGACTAAGGAAGTAAGGTTGTTAGGGTGATGTTAGGATGGTAGATGGGTTGTTAAGGGTGGTTGGGTGGTAGGTTGGTGCTTGGGTGCTTGATGCTAGGTGGGTTGTTAGGTGCTTGATGGTTGGTGGGTTGTTAGGGGTGGTCGGTGGAAGGAAGGTTGTTAGGATGGTGGTAGGTGGAAAGAAGGTTGTTAAGGTGGTAGGTGGAAGGGAAGGTTGTTAGGTGGTAAGGGGGTTGTTGGGTGGTAGGGTGGTAGGTGGAAGGAAGGTTGTTAGGTGGTAGGTGGAAGGAAGGTTGTTAGGTGGTAGGTGCCTTGTTAGGTAGGTGTTTGGTAGGTGGAAGGAAGAAGTGTGGAAGGGAGGGGTGTGGAAGGAAGGAGTGTAGAAGGAAGGAGTGTAGAAGGAAGGAGTGTAGAAGGAAGGTCGCTTCCTTTAAGTAGAAAAACAAAAAAAAAAAAAAAAAATTTGAAGGAAGGGAAGAGAGTGTGCAGAGGGGTACAGTTCTTAGGTGTAGGAGTATGGTTCCGTTAGGTGTGGAGGGGAGGTGTTAGATTGTTGGGGTGGAAGGCTGTAAGTGCGCAGGATGGTGTACTTTGTAGGTGGCATGCAGTAAAGTGTGCAAGGGGGTGCAGGTTGGGGTGTTAGAGGTGGAAGGTGAAGTTTGCTCACTTTTTTCTTGAGAAGAAAAAATATAAAAAAAAGAAAAAAAAAAAAAGAAAAGAAAGAAGTAAAGAAGGAAGTAAAGAAGGAAGAGAAGGGTGCACAGGGGTGTAGATTTGGGTGTTATGGGTGGAAGGAAGGGATGTTAGTTTACTGAGGGTGGTAGAATGATTGGGTGTAAGGATGTAAAGGTAGGGTGTAAGGGTATTCGAGTGAAGGTTTTTTAGGGGTATTAGAATCATGTTATTAAGTGTGGTAGGGAGGAAGGTCACTTTCTTTAGGGGGGTGTACATCCGGAGGGTGTATAAAAAAAAAAAACAAAAAAGTTTTAGGTAAGAAAAAGGAGGTTTAGATAAAAAAAGGGAAGGTTTAGGTAAAAAAAGAGAAGATTTAAGTAAAAAAGGAAGGTTTAAAAAGAGAAAAAAGGTTAAAGTAAAGGTGTAAAGAAGGAAGGTGTAAGGTAAAAAGGAAAAGAAGGTTAAAGGAAAGGTGTAGAGAGAGAAGGCTTAAGGAAGAAAAAAAAAAAAAAAAAAAAAAGGGAGGAAAGAAGGTGTGCAGCGGGGTGCAGATTTGGGTGTTGGGGATTGAAGGGAAAGTTGGTCACTTTTTTTTTGAGAAGAAAATAAAAAAAAATAAAAAAACAATGAAAAGAAAAAAAGAAGAAAAAAAATAGAAAAAAAAATAAAAGAAAAAACGAAGAAAAGAAAAAAATAAAAAAAAAAAGGAAAGGAGAGGGGGAAGAAAGTGTGTAGGGAGGTGCACTTAGGGGTGGTAGGTGGGTGCAAGGTGTAAAGAAGGAAGGTGGTGTTGTTGTTATGCGGTGGAAGGATGATTCTTAGGCTAGAGGGAGGAAGGGAAGGTTGTTGGGGTGGTTGGTGGAAGGAAGGTACTTACTTAGGGAAGTAATGTTGTTAGGGGTTTTGGGGGTGGTAGGTGGTTTGAAGGGGTCTTAGGGGTGGCAGGAATGTTGCTTTCTCTTCTTTTAGGAAGAAGAAGAAGAAGAAGAAGAAAAAAAAAAAAAAAAAAAAAAGGAAAAAAAAAAGTATTCTCAGAATAAAAGGACGTAAGGAATGAATGCATGTGTACGTTCCGTTGTACACACATGTATGGATACTTAGTGAAATACTATTTTCCATTTAATAAGTAACGATTCCATTCATTGAATAAATAGTGTAGTAAAAAAAAAAAAAATGGCTCCACGGAAGAAAGGTGAATATGAACAAGACCATACGAAGGAGGTAGAGGAGGAAACGGGGGATGATGTTGTACATAGTGCACGTGGTCTTGCACGTAGTGCAGAAGATGAAGCAAAAAATGAAGTTAACAAAGTTCGTGGACGTAGGAAGAGAGACACTATAATAACTCTCGGAAAAGACGGAATAACAGGAAGGACTGTTCCAAGTGAAGGGTAAGGTTACGATTACAATTATTTGTATATATATGTACACATATATATAACTATGTATATATATGCTTTAAAAAAGTAGTTGTACGAAAGAAAAAGAAAGGACAAAAAAAAGTATTGTTTCTTTCTCATCTTTTTTTTCCGTCCTTCCTTCCTGTAGGCAAAAAACAGAGGGTAAGCCTTTAATTTTGGAATTCAGTGGAAGGGGGGACCTCAACCACCTAACACAACTTAACACCTACCACCCTACCACCTAACAAACTTCCACCACCACTACCATAAAGGGGGGTTGGTGGCAGGATGATTAGGGTGGTGGTAGGTGGAAGGGAAGGTTGTTTAGGGGTAGTAGGTGCAAGGAATGATGTGTTAGGGGTGGAAGGAAGGTTGTTAGTGGTGGAATGAAGTAAAGGATGTGTGCAGAATGGTGCACCTGGGGGTGGGAGGTTGATGGAAGGAAGAAAGTATAATGACGGAAATGTGCACGAAGATGCACATAGGGGTAGTAAGAGGGTAGAGGGCGGAAGAAAGATTGTTGGTGTTGTTAGTTCTTAGGGTGGTAGGTGGAAGGAAAATTGTTAGGTGGTATGGTGGAAGGAAGGATTGTTAGGGTGGTGGTAAGTGGAAGGAAGGAGGACTTTGTTAGGGGTGTTTGAATGAAGGAAGGTTGTTACCATGGTTGTAGGGTGAAAGGGAAGTTTGTTAGACGGGTGGTAGAATGGAAGGAAGGTTTTTAGGGGTGGTACGTGGGTTGTCAGGTGGAAGGAAGGTGGGTTGTTAGGTGGATGGTGGTGGGTTGTGTTAGGTGGAAGAGGAAGTCCCCCTTCCACTGTACCACCATTTTACTGTAATTCCATTACCTTAGTATGATTTATTTCTACTTCATTTTTGTTTCCCCTTTTCTTGCAGAAGTTACTTGTACAGACACTGCCTTACAGCAAAGCTTAAGGACTCTTATAGAGAACTGGCATACGGACAGGAAGAAAGAGTATCGAGACTGGGTAAGGATAGTTACCATTTATTACCATTAGAGGCAGAACAAATAGACATAAAGTAATGTATATTATTGAAACGAAGAATAAATGAACCTTCCGTGTAGCTATTAAATATATGTGCATTTTCCATCTTTTCTTCTTCTTTATTGCCAGGATCATGTGTGGAAGGAAATCGAGGATAGGATCCAGCTACTCTCTAAATACATATCAGACAATAAATCAAGTATGGAAGAAACCTATTGTAAAAAGCCAAATGGACAGGGCACCATATGGACAGAAGCAGATAGTAATGCTTGTATGCTCATCACTGCAGGATTAAAACATATCTACGAAATAAACATAGACACCGGCAAAGAGGGCGACCTAGCCAAGAAGAATAATAGAATATTTAGACAAACAGCAGCATGTATTATATTGAATGAGTTCATTAAAAAATTGGAAAAAAAGGCAAAATCTTGTACCCAGAAGATAAGCATAGACGAGGGAATAAACCATGCCTTCAGTAAAAGTTCAGAAATTAAGGAAACAACTCCATGCAAGGGTGATAATGATTGTTTTGAGTGCAAACAGGTGGACTATTCAGACTGTAAAATGGGCAATGAACAAGTGAGGGTGAAGTTAAGGGGAAAGCTTGACAGTGATGCTAAAATAAATGAAGAACTGGAAGACATATATCCACCTTCCAACCCCACCTCCACTTCTGGAACAGGTTATACAAAGAAAAAACCCTAGAAGGACAACGGGGAACGGCGAATGGGAAACGGGGAAGGAGAAGGAGAAGGGAAGGAACGAATACCAATGTATTCTTTCATCATCCTTCCACCCTACCACCTACCACCCACCTAACAACGTTCCTTCCACCAACCAGCCCTAACAACCCACCTACCACCTAACAACACCTTCCTTCCTTACAGCCACTCTTACTGAATGGTTCACACGTTTTTCGAACAATGTGTCTGAACAGGACAACCAACAGTATGAAGAGCTCGGTGCTCTTTCTGCTTTGTGTGAGCACAATGAAGATGATGAGGAAATTAAGAAATTAAACCTGGACAAATACGGCGAATTCTGTAATATTATGATGAAAAACATAATGCTAGTTACAGGCGTTCCAAAGCAATATAAAAACGAAAAGGGAAAAACACCATGTGAGAAGAAAGTGAAAAATATTCCCTTATGTGATTTATTAAAAGTATGGATGTGGTATATGCACTGGTTCTGTGTTCCAAAGGAGGTCATAGAACATGTCATTAGGGGTGTGAAAGAAGTAAGGGCGGAATTTATTAAGAAAGGTGTGAACTATATGGAATGTGCTTATGATGCTGCATTTAAGATTCCTCACGGAGGCAAAAGGGATATGGGAAGTGAAGCGTATGACCTATTTGGCACAAGTACTTTGTATCATAAAATAGAAAAAGATACTAAGAAAACTTGGTGCGAAAACAATAAATGGGGATATCGGATCCGTGCGCCGGAGGATCCAATCAAAGCACGAGTGGATGAAGATGAGGACAACAGAGTTATCAGTAGTAATGACAACAAAAATAACGTGGATGAAATTATGGACAAAATTGAGGAAGGATTAAAAGAGGAGGAAGGAGGGGGAGGAGGGGTGTCTAAACCAGGTTCATCCCAACCATCAGAAGAACAACAACCCCATGCGCCCGCATCCCCCGTCCTTCCAGCTCGACCCCCACCACCACCACCTCCAGGAAGACCATCCACACCAGTTGGTGAGGACTGCACCAAGAAGACTAGCCTATGTGAGCGCGCCAATTGTGTAACAAAGAATTGGTTTATAGACAGAATAGGCGGAGATTCAAGACAGAACTGGGTAAGAAGAATTAATTATCTCTGCAGTCAACGTCATTTCAATAGACCATGTGCCTCATAAATATAACATGGGAAGGACCACCATAATTCATACACATAATATAAATGTGTACATATTTATTTCATTCTTCTTCCTCTTTTTTTTTTTTTTTTCTGCATAGTGTGCATATTGGGGACCGCACGACGTCGGAAACGTATTGACTGGACTGTCTAATGCTATGACGAATGAGAATAAACTTGATGATGACCTATGCAAAGACATTCCAGGGACAAATGGTGCATCTACAGAGGAACCAAATAAGAACGCATGCTCTTACATAGTTAGGGGGTTAGAATATATATATAAAATTAAGAAAAAGGAAGTAACAGAAAAAGACCAAGGGAAGAAAGCAAGGTTAGAAAAGCAATATGAGAATGATCAACAATTTGATCGAGTTATTGGATGCATCTTCTTAAACGCCTATGCAGATAGATTGCAGCAGCTGGAACAGTCTAAATGTGATGTGCAAGCTGGCATAACCCATGCTTTCAGTAAAAGTAATGATATTAAAGAACAAACATCTCCATGTAATAGTGATAGTAAATGTTTTGAATGTATGAGGGAAGAAAATTTTGATTGCACACTGAGCGTGGATAAAGGACTATGGACTACGAATAATTGCCCACAAGGAAAAAGGGATAATATGAAGAAAGAAGTGGATGATAAGCTTGACACCAGTAAGAACGGGGATCAAAAAGTAAAGCAAGCTCTGGAAGCAATAGAGAAAATATGTCCGAAAAATACAGATCCTGGTAGGAGAGACACTGAGGACCAACTTCCAAAGCTTCCTGCTCCAGCTCCTCCACCTGCTCCTTCTGATGCTGGTGGTGGAAAAGGCGGGGCAGCAACAGGTGAAGCTGCTTTAAAAGCACCCAAGGCTGTCCCACTTATTCACAAGAAGGACAACCCCTTCCTTCCTTACCTCCCCCTTGCTCCTGCCGTCCTTGGTATATCTGTTATGAGTTATTTACTTTCGAAGGTAAGAGAAAAAAAAAAGGGAAGAAGAAATAAAAGGATGTAAAAAAAAAAAAAAAAAAAAGGTGAATGAATCAGTGGTGGGGTTTGTGTACAGGATTTCGCATTTTAGGGTGTGTATGTGTAGGATTTTGCATTTTAGGCATTTGTGTAGGATTTTGCATTTTAGGCATTTGTGTAGGATTTCGCATTTTAGGGTGTTTGTGTAGGATTTCGCATTTTAGGGTGTGGGTTTGTAGGATTTCGCATTTAAGGTTGTGAAGTAGTAATTACTGTGGTGTGTGAACAACATTTCGCGCGCTTTTAAAGAAACATTTTTTCTCTCTTTTTTTTTTTTTTTTTTTTTTTGTTCAGTACTTTGGAATGCTTCGTAAGACAAGAAAACGTTACAGAAGAGCTTATCAACTACGTGGTCCAACTGTACAAGAACAACTCCTTGCTCATGTGGACGAAGATGGTCCACGTGAATATTACATTGTAAAGGAACGCAAACCTCGTTCTACACCTATTAAAAGGAAGAAAAAACGGGTTCCTGGTCGTCGCCGTGCTGGTCGTTGTCGCGGTGTACGTCGCCGCATGATTATTGATATACATTTAGAAGTCTTAAACGAATGTCAAAAAGGAGACCTGCATTCGACGAAGGAAGACTTTTTTGAAATTTTGGTTCAAGAATTCATAGGAAACGAATTTATAAAAGAAGACTTTGTTCCTAAGGAACAGGTTCTAAGTTCAGGTTCTGGGTTTATGGAAGGAAGTCTTTGTTCCTGAGGAGGATATTCCTGAGGAACAAGTTCCATGTTCAGATTCCGGGTTTAGGGAGGAAACACTTTGTTCCCAAAGAAAGTGCTCCTAGGTTTAATGTTGATGAGGAAGATGTTCCTAAGGAACAGGTTGCAAGTTCAGATTTCGGGTTTTAGGGTGTAATAAATATTTTTCTTTTTTTTTGTATTGCATGAACGTGCTTAGAGTGTTCATGTGTAATTAATATAAGCCGGGAAAAAAGAAATTTTTCCTCGTTCACTTTATTTTGATTTGTTGGGATAATTTTTTTTTATTTGAAGAATTAAAAAATGCTTATTCATTTTGTTATAAAATTTTTTAACTTCATAAATTTTTTTTTTTGTCTTTTTTAAAATAAATATTTTTTCGAAAATGTCAAGAACTTTTTTCTTTTCCCGCGCCCTTTTTTGGGAGTATTCTTTCCTTATGCAGTTATTTAAACAAACAAATGTGGGAAAAAAAGGAAAGAAAAAATATGAAGAAAAAAAGGAAAGAATAAAAAGAAAAGAAAGAAAAGAAAAGATAAAAAAGAAAAAGAGAAGAAGGAAAGGGAAAAAAGAAGAATGAAAAAAGAGGAAGGTCATTTTCTTCCTTACACTGTATATAAAATGTGCGCGGTCATTTATGTCCCTCCTGGGAGGTAAACGGAAACATTCGCCTTCCCTTTCCCATCCAGGTGTACTACATCCGACTGTAACCTACATTGTTCCGGTGACCCGGCGTATTATGATTATTTGTTCCTGCTCCTGCCCTTCTATTCCTTGTAGCCTGCCCTGTAGACGGTACTGTGGTTGACCGTCTTGTGTACGCAGTAGGAGAACGTAGTGTGGTGCAATTGTCTATTTTGGAGTCACCTATTGTTGTGTTATCTGTGGAATATTCACTGAAGGTCTCTTCAGCAGAAACATCAAAGTTCTATCCAGCAGATCTTCTCTTTCTTCTGTTGCTTCTGCTCCTTCCTCCATTTCCAGAAGTGTGGTTACCAAACCAAGAAGACTATTGCTTATACTAAAGGGAAGGAAGATTATTAGGGATGTTAGAAGGAACGTTGTGTTAGGTGTGGTTGGTGTTAGGTGGGTTGTTAGGGGTGGTTGGTCGAAGGTTGTTAGTGGTAGGTGAAATGAGGTTTGTTAGGTGGTTGGTGGAAGGAAGGTTGTGCTAGGGGTGATAGGATGGAAGGAATGTTGTTAGAGGTGGGTGGTAGGGTAGACGGAAGGTCTGAGGAAGGAAAGGATGATCTAAGGAAGGGAAGGAAGGAAGGGTTCTAAGGAGGAAGGGAAGGGAGCTTCTAAGGAAGGAAAGGAGGATCTAAGGATGGAAAAAAGTGGTCTAAAGAGGGAAGGAAAGGCGGGTCTAAGGAAGAGGAAGGAAGATTATTGGGGGATGTGTGTAGGGGGTCCTGTTCTTAGGGGTAGCAGTAAGATTCTTAGGGTGGAGGAAAGAAGGGAAGATTGCTGGGGTGGAAGGTAGTATGTGGGGGGAAGTATGCAAAAGGGTACACCTAAGGAGGAGTTTTAGGGGTGAAAAGAAGGAAGGTCACTTCCTTTAGGGAGGAAAGAAGAAAAAAAGAAAAAAAAAAAAAAAAAGGAAGGAAGGTAATTCTTAGGGGAAGGAAGGTTGTTAGGGTAGTGGTGGATGCAAGGAAGCAATTTTTTTAGGGGTGAGAGGAAGGTAGTGTGCAGAAGGGTGTAGATTTGGGTGTTAGGGGTGGAAGGAAAATGGTGTTAAATTGTTGGGATGGAAGTTAATAAGTAATCATGAAGGTGCACCTAGAGGGAAGGTGTTGAAGGAAGTATGTACGAGGGTGCACCATAGGGAAGATAGCAATAGAGAAAGAAAGAAAAGGAGGGAAAAAAAAAAAAAAAAAAAAAGAAGGAAATAAAGAAAAAAAAAAGGAAGGAAGGAAAGTGTGGAGGGGTGTGCACATTGGGGTTGTAGGTGAAAGGGAGATTCCTAGGGATATTAGAATGAAGTTGTGTTAGGGGTGCTAGGGTTTAGGGTGTAAGGGTATTGGAATTAGGAGTTAAGGGTGGTAGAATGGAAGTGTTAAAGGTATTAAAATGATGTTTTAGGGGTGGAAGGATGTGTGTGAGGAGGGTGTGCAGGGGGGTGCACTTAGGGTTCCTAGAGTGGTAGAAAGGAAGATCACTTCCTTGAGGAAGAAAAAAAAAAAAAAAAAAAAAAAAAAAGCATGTTGGGGGATGTGTGCAGAGGGTTGTAGAATTGGGTGTTATGGTGGAAGGAAGGTGGTGTTAAATTGTTCAGGCGAAAGTTAATAAGTGTGCAGAAGGGTGCAGTTAGAGGGAAGGTGTTGAAGGATGTATCTTGAGGAAAGTGTGCAAGATGGTGCAGATTTGGATGTTAGAGGTGGTAGAATGAAGATTTGTGGATGTTAGGGGTTAGGGGTGTAAGGAGTATTAGAATGAGAGGGTTGGGAGTGGTAGAATAAAAGGGTTAGGTGTTTTTGAAGGAAGATTATTAGAGGTGGTGCAAGGAAGAGGGTAAGGGGTGCACATTTGGGTGCTAGATTTGGAAGAAAGGAAAGAAAGAATAATAGGAAAGGAAAAAAAGAGGTGTTTAATTACTGTTCTTTTTTTTTCTTTTTAGAATGAAATGCAGAGCATATTGTATGCAGGGAAAATTACATCTTGTTTCTGATAAGAGGAAAGAAAAGGAGGAAAAAAGGAAAATAAAGGGAAAATAAAAAGAAAGAAAACAAAAAATAAGAAAAGTGTGTGTATTTTCTTCTTTTTCTTTTTTTTTTTTAAAGGGAATACAGGAATTAACGGGTCTGAAGGGAGAGAATGAAATAGAAGGAAAAAATTTACACAGAAAGAAATTGAAAAAAGAAAAATAACAAAGTCAAAGACCCAATCTACAACCCCCCAAACCCAAATCCCAATCGACAAGCACAACTGATTATAAGGTTGATTGTAAGGGTAATTGTATGGTTGATTGTTTAAATGAAAAAGGAACAAAAAAAGTTACCAACGTTGTTTTCATCATCATCAACTTTCGAAACACATGAATTGCATATTTTTTACTTGCATTCTTACAGCCACACCACCTCTGAAATTAGAAAAAATGGTCAAGAAAGTGGTCCAGACAGCAGAGCAGAAAGTGGAAGAATTCTTTAAGAGCAGATGGGTAAACAAAGTTCTTCTTACTTCTTTCTTTTATTTTAAGGAGTATTTGATAATAATGAATTCATTCCACTCCAAGAAAGTCGTTACGTGGTTGGTGGAAGGAAGGTTCTCAGGTGTTAGGGATGGAAGGAAGGTCGTGTTAGGGGGTTAGGGTGGAAGGAAAGTTTTGTTAGGGGTTGTACGGTGGTGGTAGGTGGGTTGTGTTAGGGTGGTAGGTGGAAGAAAGAACTATTAGGGGGTGTTATACATATGTATATATATAAACAGGAATATGTAGACATGTGCTTTTTTTTTCATTCTATTTTTAGAAAGTAAGTAAGGAGGACGTACATGGTCTATTTTATGAATTCAACAGGGAACTCAGTAAAGGGGATTTGAATTATGTTTTAACAGAAGTCTGCGAAAACTTTGTAGAATATCCAGGTCTCAGGAAGGAGGATCTTCGCAGATGTTTTTGTAAAATTCTTATAGGGAATTTGGTTAAAGTAACAAATAGTATGAGCACGTATACATTGAATGCTGGGAAGAAAAATATAAGTGATATTGAGCAGGGCCCACGATGTGAATTACTAAACTTATGGTTATTATTATATATGTCAAATTACGATATAAACATAGAAAATATTAATTATGTATTCACAGCAATGACTAGTTTAAGCGAGGTATTTTCCCCAAAGAAATATGAGGATTGTATATATACAGGTACGTTTACGGTGTACGGAACGGACGGAGGTGCTACTTTCAGTGACATTAATAAATGGCTAATGAGTCAGGGCATTATAGACAAAATGGGGACAATAAAGAACGATAGTGCATGTAATGAAGGAAGGAGGTTGAGTGACCACAGGAGTAGTAAGGTTGCACAGAGGAGACCGGTAAATATAAATTCCGAGGTGCAGGATAAAGTTAATAACGCTGTCCAAAAAATAAAGGATTTCATTACCACATTTAAGAAAAGTGAGGAGAAAATAACCTCCTCTAAAGCACCACAGCCAGAACCAGCACCAGAACCAGCACCAGAACCAGAAGCAGAACGTCCACCGGAGGACGAAGATGATGATGATGAAGAAGAGGAAGAGGAACAAGAAAAGGAGGAGGGAGAGAAGGATGCGGAAGAAAAGGATGGTCTAGGTAAGGGGAAAAAAAGTACCAACAGTTCCTCAACCATTGTTCACGCCTCCTTCCACCTAACAACCTTCCTTCCTCTTCGTTTCCTTCGACCCTACCACCTAACAACCTTCCTTTCTTTTCGTTTCCTTCCACCTTCCGTAGGAAGTGTGCACTGGACCGCGTGCACCCCCCTTATGGGTGCACACACCACTTTAGATTCATAGTATTTTAGTTACATAATTCGTCCTGAGATCACATTAAAAAAAAAAAAAATCATCCCCTTCCATACTCCTTCCTTCCATCCTTCCTTAGAACTTTCCTTTCTTTAGTTCCCCCCTTAGACTTCATTCCTCCTCCTTCGACCTCCTTTCCTTTCCCTTTCTTTTCTTTCACATCTTTCCTTATTCCTTTTATTCCTTGCCTTTCTTCCTTCTTTCCTTTTCTTTTCTTCATCATTCCTTCTAATCCTTCTACTTACTCTTTCCCTGCAGTAGCAGAAGCTGAACCCACCGAAAAAGCAGGCGCTGACACTACTTCTCTGGGTGCCGGAGGCACCACCCCTTCTGCGGCCAAACTTACTGACATGAAGGACAACGCCGTCCTTCCTTACCTCCCTCTTGCTCCTGCCGTCCTTGGTATATCTATTATGAGTTATTTACTTTGGAAGGTAAGAAAACAAAAACTAGTAAACAAAAAAAGGTCTTTAAAAAAAAAAAAAAAGGAGTGAATAAGAAAAATAATGAATAAATACATGAGTGGGTAAGGGTGTAGGATTTCGCATTTTAGGGGTGTGTGTGTAGGATTTAGCATTTTAGGGGTGTGTGTGTAGGATTTCGCATTTTAGGGGGTGTTTGTGTAGGATTTCGCATTTTAGGGGTGTGTGCATGTAGGATTTCGCATGGTAGGGTGTATGTGTAGGATTTCGTATTTTAGGGTTTGAAGGAGTAATTTCTGTTCCGTGTGAACAAACGTTTCGCATCCCTATTAAAAAAAAATTTTTTTCCCCCTTTTTTTTTTTTTTTTTTTTTGTTCAGTACTTTGGAATGCTTGGTAAGACAAGAAAACGTTACAAAAGAGCTCCTCAACTACGTGGTCCATCCTTAGAACAGCATATTGTTGACCATGTGGACCAACCTGGTCCACGTGAATATTACATAGTGAAAGAACGCAAACCTAGTTCTACGCCTAAAAAAAGGAGGAAAAAACGTTCTGTTGGTCGTCGTGGTGGTGTACGTCGCCGCATGATTATTGATATTCATTTAGAACTCTTAGACGAATATCAAAAAGGGGACCTGCACTTGACAAAGGAAGACTTTTTTGCCATTTTGGTTCAAGAATTTATGGGAAGCGAATTAATAAAAGAAGAAAAGGTTACAAGCTTAGATTCCGGGATTAGGGTTGATCTTCCTAAGGAGCAGGTTCTATGTTTAGATTCCTGGTTTAGGGAGGAAGACTTTGTTCCTAGGAAAGGTGTTCCTAGGGAAGATATTCATAAGTAACAGGTTCCAAGTTCAGATTCCGGGTTTAGGGAGGAAAGACTTTGTTCCTAGGGAAGACATGCTTCCTATGCAAGATGTTCTTATGGAAGATGTGCCTGTGGAACAAGTTCTTACGGAACAGATTCCATGTTCAGATTCCGGGTTTTAGGGTGTAAATAAATATTTTTTTTTTTTTTTTTTTTTTTCTTTTGTGTATTAAATTGTTTACATGTTCATGTGTAATGAATATAAGTGGGAGTAGAAAATTTTTTTCCGCTTTATTCAGATTTGTTTGGTAAAATGTTTTTTTTATTGAAGAATTGAAGTGTGTTGATTAAATTTTTTTTTTTGTTATAGTTTTTTATCTTTATAAGATTTTTTTTCGCTTATTTCTTAAATAAAAACATTTCTTTAAAAATGTTAGCACCTTTTTGCTTTTTGCGCGCCCCTTTTTGGAGGTACCTTATCTGAAGTTGTTATTTAAACAGACAAATGTACGGAAGAAAAGAATAAAGAAAAAAGAAAGAAAGAAAAGAAAAGATAAAAAAGAAAAAGAGAGGAAGGAAGGGGAAAAAAGAAGAATGAAAAAAGGGGAAGGTCATTTTCTTCCTTACACTGTATATAAAATGTGCGCGGTCCTTTATTTTTCTGTCCTTGGGTTGGGAAGCGAAGGAAACATTCCCCTTCCTCATCCAGTTTGCATTGTAGGTGTTACATGCGACTGTAACCTACATTGTTCCGGTGACTCGGTCCATTATTTGTTCTTCCTCTGGATTGTCGTTTGTGCGCCATAGAGCGTACTGTAGAATTTTCTCCTGATAAATCACCTATTGTGGAAACTTCAGTTGCTGAATCATATGTTGAGGTGTCTTCTGTGAGTGTATCAAAGTTCTGTCCAATTGTTCTTTTTCTTCTTCTGCTTCTTCTTCCTCCTCCATTTCCAGAAGTGTGGTTACCAAACCAAGAAGACCATGGTTTATACTAAAGGGAAGGAAGATTGTTAGGTGGATGGTAGGTGGAGAGGAAGGTGTTAAGTGGTACAGTAGTAGGTGGGTTATTGGGAGGAAGGTGGGTTGTTAGGGGTGGTTGGTGGAAGAAAGGTTGTGTTAGTGATGGTAGGGTGGAAGGAAGGTTGTTAGTGGTGGTTGGTCGAAGGAAGGTTGTTAGGGGTGGTAGGGTGTAAGGAAGTTTGTTATGTGGGTTGTTAGGGGTGTAAGGAAGGTTGTTGTTAGGGGTGGTTGGTGGAAGGAAGGTTGTTGTTAGGGGTGGTTGGTGAAAGGAAAGTTGTGTTAGGGATGGTTGGTGGGTTGTTAGGAGAGTGGTATGTGGGTTGTTAGGTGATTGTTTGGGGTGGAAGGAAGGTGATTGTTAGGGATTCTAGGTTGGTTGTTAGGGGTGGAAGGAAGGTGATTGTTAGGGATCCTAGGTTGGTTGTTAGGGGTGGAAGGAAGGTGATTGTTAGGGATTCTAGGTTGGTTGTTAGGGGTGGAAGGAAGGTGATTGTTAGGGATTCTAGGTTGGTTGTTAGGGGTGGTAGGTTGGTTGTTAGGTGGTTGGTGGTATGTGGGTTGTTAGGTGGTTGGTGGTATGTGGGTTGTTAGGTGGTTGGTGGTATGTGGGTTGTTAGGTGGTAGGGTGGTAGAATGATGTTGTTAGGGATTGTAGAATGATGTTGTTAGAGATCGTAGAATGATGTTGTTAGAAGTGGTAGAATGATGTTGTTATAGGTGGTAGAATGATGTTGTTAGGGGTGGTAGAACGATGTTGTTAGAGGTGGTAGCTGGGTCGAAGGTGGAAGGAAAATTGCTTAGGCGATTGTGCAGTTGGGTGCATCTCACGGGACTTAGCGTGCAAGGAAGTTCGTTCGGCTTAACAAGAGAAAAAGAAAAAAAAAAAAAAAAAGAAGAAATGAAGGAAGAAAAGTGAGGGATCAGGGTATTAGATTGATGGTTCATGTTGTGGCAATAGGGTTAAGGTTATGGGGGTTTAAGGTGTGGGAATTAGGTTCTTTTCTAGGTCATGGAATAACAATATGGCGTGGTATTTAGTTTCCTAGGGGGAATATTCTTGTTGTTAAGGAAAAATAAACATAGTGAAGGAGAAAATAGAAAAAAAAGAATAAAAGAAAAAAAAGAGAAGGAAAAAAAAAAAAAAAGTGAGGGAAGAATGTAAAATACATGTGAAAGGAGAGAAGAGAAGGTTGTATGCAACAATTTTTTTTGCATGAGTTCTTTTATTTTAGGAAAAAAAGGAGAAAAAATAAAATAAAAGGAGCAAAAAGTTTTGAGAAGGAAGAAAAAAGAAAAAAAAAGAAGAATAGAGAAAGAAAATAAAAAAAATAGAAGAAAGGAAAAAAAAAAGAGGATTCAATGTATAAGAGTAGGGTTAAGGATATGAGAATAGGGTTTAGCATATTAGAATAGGATTAAGGGTATTAGGGTGAACGGTTCAGGCTATTACTGTAAAGAACAGGTTGTTGGAGTGAAGGTTTAGAGTATGTGAGTAGGGTTAAGTTATAGGAGTAGGGTTAAGGTTATTAAAGTGAAGGTTCTGGCTATTAGAGTGAGAGTTCAGGGTATGGAAGTAGGGTTCGGGGTGTGAGACTAGGTTTCCGGGTGTTAGAATGAAGGTTCCGATTATTAGAGTGAAGGTTCTGGGTGTAGGAATAGAGGTTCAGGGTGTGTGAGTAGAGGTTCAGGATGTGAGAATAGGGTTGAGGTTGTGGAAGTAGGGTTAAGGGTATTGGTGTGTAGGTTCTGGGTATAGGAGTAGGGGGTATTAGAGTGAAAGATCAGGGTCTAATTCTAGGATTTAAGGTATGCGAGTGGGGTTAAGGAAATGAGAATAGGGTTCAGTGTATGGGACTAGGGTTAAGGGTGTGAGGGTAGGATTCGAGGTCTGATAGTAAGGTACAGGTTGTTAGAGTAGGGTTAAGGGTGTTAAGGTAGAGGTTTCATGGTATTGGAAAAGGTCCCTTTCTAGGTTATTTGAACAACATTATGGCCTAGTATTTAGCATTTTAGGGTTGTATGTGTATTCTGTGCAGGAGGGTGCACAGAAGTGAAGAAAGGATATTTGCAAGAAAAAAGGTTAAGGAAAAAAAAAAAAAAAGAAAAAGGAACCAAAAAATATTCTCGAAAGAAGAGGAAGAAAGAAGAAAGAATGTATGTACGTTCTGCTGTACACAATATGTGCAGTACTTAATAATGTATTATTCGTATGTTAAAAGTAGCAAAATTATGGAATAAGTTTTGTTAAAAATGGACAAATTGCCCTCAGATGATAAATTTCAAGCATTGAAGGAAAGGTGGTTTAGGGAAGGTGGCCCTAATAGGAAAAAAAGAAACTTGGGGGATGTAATATAATATTCACTATATGTGACGCACTAATATATGCTTATATGGACTATACTGTTCCTATCTTCTAATAATGAGTATATAGGACACCGGGAACACATATATGAATACATTATTTCCACTTACGCACGCAGTTTGCCAAAACAGTTAAAGACTTGATTGATGAAATGTTGAAAGAAATGAGTATGAAGGCTGAAGAGGATACTGGTATAGACCTATGCGACATGATAGGGAAAGAAACGCGAAAGGAAATGACACAAAAGGAAAAGGAAGAGTGTGCGTTCATTGTAAATAGTTTGATGAAAATGAAGGAAATGGACAAGGGTAAATGTAGGAAAGGAGAAATTGACGAAGAAATGAAGGCATATGTAAGATGTGCAGTGCTTAATATGTGGTTACATAAATATCAAAATGTGCATTGCGGAGCAAATGCTGTTATAAAAAATGCATTTGGCGCAATGGGGGAAGGGCACAAACCATTCAGTGGGGAGGGTATGTGTGAAGAATGCAGACCCACATTTATGGAGCCTATGATGATAATAAAAGGGGGAATGCCCATGTTAAGGTATATTCAACTTGCTATGGACAGAAATGAAGACATTATGCAAATAATAAAAAGCAGAGAACCGAAGGGAGAATGTAAAGGGGAGAATAAACATAGTGGATCGGTAGTAAGTCTCCCGGACAATAGTACTATAATAAGTCTCGTAAGAAGAATGGCACCAGGGATGATGCAAGGACCAAAGGCGGCAAAGACAGCCTCCACAGGACAGCACGAATTTTTAATGAAATTACTGCTAAGTTGGTTATGGGCAAGGGGTGACGGGTGGAACGAACCATTACATGTAAGTTACTTTAAATATAAAAGGCTGTAGTAGAATAATAATAATATACTAAAAAATATATTTAAAGTAAGGTTGTTAGGGGTGGTAGGTGGAAGCAAGGTTGTTAGGTGGTAAGGTCGAAGGAGGGTTGTTAGGGGTGGTAGGTGGAAGCAAGGTTGTTAGGTGGTAGGGTCGAAGGAGGGTTGTTAGGGGTGGTAGGTGGAAGCAAGGTTGTTAGGGGGTAGGGTCGAAGGAGGGTTGTTAGGGGTGGTGGTAGGTGGGTTCTTAGGTGGTGGTTGTTATATAGTTGGTGGAAGGAAGGTTGTGTTAGGGGTGGTGGTTGCTCTAAGAGAATGTTGTTAGGGGTGGTAGGTGGGTTGTTAGGTTGGTGGTAGGTGGGTTGTTAGGTTGGTGGTAGGTGAGTTGTTAGGTTGGTGGTAGGTGGGTTGTTAGGTTGGTGGTAGGTGGGTTGTTAGGTTGGTGGTAGATGGGTTGTTAGGTTGGTGGTAGGTGGACTAGGGAGGAGGAAAGGAAGGTTGTTAGAGGTGGAAGGAAGGTTTTTAGGGAGAAGAAGAAAGGATTGTTAGGGGTGTGGGTTTTAAGTGGAAGGAAGATGTCTAAGGAGGAAGGAAAGAAGAGGATCTAAGGAGAAGGAACGGATCTAAGGAGGAAGGAAGGAGAGGAAAGGGTCTAAAGAGGAAGGAAGCAGTGTCTAAGGAGGAGGAAGCAAGGGGTCTAAGGAAGAAAAGAGGTTCTATGGAAGGAAGGGGTCTAAGGAAGGAAGGGGTCTAAGGAAGGAAAGAGGTTCTATGGTAGGAAGAGTCTAAGGAAGAGGATGGAAAAAATATATGGCACATATATATATATATGTGCTTACGTTATTTCACACTTATAGGAACTTATGTGGAAAGATATGGGGAAAGTGTTCAATGATATGATGGATAATATACTGGATGGTGCGGGGAATGACACGGGAATATGTTCCAAGTTGGGCAATAACATGGACTTCGAAAAAGAGTTATGTAAAATTCTATTACGAATATACTTTTGGATGGATGGATTCGAGCAAAAGCACGAAGCGGGGATGAAAAACAGCACAGGGTACTTCCAATGGAAGGAAAGAGAGAAAAAGGAGAATGAAACAGAGGAAGAGTGGAAGTTGCAACTTTATTATAGGTGTCTTCTAGGAAGAATAACCATGATGAGCATGTTAGGAACGCATTGCAGTATGGAAAAGGTATTACCAATAGTTGAAGGTGGTGTGGTCGATTGGAGAAAAAGTCATGGTAGGAGTCCTGGAAGTGGGAATGAATTATGTAAAGGGGTGGATCTCCAGAGTTTAAAATTGGGAAAGGGGTTAATTTGGGAAAAGGTTGGTGATTGGATAAATCAATATCAGCGGGACGGAAATAGTAGGGAATCATTAGCGAAAGCATTAAGTAAAGTGGACCCAGGAAATAGTCCACTGCACATAATAGAAAGGCAAGGGAAAAAGTGTCCAGAAGGAAGTGGAAAGGAAAACCTTAACATAGGAGCCCTAAGGTACTTAGGAATAGATGTTAAGGACAATGAAGAACTGAATCTACAGAAAGACAGTGTAACTTCAGAGAAGGATGTTCTGGAAGAAATAATGAACGAAGCAGTGCATCAAACCATTCACAATGTTCTAGCACAAACACTCGAACCATCATCACCAACAAGAACATGGAATCCAATGAATAAAGTCAACAACCAATGCGTAAGATTTAATATGTTCATCTTTTTTAAGGAAATTTTAAGAAATTAAAAAATTAGACAAATTTAAAAAAGAAAAAAAGAAATATACTGCTGTCTATATCAGTATATGTATATGTCCACATATATATATACACGTACATATATATACGTAAACATATATGTGTATACATATATGTATATATTTGTGTACATAAGAATTATAAAAATAGTAAGGAGAGGAAGGGAAAGAAGTAGAATTAAGAAGTGAAAGGGGGGAAGGGCGGGGTGTGGAAAAAATTGTATATATATATATATATATATATAGAAATATTCTTTTTCTTACTTCATTTCCTTTCTTTCTCCTTTATTTACCTTATAGACTATTACACAAGTTGAAATAAAAAGCATGTTAGGTGAGTTGGCAGAATATATAGGTAGGTCACCGGATGCTGATGGAATTAACCATTTGTGTGGTAATGTGCAGAAGTTTGGGAAGCAAAATATACATAATGTCAAGAAAATGTGCAAAACTTTAATAAAAATAGGCTATTGGATGAATAACATGGGTGAATGGAAGGACAAAGAAAATAAGATGACAGAAAATGAGAAAAATTTGAGGAAATATTTAAAATGTATAATGGGTGATTTAATTATAAGGAAACTAACTAAGGATAAATGTGACATACACAAAATTAAAGAAACTGTCTTAATTCATGTAAATAGAATAAAGAGTTCATTTGAGGAAGATAAAAGTGGAAATGGAAGTGCGGAATGTAAAATGAATGGTACAAGGTGTACAGTACCTGACAAGCAAGTAATTCTGCAGGAAGTAGATAATTGGGTGGGGAAGAAGGAGAAAGGAGGAATGCCTGAAGGTGATCTAATACTGACTTGGTTCCCATGTACCTCAAATCAAGCAAAGAATGTAAAAGTACCCCCCGCACAGTCGGGTGCTTCAGGTACAGGAAGTCAAAAAGATAAGGATACAAAAACAAAAGGTAAGCTTACTGCAGCAGAATGTATGAATAATCAAGTGGATGGTGATTTTAGTGCAGCTGAGAAATGTTTGGAACTTCTTGATACTGGTTCCCCCGTATCTACTATTGATGTTTCTGATCCTAATGAAGCTACTGGGGCCACCGGTCCTAAAGGTGTTGCAGGCAGTAGTATGGCTGATGTTGCCTTAACTAAGGGTACGATTACACTTCCAACTGAATCCATTATCGACATTTCAGGTTCCGGAAATACTCATCCTGGTTCTCCCGAACCCAGTTCCACTAGTAATGGGAACACTCCAGGTAAGAATCATAAAAGTAAAGGGTGAAAAGGGAGAAAGGAAATTACTCACACCTTCAGGACGTATACACAAAAAGAATTCACCCAGGGCGTGCACCCCACCATAACTTCGGTTTTAATAACTCTTCATAATACTGGAGTTAATCCTTGCCCTACTTACTTCCCAGGTCCAGGAGTTAAAGATACTTCAACAAAATCCTCTTCAGCATCCAATCCAGCTGATCCTAAGGATTTTGAATGGTGCCCGGAAGAGAAACAGAAGTCTGGAGGAACACATAAGGGTGCTAGAGCAGGTGATCAGGTTGTCACTGATCCGAATGCTGGTGGTCAACAACCTGCTGATGGGGGAAGTTTTTCAGGAGGTGGTACAGCTAGTGCTAATTCAGGGGAGGGTGCCGGAGGCACCGCCCCTTCCGCTCTTGCAGTTGTTCGCAAGATTGACAACCTTACTGATCTCCTTACCCCATACCTTCCCACCATTCCCGTCTTCATTGGTATTTCAATCACGACCTACTTACTTTGGAAGGTAAAAAAATAGAAAGAATAAGAAAAAAAAAAGAAAAAGAAAAAAAAGGAAAGAAAAAAAAAAAAGAAGAAAAAAGAAAAATAAATTGTGGTAAATGAATGAGTTCGGGTATTTGTGTAGGATTTCGCATTTTAGGGGTGTATATGTGTAGGATTTCGCATTTTGGGGAATGTGTAGTAGTAATTACTGTTGCGTGTGAACAAACATTTCGCATCCCTTTTAAGGAAATATTTTTTCTCTTTTTTTTTTTTTGTAGTATTTTGCCTTTCTTGGTAAGAGAAGAAAACGTTACAGAAGAGCTTATCAAGTGCGTGGTCTAACCTTACAGGAACAAATTATGTACCACGTGGACCAGGATGGTACCCATGGATATACTTTAGTAAAGGAACGCAAACCTCGTTCTATGCCTATAAAAAGGAGAAAAAAACGGGGCGTTCGTCATCGTCCTGGTCGCCGTGGTGGTGTACGTCGTCGCATGATTATTGATATTCATTTAGAAGTCTTAAACGAATGTCAAAGGGAAAACCTGCATTCGACGAAGGAAGACTTTTTTGAAATTTTGGTTCAAGAATTCATGGGAAGAGAATTCATGAAAGAAGAAAAGCTTCCTAAGGAACAGATTCCAAGTTCAGATTCCGGGTTTAGGGAAGGAAGACTTTCTTCCTGAAATAGATGTTTCTAAGGAAACGGTTCATACAGAAGATGTTCCTATCGAACAGGTTCCAAGTTCAAGTTTGCGGATTTAGGGAGGAAGACTTTGTTCGTAAGGAAGATGTTGCTATGGTTGATGTTCCTAAGTAACGGGATCCAAGTTCAGATTCCGGGTTTAGGGTGTAGTAAATATTTTTCTTTTTCTTTTTTTTTTTTTTCGTTATGTGTATTAGATTGTTTTCTTTTATGTGTGGTCAATAAAAGTGGGAAAAAAATTTTTTTTGTTATATGGAGGTGCTTTTTCCTTTTTTTTTCGTTTTGTGCATGAAAGTGTTTACATATTTATGTGTAATTAATATGAGCCGGGAAGAAAAATTTTTTTTCCCTTATTTTGATTTGTTTTGGTAAAAATTTCTTCTTTATTGAGGAATTAAAAAAATTTCTTATTCATTCTGTTATAAAATTTTTTAACTTCATAAATTTTTTTTTTGTTTTTTAAAATAAATATTTTTTCGAAAATGTCAGGACCTTTTTGCGCATCGGCGCTGCTTTCTGGGAGTACCTCCTTCCCTTATGTGCTTATTCAAGCATACAAATGGAAGGAAGGAAAAAAAGGAAAGAAAAAATAAGAAGAAAAGAAGGACGGAAAAAAAAAGAAGGAAAAAAAAAGAAAGAAAGAAAAAAAAAAAGAAGGAAAGAAGGAAGAAATGGTAATTTTTGCGTCTTACCCATACACACTGCATAAGCTTTAGGGTCCTTTGTGCTTCCTCTGATGGGGCGCAGGGAAAACTCTTCGAATTTCACATACGATGTTCACATGCGTTGGTAACGTATATTTTTATTTCCTTCTCGTGTATTACTTCTCTTCCTTCCTCCCCTTTTTTGAGGTGGTAGATATGGTCGTTGATTATATAAAGTAGATTTATCCGTAGACCCTACTGTTGAAGAATTGTCTGTGGAGTATTCTGTAGAAGTGTCGTCTTCTGTGAGTGTGTCGTCGTAGTTGCGCTGCATGGTAGATCTTTTTTTTCTGCTTTTACTGTTGCTTCCTCCTAAAGTGTTACGTATTCCGGAAGGTAAGAAATCGCACTGGAAGAAAAGGGAAGGCAAGAAGGGGGAAAAAAAAGGGGGGGTAGTATGCACACATATATATGCGTATACATATGTAGACCTACATATATATGTACATATATATATATATATATGTACATTTGTATATATGTAGGTGCATATACATATGTAGCATTTATATATAGCTCTATTATAATTGTTGTAATTATGTTAATTATGTTAATTACTTTACTTACTTTATATAGAAGGTAGGCGACTGCTGGAATTCCCAATAGTGCAGCAGTGCTGGAGACAGCAGCAGCAGGAATTGTTGAATCTGCTGTGCTGGGTGTAGAACCAGTTGATTCTGCAGTATGTGATGCAAGTTCCTCCACTTGTGGTTTAGATGCTACCTTACACATCGAATTCATGAGGTCCCGAGGATTGTGTTTACTGTATTCGTTGTTAAATTTGGTACAGTATTCACTCCTCCCATTAGGGGGATTGCCATTACATTTCGCATCTATCAATGTATAAGCTGAATCAGCCTCTTGCAGGTAAGAGAGATATTGCTGCTTACAGCAAGAATTGCTATTACTGCTGTCATCTAGCTGTTCCCGTATAGTACCTTCGTCTTGCGTGTAGTCGTATAATTTTTTCATAAAACCGAAGATGGTAAAATCAATATTAGAGTACAAAACTTCACATTCATTTCCAACGTTTAATTTTTTCAATTCATTGTAAATTGTTGTCATAAGGCTTGAAAATTCCTGAACGATCGAACCTTTAACTAATAAATCCCCTACCCAATAATAAAAAAAAGTGCAATACTTATCATCAGACTCATCTTTTTCTTTCATTTCAATTGCGTGACAGTAAGCACTCATAATGTTCTCATTATAACTCAGAATTTGTATGTGCCGATTTAACGCACTCCATAATCTATTCGATACTGTGGTCTTGGTGCCATTATTTTCACACTTGTCTTTGCTTTCATTAAATGTTGCATATATTTTTTTGGAAGGTAATGTATTCACATCACAGTCACCCTACACAAGATGTAGTTTTTGAAATGGGTGGAGTACATATAATTGTGTATTTGCATTTTTTTAAATTTATTACATTATGCATGGAGTACTACGGATCTTAATATATAATTGTTTACATAATAAAAAAGCAATGATCCCTTACTGCTTTTGCCCCTCCTCCTACCATTTTTCCTTATACATTTGTTGTATATGTATAATGTGCATTTGTATTGGAATGTGTTCTTCCTATTTCTTTATTCATAAAGTAATGTATATATATATATGCGGGAACATTCTTTTTTCCCACTTATATATATTCTGAAGGGGAAGGAGGCTCACCATTGGAAATTATATAAATATCAAAATTTTATTACTTCTTCAAGATGCGTAATCTTTAATTTTCCGAAAGCTCATAATATATTATGTATGTGCATTGAATTATCACGTGCACGAAAAATACAAAGTAAGAATAAATGTGCTAAGGAGCCGTACAATAAATAAAGAAGGGGAGGAATGAGCTCTCCATGTACTTTCTCATTCATTCACTTTATTATGAAATTATGGGCGGACACCCCCCCCCCCTTGAGTATTTTTATATTATTATTTTTCTTTTACCCTACTCGGTTATTACGTATATAAGGGTGTAATTCCTTTTTCCTCTGAAATTTAAATATGCAATGTTTATATATGTTTTATTCTTATTTAAAAATGTTACTAGGAATTGTTGCGCACATGTAATCTATACATGGGGACTGCATTTTCTTTTTAATTCTATATATGGTTCCGTATCTAGTAAGGGAGGGTACATTTATGGAAAAAATAGAGAAGGAATATAATACCAAAGAAACTGTGTTAATTGTATTGAATTATATTAATTACATTAACTGTATTAATTATATGAATTATATGTATTATATGTGTAAGAGAAGAATAAAATGATATGCAATACTCATAAGTAATAGGATAATTTGTAGCACTATACACCTTCCCCTTTCCGTTTTATAATGGTGTAGTAGAAGGAGAAAATTTTTTTCCTTCTCCCCTTCTTTTAATGCGCATTATAATTCGTATATTAATTATCTCTTCTCATTTTTTCTTTTTCTTTCTTTTTTTTTTTTAAAGAAAAGGGCAAATAATTAAAAGAACAGAGTGGCCAAGCAACATAGTTTATTGTTGTATATATAATATATCTGTATCTCCTTGTGCGCACATTATATTAATGTGCATCCAAACACTATAATAATGTGTTCACATACCAAACACTACAATAATGTATGTGTGCATACACCCGAACATCCATAATAATAAAAACAGTAGCAGTAGCAACAACAGGAACAGGAATAGAACGACATTTTATTCTTTTTCATTCAATATACTGCATATAATATACTTATACAAATATATGTAAGAGTTTTTCTTTCTACAATGTATAATTTTTTTTTCCCCCTTTTTATATGTGGATAATAAGAACATCACTCTTTTTGTGAAGAGAGGACATTCCATTATTCTTTAAAAAGAAAAAAAAAAAATATAGGAGAACATTATATACACATACGACGATTTTAGGAGCGTGGAGAGAACATGTTTACTCAATAGTGTTACATGTTTTGATAACGTATATTATTTCTATATTCGTTGACTCCTGCCCATGTGGCTATTTCCCTACTTTATCTTCCTCTTCTCCTGGTGGTGGAATGGACAGTAGCAGTAGTATATGGGATGGAATATTCTGTTGCAGTGTCGGTTAGGTTGGTTCTTGAGTACTCTGTAGAAGAATCATCTGATAAGGTGTTCAGTTCATGTCTTAAAGTTGATCTCTTTTTTCTGCATCCGCTCCCGCTTCCATTTCCAGAGTTGTTATGCTTCCTCAAGAAGAAAGGTTTATACTGAAAATAAAAAAAGAAAGGGGTGTTATGGTTGTTAGGTGGGTTGTTAGGGTGAAAGGATGATTGTTAAGTGGGTGGTGACAAGTGTGGTGCAGTTTTACTTACCTTGTAAAAGAGGAATGCAACAATTGTTGGTATTCCTATTGTAACCAATGCACCAGACACAGCACCTGGTACGACACTACCACCTGAACTTTGATCAGAATCACTAAAAGAACCACTACTACCAGCTTGATTTGGATTGGGATTTGGTTTGGTTTGAGTACATGTCAACTTTTCCAGTTTGTCCGGTTTACAGTAATCTCCAGCTGCTCCGTCCATGCTTCCCGCCATCGCTTTAAACGGGTTACAATACTTACCACTCTTACGTTGTCCCCCGTCTTGTTTGCAATCCTCTTCTATAGCAGAACATGCTCCTTTAATGTTTGTTAGGTGATCATGATATGTTGTATCACAAGATTTGTTACCATCATTCCCTACTTGTCTCATTATTTGTTCATGGTCTTGGGAGTAGTCGAAATGTATTTTTACTTGGGGGAAAAATTCCTTGTCACTAATGTTGTCGTATATAAGGGCACACCCCTTCTTCCCTCCAACAGTAGTAGGAGAAGAAGAAACACTCTCAAATACTCCGTAGATCTGTTTCATAATGTCCATCGGTTTTGGGACATTCAATATGTTCTTTAATAGATCCCATAACCAAAAATAAAAATATTGACACCATGTTCCATAGCCATTATTGCTTTCCATGCTAGATGCATAGCAATAGGTTTTTAATATATTTTCCGCCCAATTCTTAACATTGTCACAACTTTGCAATATAATTTTTACTTCAGTTTCCTTATTTCCTAACCCAGGACAGGATGTGCTATAAGAACGTAACCCTACGCTCAATTCAGCATATGCTTTTTTTGAAGTTAAGAGATTTAAATCGTCTTCCTACAAAAATGGAATTGAGCAGGAAGAAAGTGGAATGTATGTACATTGTGTATAAATGTAATGTTGTTAATGTGTATTTCCACATATATAACTCCACTTTCGAACTTATTGTACCATAGACAATGTATTATATGCACACACACATATTATTGGAATTATTCAATTATTCCATCCTTTGAATAAAGGAAGAAAGAAAAATGCTGCAATGTTTTTACCGTCAGGTCTGCTGCTGCGGGTGATGCGTCTGGTGACATGGTTCATATGCATTTTACTATACATATAATGTGAATTTATGCTAAGAATGTATGTTCCTTCCTTATATTTATGCAGAACATAAATAAGTATGTGCGTACACAGGAACGTTTGCTTCCTTCCCCATTATAATTATGTAAAAATATTAAATTTTTCTGTTTTTTATTCAATAATGATATATTGTTAAATTGCTTAAGAAATGGCAGTACTACAGCTATGTGCACAAAGTTACCCTATATACAGGGATAAGGCAAGAATACTACTAACACATGTTTCACAATAACAAAAAAATAGAACATAAGGGGAATGATGTAAATTACTCATATCGTTATTTGCTCATTCATACATTACATTAGTGACTGGTACATGATTACTTGTAACATTATATTTAATTATTTGTACCTTATGCCGATATGTTGCATATATAGAAAAGAGGGTGCATAATATTTTTTCCCCCACATTGGAGCAGAAAATTTTTCTATGTAATATTATAGTTCATGCTTTCTTTATTATTTATAAAGAAATTATTGAATATTACTGGCACCCACCCACTGTATACTTCATTCGCGAACGAAGAAAATTCACATTATGTATACTATTTCAGCAATATACTCGCTCTCTTTTGTTCTATACTATACATATTAGTGTACCCCTTCGTTTCTCCCTTTTTGCTTTCTTCCTTTTTCCTATGATTATGTTGCAAAGAGCTCATTTATATATATGTGGGTGAATTATGTGCACTCCTATATTGTTTGAGATACCCTTAGCTCTATCCTCCTCATTACATGATACATTCTTCACATTAATAATATTTTTTCTTCTTCTTCTATTCTCTGTGTAATGAGTATATTGTAACTCCTTTTTTTATGGGACATGGGCACTATGCCATGGAAATTCCCTTATTAATGTATGTTTTATTGTACATATTAATGTGTTTTTACTTTTTCTTTTTTTTCTTCAGTGAAGTTTATATGATGATGGGATAGAATAATAAGGAATATGCGTAATATGAAGAATGTTCAAGAACATAGAATACCCCCTTGTGGTAGAAGTACACATAATAATATATGTGTGTTCGCATCCTATAGGTACATTCTTTCCATAAAGAGAGAGAGGGCCGGAAACGGATCATGCACCAACTTGTTCCCAGCGCCCCCTCTATAATATGTTCTATAGGAGGAGTTGAAACTTGTTCCCCTTCCAACTGTTATTATTACTATACTAACTTCAGGAAAAAAGAAGTGGTACCGTTGTACTGATCATTGCACAAGTCTATATGTACAGGAATATGTGCATACATAGTTATGTAAGAACTGCAACACAAATGTGTATGTAGGAACAGCATTGAAAATGTGTATGTAGGTACTGTTGTAGGAAAACCTCCTAGGGGGGGTGTGGGGAAACCCCCTCTTGGACATGGTCATGTACATGTACTATGATCATGTCCCATACTCAAGTCACATTTAACACATAGAATATGTTGGGGGGAAGGTACGATCTTCCTACGTAGTTTCTACTTCCCCTTCCCTTCTGCACATTTATTATTCGTACCGCACCAGGAGTACATGATGGATGTGGTGGACACATTGGTCCACTTTTATACGATATACGGCTCTGTTTATGGGAGGAGTGGCACAGAAGGGAAAAGAAAAAGGTTTTGTGGTGGGGAGTGATGGAGGATACACCCTCCCACATGTATATATTGGATATTCTATACGGGATGTACCATATGGATGCCCCCTCATATGGGTTCCCCATAAATATATATATGGGGGATGTTCCCACATATGGGGTGTTCCCCATATAGGGAGCAGGGAACCTCTTTATATGGATGCTCCATATATGGGATGTTCCCTTCCACACACATACATATATATGGGATGTTCCACATATAGAAGCCCCACCTAGATGATCACCACATATAGATGCCCCTTATATGCGATGTTCTACCCCCATATACATACATATATATGTTGGGGAATTCCATGGTCCCATATATATATGGATCATATAGAAAAGGAATGGAACAAAGTGGAACAAACGGACGGGGCACATGCTTACATTTAATCTATTTAAGTGAGTTCCGTGAGTCACCAGAATATAGAAAATATTCCACAAAAACTAATTATTCTTTCATTAATTAATTCAATGCAATTGTTCATTCAATAGTTCAATGCAAATGTTCCTTATATATATATGTAAATTTTTTTTGTACATGCACCATGTGCATGTAAAACCTTCTTTTTCTCACAGTTATTTCCATTTTCCAATGGGGAAGGAAAATTTTTTTATTTGCCCATATTTTACATAATAATACGTTCTCCATCTACCACCCCCTCCCCCCACCAACACCCCCCTTCTGGCGAAAACAACACATATATATATTTACCTTATGCTGAAAATTTGAACAACTAAGTTCCAAGTAACGCTTCTATACTTTTATAAATGTATAGAAGATCTAATTTAGGCTCCTCTTCCCCCGTTATTTCTTTCACTTTTTTTATATCTGAACATTCAAACAATAAAAATGTTAAGCACAAACATGCATAATTGCAATATGCTGAAAATATGAGAAAATCGTACTTATTACACTGTTAGAATTGTTATATAATTAGAGAGCAAACTTTTTCCTTCGCTCTCTCTCTCTTTCTTTCATTGTAGAAAAAAAAAAAAAAAGAATACGAATCACTCCCACTATCTTTGAGTATTATAATTATATATGTGCAATGAAAAAAAATGAACGACTCTTTTTTTTTTTTTTTTTGACCATTATTTTGCATTATGATTATTTCTTTTCTATATGTATATTTTGTTATACGTTGTAATAAATTTTAATTAAAGAAATATATATGTACACACCCCTACAATAAAGCAGTGAATGAAATACTTGGCACCCAAACAATTGCACAAACAACTTCATAAACAACTTCACAAAAAAATTCACAAACGACTTAAAATAAACATTTCACATAGAAAAGAAAAAAGAAAAAAATACACACTTTTACTTTCTAAACTTTCTTCATTTTAAAGAAAAAAAAAAACAAAAAAAAAAGAAGCAAAAGCAAAAACCAAATGATGGCACCCTTAACCTCTGCGAAGTTGTTCATACTTAGCTTGATACTTTATTCCTCGTGGGCACAATATAACCCTAACCACCACTACGTAAGATGGGAACTACTACACTCCTCAAAAAAATTCTGCAGTTATTATGATTAATGAACATTGTATTCATTTTTGCTGAGTGAAGGAAGGGAAGGGAATGGAGTGCTTAGGAAAGGGGTGTAAGGAGGAAGAAGGAGGGGGGTTGGGGGTAGGGAAGTTCCCTTCCCTTCCCCCCTTCCTTCTTCGTCCTTCCTCCTTCTTTAATTTTGCATAATAATACTTATATGCACTCCATAAATTATGAACTCACACCTTCGTACCTCCTGTTTCTTTTTTAGGTCATGGTGCACGCAACCCCATCGAATAGTGGGTCAAGAACAACAGCAACAACCAGCCATTACGGCCCATATGACTCATCCGATTCAAGCAGTACAAGCAGTGAAGGAACCTTAATAAACACAACTGGCACAAGAACAACGTTGCAAAGTCCGTTTCATCATAAAAGTTATAATAATGAAGACGACCTCCCCTTTAAAAACACTTCTGTTGTTTCAAATGGAACATCTAAAAAAGCAAATTCCAAAAATTCAAATTCCGCTTCAAAATTCGATTCAAATTTTGATTTAGGTGTAGATTTAACACATTTACCACATGAAAGAAAGAGTTCATCCTGTGGAAGAAGGAACAAAAATACTACCCTAAAAGATAGATGTCGAAGGTTGTATAAAAAATGTAAATATGGCAAATCTAAACATAGAACCTTACTACTACTTATAGTAGGTATGGTGGCACTTTGTCTATTTGTTCTTTTCTATACAAGCACTAATATAAGTTCTCTTTCTACAAGCACCAACATATGTGTCGGAAAGGGCGAAGAATCTACAATTCTATTTATTGTAGATCCACAGACCAAAACCATAGTGCGCGCAACGTTCACAATTGTCGGGTTCCTTATGATAGGTGCATTAGTTGCATTCTATTATTACCGAGCCCGAAAAAAATACATCCAACGGACCAAATACAAAAAGTACAAATTATAAATTATAACTTACAATTTATAAGTTATAAGTTGTAAAATGTGGAAATGTGGAACACTTTTTTCCCTTTTTGTTGTCTTTTTTTTTCCCCCATCGCCCCCCCCCCCGCCATACATTTTTCTATATTATATATATTTCTTTTTGACCCAACCTTTTTATGAACATTTTTGCACACCTATTTTTCAAACATCTTAAAAACTATGTGTATATAGTTTTTTTTTCCGTATGGATGATCAATTCCTCCTTCTCCTCCTCCTCCCACATATATGTAGGCGGGGGGGAGGGGTTGATTGTGTCCAATCCATACACCAGTCTTATACATGTTGGTATGGATAGGCTAAGGACAGGGTGAACGGAGCATCTACACTTCCTGTGAAGGAAGGAAATTTTTTGTTCATTAAAGGTGTGTTTGGATAGTGGTGAATGGTAGGTACATTGAACTATGAGTACGTGCGTGCGCTGTTCCTTTCCTGACCCTATAATATAGTCCACGTTTCTGTATGGACGAGGGGAATTGGTAATGCGTGTTATGGTGGCTGGAATATTTTGCGGGATGAAACATTTTTATGCTGGAAATATATAGTTCATAGTACACCTGTATTATACGAACAGAGTAAACTCATTCTTTACATTGCAGACGAATATACATAGAAAGGAAAGTTTATATGTTCAAATATTATAGTTGTGAACGCATATAGGGGAAAAAAAAGGAAGGGGTCTAAGGGAGGAGTAAAAGAAGAAAGGTTTAAGGGAGTAAAAAAGGAGGTGAAGGTTTAAGGAAAGAAAAAAAAAAGAAAAAGTGTAAAGAAGGAAGGTTTAAGGAAAAAAAGAAAAGACTAAGAAAAGAAAAAAAAATTATTTTTAGAAGAAGGAAGAAGAAAAGTAGTGAAGGAAGTGAAGGAGTGAAGAAGATCAGCTCAAAAATAATAACACAATATATATATATGTACATATTATATATGAATGAACAACTCCAATAACGTACTTATCATAAAAATAGAATAAAAGAAAAACAAAAAAGAAAGCTGGAAGAAATAGTAAAAAAATAAAAATTCTCTTCCCCTAAAAAAAAAAGGAGAAAAAAATAGAAAAGAAGCAAGAATTACCATTCTTACATAAATAGTAAGGAAAAGGTATATATATATACATAAGTACATATATACACTTACACATATACATGTATATATATAACTGCCTATATATATATATATATATATATATATATATATATATATATATATATATATATATATATATATATACCCATATATATATATATATATGTGTATACATATATATGTTGAAGGAAGGAAAATTGTCCATTTTATAACACAAAAATTTCGTTGTACAAGGCAAAAGAGCGGAAAGGCAAAAGGCAAAAATATATATATAACGCATATGTATATATAAATATACACCAACATATACACATATGCACATGAACAATGGCAGGAAAGCCACAAGCAACGGTACTCAACTTCATTTCCTTATTCAAAGTTGATTTTAGCAGTGTACACACACATATAATACCTGGTGCAGCATGGTGGAATAAATAATAATATAGAATATGTACGAAGAATATGCATATATTTATTTCATTATATTTATAGTTGGAACATTTAAAATTACTCAATTCGAAAAAGGATTTATACGGACAATTACCGAGAGGGAAAGTCCAAACTTCATGTACTAATCAGGGCGCAATAGCAACAGCTAAAAGTAATATAGGAGTCCACCAGGGAATGAAAAATTATGCCGATAAAATTGTAGAAGCTTGGTGCTTCATACATAAGAACAAGAATGTCACAATGTCTACGGATGATTGGTGCTATGATTTCTATTATTGGTTGGGGGGTATGGTATCTGGGAGTGCAATTGGAGCGACTTCATTTCAAACCGTCATGCAGGACATTTACAAGGAACTGAAGAAACCAGCTCTTGGACAAATATGTCAAAATATATGTCCCAATGATGACCAAACCATCTTCAATAAAAAGAAAATAATATATGATTATACTCAGGACACGGGTTTTATTCAGATCTATTTACCTTCAGGGAACGAAACTATCTGCGATCAGGAATTTTCAAACCACTTGCAAAAAATTGTTCAAGATTATGGGGAGGTACATACAGCTTGCCAGCGTAACACTAATAATACTTGTTGTAAAGAATTTAAGGAATTAATTGAAGGAGAAGGAAAAGATGGTAACTTAAATTTAACATGCAAAAAAGTTACGAACCCAGGTTCTTCTGGACCCGGTAGTACAGGACACCAATCTCCTGGTTCTTCCGGACCCGGCAGTACCGGAACCTGGAAACCCGGTTCCTCTGGACCAGGTAGTACTGGTAATCAGAACACTGGTAGTCCAATACCTGGTACTACAGCTTCCGAAGCTAGAGGAAGTTCTGTTATACCTGGTGTTGTGTCTGGTGGAGTTGCTGCGATAGGATTACCAACAATTCTTGCTCTCCTTTTCTACAAGTATAAATCGCACCTCTTCCACTTTAAGGAGAATAACTCCTCTTCTGGAGGAAGCAGAAGAAAAAGGTCCCTTAGAAGAGAATTTAATGAGTTTAGGGACGACGACGACTATACGGAGAACGACTCAACAACGGAATATGATTCAACTAATTTGTCCGAATATTCAATTCCATACACTACTTCATCCACCAGATAATCGTCATCATCCAGATAAAGAAGTATGGGTCGTTAGGTGGAAGGGAAGGTTGTGTTAGGTGGTGGTAGGTGGGTTGTTAGATGGTGGGTGGTAGGTGGGTTGTTACGTGTGGTAGGTTTGTTGTTAGGGGTGGATGGTGGTAGGTGGGTTGTTAGGTGGGTGATAGGTGGGTTGTTAGGTGGGTGGTAGGTGGGTTGTTAGAGTGGTTGGTGGTAGATCGAAGGAAGGTTGTTAGCGGTGGTGGTAGGGTGGTAGGTGGGTTGTTAGGGTGGTAGGTGGGTTGTTAGGGTGGTAGGTGGGTTGTTAGGGTGGTGGTTGGTGTTGGACGGACGGTTGTTCGGGGTGGTGGTTGGAAGGAAGGTTGTGTTAGGGGTGGTTCGTGGAAGGAAGGTTATTAAAGGTGTTAGAATGAAAGATTGTTAGGAGTGGTAGAATGAAAGAGTTAGTTGTTGTGGAAGGAAGCGTGTAAAAGGTGCAATTGGGGGTGTTAGGGTTGGAAGGAAGGGTTGTAAGGATGTAGAGGTAGGGTGTAAGGGTATTAGAGTTAAGGATTTTAGGGGTGTTAGAATGATCTTGTTAGGTGGTTAGTGGAAGGAAGGTCACTTGCTTTAGGGACGGATACTCACGAAGGGTGTATAAAAAAAATAAAAGAAAAAAAGAATAACACAAAGGGGAAAAAAAAAAAAAGAAAAAACAAAGAAAAGAAAAAAAAATAAAACAAAAGAAAGGGAGAGAGGAAAGTGTGCAGAGGGGTGCAGTTCTTAGGGATAGGAGTAAGGTTCTTAGGTTGGAAGGAAATATGCTTAGGGGGGAGTGTGCAGAAGGGTGCACTCAGGCGGTGTTAGGTGGTTCGAAGGTGCTAGATGGAAGGGTTAGGGTTGTTAGTAATTGTGGAAGTAAGGTTATTAGGGGTGTTAGAATGATGTTATTAGGTGGTAGGAAGTTCCCTTCCTTTAGGTTGGGGTACACCCGAAGGGTGTATAAAAAAAAAAGGAGAAAGAAGGTTCAGGTAAAATAAAGAAGGTTAAGAAAGAAGAATAAGAAGGATTAGGTAAAAAAGGAGATGATTTAAGTAAAGAAAGAAGATTTAAAAAGAAAAAGAAGTTTAAAGAAAAAGTGTAAAGAAGGAATGTTTAAGGAAGGAAAAAAAAGAGAAGGTGTAAAGAAAAGGAAGGTTTAAGGGAGTAAAGAAGGAAGGTGTAAAGAAAAGGAAGGTTTAAGGGAGTAAAGAAGGAAGGTGTAAAGAAGGAAGGTTTAAGCAAGAAAAAAAGAAGAAGAAAAGTTGTAGGGAAGGTAGGTGTAAAGAAGGAAGATTTAAGGTGTAAGGAAGGAAGTTGTAAAGAAGGAAGATTTAAGGTGTAAGGAAGGAAGTTGTAAAGAAGGAAGATTTAAGGTGTAAGGAAGGAAGGTGTAAAGAAGGAAGGTGTAAGGAAAGAAGGTTTAAGTTGTAAAGGAAGAAGGTGTAAGGAAGAAAGGAAGAAAGGAAGAATGAATGTGTACCTTCTGTTGTACACACGTGTAGATACTTAGTGAAATACTATTTTCCATTTAGTAAGTAACGATTTCATTGTGAATAAATAGTGATAAAAAAAGAAAAATAATAAAAATGACTCCACTGAAGAAGAAAGATGAATTGGAACAGGACCATAGGAAGGACATAGCGGAGGAAAAGGAACATGTTCCGCGTAATGAAGAAAGTGGAACAAACAATGAAGCTAACAAAGTTCGTGGACGTAGGAAGAGAGATATTATATGGACCATCAATGCAACACCTGGAGTAAAAGTAACGCATGAACCAAATGAAGGGTATGGTTACGATTACTTATATATATATGTGTGTGTACATATGCTTTAAAAAAGTAGTTGTACGAAAGAAAAAAAAAAAAAGTGAGAGAGATAAAAACCTTTTTTTTTTTTTTTCCTCTCTATAGGCAAGGTAAAGATGGTATACTTTTGGTATTCAATGGAAGGGGCACCTCAACCACCCCTAACACAACCTACCACCCAACCACCATCAGCATTACCATGATGGTTGGTGGGTTGTTAGGTGGTTGATGGAAGGAAGGTTCTTACGTGGTTGAGGTCCCCCTTCCACACTGTGCCACCATTTTACCATTCTTCCATTACCTTAGTAGTATTTATTCCTACTTCCACTTTTGTTTCCCCTTTTCATACAGATGTTACTTGTGCGGACGATAAGTTACAGAAAAGCTTAAAGGAAGTAATAGAGAACTGGCAAGGAGACAAACAAAAACCACAAAAAGACTGGGTAAGGATTATTACCGTTCATTATGATCGGAGGCAACATAACGGATATGAAGATATGTATATTATTGAAACGAAGAATGAGTGAACGTTCCGTGTAGGTATTAAATATATACTTGTTCCCCTTTCTTCTGCTGATAGGACCAAGTATGGAAGGAAATCGAAGATAGGATCAATCCACTCTCTAAAGACATATCTACCAATAAATCAAGTATGGAAACCTATTGTAAAAAGCCTAATGGACAAGTCACAAAGTGGACAGAGGCAGATAGGAACGCATGTATGCTCATCACTGCAGGATTAAAACATATATACGAAATTAAAGAGGACACGGGCAAAAAGGGCGATGAGGTCAGCAAGAATAATAGAAAATTCAGGGCCACTGCGGCATGTATCATATTAAATGAACTCATAAGGAAATTGAAGGAGAAGGCTAATTCTTGTACCCAGATAATAAGCATAGAGGAGGGAATAAACCATGCCTTCAGTGTCAGCTCACAAATTAAGAAAACTGTATGCAATAAAGATCCTGACTGTTTTGAGTGCACACAGGAGAACTATTCAGCCTGTAAAATTGGCAATAAACAAGTGAGGGAGAAATTAAACGAGAAATTCAAAAGCGACAAAAAAATACAGGAAGCACTGGAAGACATATATCCATCTTCCAACCCCAACCCCACCTCCACCGGACCAGGTTATACAAAGAAAAAACCCCAGAAGGGGAACGAGGAAGGAGGGGTTCAAGGAGAAGGAACAAATACCAACCTATTCTTTCACCATCATCCCACCTACCACCCTACCACCTAACAACACTTTCCTTACAGCCACTATTACTGAATGGTTCACACGTTTTTCGGAGGGTGTGTCTAAAGATGACGAAGAGCAGTATGTGGAGCTGGAAAGTATGCTATCATTGTGTGACGATGTGAATACTACCCTTGGCAGTGGCATGAATAAGTACGAAGAATTCTGTAAAATCATGGTAAAGAATATAATATTGACGACAGGTGTTGCAAAGGAATATAGAAACCAGGGAGGACAAACACCGTGTGAGAAGAAAGTGAAAAATATTCCCTTATGTGATTTATTAAAAGTATGGATGTGGTATATGGACTGGTTCTGTGTACCGGAAGCAGTTATACAACGTGCCCTTGACGCTGTGAAACAGGTAAGGGAAGGACTTAAAGGAGGATTTATTATGGATCAGAAGTATGTGGAATGTGCTTATGATGCTGCATTTAAGATTCCTGTTGGAGACAGAAGATATATGGGAAGTGAAGCTTACGATGTATTTTCCAAAAGTACGTTGTATCATAAAATAGAAGCATTAACTAACAAGAAAGAATGGTGCGAAGACGGTCAATGGAAATACAGGAAAAAGGCGCTTGAGGATCCAAACCTTGCACGGGATGATAAGGAAGAAAAGGTTCAAATAAGGAGTGGTAATGAGAACCTAGAAGACGTGAAGAAAATTATTGAGAGAGTTAAAGAAGGAGTAGAGAAGGAAGAAAAGGAAAAGGCAGCATCCCCAGCAAAGTCACCCTCATTTGATGACTGCATGAAGGGGGAAAAAACCTTATGTCAACGTGCAGATTGCATAACCAAACAATGGGTAGACATCCGATCAAACACTGAGTCGCAGAGGCAAGAGGTCAGAAGAGGGGAATTGATATTTCCCATTAGAATTGACCATACAGATTAGATATAAAGGAATGTATATACTCAAAGGGGAAGCGTATAAAAATATGATGTGAGTAGTAAGTGCATATATATGTATCTTCTTCCTTCATTTATGCAGAGTGACGTTTGGTTGGACTTCCCAAATATATTGCAAAACCTGTCTAAGGCTATAACTACTGAAAGCATCGAGGTCGACAGTCTGTGTGAAGGCATAGAGCAGGTACCTAATGGAAAGGAGGATGCCAACAAAAAAGCATGCCAACTTATTGTTAGAGGTTTAAAGCATCTATACAGCATTCAGGAGTCTCATATACCAAATGTACAGGATCACCCTTTTCTGAACCAGCAGTTTAAGCAATTCGCGATATGTCTTTTATTAAAACAATTCGCCAAAAAATTAAAAGAACAATCTAAATGTGAAGTAGAGGAAGGAATGAAGAAGGCATTTGAAAGCAGTACAAAAATTAAAGGAGAAAAATGCACGAAGAATACATATGAATGTGTTGAATGCAAAAGGGAAGATGACTATTCATCTTGCCCAATGGGCGGACAGCAAATAGGAGACAAATTGAAGAAACTGTTAGACCAGAATAAAAATGGCAAAAAGCAGGATGTAAAGCAAGCTTTGGATGCTATAGATAATATATGTAAGGTGAGTGTGCCACCAGCCAAAGTTCCTGAAGTACCAAAGGAAGTTGTTCCAGAGAAAAATTTTCCAGCACCTGTTCCTAAGGCGGAAGAAGCACAACCCCAACTTCCGGAGTCCTCACCAGCACCTGCTGCTCCCCCCGCTGCTCCAGCTTCAGAAGAAAAAACTTCAATTACGGAAAAAAAAGGAAAAAATGTTGACAGTGAGCTGGGTGGCGTAGTCACCCCTCCTGCTCCTGCCGCACTGAGGAACCCCATAGACCCTTCTAACCTTACTTCATACCTCCCTCTTGCTCCTGCTGTGCTTGGTATTTCTGCTATGACCTACTTACTTTGGAAGGTAAGAGAAAAAAAGCAAAAAAAAAAAGAAAGAAGGAAAATGAAAAAAAAAATTAAAACAAAGCGAAAGGAAAAAAAAAAAAAAAAAAAAAAAAAAAGTAAAGGTGAATTAATCAGTGGGGGGAGGTGTGTAATTTCGCATTTTAGGGGTGTGTACTTGTAGGATTTCGCATTTAAAGAGTGTTTGTATGATTTCGCAATTTTAGGGTGTGTGTGTGTAGGATTTCGCATTTTAGGGTGTGTGCGTATAGGATTTCGCATTTTAGGGGTTTGAAGTAGTAATTACTGTTGCGTGAACAAAACATTTCACACCCCTATTAAAGAAACATTTTTTTCCCTTTTTTTTTTTTTTTTTTTTGTTCAGTACTTTGGTATGTTTCGTAAGACAAGAAAACGTTACAGAAGAGCTCCTCAAATACGTGGTCCCTCCTTAGAACAGCAGATTGTTGACCATGTGAACGAAGATGTTCCACATGCATATACCATAGTAAAGGAACGAAAAGGACCAAGATCTGTTCCAACGAGGAGGAAACACGTTGGTAAACATGCTGGTCGTCGTCGTGGTGTACGTCGCCGCATGATTATTGATATTCATTTAGAAGTCTTAGACGAATGTCAAAAAGGGGACCTGCATTCGATGAAAGAAGACTTTTTTGAAATAATCGTTCAAGAATTTATGGGATCAAATTTTATAAAAGAAGAAAAGGTTCCAAATTCAGATTCGGGGTTTAGGGAAGGAAGACTTTGTTCCTAAGGAATGTGTTCCTATGGAACAGTTTCCAAGTTCAGATTCCGGGTTTAGGGAGGAAGGCTTTGTTACTAAGGAACAACTTCCTATGGTTAATGTTTCTATGGAGGGTGTTCTTATGGAACAGGTTCCGAGTTCAGATTCGGGGTTTAGGGAGGAAGACTTTGTTACTAAGGAACAACTTCCTATGGTTAATGTTCCTATGGAGGGTGTTCTTATGGAACAGGTTCCGAGTTCAGATTCCGGGTTTAGGGTGTAGTATAAATATTTTTCTTTTTTTTTGTATTGCATGAACATGTTTGCACGTTCATGTGTAATGAATATAAGCCGGGGAAAAAAAAAAAATTTTCCTCCTTTACTTTATTTTGACTTGTTTGGTAGAATTTTGTTTATTGAAGAATTAAAATGTGTTGACTAAATTTTTTCTTTTGTTATAGTTTTTTATCTTTATAATATATGTTTTTTCGCTTTTTTTTTAAATAAAAACATTTTTTCAACAATGTCAGGACCTTTTTGCGCATGCGCCTTGGGCGTATTGTTTTCTTGATGCAGTTATTCAAACTTACCAAATGTAGGAAGAAAAGAAAGAAATGTGAAGAAAAGGAATAAAAAAAAAAGAAAGAAAGAAAAGAAAGGATAAAAAAGAAAAAGAGAGGAAGGAAGGGGAAAAAAGAAGAATGAAAAAAGAGGAAGGTTATTTTCTTCCTTACGCTGTATATAAAATGTGCGCTTGCGCTTATTTATGTCCCCCCTGGGAGGGAAACGGAAACGTTCCCCATCCCTTTCCCATCCAGGTGTTCTACATCCGAATGTAACCTATATTGTTCCGGTGACCCGGCGTATTATGATTATTTGTTCCTGCTCCTGCCCTTCTATTCCTTGTAGCCTGCCCTGTAGACGGTACTGTGGTAGACCGTCTTGTGTACGCAGTAGGAGAACGTAGTGTGGTGGAATTGTCTGTTGTGGAGTCACCTATTGTTGTTGAAGTGTCATTTGAATATTCAGTGAAAGTATCTTCTGCAGACACATCAAAGTTGTGGTGTCCAGTCGATCTTCTTCTCTTTCTTGTGTTTCTTGTGCTCCTTCCATTTCCAGAAGTATGCATACCAAACCAGGAAGACCATGGTTTATACTGAAAGAGAAGAAACAAGAATTTAAGGATGGGTCTAAGGAAGGAAAGGGGTCTAAATGAAAGGAAAGAATGGGTCTAAGGAGGAAGGAAGGAAAGGAATGTGGTCTAAGGAAGGAAAGGAAATGGAGGTCTAAGGATGAAGGAAGGATTAATTACTATTATTTATGTTTCGCCACTATAATTGTTATTTTACTTTATATAGAAGGAATAGGGCCGCTGGTAATTCTAATGCTGCTAGTGTGCCGAAAGCAGAAGAAAGGGAAGAAGCAGCACTCGCTTTACTTTCAGCTTCGTTTAATTTTGATTGTGTGGATTGTTTTTCTTGTTGTGCTTGTTGTGTTGCTGCTTCTGCTTGCAGTTTCTGTGATGTTAGTTGTTCTAATTCAGTTTTTTTTGTGCAGTACGATTCTAACGTTTTCGCCATACCACAATAAAACTTATACTTGTCCTTGAAATCCTTACAATAGGGGTCAACAGTAGTTTTAGTATCTCCCTCTGGACACTTCTCACTTACAGCATTACAGGCTGTAAGAACACCACTCCGGTGTTCTGACCACCGGCCTCTGCAATTGGGCTTATCATTCTTCAATAAATCCCCTTCTATTTTATTATAATTGAACGAATAATCATGGATTGTTTTTCTATGGAGGAAAGTCCCATAGTCAATATCATTCCTTATAACTTTACATCCATTTTTCCACTCTGCTTCATTTATTAATTGACACAGAGAACTTAGCACGCTCTGGAAATATTTTTTTGCGGAGCTATCCCTATGTATCATATCCCCCAATCAATAATAAAAAAAATAGCAAGGTGTGTCTTCGGATGGGTTGCTCTTCTTCAATGTGCACGCGTAGCAGTAAGCATTCATAATAACCCCAGTTTTACTAATAACTTGAGGGTACCCAGTTAATGGAGCCTTCAACTTCGTCTCCAGGTCTTGGCGTTTTCCGCTATAATCTTCGCAGGAGCCCGTAGCATTGTTGCTGAACATCTTATAAAATGTGTTGTCCGAGGGGAAGCTGCTTGGAAATGCACTCTGCAAATATATAATTGGCAGAAGAGCTAAGGAGGAGGAGGGAAGGGGAGTGGAATGTATGCATATGTATATATATATGTATGTGTATTCGCCCCTCTCACACACACATTCCTTTCTCTCACACATACATTTTCCCTTCCTGTCACACATACACATTCCTTCCTCTCACACATACACTTTCCCTTCCTGTCACACATACACATTCCTTCCTCTCACACACACATTCTTCATACATATTCCTTCCCCCTATATTTCCACTCCCTAGTGTTTTTTCTGCCTATTTTTTTTTTTTTCCTTACCGATGATGACATTGTGCACGTATATATTTCTGTTGTGTATATAATGATATATTTATGTAATGATCTCCCTATTTTTTAATGTGTATGCTTTTATATATTCATTCACTTAGTATAGGAAATGTATGTGCAAAAATTTTCTCCCTTCCTGTTTGTTTTCTCTATCATATGATAATAAGTGTATGAAATTTTACTTCTTCATACATTCAATATAAAAAGGGAGGGAAGTAGTGTATGTGTAAATTTTTTTTTTTGTTTTTTTTAATAAGAACTTTTAGCATGTAATATTTATTCATTTGCTGCTTTTAATTGTTATTATTTTTAAAAGGGGAGAAGTAGTATTCGTTAGAAATTGTGCAAAATTTCTCACATAGATACATGTATAGTACACAGTTCATATGCATATGTGCATGTAGAGCATTTCTCCTTTTTCTTTCTCCTTTGGCACACTTTGCACATTTAGCCATATCTATTAGGTATTTAATCCCATATTTATTCATTATTTATTCAATAGTTATTCAATATGTATTCAATATATATTCAATATATATTAAGTATTTATTCAATATGTATTCAATATATATTAAGTATTTATTCAATATTACATTCACATATGTACATTAAATATTTATTAGTGTTTAATGGAAATAGATCCCATATTTTTTTTTTTTTTTTTTTTTTTTGATCGTTGGTTAATAATAATTTTTTTGTATTTTTTCTTCTCTTCCTTTTTTGTATTGTACCAAAGTGTATTCAAATTTTTTATGTAGTCAATATAAGTTCAAAGGGGCAAAAAAAAAAAAAAGAAAGGGAAAAGAGAAAAATTTCATACAACTCGTAACAACAACAAAAATTCTTGTATAACAACAACAAACAACAATTACACAAATTTTGTATTGTTTTGTTATTCATTTAATGGAAAATTTTTGTATTGTTGTCTATTTAGTGCACAATGTTTGCTATTGTTTGTTATTCCTTTAATGGACAATTTTTGTATTGTTGTTTATTTAGTGCAGTTTTGTAGGTTGATGTTTTTTTCAATACAACGAATCCACACTTTAGAGCTATAGAACCAGATTAGTATGCCAAAATAGGCTAAAGCCATGATTATAGGAACTCCAACCATCAATATTGCATTCGTTGTTCCCATGATAGATAGTTGTTCCTGCGCAAGAGTAGGAATGATGCTAACCCAATATAGAACTGATGGGTAAGAAACTGCAATGACAAATAGCAGGGTTAGTAATATTTTATTTCTACTCTTTAAAAGTGTCAGTTTGTGGCAACATTCTTTGAATTTTGTTTTTATTCCTTTATTTTGTGGTGTTCCATTCCTCCTCCCACGTCGTGCCCCTCCTGATGAAGTATTGTTGTTAGATTCTAATTTCTGTAATTCCCTATATGGCATGGCCTCTTCAAGGGAACTCCCACTTAGACTAGACAGGAAGTCATTATCTTCCGATGTTGGTACATCAGTTTGACGGGTTAATAATGTGCTAAAACTTGCATCAACGTGGTGATCATTATGCCTAGTTCCCCTACCATTATTATTACTTGTTCCTTTCATTGATGATGTGCTCATTGCATTCACCTAAAAATAAAAAAGGGGCGAAGGGGTGAATTCATAATTCATGTGGTGTATATATAAGTATTACGGTTCAAAAAAAGAAAAGAAGGTACGAGGAAGTGGGGGGAAGGGGAAGAGAAGTTCTCTTCCCGCACCCCAAACAATCTTTCTTCCATCCCCCTTGACTCAGCAAAAATGAATACAATGTTCATTAATCATAATAAAAATGTATGTATGTGTGTATGTCAAATGTTTTTTTTATAGGTGTGTGCTACAGGTGTGTGTAACAATTCCGTATCTTACGTGGTAGTGATGGTTAGGGTATTGCCATAAACAAAGTATCAAGCTGAATATGAGGAATTTTGTAGGAAAAGGTGCCATTTTGCGTTGCTGTTTTTGCTTCTTTTTATTTTTTTTTTCTTTGCTGTTTTTTTAATGTAAAAAAAAAAGAATGTTTAAAATGAAAAATTTTTGTTCCTTAGATATATATATATTAGCGTAGTTTGTTTGATGATTATCTCATTCTTCTTTCTTCTTTGTGTTGAAGATAGAGAATGTGTTAACTTCAATCAATCATGTGTTACACTGTGCGCGAGATATATATACTGCTGCTTTTTTTCTCTAAGTGTGTATACTTACTTTAGAGTGAAAATTTTATTACAACGTACAATATATAATATATATATGTATAGAAAAAAAGGAAATAATAATCATAATGGTCAAAAAAAAGTAGTTCATTTTTTTTAATTGCACATATAATTATATTATGTTGTTTCCACACACAAAAAAATTAAGTTAAAGTGGCGGTCAAAATCATACTTTTCTAAGAGAAAAAAAAAAAATAAATAATAATGTGAGCACTTTTCAACAACATATCACATTTCTAACGTTGTAATAAGAGCGAATTATCTACATTTTTAACAGTGGAATACTATATATTCACTAAAAAATTTTTATGTTATTTTAGGTATAATGGTCAATAAGAACTGCTTAAAGCTATGAGTCATATTTTTTTTTTAGCGCACACTCAAAAGGAAAGGGGGGGAGAAGGAGCTACTTTTTTTTTATTTTTATGCGTATACAATAATTATGATATGTGCTGCACAATATTATAGGTATGTATACATGGATGGGAAAAAAAATTTTCCTTTTTTTTCCAACACAACCTTCTGCCCCTGATTCTGGTTCTACGCATATATATTACATCATTTGTCACACTATAATAGTATTAGTTCCACATTTGTAGTAGTATAGTGTAGTGTAGTTTAGTGTTAGTGTAGTAGTAGTGTAGTAGTAGTATAGTGTAGTGTAGTTTAGTGTTAGTGTGGTAGTAGTATAGTGTAGTAGTAGTATAGTGTAGTAGTAGTGTGCTGTGGTATTAGTGTGGTGTGGTATTAGAGTGTGTGGTGTTGTTGTTAGGATGGTGGTGCGGCCCTTTATTTTAGTGTGCGTATGCGCACAGAATAATTACAACATTGGGCAAAGTATTATATATAATCATCTAGAAGTTGATGATGATGTATATGGAATGGAATATTCTGACGAATTTATTGTTGTTGAGTCGTACTCCGTTGAGTTATTGTCGTCAGAGTGTTGACGTCCCATTGTTGTTCTTTTTTTTCTTGCTTTCCTTCTTGTGTTTCTTCCTTTAAAATGACTACTTAACCAAGAAGGTAGGAGATCGTACTGAAAGAAATGGGTGTAAAGAAGTAAAGGAAGTGGAAAGAAGGAAACGAATTGATGGGAAGGAATATGTATTACATACATATATATATGTATATATACTCTATATGCATGTACATATACATATATATATACCGATATATGTATATATATGTACATGTAGGTATATATATCTATTCGCGTATGCATGTATATATTCTTATTATAATTATTACTTTATATAGGAAGAATGCAGCAATTGCTGGTAATCCTACTAATCCGATAGCAGAGGAGACAGCAGCAGGGGCGACGTTGTTGCTGCTGCTCGCAGCAGCAGCACCATCCTGCTGTGTTAATGATGGTGCAGTAATTTGTGAAAGAATCTGTTCCAAACAACTATTCACGTCCGTTCCGTCCCCTTCGTCTGATGAAAGATTTATATCGTCTATTCTTTCACATGTTAGTTGTGGTGGTGGTGGGACAGTACCACCACCATCACTATTATTGCCTTTGAACTGATTCCAAAATTGCTTAAAGTAACCATCTAGATTAGATGACCCACCTGCTTTTATTTGTCCATAAGCATGTTGAGCATCCTTTAGGTAAGTTGCATAATCCTCGCAGCAGGAGGAGGACCCATCGGACTTAGAATCCTTTAGGTGCTGTAATATTGTTTTATAATCATGGAGGTAATCAAATAATTTTTTCCTTTGAGGGAAAATGGTTCGGTCAATAGTATTGTGCATAGTTCCGCACATGCATTGTTGGCTGTCCGAGCTCTTCAATTTAGTGCAGATTTGCTGCATAATAGTCTTGAATTCACCAGGCGTTTGCAAATTGTTACTTAATATATCCCCTATCCAAAAATAAAAGAAATTACATATTGTTGAACAGGGTTGTTCCTTCTCTGTTCTAACTTTAGATACGGTACAATAAGCTTGGGCCATTTCCTTGCCATATTTACTAGCATCCCCAGTGCCCTTTAATTTATTTACCAGTATAATCCCTATTTGTTCTGATCTAGAGGTGTTATCTTCACATCCATGATTGCCAGTCTTGAATGCTGCATATATTTTTCTGGAGGGCAAGTCATCTTCACTGCACTGCAGTTCCCATAGATGTAAAAAAAGTGGAGGAATAGTGAAAATTTATATACATCTATATTCGTATTATAACATGAATATAGAGAATATTACATATGTATACAGATGCATTAATTTTAAAGAAAGTATAGTTTGCATTACTCCTGCCATTGTTCCTTATGTATATTTGTCATGTATATGTGGAATGTGAATTTATAATTAAAGAGTTTTCATGTTTTTAGAATAAGGGCGTGATAATTTTTGCCTACTCCCTGTGCTTATGAGCGCACACATATATAATTAAAAGTGAAAAGTAGCAACGAACGAATATGCTGCAAATAAATAAAATAATAATAAAGGAACGATTAAATTTTTCATATACATTCTTTCTATACATAAATTATACTAGTGCATTGTGTATGCATTCTTTTCTAAATATGACCATACTATTCATACGCCGCCGTCAGTGTGTGTATAGGAGCGGAACACTTTATATATGATTTATATACGTTAACAACATGGCATATTTTTTTTTTTATATTATTGGATTGTAGTTATAGTTATTTGTTTGAGGTATTATATTATTTTTTTTTCTTTACACGCGCTACCTCCTTCTTCGGTTATTATTACATGTAATTACATGTAATAATAAAGGAAGAGGCCGAGTGTAAGTAACGGTATGGTTATATAGGCAGGTGCATATATATAATTTTAATAGTGTATTATATATGAATAAAAGAATAGGGAGAAAAAAAAAAAAAAAAAAAAATTTGGGGATCCCTTTGCATCTCCTCTCTCTCTTTCTGTTATTCTTATTTCATTTGGGACCCTTTGCTTAGTTGTTCCAGTACATTTATTCTTCCTTATTTCTTCTTTAATTATATATACATCTGATAATTTTGGTGCATAAAAATAAGGGAATATAATTCCTTAAAAAAATTGAATACTATGTGCACAATTTTGTGTGTGAAATTTTTCTAAAAGGACGAGCAAGTTTGATGTTCCTAATCATTATGACATAAGCACATGAATTTCCTTACTTTTTCCGTTCTAAATATACAATACAACTTTTAGGAGAAAAGAGTTTATCATATGCGAAAAAGAATATACACATTTGAACCATGTCACCGCAATCAAGAGCAAAAGGACCACTAACGGTTGGTTTCCTTTCTTCTTTTTATAATGAATATACACAGACATATTTGTTCATATCATATTTCATGTGTACAATAAGCAAGCGAAGGATGGTAACTAGGTATATATATATATGTATATATATATATATATATATATATATATATATATATATATATATATATGTGTGTGTTACATATGTGTTAAAACTACTTTCCTTCTCTTTAATTTCAGCATACTTCCTTACCATCTTTGTTACGTAATTCTTTTTTTGGAAGAGGAGGAGGAAGGAACAATAGGAATAAAAAAACAACTGTTCGAAGAGACTTCGACGCATTTACGAACGATTCTGTGGAAACCTGAACGATAAGTTCTACATTCGAATCAACAACAACAGATAATTCTAACATATTATATTCTATTCCATATTCTACTACTGCAACATCATCATCATCTACCAACAGAAGAGTAGGAAGAGAAAGGGTAGCAAATAATAGGAACCGGCACAAAAATGTAAGTTATCAGAACATGTAAAGCATTGAATGTGTAATGCTTTCCTCCTTCTTTCCTCCACACGGAAGGAAGGAACAATAATACAAACTATAAGGACTTTGCACAGTTTGCGCAGTCAATGGATAATGTCCTTATAGAATGTGACAAAAAAAGGAAGTAGGGTCTAAGGAGGAAAGGGGAAAGAGGGCTTAAGGGAGGAGGTAGGAAAGAAGGAAAGAAGGAATGAGGAAAGAATGAATAAGTAAAGATGGAGTAAAGGAAAGAAGGAATAAAGGAAAGAAGGGATGAAAGAAAGAATAAGAAGGAATGAAGGAATGAGGAAGGAAGGATTCAAAGAAGGGTTCAGAAGTGTTGAGGAAGAGTCAAAAATTCGAAATGTTGAATTAATGGAGGTTTTGCAAAAAGTATTTGGAGTTTCTCTTTTCGTAGGTATCATGTTAGCATCTATTCATTGGTACATATATATATATCATTATCATCATTACCCCTACGTTCACGTACTCTAATATATATTCGCAAATCCAATAAATATAGAAGGAAGAAAATGACGGAAAGAAGTCGAGAATTAAGGAAATGTGCACATAGTTCCACAACGTTGTTTTTTATATGTATATATATATTTTTTTAATATTCATAGGGGGAGGAGGCGGCGGTAAGTGTAAATAAGGAATTTACATTATAAGAAATATATATATATATGATTGGGAAAGAAAAATCAAAGAAGAAAAAAAAAAAAGAGAAAGGTCATTTTGTTCATTTCTACACTGTATAAATTTTATGCAGTTCGGTTATATATATATGATCCCCTCCCCCCACTTTTGGGAAGGGGTGGAAGGAAGGACACATTCATTCACTTAACATGCTACATACTATGATAATGCACATTTTTCCTTTGCATTTGCTGGTGTTGTCGTTGCTGTGGCTGATTCCCCCTTTTATTATTAGTTCTTCTAGGTGATCTACCATTATATATGGTAGAATTGTCTGTTGTTGTTGACAATTCAGTGGACGCGTCCATGGAATCGTATGTTGGACCTACGGTTGAAGGTGCTGTTGATAATGTGTCGAAGTTAGAGCTGGCTGATCTTTTTCTTCTTCTGCTCCTTCCAGTGCTGCTCTTCCCAAATAAGGTGTTTTTTATTCCAGAAGGTAGAAGATTGTACTAATAAGGAGGAAGGGAAGGTTGTTAGGGTGGAAAATATGTATATAGACATACACATATATAAGAATGTATATATATATATATAATATATATATTCTTATATATGTGTATATATGTACACTGTATAGTTTATTCTATGCATTTATTTTAAATAAGGAGAGAAATAATAACAAATAATAATAAATATTATTATTATGTATATTTTTACTTCAATTACAATTGTAATTTTACTTTATATAGGAAGAAAGTGACAATTGCTGGTAGGCTTATTGTAGCTAGTGCAGAGGAAATAAGAGTCGTGGTGTTACTTCCTGTGGTAACAGGATCGGTGGACACCGGTTGTTCCTGTACTGTAGACATAGTCTCCTTTACTGCTGCGAGATCCTGTGGTCTATGAGCTGCTAGGTGCTTCTCGATTGTTGCACTTTCTGCTGTAATTCCTGTATTACACTTTTGTTGTAATAAGTTCTTATATTCCTGGTTACTGAACATTGTGTTAAAGTATGTACAATAGTCCTTGCCAGTTCCCTCACCATTTCCTGAACATTTTTGTTCAATAATTTCGTAAGTTTGTAGAAGATCTTGCAGGTACTCCTCGGTTGCACTATCACAGCGGGAATTCTTAAGGTCTAAGTTTCCTTTTATAGTGTTGTAGTCCCGATAATAATCATGTAATTTTTTCATATGGCCGACAATTTCTTCGGTAATGTTGGAGTATAGATGTGTACACAGAAAATTACTGTATGATTCTTTCACCCTCTGATAAATGTTTTCCATCAACTTCGAACGTGATGTAATACCTGAACATTTAGATAATTCACCCCACATCCAATAGTATAAATAATCGCAGTATTCCTTTTCCTTCTGTGCTACACTCACCATTCCTGATGCATCACACATTGCATCCCCAATCTTATCTGTATAATTCTTATCACTAGTATACTTGTCCAAGGCATCCTTTACTATTGGTTTAGGATTAAAACCGCAGGCCCCAAAGGGATGGTCAAAACTGCTGTACTCTTTCTTTGAGGGTAACAGGTTGTCCAAATATCCCTTCTGTGAATGAAATTGGTGAAATGTATTTTCCTATGTACCCTTTGTTCTTACTATATTATGCATAAAATATTACACGAATAATGCATATGCACACTACTTTGAATAGATGAACGAAGAACAAGTAGTAGCAATAACCTTTAGAATGTTTGCTTGTTGTGCCATTTTTTTTTTATCTTCTATGTATGTGTGCGTGTACACTTCTTTATATATATAATATATTTATGTTAGAAATGTATTCATTATTCATTCATATGGACTACATATGTGTGAGGATTTCTACTCGTCGTATCATTATGGACGAATACATACATATGTCATCAAAATATTTCTTCTTTTTCTTCTTAAATATCTGCATTATTTAACTTCCAAATTGCCATAATACATTATATACATGCATCAGAATCGTTGCATGTATACACAGTTACAGGAGAAATATAAACAGATATGCTAAAATAGAAAAATAGCAATGGAAATATTAAATATATTTCGTGCATTTCTTTCATATCCATGCATTTATTATGCATTATTGAATTATTGAATTATTGAATTATATTATTCAGTTGTACATTACTCCGTTGTGCGTGTTTATGCAAAATTACCCTATTATTATTGTTCTTTGTGCACGCACGCTTCCTTGCTTTTATATGCGTATAGAATAAATACAAATTGCTCTTTGGCAAATTTTCTATAGCGTATTATTAATTTAAAGTTCTATTGATATTAAAATGGGTTATTAAAAAAAAAATTTTAACTTGAACAGTATGCAGTTTATATGCATACAGAACGCTTCTCTCTCTTTCAGTGTGTGTATATTTATTCTTATCCATATTTAATTAAAAGGGGGAGGAGGAGTGTGTAAGGAGAGAGTATACATTCATAAAATGAATAGGGAAGAAAAGCGTAGTAGTACGTAGAATGTGCATGGAATCATATATGTTTGATAAAAAGGAAAAAAAAAAAAAAAGGAAGAGAGTATGTGCATGTACCCTTCCCCCTTTATAATAATAATGCTCCTTTCTGCGGTACACCCTATTCCTTCCCCCCTTTTTTTTTTCATGTACATTTATGATTTTTTAGTAATAATAACTTCCCCATTTTCATTTTTTTTCTTCCTTTCCCTTATCATTTGATCATATCATATATATTTCATTTACAATATTAATGTGCCCGCTCTTCCTTTTTTATTATTCCCTTCTGCGCTTATTCTAGTAATGGTGCGTATTTTTAAAAGGGGGGGAAGGGGAGAAGAGTGTGCGTTCACTTAACAATTCCATATTATGGTCAATTCCTTTTACCTAATATTTTATGATGATGGGACCTCCCCCCCCTCCCCTGGGATATTCTCTTTTATGCAGGGTTTTAAAGGGGGACCGCAATGTTACATTATACATGACCAAATATAGAACAAGTTTCGTTGTAAAATATTTGAATGCTTAAAGGATGGTAAAAGAAGTTACATGGGCAAACACACATATATATATATTTCTGAGTTACGCATGAATTAATTTTTTTCTGTGTGTACAGTTAGTTTGGATGTAGTAAGAATTACTCATTCAATGTGGTCTTATATATATATGTGTATATATATGTATATATTTCCTATGTAAGTATTTTTTTTTTATTTAATGCTACATAATCACATTTCCCAAAGAGAGACATATGAGTATTTCACTTATTACATTTTCACGGAGTGGAAATCTTTGTTTCTGTGTATTAAATTTATATGTGTGACCATGGTATTTCTATGTGTGAGACACATATATTGTTCAATACCCCCCAAAATTGGGGGGAGTAGTGCTCTCAAAATGGGGGGGAGTGTGCTCTCAAAAATTGGATATATTGTTCAAAATTTGGTGGAAGTGTGCTCTCAAAAATTTGGGGGGGAGGAGTGCTCTCAAAAATTGGATGCAGTGTTCAAAAGGTGGGGGTTGATGTCATAGAGTACGATGTGAGAGTGCGCGTCGCTGCAACTGTTCCTGCATGCCGAATATGTATTAAATTTATATATGTACAGAAATGTCCACACCCCCACCACTGCCGTAATGGTCACAATAGACGCTTATTATACCTAGGACACTCTGGCACTATCCTTCCTTTAAGAGGGTGATATGTGACCGGTAGAAATGGATTTTTCCTCTATTTTATTCTCAGAATATTTATTCATCCTCGGGGGGCAGCTTCCTATATATATATATTAAGAACATTCCCTTCCCATGCTTCACCTTATACATGGAGGTACATACCATATAGGAATTGGTACTAAAGGGGGACACGAGGGAATTTTGATTATCCTAGGGGCACCTTCCTTTAATTGTCCAATATGGGCCTCTTGAATTCTGTGCCCCTGTAATTGTAAGGAGGTTAGACCACGACAGGGATCAAGTATTAGTTCTTTCTTCTAACCTTTGGAGGTGGTCATTAATGAAGAAGGTAGAGGACCATCCATTTTTTTTTTACTACTATGGAATGTAAAACCTCCCAAGTTAACAGAAGCTTATTACATTATTTTATATTATTCTGCAACACACATATGTGCACACACGCAACATGCACCATCTACAGTCACCATTTCACTTCAATTGAATATATAATGTTATTTTATGTAGCATTGTGCCCCCTATATATATGCTGGTATATTACCATGGAGTAATGTGCATGGGGTCCCTGTGCATTCAAAATGAATAGTACGCCTCCCTCCCGGCACTCCCGCACTCCTTTTTTTTTTTTTTTTTTTGTGTGTGTGTGGAATGCTCCAATTGCAATTTTATTACACCATTTTGAAAAATACAGTATAGTTTTAATGGGGTGAAGTCGGATGAAATACATATATATATTGTTTTTCTCTTTTCTAGATGGTGACGGAACTCCTTAAATGAAATATTTACAACACCAGGAATAAAGTACAACGGAATGAATTGTTCCTACTGCGTATCTGACTACTATGTACACCCTACCACTGTTATGTACTCATATATATATACACTCCTTCTATATGTGCAAATTAATATTTTAAACCAAATTACACTCCTTTTGAACAAAATTAATATTTCAGTTTGCGCACACATAGAGTGGACCAAAAAAATATATTATAAAAAAAAAGGGGGGGAAATATATATGATAAAAATGTTGTTATGGGAAGGAGGATTTGTTATTTCATATTGAGGAATAGGAATGGAAGTTGGAAGAAAGGAGTAGTACATCCAGAAACTTTATTTAAACTTAAAAAAGGGAAAAATTTTTAAAAAAGAAAATAAAATAAAAATAATAAAATATAAGAGAAGGAATTAGAGTCAAGAATATTAGCTCAAAATGATGGTATATACATAATCACGTTATATGAATTTATGAATAATATGCATTTATCTGAAAGGAAGAAAAAGAAACAAATAAAAAAAAAAAGAGAAAATGGTAACAATGAAATTATTATTCCCACCAATCCATCATAAACAATGAATATGTAATAAGGAGAAAACAAAAATATATATATATATATGACTATAAGAGAGAACACACACATACATATATATATATAACTATATATATAAATACTATATATATCGGGATATATATATATATATCTATATCCATATTATATGAGTGTATACAAAATATAATATTGGACTTAGGAGTAAAGAAAAAGGCAAAAAAAAAAAAATAAAATAAAATAACACTAAAATTATTATTCATAAAAGGGATCACAGAAGAAAAAGGGGAACTGTATATTAAATAAAATGTTATTATTAGAACCTGGTACACGCACACGCACATACACATTTTATATATATAATATATACAAAAATTCACATTATATATACATATACATTACATATATATACATAGAAAAACACACACATACACGCCCATATGTAAACAATGTCCGAAACCGCACCAGCAGAAACCGCAACACCAAACACTTACCTGAGGGTGCGTTCTCTTCGTCTGGAGTTTATACATATATATGTGTAGGAATAATAATTTATTTACATAATATAATAAAAATGGAAATAAAAAGGTACAGAAAGAAAAAAATATATTTTTTACTAACCATATTTATAGGGAGCAACCTTAGAAGTGTTAGACTCGAAATCACGTTTTTATAAGAGGTTCGAGGGACAAGCCGATTACTGTAGAAATGTGAATAAAGGGGAAGAGGTAAAAGGGAAGTTAAGTGAGTGCAATGAAATTCAAAATGAAGCCGAAAAAATTGCTAAGGGTCTGTGCTATGCTTCTTCAAAGAAGGAGGATGCAAACCAGACGGAGGATTATCAGCACGGAGATTACGGAACGGACCAAGCGGACGGAGACTCGGACGATGGATTGGCCGAATTGGAGGAACGGTTGAATAAGGCACTTTGTCATTTTTTATATTATTGGTTAGGTGATATTGTATGGAATAGTAAGGGGCAAAATGTCACTGATGGAACTACATTTTTGCAAATTATGAATAAAATATATTCTGCGTTGGGTGAATTCCCTGTTAAGGACAATTGTACACTTCTTTATGCCGACATTAACCCTAATACCCTTACCAAGGACCTCTTCGAGAAATGGAAAGCCATATTTGACTTCTCTTTTGACTACGACGGTATAAAACAAAAATTTTCATCTCATAACAACTCCTGCGATGACAAATATTACCAGCATCTGAAGGATACTAAAACAGCATTTGAAAAAGTACAAAAAGATTGTGAAAGCAAAGAGAATACATATTGTAAAGAATTTCAAGAGAAGTATGGAACAGACAGTGATACAAACCCCTTAACTTTAACGAATGATGATCCAGTTGAGGTAGGGGAAACTGAATCGAAAGTTAAGGTTTACAGGAACATTAATTTAGAATTAAAATATACAGCAGAGTATATGCGAAAGCTCTCTGAGGAAAAGACTAGAAGTAAAGCAATAATACGGGAGCGTGCAGCACGTCCCCAATCGGATGCTCCTCCTCCTCATTCTGCTGCTCCCCTTAACCAGGTCAGTCCAACATCAACAATAATAGAAATTTAATCCACCGTTTCCTTTTTTATTTATGGTGAATACGCGCACGTATTGTTCCTATATTATTTACTATGTACACTGGTAAAATAAAAAATGGGAAGTATATAAGATTACATGTACATTCCATTAACTACATTTGCAGGATCCATATTTAAGTTACTTACCCTCAAAAGATGTGTACGGAAATCTGAACATACAACATTCAATACCCGGAAGGGAAGCTTCCGTCACCGCAATGAAGACCAAACTAGAAGCCACCCTAACAGCGCATCCGAATACAGTTATCTGTTCAAAGAAGATTGCCTCGGCATGGTATTATATGGACGAAATAATGAGTAGTACAAATAATCCTTCCTATAATGATCGCTGTGATTATTTCTATTATTGGCTGGGGGATAGTGTAGGGGAGAAATTGGAGGACGCTGGAAAATTCGAGAAAGTTATGAATGAAATCTACGCTAAATTAGCAGGGAAGAAAAATGCAAGTGAATGCTCAAACCTATATAATAAAATTAGCAAAGAGAACTTCCTGCAAATGAAAAAATTATATGATCATTCCAGGGACTATCCAACTATGATGAACAAACTGCAGAAGAATGGATACCATTGTTCTGAGAAACTTAAACAATACATGGAAGGCATTTACTCAACTTATTATAAAGTAAAAGCAGACTGTGGAAGTAGGAATGATGACCACTGTAAAGAATTTGAAAAGAACTATGAGCAATACTGCAGTAAGGAGTTAGCAAAATTAGAATGTTCAGAAGGAATAAGTGCCACTGTCGCCGCTGCCGTGTCTTCCATATTAGGAATAGGAGCACTACCAGCGGCTGCTTTTTTTTTATATAAAGTAATGATCATAATAAAAATATACACATATGTATATGCATATATATATGGACATATGTAATTATATATATATGTATGTATATATATAACTATATATGTATATATATAACTATATATGTATATATATGTATGTCTACTTACATATTTTCCACCCTTAACAACCTTCATTCATTCAGTACAATCTTTTACCTTCTTGGATACGTGACTCCTTTAGAAAGAATAAAGGAGGAGGAAGCAGCAGCAGAAGTGGAAGAAGAAAGGGAAGATCAACTGGACATCACTTTGATACGTTCACAGAGAGTGCCTCAACATACGACTCCGCAACGGACATTTCCACAATAGGAGACTTGTCCACAACAACAGATGCATCTACTATATATGGTGGACCACCACGACCTGGCCGAAGAGGAGCAGGAACAGGAGCAAATGCTAATAGAAGGAAACCAATGCAACAAAGACAACCACAACAACAGAGGCAAAGAAATATACGCTATCAGAGCATGTAACATCTAAGGATGGGAACTTCCCTTACGGGGGGGGCCATAAGCATCCGGGAACTTCATTCAGTGCAGGAACGCAAGGACATTTTTTTTTTTTTTTTTTTCTTTCCTCCTTTCCCCTTAAATTTCATTTTTCCTTTCTCTTTCTTTTCTTTTTCATTTTTTCCTCTTTTTTCCTATGCTTTCCTTCCTGGTTTCGCACTTACTCGTACTGATATTGCGAAATGACGAACACCGTTAAAATGAAAACTTTAAAAAAATGTGAAGACAGTTAAAAATGAAAACTGTTAAACGGAAACTGTAAAACAAAAACTGTAAAATGAAAGCTGTGTAAAATGTGAACACACTTGAAATGAAAACTGTGTAAAATGTTTGAACACAGTTTTAAAATGAAAACTGTAAAAAATGTGAACACCGTTAAAATGAAAACTGCGTAAAATGTAAACACCGTTAAAAATGAAAACTGTATAAAATCAAAACTGTTAACTATGTGGACACAGTTAAAAAATGAAAACTGTAAAAAATGTGAACACAGTTAAAACGAAAACTGTAAAACCTGAACTGTGAAAATATGAACACAGTTAAATGAAAACTGTGTAAAATGACGAACACTATTAAAAATGTGCAAACTGTGTAAAATGTGAACATCGTTAAAATGAAAAATGTAAAATGGACACAGTAATGTGTAAACTGTAAAATGAAAACTGTAAAAAATGTGAACACAAATAACTGAAAACTGGAAAAATTCAAAACACTAAATTAACAAACGCGTAGCAGAAAAATGCAAAAAATATTTCCGTCCTTGCTGTCGGCGCTGCTGCGTGAAGAAAGTGCAACGTGCATTAGCAGGTGCGCAAAGCAAAATTACAGGGCGTAAAATATTACAAAAAAAAAAAAAAAAAATAATCAATAAAACTGATGGTGCGAAGAAAAAAAATTAAAAAATTCAACGCAGTAGAAAGAGAAAAATTTTAAATACAAAAAAACAAGATTGGAAGAAACAAAAAAAAAAAGAGAAAAAGAAGAAAAATATCATTTTGTTTGTTACACTGTATATATAAACTATGCACGGTGGTCATTTATGCTTCCCTTCCTTTCTTCAGGGGAGGGAGAAACATTATATTAATTCCATATTACATCATATACGACAATGTGACAAGTTACATACGTTGATAACGTATATTCTTTCTTTGTGGTTGTTGCGATCTATTATTTGTTTTTGCTCTTTCTTTTCTGGTGGTGGTAGATGGTGAAGTTAGTATATGGGACAGAATATTCCGTGTTAGAATCACCTATTGAACCGCTTGTAGAAGTATCCGCTGCATATTCTGTAGATTCGTAGCCCGATAATGATGTATTCAACTCACGTTCGATTGATCTGTTCCTTCTTTTTCTTGGGGAATGGCGCATCATAGAAAATATAGGGGTATACTGAGCAAGGTAATGTAGGAATATGTAGCACATATATATATATAGATAGAGATATAGGTATATATATATGGGAATGCACTTCTTTTTATACTTATTATTCATATATAAAAAGAGATAATGCACACAGAAAAATTATTACTATTTATATCATTTTCACTATAATTATAAATATATATACCTTATATAGAAAAAAACTAAACGTTGGTAGTCCTATTAATGTGGCAATTGTGGATGAAACAACAGTAGGGATGGTGTTGGTTGCAGATGAGGAGGTTTCGTTCCCTTCTTTTATGGTTAATGTGTCCTCTTCGGGCGCAAGCTTCCTTTGTAAAGATTCTAATTTAGATTTTAAATCTGATGGTGGTAGAATACTATTTTCAGCAGTACCAGTACGAGTCCTTTGGCACACTTTATTGTATAAACTACAATACCCATCCTCCACGCCCTGCTTGCCGGTCCCTCCTGTTTGGCATTGAAACTGCATATCACTACAGGTCCTGTCCGTACTAGTCAAGTATGTTTCATAGTTGTCGAAACATGTGTTTTCTTCCCCTGCTATTTCGTCTCTTATTTGTGTATAATCTTCTGAGTAGTCGAATAATATTTTCCTGTTCTTAAATTCTTCTCTGTTATCAGTACGGTGCATGAAGCAGTTGCCCCATTCTTTCTTATTAGCTTCTATTGCGCTATCTACATGTACCATAGTGTTCTTGAAGTCGTCATCATCTGAATATATTCCAGACAATATTCTACCTAGGTGATAATAAAGGAATTTACATTCTTCCAAAGCTCCCTCTCCTCTGCTCTTTATTCCTTCTATATAGCAAAGTGCCTTCATGATTTCACTAACACTTTCTTTCAGTTTATCAATCCCCTCTAATGCGGTCTTCACTTTTCTCATGGAGCCTTTTTCGCCACAGTCCCCATTACCCTGCTTCAATTTATTATATATTTTTTTGGAAGGTACTTTATCCAAACATTGATTGTCCCCTTCCTATAAATATGTAATTGGCAGAATGAAATGTATACATATATACATTCCATTACATTCCTACTACACTGTGTGTAAAATATTATGTGCTTATTACTTATGTATTCATTCGGACCAAGGAACAGTTCATATTACATCTGCCATTTTTCTTAATTTGGGTTTGCTTCCCTATATTTTTAATGCATAAAACCTCTTCTGTACATGATACTTCTTTGTACATTGCCTACTTATCTTCATATTTGCCCTTAGTCTATCCTACCAGTTCTGAGAAGTTATGCAAAATTATTCTTTACACACACATCACTATAGCCATACCATAACCTTATGTATAGTAAGTTCCTACTCTTCTATTAGGTACTTATTTCTCTTTTTTAAGGATTACAAATTTCTTCTAAATCTTGAATTGCACATATACATTTATACGTATTATATACGTAGAGCATTGTTCACTGAGAATAAAAGAAGGAAGAGAATGATGGAAGGAGTGTTAGGGCGGAAGGAGGAGCGTGTGTGATGTTGCGTTGTGTTGTGCGCCTTATTCACAATTTTTCTCTCTTCCTTTCTTTATATATTATTACACTCTGCGTTAGTTTGTGTATTATTATATTACACCTTCCTTACACTTATTTATTCTTTCTTTTTAAAATGTAATTTTTTTCATCCCCCTCCCTAAAGTGAAAAATTTTAAATTGCGTTATTTCGACACTACAGAGAAAAAGCATTCCATAAGCACATGAAATTGCTACAGCAATTCTTTTATACAGCATACATATTTATTCTACACTGAGTACGTTAGTTTTCCCCCCTTACTTATGTACTTAACAACGTTTCCTATCGCATATACACTTATAAAGGGGAAATGTATGAAGTGAATTTTTAACTTATTGTGTTCGGTACTTGGTGCCTTATAAAGAAATATATGTACATATGTGCCACCTTATACATTAGTTTTTCCCCCCCCTTTTTTTTTCCCCCTTAATTCTTGCCTGTTTTATATTTATTCGGCACTTAGAACAAGTACCCCTTCCTTTTCTCTTCTTTTTCTAAATTCCCTAATATAATCCATTACTGAATTCTTCAGCACGTTGATTCTTTTCCAAAATTTTATTCTTTCCTTTGTCAATTAATCCAGAAGTTTGTCACATTCCTTCCCCCTTTTTTCTTTCCATAAATTCTTTGCACTTATATATTCCCTAAATATATATTTCGTCTAATTCCATTTTTGCTATATGTTCAATCCTTCCATATTTTCCATGCATATGTGTAAAATTCACGTCCCCAAATTCCATAACTCACATGGCCATTCAATCCATATTGCATGCAAATGGAGAAAAATTCATTCCTTCCCCTACGCACATTTCTTATGCTTGTTGTGATCGCAGAGTTAGAATGGTGGGGTCACTATAACTAGGGTAGGAGTAGTATTATATGCGATGGTAACGTATGTTATTTCTTTGCCTCTGCTGTCTATTATTTGCTCTTCTGAACGATGTTGTATATTCCGGAGAATATTCCGTTGGTGAATAATCTGTTGTTGAATCAAGTGTAGAGTTTGTTTCCGTGTCCTCTGTGTAATCCGTTGTTGAGAAATCGGCCGACGCATCCGTGGAATATTCTGCTGAGTCGTTCGTTGAATCATTCGTCGTGTATTCTGCGGAATCGTCTTCTGAGGACATGTTGAACTCACTTCTGTTCGACCACCTCCTTCTTCTTCTTTTAGGGGAGGACTTACTTATTCCACGGAATAATGGGGTATACTAATAAAAGAAGAAGGGAGGGGGGGGGGTATGGATATGAATCATATGTAGCACAGCTCCCTTCATATTTACTATTCCTAGGAAAATAAGTGTTCATCCGTTTCATTAAGTGTATGTGTTCTTATTATAGATGTATGTGCAATTACCTTATATAAAAGGAAAGTGATCACAGGGACCCCAAATACGGTGGCCGCAACAGGTGGGATATTAGTGGAAAGGGATGGCGACGAACCACCTACTGGGCTTTCCTCACTTGTTGGATCACCGTCAGCTGCAATTTGATTCAACTGCGAATTAACCTCAGTACTTCTACTACTGTGATGACTGAGTTCAGCAGCACCTTGGGAAAAAGTAACCTGTGCGCCTGAACTACCCGCTTCATTGATAACCTCAACAGCTTGCCCAGCACTTACACCTGTACTACCTTCACTGGATACACCATCCATAGCTTCAGTTTCTGGAGGATGTTCAACTCTATTTTCTTCTGCATCTGCTGTAGCAGAACCCACATCAGGGGTAGGTTCTCCTGCTCCTAGATGTTCGTCCGGTGATGACCCTCCCTCTGAATTTCCCACCTGTGGACATGGACCTTTTGGTATGTTCTTATACATTTTTCCCATAGGATTGCCCCCATCTTCCACCATTCCCATTATGAGCCCTAAGATATTTTTACTACCCATCATCATGTTCTCCAGTTCCCCATATTCACATTTATAACACTCTTTCACACCTCCTGAATTTTGACACAGCATATTCATTCCTTTGGAAGCATATTCCATAACTTCCTTCGCTCCACAGTACTTATTCATATATAAGTGTAACCACATTCTCATAATAGTGCAATATATATATGCTTTCATTTTCTTCTGTATGTCACTGCCTCCCCCCACGTAAGTTTTTTCATATATTTTCCATGAGTTCCCTAAAATGAATGTACACACTTTTCGATCTATTTCCTGGACTCCCCCCTTACCTCCATGTATTTGATCACACCAACCTTTTCCTTTCTTATCATTCTCATCACTCGCATTTTGAACAAAATCTGTAATCCATCTAAATATCTCCCTAAGCAACGCAGTCTGCAAATTAAAAGAATTTATCCACATATGCTCCCTGTATATTAAGCATTCATTATTAGATTAAAAAAGTATAGTACAATATAACAACGGGCTCATGCTCTACATATAACTTTCATTAAATTATTATACATTCCCCCTGAACTTGTCGCTTCCTGTATATCCATTTTCTGTTAACCATTTTTCTTTCAAATCGTCAAATTTATTCTTCACAACCATTTTCTTTACCACATTATTCAACAATGGAAATCAAAATCGTTTACTTACCAAACTAAGAACAAAAATAACAGCACATCATTATTAAGTACATACATGTGTGTACACAGAACGTACATTTTCATTCTTTCGCCTTCTTTCTTGAATTATTTTTTTCCCTGTTCCTTTTCCCATTTTTCTTTATATTAATTGTATTCTTCCATTTCTTTTTTTTTTTTTTTTTTTTTTTTTCATCTTATTTTTTTTTGGTTTTTCTTCTCTTTTTTTTTTTTTTTTTTTTTCCTTCCCTTTCTATTTTGTATTCACACTTTATCTGGATACCCCTCCCTAAACAGTTGAACACCGGGTTATATTGTTCTTCTTACACCCAAAAATAGCTAAATACCAGGACACATTGTTGTTCTTATACCCTAAAATCTTAACCTTAACTGTGACACCATACACCCTAAAATGCGAAATCCTACACACATCCCACTGATTCATTCACCTTTATTTTTTTTTTCTTTTTTCTTTTTATTCTTTCTTCTTCCCTTTATTTCTTTCTTTCGTTCTTTTTTTTTATGGCTAATTTTCCTGTGATAAATATATATCAGGGCATTTTTTCTGTGTCAAAATTATTAGGGCATTTTTATTAGGGCAATTTTTTTTTTTGGACAATTCTTCTGACATTTTTTTTTTCGCAATTTCTTTTTTTTTTTGGACAATTTTTTCTGTGTGACAAATTTAATATTAGGGCATTTTTTTTCTTTTTTTGGACAATTTGTTCTGTGACAAATTTTATATTAGGGCATTCTTTTTTCAACAATTTTTTTGACATTTTTTTGGACAACTTTGTGACAATTTTTTTTTTTTTTTTTGCAATTTTTTCTGCGTGATAAATTTTATATTAGGGCAATTTTCTTTTCTTTTTGGACAATTTTCCTTGGCTAATATTATACTTAAAATCAAATAAAAAAGAACAGAAAGGATGCAGCTTCGCAGATTCCCTTTCATGCAGGGATTATTATTTCCATCTTATATTTACTGCATCTAAGATGTGTATAACATAAAAATGAAGGAGGAGGCGACAACCTGCTCCGCGAGAACGTATTCGCGAACTCTCGCGCACAATTTTGAAACACTTTTTTCAAATGGTCCATAATTGGACCTTAGGAAAAAACAAATTATTAAAATAAAAAATATTATTAAAATAAAAAAAATTACAAAGACAAAATTTTGTGAACAGAAATAAACAAGCACTTTTGATCTTCAGTGCAAAAAAATTTTACCAAACAAATCAAAATAAAGTGAAAAAAAAATTTTTTTTTTTTTTCCTTCTGAACTTATATTGATTTACACACATGAACATGTAAACACTTTAATACAAAACGAAAAAAAAGAGAGAAAAAAAAAAAGGAATCGAGGAAAGAAGTGCCATACTGCCCTTTTACAGTTACGTATCTTGGGGTTATTTATGTCCCTCCAAAGTGCACCCATTCATTCAATGCTACATTCGACAATGTGTGCGTTGTTACATGTTTTGATAACTAATATTTCTTTCAGTTCTATTTTTCCGTCTTTGGCCAGATGGCTCACTATTGATGCTAGAATTGTCTTCTTCCATAAAACCTACTGTCGAATCCGTTGTTGTGGAGTACTGCGTTGTTGAGTCGTCCTTCGTAAACGCAACAAAATGATGGTCAATGGACCTTTTTTTTCTTCTTCTTATGCTGTTCCTTCCTCTTTTAAATTTGTTGCCGAACCAAGAAGGTAAAATGTTATACTAAAAATTGTGAGAAGGGGGAGGGTGGAAATATGTATTATATAAATACATATACCTATATATACGTATACACATATGTGTATATATATATATAGCTTTATTATAATTGTTTTAATTATAATTATGTTAATTATACTTACTTTATATAAAAAGAACAACATTGTTGGTAATCCTATCGCAGCTAATCCACCAGACACGGCAGCAGGAACAACGGCACTTCCACCAGCTTCGGAACCGGAAGAACCTGGGTTAAAGGTTTTAGTGGCTACAGGTTTTGGTGGTGCTGGTTTCGCTGGGGCAGGTTTGACTGCAGTGCATGTTAGTTGTTCTGGTATTTGCTGCGGTGGGTTGCACTTCCCAGTTTTTATATATTCTTCCTTAAAATTTTTACAATATGTATTTCTAGGATCTGTATTCCTAGGAGTATTACAATGACCGCATAAGTATGGATATATTTTCTCAGCTATAATAGGACGTACGGTATTCTCTAAGCTACTGATATAGTCATTACACTCCTGCTTATCCTTTAAAACTTTAATGTTATATTCATAATCAAAAAATTGTTTAATCTCTTCGAAGAAGTCCTTAGTACTTCCTGGGTATATATTATCACACTTCTCCTTATTTCTAGCGTCCAAAGGGAATTTCTCTAATTCTGCGTAAATTTCTTTCATGGGATCCGCAAATTTTGGATCGTACATCATCAATTTATTCTTTATTTTAGTGCCCAACCAATAATAAAAGAAGTAGCAGGGAATACGGTAATCCGTGGGGTTCGACTTCAATTGTTGATGTTCCCTTATCCAACTTGCGTAACAATAGTTTTGTAGAATTTCATTGGCGACGTCTCCATTATTAGGAATGTTCGTGTAGTCCTTCAATATTTTCTCCAGTTGCGTCTTTATTCTTTGCTTCTGCCTCTGCCCCTGATCCTGCCCTTCATAAAGTACTTCACACCGTAGAGGTGCGTCGAATAGAGAATATACTGCATCTGAGGGTAATATATTTGGATCTCCACCCTACAAAATGTAGAATTGGAACAGAAGTAGAATATATGGACACTCCTATGTTCCCCTCACATGTACATACATATACACAAATATATATGTATGTATATATATACGTAGACATGTGTATATATCATTAAAATGTGTCTATTTTCCACCTGAACTTTGTACATATATATATGAACTAACGGCCACTTCTTCTGCTACTTCTGACAAAGATGTAAAATTGTCCTTATGTACATTTGCACATTTTGACTTTAGATCCTTGGGATGTTTGTCCCCTGTAAATATGTCTTTAAGTTTCGAACAGTATGGACCATCCGGTTGCCTTACACACTGCCCCTCTACTACATCATATGCTGTAATAATTCCACTGAGGTATTTGGCATATTTTCCCCCACATTCGCTCTTACCATCCTCTAAATATTTCTTTATGGTTTGATAACTGTTCCAGTAGTCAAATACTGTTTTCCTATTTGGGAAGGTACTTCCGGGGAGACTGTCGTTCACAATTTTACATACAGCACTCGGGAATCTATTCCCCAATGCTACATATATCGCACTCATAACAGACCGAAATAGATCATTAGTCCCTCGTCCTAAGGCCTCAAAGACTTTTTCCCCTATCCAATAATATAACAAAGAACACTGTTCATCCGTAAACTTCCCTCCTTCCCTCTGCCGTGTCACATAATACGAGGCACGACCAATCTTATTCGCACAATCAACGTTACTTTCTTTTGCTCCCAATGCTTTCAGTACATCATCTACGAGTAAACTGGCAGAAGTATCACTGTCCGGCGGTTCCCTGCTGGACTCGAATTCTTTATACACCTCGTTTGAAGGTAACCTACCCAAGCATGCATCCTACAAAAAAAAAAAAAAAAATATACAATGAATAGAATACATATATGTGTGTATATGTCCATACATATCCATACATTTCTCTCCTATTATTATATGGTATACACATGGAACATTAGATATGTACATACTGCTCTATATGTTCTTAGTACGTAATGAATTGGTATTATTCTTTTACCATTTGTGTTTTAGGTGTGCATATATTCCTTGGTATACAATGATTTATTCTATTAAATATGTACGCTGTTTCTTCCTATATATTTTTATATATAATGAATAATTCAAGATAATCATGCATATTCCATATCCATTGTTACTTATAAGAAGCTACTAAGTTCTTCCTTTCCCCAGCAATGAGCACATTTCATGCTGGACCAAAAAAAAATGTGTCAACATGCACTATTCATTCTACGTTTTATTGTTTTTTTTTTTTTTTACAAAAAAAAATTATCAAATAACTTCTAACAAGCATTGTGTAGAACATACATATAGCATATATATATTTATATATGTATATATACATATATAGTTATATATATATGTATGTATATATATATGTATATATGTAAATGTATACATATACATAGTACCCCCATCTCCTTTCCTTTCCTTCCTTTTTCATGGATGATCATTTTAATAACAAATATATATTTTCATTTTAATAACAAAATATATATTATCATTTTAATAACAAATATATATTATCATTTTAATAACAAAATATATATTATCATTTTAATAACAGAAATATATTATCATTCTTATAACAAATATATATTATTATTTTAATAACAAATATATATTATCATTTTAATAACAAAATATATATTATCATTTTTATAACAAAAAGAAGTTTTTTCTTTCCTACCCATGTATATATATATATATTTTTAAATAATATATATAAAATAAGGAACTCACGCATATATATGTAAGGAATGGTGTGCGTACATATGATATATTATATATATACCTATTTTTTGACCTTGCCTTCACGCCCCAGCTTCTTTCCCTTTTTCCCTTTACCTTTTTTTAAGTGTAGATTATACTTTTTACATATGTTACTGCATATTCCCCCTTTTATTTTTTTAATACTTTCTCTTTTTTTTTTCCTCTTCTTTTTTTTTTTTTTGATTATTTGAATAATGTGTTTACATTGTTCATGTGTGTAAAATTAATATATAAATTCAGAGAAAGAAAGAACAAAAAAAAAGAAAAATTTTCAACCCTACATTGATTTGTTAGGAAATTTTTTTTTTACTGAAGATGCAACATATGTTCATTTCTTTTTTTTTTTTTCTTCTCCACAAGTTTCTACCTTCATAGTTCTTTTCCCTGTTTGTGTTTTTTTTTTTTTTAAAAGGAATATAAAAAAGGAAGGGTAAAAAGTAATATAGAAATATTTAAAAAATAAACGAAAAGAGAAAGAACAGAAAACAGGAAAAACAATAAAAAAAGGAGGAAAGATCCTATTCTGCCTTTATATACTTTTTACACTTTGTGCGCGGTTATTTTTTTTTTATCACCCCCACCCCCCCCTTCCGAGGCTGAGAGGGGGTCAGAGGAACCCATTTACATACGATGGTAAGTTACATTTTGGTGATTTTTCCCCCTTCTTCGTGGTGGATGCTTTTGTTGTAGTCTACTATTTGGTGTTCGTCCTGTTCTGGTAGATGGTGGTGGTGCATCATATTCTGATGCTGTGGAATATTCTGTTCCATCGTCATCATCATCATTATCTATTGTTCTGGAAGCACTTTCTGTGGTAAAGTCGTCAAATTGTTGTTGTTGGGCGAATCTTTTTTTTCTGTTTCTTCCATCATTGTTGCTTCCAGAATGGTTACCAAACCAAGAGGACCATGGTTTATACTGAAAGAAAGGAAAGGGGTTAAAAAGGGAAAGTTAAAAGAGAAAGGGTTAAAGGAAGAAAGGGTTAAAAGATGGAAGGAGGTGGTCTGAGGAGGAGCAATGAAGGAAAGGGTCAAAGGAGGAGGAAGGAAAGAAGTGTCTAAGGAGGAGGGAAGGAAAGGAAGGGGTCTAAGGAAGAGGAAAGATGTGCATAAGGAAGGAAGGAGTGTCTAAGGAGAAGGAAGGAAAGCAAGGGTCTAAGGAATGGGAGGTCTAAGGAAGGAAGGGGTCTAAGGAAAATGAATATTAATAATATTCTAAAAAATATTCGAATTGTTATTTAATATTTGTATGCTTACTTTATATAAGAGGACAGGTAGGGCCGTCGCTGCTAAGGTGCCAAAGATAGAAGAAAGCGAGGATGTGGTGGTGGCATTGCGAACGGCTTCACTTAATTCTGCTTCTGCTTTGGAGAGTGCTAATTTTCCTTCGCGTTCTATTCTTCCCTTTGCAGATGTTAATTTAGTTTGCAACCTTGTTAGTGCCCCTTGAATGATACCCCCATTCCCGAACCGAAAATTTTGACAGTAACCATTTCCCTTATAAGTGTCCTGTTTACAACTAGCTTCTATTGCATCTTCTGCTTCTTTGACTTTTTTTATGTAACTTTCACATTCATTAACAACGTCCGATCCACCGTGGGTTAATAATGCTAGTACAGTAGTATGGTCATATAAAAAATCAAATAATGTTTTTCTCTGATCCAAGAGGGTTTGGTCAACTTCATCACATATATTACTACATCCATTGTTCTTAAATATACTGGTCATTAGTGATGAGCATATCTTATTTAGGTCATCTTTGAAGGTGGCACTTACACGGCCTTTAGATAATTGTTGCCCAATCCAGAAATAAAGAAAGTAACAGGTTTCCCTTGTGAAAAATCTGCCTTCTTTGTCATATTCTCTGTAGACGTAACATGCTGCGTCCATAATGTTACCATAATGTGTTCCCATCTTAGCTTTTAAACTCTCGAGGCCAGTTAATTTTCCTTTGCAGTCAGTCCCATGTTTCATGTAGGTCCCATCAAATTTATCATAGAAATTTTGATGAGAAGGTAAGGTTTTTTCGAAAGTTTGTTCCTGTAGGTGTTGTTAGGATGCAAGTACATATATATATCATATATATACATATAGGCTATATATATGCATTTTGAATAGGAAGGAAAATTGAATGTATGCTCAGTACTTCTTCTTCCCCCAAATCACCATGGTCCAGCGTCACCATTGTTTTTGTGTATATTTTCTTCTCTTCTGTTGTTGTTGTATATATGTATAATGTGAATTTTTATATATATGGAAAGTTGAGTTCTGTTTTATTTCATACATTCAATATACAAAGGGGAGGGGAGTATATGTATATATGTGAAAATTTTCAGTTGTGTATACCAAACTTCCATTTTAGTATTATTAAAAAAGGATGGATTATTAAAAAAAAAAATTATTAATAATTATTAAAGAATTATTAGTAATTATTAACATATATATATATATAGCACAGTTTATACATATGAAAGATTTTTTTTGCCCTTACCCCTCTTCCTTTTTCCTTTAAAAATGTATTATTCTTTTCTCCCTTCTTTTAATATGTGTACATATTATATATGTTACCTGAGCTGCGCCAATCTCTTCCATCCCTGCTCTTTTCCTTTTATATTTTGTGCACATATATATATTAAAGTATTCCTTCCCTTTTCATTTCATTTTATTTTTATTTCATTTTTTATTTTATTTTTATTTTATTTCATTTTTTATTTTATTTCATTTTATTTTAATTTTTCTTTTTCTTTCTTTATTCGCATAATGTAAATACCTTATCCCTATATATATATTAGAAATATTACATTCAACCAATGAACTGAGATTTTGCGCTTCCTTGGTATTCTAACCCATCCGAGGTTCTACACCTTCTTCCTCTCTTTCCTTCCTTTTTTGAATACTTATTATATCTCATATATTAGAACATCCTTCCTATCTTTTTTTTTTTTTTTTACAGTGTATATTTATACTACACTTTTAAAAAATTAGTACGATGTTATTCCTTCTTTTTTTTTTTTTTTTTTCCCTTTATGTTATATTTCACCCTACACATATATTAATGCGCTCTTACCTATTAATAGCATTGCGCTCCATATATGCTGTGTTGTTCCATATATATTTGGAAATTATTTACCATATTTTTCCATATATATATTTTATGCCCTCTATTTTGCTTATATATTCAGCACTGTAAGTTATTATAATTAATACAGGATAAAATTGCATACGTTACTTACCATTTTAGGAAGGAACATTCCCTTTCCAGATGTTACACAACGACGGTGTATTACATACCAAATGTTCTACATACGATGGTATGGTACATTACGATGTGTATTACATTACATGCTGTGATAACTAATATTTTTCCTTCTTTGACTTCGTTGTTGTTTTTGTTGATGTCCTTTTCTATTGTTTGTTCTTCTTCTATTGGATGGTGGCGCTGAGTATTCTGTTATGGAATCGGTTATTGTGGAACTGTCCATTGTAGAAGAAGTTTCTTCTGTTGTTGTTAAGGCGTCGTCGTCGTCATCTGAAGACTTGTTAAAATGTCGTTCCACTGGACTCCCTCTTTTTCTTTTGTTCCTTTCCTTAGGGAAGGTGCCATCTATTCCAGAGAATAAATTGGTATACTAAGACAGAAAAGGGAATGGAAAGAGGGGGTGTGAGGGTGGAAGGAATATGTACATATACATGTAGACATATATACACATATATATAAGTACATATATATATGTCCATATGTACGTATATATATACACATATGTATATATATATATATAACTATATATATACATGGATATAACATATATATATGTAGTGGTTTTGGTGATAATTATAATTATGTACTTTATATAAGAGGAAAACCGCCGCTGGTAGACCTAGTGCGGCAAGTGTGGAAGAGACTATGGGAGCAATGCTCCTTCTGCTTTCAGCAGGACCCTCCACCTCTGGTGATGCTTGCGATAGGTGGGATAAGGCTTCTTTCGCCACTGTAGCAACTTTGGAAGACAACACTTCCAAGCAGGAAAGGAGATTTTTCTCATCCCCTTCATCGTCTGATGGTGGAAGGTCCTGTTCAGACGCTGCTTTGGACTTCAAGTCTTCCGGTTTTGGGATAGTACCATTATGGAACTTCTTATTCCAGAATTCTTTACAGAAGTTATCATTACTAATTCGACAATTTGAACTTACCTGATTATAAGCACTTTGAGCTCCACCATGTGTTCTACTTTCCTTAACACCATTTAGGTAGGTGTCATATGCATTAGTGCAAGACCTTTTAGAACCTTTTATTTCGTTCCATATTGTTCTATAATCGTAGTAGTAGTCAAAGACTTTTTTTCTCTTTTTGAATATGTCCCGGCTGACGCGGTTGTCCATAACTTCATATTTACATTGAATGCCATGTTCGTCCAATTTAGAGTAGATTTGTGGCATAATAGTCTGAAGTGAAGGACCGAATGTTTTCAATTTGTCCGATAACATATCCCCTAACCAAAAGTAAAAGAAGTTGCACAACTCCTTACATGGTGGTGATGATGGTTGATCCTTCTTCTGTGTAATCACATTAGTTAAAAGACACCAAGCGCTCGTAATTTTTTGTGCATAATTTCTGTCTGCATCTATCCAGAAGTCCTTCATTTTATCTTCTAAAATATTTTTTATTTGTTCTGCCTTAGAATCACTATTTGCACATTTATGGCCGTCATTATTGAAATGGTGATATATTTTTTGTGAAGGTAAATCATTCACATTGGAATCCTGATATGAATGTGGAATTGTTAGTAGCAGAAGGGTGGTGGAATATATATATTTTCATTTATTCCTACTTCTTTCATTACATTGTGCACATAGAGAAATATTATATTCACTACATCAATATACCTTACTTCATGTAATCAATAAATTGTATTACCTGCACCATGGTTTATGTGTACATTTATTTGGTATATGTAATAAAATTTATATTAGAATGTGTACATATATTAATGCGGAATGAATATGTGACAATTTTTTCCTGTTCCTTCATTTTGAATTGTTATGAAATTTTTATTTTCTCTTAATAGGGCACATATTGTTTAATTTTTCACTAGATACAATATACAATACATATGTATCAGAATCAGTATACACATATATGTCAAGCAAAAAGTATAAATAATTAGGGTGAGAATAATAAAAAAAAAAAAAAAAAAAGTACAGAGAGCATAGTCCTTTATATACATTCCTTTATTCATGTACCCCTATGATATTATTGCACTTTGTATAAGGGTTATTCGCAATAGCCGATTATTATATTATTATTATTTATACCTCATGCGCGCTCTTATTATTATTACATATGTACAAAGGAGCGGAATTTTTTTCCCTAACATGCAATTTCAGCGTGTTCTATTAATTTACACTCTAATGCTATTATTAAATGGATTTTGAAGGAGAATTTTTTCCTTAACATACATATTGTTGAGCCTCTATATATACGGGAAATATATTTTTTTCTTCCCTTCTATACACATGTGCATGTACATATTCGTTTCCTCCCTGAGGAGCGTGCATTTATAAAATGAAGGAAGGAAGTAGGATATAATACAGAAGGAATTGTGTGTTCATCGTATTACAAGAAAGAAAAAAGAAGGGAGAAAAAGAAAAAAGAAGAAAGGAAGGAAGGAAGGAAGGGAAGAAAGAAGTGAAAGTACCATTTTGCTTCTTACCTTGTATGCATTCTGTGCGTGGTTATTTATGCCTTCCTTCCTCCCATGAGGGGGGGGAACATCACATTAATTCAGTGTTAAATTTCAAAATGTGTGTGTTCTACATATGTTGATAACGTATATTCTTTTGCCGTGCACTACTTCTATTCGTTCCCCTTCCTCTGTTAGACTGTGTAGCACTGTATGGTGGAGCAGAAGAATATACTGTAGTAGTATCTTCTGTTAAGTTCCTTGAACTGAGTGTTGTGGAATTTAATTCAGATGAAATTTCTGTAGAATCATCATCAAAGTCACTTTCAATTGTTGTTGTTGTTCTTTTCTTTCGTCTGTTTCTTCTGCTAGGGGAACTTCCCATTCCAGAGAATATGGACGTGTACTAAAGAAAGTATCGATGCAAAGGGGCGAGGAAGGGGATGAAAAGAAAATAAAAGTGTGTGCATCATATGTATAACGTAGCCGTTTATTTTGCATCTGCTTTGCATTTAGTGTTCATAGGAACTGTTTTCACACAGGTTATTATGCTAAAAAAATCTTTTATCATTCACATAAAATAATAGTTACCTTATATAGATAGAAGGCAAGTGTTGGTAGTCCTACTGCAGCTAATGCAGAGGGTATAATAGTGGATAGGGGTAATGACGATCCACCACCACCACTTCCACCGGCTTGTACATCCACATCAGGGGCTGATATATCCATCTTTGGACCTTTTATATCTATTTCTGGACCTTTTAGGTCACCTTCCACTTTTGGTACTGATACATCTACATCCCCTTTTACCTTCGGACCATCTGGACTCCGTTCTTCCACATTAGCGGAGAAAAGGGGGAATAGTATACAATATAATGCAAAATGTGTGTGAAACACAAGGTACAGTATTATCAACCTAGGATGGTGTTGTCCGTGTAGGGAGGTTGCGAATTCCCCTTTCTTTGCATGCGTATGTATGTATTCGACGCTTCCATTCTTTTTTTTTTGTATTGTACAACTGTAATAATAATAATATATATATATTTCTAAATTATACATTTGGGTTATACACATTTGTTACCTTCCCTAACCTTCCCCTTTATTTGTCTTACCTGCTTCGTTCCCTCCAGGTCGTTCCATACGTGTGCTGATTTCAGGGCACGTAAATAGTGGTAGTGTCGGACTATTGCAGTTTATACCGTTCGACATATATTTCTCCTTCCATTTTTTACAATATTCAATGTTACCAGTAGTCTTACAATAACTACATAACGCTTTATATGCTATTTCAGCTTTCCCCCGATGCGTGATGTACTCCTGACGTTCAGAACGTTTTTTACAGTTCGATTCGTCTTTCTCCAGAACTTTAATATTATATTCATAATCGAATAGATGTTTAGCATGTTCAAATATGTTCCAGTTAATATTAGGGTATAAATTAGTACATATACTTCTAACTCCTTCGTGCTTGGGGAACCCATTGTAAATTGTCTCCATGACTTGTTCAAATGTGTGATGAGTACGGTTCAATTGTTCCTTTACTTTAGTACCTAACCAATAATAAAAGAAGTCCCACGGGTCATAGTCGAGTGGTTTACTTCCCCTCTCCAGGGACATTTTATTTGCCCTGCACCATCCTTTTGCAATTCCACTTAACCACCCTTCTCCACTAATTGCCAGATTGCTTAAAACTCGCACCAAATCCGTCGTCAAATGTTGCCCGTAATTCTGCTTCTTCGACTGTTGGCACCAATTTCCACTTTTCCCGATTGTACTGTATACTTCGTCGGAAGGTAACTTGGGTGAACCTGCCGCCTGCTTCCCCTAAATAAAATATATAGAATTGACGCAAAACATATATATATGTATGTACTCCTCACACTTTACTTCATTGTACTATGCACATAAAATATTATGCACACATAATATATATAATTGTTTATGTTGTACGAAGAAATGGAGCAGATCTTTTTAGTGTTGTTCCTTACCCTTCCACTCATTGTATTTATGTATGTATGTGTGTATACATTCGCTTGCACATTCCTTTTGTACATAGAACAAAAAATTTTTTACTGAAAGTTGCCTTCCTTCTACTTCCTTTCCCTTCTTCCTTATTTATTCATAAGGCGGGTTATATATATATATGTGTAAGATTTATGTGAGATTTTTGCACATTATATATTTTGAATTTATGTGCAAATATTTCCCCTTACGATTTCATTTGGATTATTTTTCAGTAGTGTATATATGGAATCCATACTCTCCTTATTTAAATATGTATTTCTCCCTTTCAGTATTTATTTACTGCATATAAGTATTGTTTATACTAATATTATTCTTGAGTTTATGTGCAAATAATTTTTGCCTTACGATTTCATTTTTTGGATTATTTTGCTATGGTGTAAATATACGGAATTTTTTTACTCTCCTTATTTAAAGATTTAAATATTTACCATTTTCCCCCTTCCTCCATTAAATATAACTTATGGCAATATTAAATTATATATATAAGTTACACATATTAGTTATATATGTAATGTGCAATATATTAATTACTCCGAGCGCACAGTGGGGGAAGGAAGATGATGGAATGGTGAGGGTGAGATGAGGAACGAATTATTATTCAACATGTATCTTATTCCTTCTTCCTTTCCTTCTTCATTCGTGTACCTTCCATTCATAACATAGAATGTATGATCCATGTAGAATATAGGAAAAATTCCAAAAAATAGGGACTAAATAAAAATAGTGTTCCCATAAGTTCGTACTATATATGATGTTCACATAAAAATTCTTAACAGAAAAGGGGGAACTGATTGTGGAGACCGCTGTCGTTCACCTTATTCTTCTATGCACTAATTTTTGTGCCTCACACATTCCACGAACATTACATTCCTGTGGTTCTTTCCTTATGTAAAATGGAAAGTGCAGACTGCCTTAAATCTTGTAAATCGAGACTCAGGAGTAAGATATATGTATAATGCTTTCCCATTATCTCCTGAATATGGATAGAAAGGATTTGACACATAGACTTACGTGCCGCCCCGCCCCTTCCGCTGGCCATTCGTACTGTGAACCTGTGTTATATGTCCGTACACAGTACGTATTCATTTTTTTTACAGAGATTTTATTTTTTTTTTTATACAGCAGCATAAAATGAGCGAACATGTGTAACGCACTCCTATTCATTGTATATACAGATACAACAATGGAGGCTTTATATCCATGAGTTACCATCGCCATTGTATAATGGTATAGCATTCCACTCCTTATATAAAGTGGGGGACATTATATGACGGTGCAAATTTTATTCTTTATATAAAGTGATCGTCTCTAATGGGGGTCAACATGGATATATTTGCAGCCGTATTGTCAAGCATTATTATGAGGGAACAATGTGCACCCCCTTAAACAGTGCTTCCCAACAATGTACCGTAGTAGTGTTCACCCCAATAGTAGTGTGTTCACCCCAATAGTAGTGTGTTCACCCCAATAGTAGTGTGTTCACCCCAATAGTAGTGTGTTCACCCCAATAGTAGTGTGTTCACCCCAAGTAATGGACACCCCAAGTAATGGACACCCCAAGTAATGCATACCCCAAGTAGAGTGTACACCCCAATAGTAGTGTGTTCACCCCAGGGGAACAGTGGTACTCGCCCCCTGAGGGACATTGTGTCCTTGAAAACAATATGCCCCTTATCAGTGTACCTTAGTAATGGAAGGTATATATATGCGTACCATTGTCTGTATATGCCATGCACATGGCACATGGTGCATAACATCATTCATGTTCATGTTCTTGTGTTCTACACATGTGAGAAATAATCACATGGATCGTATAAATAATGACCTGAAATTTTGTATATGGTGTCTATGTGCACATATATGTGTGCGTGCCCATTTTTTTTTTTTTACAATTTTTACACTTTTTGGTATCTACATATAAGGAACAGATTGTAATATTTATTCCATATATAAGTATATTATAATCATATACGTATATATATATATATATACGTATGTATACATGTACATATGTATATATGTGTGATGTATTAGAAAATCATGATTAGGAACTCAGGATTAGGAGAATTTATTAAGGAGCATGATTATGGGGCTCCCATAATGTTCTTTCCTTGAATAATGTTCTTTTTTTTCGCACATACATATGTGTGTGTATATAGATTTTCATGCGGGGAAAAAATCTAATATGAAATAGAAAAAAGATAATAGTATTATAATGTACAATAGTATATATATGTAGCAATGAAGGAAGGAAGAGAATGATTCATGATCAGATCGGAACCCTTAATTTAAACTGCAAAAAGAATAAAAGTAAAATACGTTAATACGTTCATATGCAAAGTATAATATAATTTGTACCTACCAAGGAGGAAGAGAGTGAAGGTAGCTCAAAGCATGGTATAATGTGTATATTTCATGCATGTAATCTTTTCATAATGTGCACATCCCACGAAAAAAAAGAAAAAAAGAAAAAAATAAAAAAAGAAAAAAAGAAAAGGGGAAAAGAGAAAAAAAAAAAAAAAAAAAGGGTGAGAAGGGTATTATTGAGTGATAATAAATGAACAAAAAAAAAAAAAAAGGAAAATGAAAAAAAGGGGTATTAGGAAGGAATTCTTATTATTATTAATAAAAAAAAAAAAAAGAAAGGAGGAGGAAAAAGAGCAAAATACTCCTACCAGTCTATCATAAAAAAAAGGAGTATTCTATACAAAATATGACAGGGTAGAAGTTACATCCATTCCTTTTTATACTGAATGTACAAATGCACGAATAAACATGCATTAATATAAATTCACCATATACACAACAGAAGAAAAATATACATACACCACAAACAACAGCAAACCATGTCACCTAAATCATGACACCAATGGTAAGTAATGATATGCTACACACACATTCATTTCCCACTCGAAATGCACATATATGCACAAGTTGTACCTATAATTCCTTCATATAAAAATTTGGAATAAAAAAAAAAAATAATAATGAATATACATATATATATATACACCTTGCCAATAAAAATTTAAAGGGACCAGGACCAAGTGGATCACTTACATTATTTTCCGAATGGATCTATGATATGTTACAACAAGGCGGATCCCAGCTCTCAGGTGGCGGCAAATTGGCCACTGCATCATGGTCTGACGTAGCTGGGTATACTGATGTCAAAGAATGGCTGCCCACAATTGAGCGTGCATGGAATCTCGTATATCAAATAAAGGAGAGCAGTTCGGGTGATAATAATATCTGTACGTGGTTTTATTATTGGTTGGGATATGTGCTATTTGACGAATGTGGATTAAGTTCAATTTCGCATATTATAAATAAAATATATCAGCAATTAAAAACTCTCCCTGTTGGGGATAAAAATAACTGCAACCTCCCAAATCACCACACTAACAAGGACGACTTCTCTAAAGAAAAAACAAAATTCGACCTCCAACAAGACTACAATCCAAATAAGGATCAATTACAAAAGTATTATAACTCCTGTGGTGGAACCTACAAGGGACAGCACCCTAACACTCCTACGGTTCCTTCCTCTAATTTGAAGGAACATTGTAAGAACGACAATAGTGATTCATATTGTACCAAATTCAAAACTACCTATGAAACATATTGCAGTGGAAATGCATCCGAAGAGGGATGCAAATTAATCAATGAAGCAGGAACTGCAACATTATCTGTATCTGATGGTGGTAGTGGTGCTACCACCCCTATCATCTCCTCCATATTCGGTGTAGTAGGAATACCTGCAATCCTTTTTTCTTTATACAAAGTAAGTACAACAATTATCAATTATAATTTCAATTATGAGTACATAATTATAATTACCACCAAAACCACTACGTATATATATGTATACGACATATATATCTTATATATATGTATATACATATGTATATATATATATATACATATGTGTATATATATACGTACATATGGACATATATATATGTTATATATATATATATATATATATATATATATACGTATATGTATATGTGTGTATGTCTACATGTATATGTACATATTCCTTTCCCCATTCCTTCCTTCCCTTTCTTTCCCTTCCTCCTTTATTTAGTATGACCTTCTACCTTCTGGAATAAAGAACACCTTCTTTGGAGGACGACGAGGAAGCACAAATAACAATAGAAGTAAAAGAAGGTCCGCTGTGGGACGCGACCTAGACACTCTGATAGAGGACATGTCCACAACAACAACAGACGACAATTCAACAATAGGTTACGATTCCACAACATTCGACTCAACAGATGGATCCACTATATATAATGATGAACGATTGGCACGACGACGACCAACTCAAAGACAACTACCACAAAGACAACCACCACAAAGGCAGAAGAGAAATGTACCTTATCAACGCATGTAGAACATCCTTAAAAATGAAAACTGTAAACATGTGAATACAGTTAAAATGAAAACTGTTAAAATATTGACACAGTTAAAATGAAAACTGTGTATAAAATGTGAACACAGTTAAAATGAAAACTGTGTATAAAATGTGAACACAATTAAAAATGTGAAACAGTTCAAATGAAAACTGTAAAAAATGTGAACACACTTAAAATGAAAACTGGAAAAATGAAAACTATAAAATGTGAACACAGTTAAAATGAAAACTGTATAAAATGTGAACACAATTAACATGTTAACCCAGGTAAAATGTGCATTGTGTGAAAGAACGACGAACACTCCGTTAAAATGAAAACTGTAAAACGGAAACTGTAAGGTGGAAACTGTTAATTGAAAACTATGAAATGAAAAACTGTGTAAAATGTGGACACCGTTAAAATGAAAACTGTGTAAAATGACGAACACAGTTACAATGAAAACTGTGTAAAATGTGGACACCGTTAAAATGAAAACTGTGTAAAATGACGAACACAGTTACAATGAAAACTGTGTAAAATGTCAACACCGTTAAAATGAAAACTGTATAAAATGTGAACAGACAGTTAAAATGAAAACTGTATAAAAATGTGAACACAGTTAAAATGAAAACTGTGTAAAATGTGAAAACTGTGTAAAAATGTGAACACAGTTAAAATGAAAACTGTAACAAATGTGAAGACCATTAAGATGAAAACTGTAAAAAATGTGTGTATACAGTTAAAAGGAAAACTGTGTAAAATGTGAACACAGTTAAAAATGAAAACTGTGTAAAATGTGGACACAGTTAAAATGAAAATTACCAAATAAAAAATTGTGTAACATGTGAACACAGTTAAAATGAAAACTGTGTAAAATGTGGTCAGTTAAAATGAAATTTGCTAAAATTAGAAACAATAAATTAACAATCGCGGAGCAGAACAATGCAAAAAAGATTTCTGTTTTTGCCGTCTCTGCTTTGCGAAAAATGTGCAACGTGCGCCAACAAACGCGCGCGAAGCAGTATTACTCGGCGCAAACATACAAGACGTAAAATATCACAAAAAAAACAAGATTTAAAAAAAATAAACAACCATCGATGAAATTAATCTTACGAAAAAAAAATTAAAAATTCGGCGCACAAAAAAAATAAGATTTAAAGAGGAAAGAAGAAAAAAAAAGAAAAAATTTGCTAATCAAAAATAGCTAATTGTACAAATTACGCCCCGCCTAATTACGCGGAGTTTGATCACCTTTTTCGAAAATATTTCTTGTCTTTTTCCTTTTTGCTTCTTTCTTATAAACTTTTTTTTTCAATTCTTTTTCTTTTTCACTTTTTTTTCCTTCTTTCTTTTTTACACTTCAGAAACTTTGTAATGCTCTTCTTTTATATTTCATACTTTTATCGAAGTTAATTCACCTAACACTTGCAAGTCCTTGTATAGTTGTGGGGAAGGGATTATTATATGCTATAGTAATTTATATTATTCCCATTTCTTTCTTTTATCATTTTTATTATTTCAGACATTGTGTTATAGCATATTTTCTGTGGCAATGTGCACTTAAAAAAAAGCGTACGTCCTTATAATGCTTGAGGAAGGGGAAGGAATATTATATATGTGTGACGATAATTTATATTTCTTCGTCTTTGCCCACTCCTTGTATTATTATTTATTCTTCTGAACTGCATAGAGAACATGCACTCGGTGGAATATTCTGTGGTAATGTATTTTAACACGTTGCAGGTTTGTATAGTGAATGAAGGGAGGGAAGGAACGCATTACCTACGTTTGTAACCTATATTGTTTCTTCTCTGTGTATTATTTGATCTTCCTGCACGTGGTGCTCTATTATATATGGTAGAATTATCTGTTGCAGATGCTACTGTCGAAACGTCGGTTGAATCATACGTTGATTCGTATGTTGAGTCTCCCGTTCTGGTGTCGTCTATTAGAGTGTTGTCAAAGTTAGAGCTGGCTGATCTTCTTTTTCTTCCTTTGGGAGAATTGCCACGTAATCCAGAAAATAAATTGGTATACTAAGATAGGAGGGAACGAATGAAAAGGGGACGATGGGAATATATGTAGCACATACCGCATATATATGTAACTGAAAGCATTTCTTTTTTTTTTTTTTTTATATTTTTATTATTATTATTCATATAAAAATAATGCTGAAAAAAATATTATTATTTATATTTTTACTGTAATTATAATTACCTTATATAAAAAAAAGCTGACCACTGGAACTGCTATTGCACCAAGTGAGGAAGACACGATAGGAGCGGTAGGATTGGTGGTTCCGGAGGAAGAAGTTCCTTCATCCTGTGATCCTTGACTGTCTGACGACCCGTCCTGACGTGTTGCACTCCTTTCTTTTGTAACTGCTGCCTCCGACGCTCCACCTTCGAATTGAGTTAGTAGTTGTGATGGTGCTGGAATGCTCTTTTCGCCAATACTAATATTTTTGCATACTTGTTTGAAGAGGGTACAATATTGTGCCTGCCCAGTGTTCCTCTCTGTTCCTGGTTTGCATACATTATCCATTTTAGTGCAGGATTCCTTAGCATGCGTCAGATATTGTTTATATTGTTCAAAACATGCACTTCTGTTTTTTGTTATTGCACCCTGTATTGCTGTGTAGTCCTGGGAGTAGTCAAATAATATTTTCCTGTTCTTAAATTCTTCTCTGTTATCACTATGGACCAAAAAACAGCTGTTCAATTTATTCTCATGAGTATGTATTGCAGCGCGCACTCCATCCACAGTATTCTTGAATTCGCTATCGTCTTTATGTGAATATATTTTAGACAATATGTCACCCACGTAATAATGAAGAAATTTACACTCTTCCGTAATCTCATCCTTATCCCGCTGTACTTCCCTCACATAACATAATGCCCTCATAATTTTACCAAGAATATCATTATTTTTAATATATTCTTCTAAGTTATACTTTAATTTCCTACAGCAATCTCCTCCATAATTTTCGGCCTTCTCATTTAACTCATTGTACATTTTCTTCGACGTTAACTTATTTAAACATTCCTCCTACACATGTAATAGGTAAAATATATATGTCTGTATATCTCACATCTTCTAGTACCATACACTGGGGAACATACTGCGTACATATTACAGTACTGTTCATTCTTAAAATGAAAGGAGTAACAACAAAAACCCTTACCGTTGTCTCCACTTCTGGTGCCATGTTTTAATGGTACATTTTTATTTATGTAATGAAATTTATATTCAAAAATGTGTTCTTCCTATATATTTACACTGAATACATGTGTAAGCATTCCAGTCATTCTATAATGATTGTAGTTAATGAATACATCATATGTAAAATTTTAATTTTTCTCACTAGCGCACATTGTTAAATTTTCAAAGAGTTGTAACACATTACATAAGTGCACTAAATCATTATATATCGTCAACTCCAACGAAGAATAAATGTGTTAAGGAGTATGAAAATAGGAGGGGGGCCATGGTCACATTTCTTATATAGTGCTTATTCACGTTACTACAGGAATACTGAATTATACTTGATTCCTCTGAATAGTGTATTATTGTTCCTACCATTCAGTTATTTACTATATAAGTAATCTTCTCATAGTGAAAAAATTTTAACCGTTATATTAGGACTATATAAGAATATTCCATACCATCCGTTCAGAATTATTATAAAAACCTTCTTACATAATGCATATATTTATTTTATATTGAGCACTTTTTACTTTTTCCTTTACTCCTATGCATATATTAATGTTCCTTACTGAACATATATACATAGAAAGAGAGAAATATGCAAAGCATAGAAATATATGTGCAACATGTGTAACGTGGAATATGTGTAATACGTGTAATACCTGTAATATGTGATTCATTCATTAATTTTTATTATTTTAAAAATTTGTTGTTGTTGTTGCTGCTGCTTTGTGTCTTTGTTGCCTTTGCTGCCGCTGCTGTTCACCACCCCCATCTTTACTTTCTTTTCTGTCCTTTCCTTCTACTATTACTTGTTTCCCTTTCCTTCTTCTTTCTTTAATAAAAAGAGAGAGGAAGTGAGAAGAAGGGAATTTATTTAATATAAGGAACAGAATATTCTGTCATGGAATCGCCCGTGGTGGAATATGTTTCCGTTTCTGAAACTTCCTCTAAATAATCGGTAGAATCCTCAGCTTCCATATCCGAGTCATCCCTAATGGCGGATCTTCTTTTTTTTCTTTTGCCCTTAGGAGAAGTGCCTTGTAGTCCAGAAAATAAGGAAGTGTACTAAAATAAAAGGAAGTGGAGGGAAAGGAAAAATAGAGAAGGAACCATATATAGATACATAGGACGTATATATTACCGTACATTTTAACATTCATTTTTAAATAAATATATATATATATATATGAATAATAATAATTATTATTATTTTTATTTATACTGCAATAATTATTACTTTGTATAAGAGGAAAAAGATCGTGGGAAGTCCTACTGCTCCAATAGCAGAGGGGATAATAGTGGTGTAAAGGGGTGGTGATGAACCACCTGCTTCACCCACTTCAGCTGCGACAGCGTCTGCTACAGCCTTTGTTGTAGCAGACGCTGCTATGGCAGCTGCGGCAGCTGCCGCTGGAGTACCAGCACCAGCAATACCACCTATCCCAGGAATAGCACCACCAATACCAGGTGAACTCCTTTCACCCTGTTCACCTGTTTCACCCCTATCACCTGCTGGAACTAAAAAAAAAAATTAGTAACAAAATGTGAATAATGCAAAATGTAATGAAGAATAATACCAACCTAGAGTGTTATGCCTACACGGGGCGCGTATATGAGGGTGCAAGTGCTTCTTCTTTTCTTCTTTTCTTGTATGTGTTTTCTTTGCATTTTTTCTTCTCTATTGGGATGCTTTTTCTTCCCTGGTTATATATATACTTACCTACTACACCACTAGTGGAGGTACCCGTCGTGGCTCCGGAGGTTCCTTCTGCAGGAGGAGTTTCTTGTTGTGGCTGGTGGGATGTCGGCCCCCCTCCCTCCCGCGGTAATTGTGGAGGTTGAGGTTGTTGTTGTTGTTGCGAAGATTGTAGCCCCTGAGCTTGTAGTTTATTCTGCTTTTCGTCCTGTTCAAGACTAGCTTGAATTTCCTCCTTTGTCTTACACGTCACCTGATTCTTTAACTGTTCCAGTAGGTTCTTTGCGCTCTGAGGATTCCGAACTCCTCTATTCCCTATTATTCCATAGTACTCAGTGCAATATTCTCCCTCTTTCTACTTTGTGCATTTTTCCTCCGTACTTCTGTATGCACAGAGCAGTTCCTCCCTATACTGTCCACATGGTCCACTGGGTGAATTCTTCCCGTTCTGTATTTTACCTCTCACTTGGGTATAATTCTTAAAATAATCGTACAACAGTTTCAATTTCTGAAACTCTTCTCTGGTTACACTGGGACATATACACGAGTATCTTCCCCGGTTTCCCTCGTATCCTAGTAAACTGCAAATATTTCCTACTGCATCGTTAAAATCATCGTCCCTCTCTATACAACCGGATAGAACTCCTCCTAGCCAATAATAGAAAGTAAAACAATCCAAGCCTATTGGTTTCTTCCTTTCGCATTTATTCTTCATACTACACCATACCCTCGCTATGTTCTCTGCTACCTTATGGACATCATTACAATGGGTGAGAGCAAGTTCCAATTTCTCCTTTTTTTGTGTACACTCCCCATTGCACATACCCTTTTTTGCTTCGTCATCGTACTTCTTATAGTACAGATCCTGTGTGCTCCGTCGCTCAAGACATAATTTCTATAAATTCAAGAGGAAGTATATGCACACTATGCTATGTACATATAGCCCAGTACATTATGTACTCTATGGAATATTCATTAAGAACTGTACGTTCTTTCATTCTTCCTGATAATTCTCCTACTTCTGTCATTCCTTCTTCTCTGTTGTAGTACTTTGGTTTATATAACAAATTTTATCCTAACATATGTGTATACAATCATTATATATATGCACTTCTCTCCTAAGGTATATATTTCCCATTATATATTCTTTTTCTTTTTTTAATTCATATTTATTTATGTGATTATATACTGAATTCTTTATTTTTTTTTTTTCTGTATGAGATATTTTCTTCTTCTTTTTCCGCCCTTTCCCTAAATTTATTGTACTTCCCCTGTGAACTCATGCCTATTACTATATTATTCTTTCATTATTTTTATTTGATTCTTCTTTCCCTTTTTCTTTAAATTATAACTTTTTCCTTTTAAAATGAAAAATTCTTTTTCCTTTCTTAAAGTGAAAAAATTTCTAAAAAATATTAGGTTATTCTGGATTGGAGGAGCACCCATTTTACAAATTAGAACATTTTATTAAGGATGTTTCTCCCACATGGAACACATATACATATATATATATATAGTATACATATATATATTTATTCCATCTATTGCGCACTTCTTGCTCTTTCCCTCCCCCTTTTTCTTAATTTATATTTATACTTTCAGAAATTGGGTGGGATTTTTTTTCTTTTTCTTTTTCGTTTTCTTTTTAGGTGTACAATGTTGCGTTGTGCATGTGCATGTGTTCACATGTGCAACTATTTCTACATAAAATTTTGTACTAAGAATGTGTGTTGTGCTTTATATATGTATTCATGCAGAATGTACACATGTGTGAAATGTGAACATTTTTTACCCCTTTTCATATGAAATATGAAGGAATATTGTACTTTTGCTTTTTTTTTTTTTTCTTTTTTTCTTTTTCCTCTAGTAGTTTGTATATTTTTTCTTGTCATTCCATAAGCAGTGGGATTGTGCATTAAGTGTACATATTGTGCATTTCACATATGTACAGAGTACTTTACCCCTTTCCCTTTCTCAAGTGCGTATATATTTATTCAAGTTGTTCAAATGACAAAGAAAATTAATTGTGTACATATATAAAAAAAAAAGAAGAGGGAACAAGGGATCTATACGAAATTATTTATGAATACGAATGTTTATATATATATATATACAGTTTTGCCATAATAATAGTGTTATGCTCCTTTTCTCCCGCTTATATGGTAATACAGCTTCATTGCTCCTTTTTAAAATTATAATTCTTCCTTACCTTTCCTAATGGGAAAATTCTAAGTTTTACTAATAACACTTCTCTTTATCATAAATCCCTCGCTCTGTTTTTATTATTTATGGTCGTTCAGAAATAAGAATTCCTTTTTTTTTCTTTTCCCTTCTTTTCCTTTAAAATACATAAATACTCCTTTGCGAAAAGGTCAGTACCTTTTTTCCTTTTTCCGCACCCTTCGTTTGGGAGAGAGTATTTATTCCTTTCCTGTCCTTTCCCCTGAACGAGGGAATTGTTGTTCCCTTCCTTTCTTTCATTCTCATTAGGAAGGTAATGTTGTTCATTTCCTTCAGGAAAGTAACCTTCCCTTTTCTTTCCTTAGGGAAGGTAATGTTCCCTTTCCTTCCCCTGGGAAGTTGTCCTTTTCCCCTCTAGGAAGTTATTCCTTCCCTCCTTAGGAAGTCACTTCCTTCACCCAAGGCAGGGTACAACATTCCTTCCCTTCTCTTCAAGGAAGGTAATGTTGTTCCTCCCTTGGGGGAAGGTATTGTTATTCCCTTCTTCAACAAGGAGGGATGTTGTTCCCTTCCCCTAAAGTGTCTACTTTAACTAAAGTGTTCACCTTCCCCTGGAAAGTATCCTTCTTCTTTCTTCTTAGGAAGGTTACTTCTTTCCCTTGGGAAAGTTGTTCCCCTTTGGGGAAGGTAATGTTCTTTCCTCAAAGACGAATTGTTCCCTTCCTTTCCCTTTGGGGGAAGATAATGTTCCTTTCCCCTCTAGGAAGTTGTTCGTTCTTCCTTCCTTTCTTTTTAGAAATGGTGCAACTTATGGGTCTAACACATATGTTTGTGTGTGTGTGTACACGTTCATTAGGAAGGTAATAGTGTGGAAGTAGGGTTGAAGGTATGTGGGACCCGGGTTTTGGGTAAGGGGTATAGGATTCGTGTTAAATTTTCATTTTTGTTGTATATACTATAAGGAGCATAATAATTATATTATAGTTATAGTACATATAACAACAGAAGCACGTTGTACGAGATAGTCATATTTCTCAATAATTTTGAAAATTGAACAGTCACCCAAAAGATTTTCGCCCGAATAACAGTATAGTAACTGCAAATTTTCGCTTTAATTAACACCCTAGGATCTTTTCGTTCATTATAATTTTGTTCTGTATTTGTCCCACATATACATATATTTGCGCTTATATTCTGTACTATTATAAGGTTATTTAATAATTTGCTTGTGAAAGATTGAATCACCAAAAGCGCCATTTTTATTTTACGCCATTTTTCCTTTTATACAATTGTTAATTTCTACATATTGAAAAAAAAATTTCCCGTTGATAAGTATAGCAAAAAGAAATGGAATGTAAAATAAACATAGACAAGTTCGAATTCTGCGCTTAAGAGGAAAAATTCAATTATTCACCACCGTTCCTCCTTTTTAAAATATGATTATATAGAATTCAACAAAACAAAAATTTTTATTTGGGGTCTAAGGAGAACATATGTACAACACTTCAAATTATATAGAGGGCTTGCTATTCGTTTCTTATCTGTTCAATATTAAATGCATTATTATATGCTCACTTTCCTTTTTTTTCTTTTTTAAGAAACATGGAAGGGTACATATATAAATTCTTTTAATTTTATATATTTGTGGTTCTTATAATAAAAAAAAAGTTTGAAGGATGGAAATTACTTCTTTCCATATTCAAATTTTATTTCTCCATTATTTTTTTTTTCTTTTCCGCAAATGAAATTTTATTTTAAATAATATGTTTTCAACAATATAGAGTATATATTTTAATTTTATAGAAAATGCATAAAAATCTATGAGTAAAATGAATAATAATTCTGTGGCACATTGTTAAAAGGGAAAAAAAGAATGCTCCCCCTAACAAAAAAATTTTTTACGCGGTTCCGTAATATGCATGTAAGAGAAATAACATTGCTCACATATATATAGACCATATAGAAAAGGAATAGAACAAAATGGAACAAACTGACGGGGCACATGCTTACACTTACACTATTTATGTGAGTTCTCGTATGCATATAGTAGCGACAACTATTCATTTACCTGTGCAATTTAATATTCTCCATATTTATATTTCCTCCATGCATATTCTGTACATTCTTATTTTGTATATTTGTATATATCACATAAACATTTTAAATAATTCTCACAGTTTATTAGCAGTTTTATTCCACGATAAAGAAATTATTCATATGTAACTAATATCCTATGTTTTTGAACACAAAAAAGCTACTTAACCTAAAACATGAAACTAGAAACTCCAAACCTGAAACATTTAGCCCAATCCTAATCCTATACTATGAAAACAAGTTATACTAGTATTTATAAAAATTAGTAACAAAATTATGTATTTTTTTTTTTTTTTTGGATTATTATTTGAATAGGAAGATATAGTTGTAATAATAGTTGGTGTTCCCATATGTGAACATATATATTTTTTCATTCATTTATTGCATTCTCAATTTCAAAATAATAAAATAAGTACATTTATAATTCTCGATATATCTGATTTATGTGATGGTAATATTTATGAAATTATAAGAGTCGGACACGAATTGGGGGATTCCATTATATTCATATAATTAACGTGAATTTGATATATTAGTTATGGATAGGTAATGTATATACGTAACAGAAATAAATTTTTATATTATGAACATTTTATTTTTCTTATATATGAAATGATTATTGGAGTACTATGGAACAAAAGACAAAGGTAAATAGAGTCCTTTTTTTTTTTTTTTTTTTAACAATAACCTTATTATTCTTATTGTTCCTTGTTTAATTATTATAAATATAGAATTTCAAGTATGTCTAATAATATTTTGTTCTAATATTTATTTATCGTAAAATGTAATTTTTTCTTTTATTAGGAAAGTTTCGTAAATTCATATGGAGAATACAAAGAAAAGATAGGGCCTGATTCTACCAATACTATTATATATACTGAAGAGTGCAGCAGTATTGTATCAGAATATAAGAAAAATCAGGATATCTCAATTGAAAATCATCATTGCAGAAATGCTATGCGTCATTTATTATATACAGCTGGTTCTTTTGCATCAAAATATAATGATGATACATGTGTGTACTTGTATTATTGGATATACCACGATTTATTGAACGGGATTAAGAGTGACGTTGCGTTAGAATTATACAGAAGATTTATAGAAAGGTATTTAAGTATAAATGACGCTGATAATTTGTGTGTAAAATATTTGGTTAATCCTAATGATATACTGAAGAAGTCTGCAGAAATAGTGGAACTGTACGAGACGTTCAATAATAACTCCCATAAATATGACCCTAATATCGCAAAGAAGTGTTCAGAGTTATATACAGAATATGAAAAAGAGTGTCCCAAAAAGGATGACTATTATTTATGTAGGGAATTCCCGAAAATTAAGAAAATATGTGATGAAAAGATCAAGTCTGATCATAATCATGGAGGTGTAGGGATAATATTACCCCCTGCTGCTGTACATTATCTTCGTAATGTTCTACTAATTCCTATGATCAAACTAACAGCATTGTTTTTACTTCTATTTTTACTATATAAGGTTACATTATTTTTTATTTGTCAATCAACAGTAGATATTTTTAATATATATTATTGCATATTTTAATTTAAAAAAAAAATGAATGAATAAGCGACATACATTTATGATTCATATCATTTATTTACAATATATAGTTTACTCCCATTGGATCATTAATACATCGTCGGAAGAAAAGAAGAAAAAGTGTATTTTCCGAAAATCTGTTTGACAGTACTAGCACATTATTCACTACTTCCTCCACAATGAGTGGCACAGAGGAAAGTACAGCGTATAGTGTAGGTTACGAGTCCTCAACCGATTCCTATGGATGGTTAACACAATAATGAATGTGTAAAGTGCCATTAATATGAAACATAAAATTTGCGCGGAAGAGTGTACAAATTTCAGTCATGCAATAGTACAGGGCTTAATTGAACATATGGTCCATGTATATTTAGACATGGTACAAATTTTTAGTTATGTGCAATGTGATACACAGAGTATTCTAAGTCATACCTCCAATTTATTCTATGATATATATTAATAATGATGAAATCTAAATTTATGTAATAAATTCATTTTGAATATGCAGTAGATATTAATGCATTATATGTAAAGGTATCAAGGAATGATATAAATTTGATCTTATATTTTCCTAAGTAGCAATTATTATAATGATCCCTGTACCCACTACTTATTTGGAAAACATAATATTTTAATAGGAAAAATGTGGACGTTTCCTTTAAAATTGTGTACTCATTATGAAGTGCTTCCCTTATGCCACAGTGAAACATATTTCTTTTAAGAAATTTTCCCAATTTCAGGACGTATATGAAGAATTCCTGTGTTATTTACTAGTACAGGACAAATGAAAAATGTGTATTCATCAAATATAAATAATAATAAATGTGCCCATGCTTCTGTTTACACTCGTATAATAATCACAAAATTTCCGCATTCCCTGTACTTCTAACTCTATTTTTCCTTATATTTTTATTCTCCCCTTTACATTTTCCGCCCTTTATATTTATTATGGTACAATACTTACTCATTATAGTTACATATTACATATTATATATTTGTCCAGCATCATAAATTTCTCCCTGTAATTATGGTGGAACTACTCCTTTTACTTATTTTACATATATAATTACTATTATATCATAATATGTACTGTAAATACTGTTATACATTCACACATATCAATACAATACTATTTGAAACTTTAAAACTCTTAATTTTTGTTCTCTATAATTAATATAAAAAAAAAATTAGAAAAATACTCAATGTATAGAATTCAGTACATGAAACATTGACGCCTTACGGAATGTTATCCTCCGAAACAATTCATAGCTTCATCAACCATAAATTTTGGACGTGCTTCTTTCCTTTTTCGCTTAAAATAAACTGTAAGCCTATTCCATAAATGTTCACTTTAAAAGACCTGTTTAATTTTTTAAAATTCTCCTTTATGAATAATATCTTCCCTTATAAAAAAAACCAATATTTTAGTATTTAAATAGTAAAGGTCTCATCAAACATGAAAGGTACGAACAATGTACTGCTTTTTCATAGGCACTACAAGTATAACAAATTCTGCTACAGCCTCCATCCACGCGCAAAGCTATAAGTTAAACATAAATATATCCATTATATTCATAATATTTCCAAAAATAAGAATGCGGAACAAATAATATTCCATGCAGAACTTATTTTATTCATTATACATAATTCATGTTACCTAAAAAAATATAATTCCTGCACAATTTCTTAACATCTCTTAAGTGATGACGCGTCCTAAACTGCCCGCTTCCCTCATTCTATGAAGAATGAAAATTCTATTCTATGCACTCATGGTAAAATGCCCCACGCACGTAATATACATATTTCCCATGAAAATACTTTTATACACATTTAAATCGTTAAATAAAGTGAAAAACGTAGTTCACCCTTTACAGCAAAAATGCTATGTTCACATACTTCCTTCTTAATTTGAGAAAAATAAAAAAAAAAAGGAACATTTGCAGATAATCATAATGAAATATTATGAATAAAATGAAAATTAACTTCTTATACGCACATAAACTAATGTTAAAATATGCTAATATGTTACCTGCACGGGTATGTGCATTTCTTCTCCACAAAAAAACACATCGCCAACTTGAACAGTTGCATAAACAAAAAAAAATAATCAACAAAAACATGAAATGAAAATGTTCCCGTATTTTGAAGTAGATTTTAACAAAAAAAAAAATAGTAACATAACACATAAAAAGGCTTATTATGATTAATGTCATTTTTTTCTTCTTTTTCTCACTTCTTAAAAAATTCCAAAACTTCTTCATAAAAAATGTACCACTTGCTAGACAATTTTTCTTCAACATGTTACGTACCCTCGAGTGAAAATAATTTTAGTAATTTAAATGGATGTACTTATTTTAAAGAGAAAAATTAGTACCCATAAATCCATGTAGAACTTCCTTTAAACATTACCTTTCTATAAGGACTTATTCGAATTTTCACATAGTATTAGTATGCCCATTATGGATAATAGTAGACAAGGAAAACATCCTGATTTTGTTAAAAAAGCAATGACACATCCGGATATGAAAATTACGATATATAGCGAATATCTTAAGAATTTTCTCCTAAGCGACAAATTTACAGATATGTGTTCATTAAGGGTTGCATTATCCAAGTCCTTATTTATAGAACTAAAGAATTTAGAAATTTTCCTTTTACAAGTGTTATCTCGACTTCCGCATTGTTCACACTTACTGTAATCGTTCTCCACAGATGTTTTACTTTTTCCCAATATGGGAGGAACATCCTTTTTTAGTCCTTTGTTATAAAGCTTTTCCTTTTCTTCCTCATTTTTAGATAAAGGTGTTCCTATTTCGGCAGATTTATCCTCTCCTCCATTATCAAATTCTGTTTTCTCACTAAAATGTGGTATATTTGTGCCCAATCCAGTAACAGTTCCATCATTTATGTGTTCAGTTTTTGCCAATAATCGATTATTCCCTAAGCCTAATGGATTCTCTGATTCATACTTCTCTTTTGTAGACCTATCAAATATAAACTAGAAAGAAAAAAAAAAAAGACATATTTTCATAGCATTTCGAAAAATATTTATTTCCGTATGGTAAAATGTTAAATTTAACAATGACACATGCACGAACTAAAATAAGTGTATATTTGTAGCTATATTATTTTATACCGCGCTCTTGTAATAATGCCATATCAATGTTAAAAGGAAAAAGAAGAAAGCACTTTTTGCATACTTGAGGAAGTTAGGACCTTTTTCCATAACATACTTCTTCAATTTTATTACACACACATTAAGATAAAAGGCGATAACATGGTTATTTTTTCGGATATAAAAATTGTGTATGTGAATTATTGCGCTTCCTTCCTCACCATGTTCAGAATTTCTTTAATGTATAAATTTGTCATGTATACAGTGAACTGTCCTTATATTAAAAGGAAGGGTAAGAAAAAATTGAAATTCTTCTAATAAATTCCGTACACTTTTCGAAATCAGTTAATTACAAAAAAGAGAACTATATTTAGAAATAGTACGCTACCGTACTTAATTTTAAAGTTTATATAGGGCCTTCCCCACTATTATTTCTGCAAAAACCAGTTCTATTTATATTGTAAGTTAATAGCTTAGAAATGAGGTAAGTGTAATATTAACTACTACTGTAGAATATTATTAACGGAAAGGAAAATCCTTCCATTTTCATTATATATTTGCGCGCTAATACATATTTCGTTTTTACCTTATAAAAGCATATAATGTCATGTATAGCAGTAACATTTTATGAATCACGCCTCACTAAATCAATGAACATAAAAAGAATCGGGAAAATGGATGATTAAAAAAACTGATTTCTATTTTTATGCATATAATGTAGGCCTTTATTCATTTTTTCTGTTTTCTGTTTTTCCTTTAAATAAAACCTTAATTTCATATTTTTAAGAAAACGCGAAGGGCGCGAAAACAATATAGTGGAAAACTATTTGTAACCGTTAAACGTTCACGAGGAAATTTTTCTATGGAAATATAAGCATAATAATAATTTAACTTTTTCCTTATGAAATATTTTTTTATCGAGAACAATTTTGAACGGAATTCAGAATTTTTTCTTCTTTTATATATGCATACTACGAATAATACATTTTTTATAGTGAAAAGTTAAACAGTTGGAAAAAATGAAAAATTGATATGTAAGCGAAACGCGCCATTAAAGACAAAAAAAATTTATATTATAAATAACTGTATTATGGACTACACCATTTTAATGTATAATCATGAATACGGTACTTGCCGAGGAATTACTAGGGGAGTTAATTCACTGCTCTTATGTACATATATCCATGCATCCAAACATTTCGTTATAACTTAGGACAGCAAAGGAAATCTCCTAGAGCCCCTTGAAACGATCCCAAAGGTTATATATTTTCCTATGCTTCTAAAGTAGTACCAATGATAATGTCAAAAAAATGTACCCTTGAGCACAGAAGGATGACAGTGCACTTGAAGCATTTAAATGCTGTCTATAATGTATTCATTTATGAAAACCAGTATTTAGCTCCTTACCACACTCTTATGATGATTGATAACAATTGAGCTCGTCTTAAAATGCACAGTTACCTTTCAGACTCCACTATTTGAAATGCAAAACGTTCACTATTTTTATAGAAATATAATTATCACCTACCCAGGTTTTGCAAATCGTGCAAAAAACCATTCCCTGTAGAATAGTCAGTGTTAACATTTCCACAACGACTTGATCACGTACGTCTAGGCACACAACATTACGATTTAAACAAATAAAGTGGAGAAAAAAAAAGAGGAAAAGACAAAGCATTTCGACCCTAAACACATCAATAAACAGTTATTGTTGCAAAGCAAAATAACGAATTCCTTAAATAATCTTCCATTGTTGATTAAAACAGGATGAGCATCCACATGTTACAGTTTTGTAAGCGAGATATAAGTACGCATAAAATTATTAACGACGTAAACGTGGAAAATGTTTCAGAATGAATTATTCGTTTCCGTCTTTTTATTAGCAATAAAAAAGGATTTTAGTTTATCATATCAGTATACCTTACGGTTTTTATTACGGAACCCTCAAAATATTATTTTAATATGACACATTGTGTACAATGTTAAAAAATGTCAATTATTCTGTTATTAGTTTACACGGTTTTCAACATATTCACTTGTAAGTACACAATTCTAAAAATAATGTTATAATTAAAGCAGCATAATAGAAAAAATGGCAATAAGGGAATTAAAATATATTTCGTTTATGCATAAATAATTTCTTCCTTTTTATTTTTATTACCATTTTTTGAAATAATAACAAATTAATCGCGCGCGATCTGGTCGGAAAAAATTATTATTTACCATAAAGAATGTAAACAAAAAAAAAAAAATTTTAATGCAAACAACTAAACTAATATGGTATAAAATTCGCAAAAAAATAAAAGAAAACGAAAAAATATATTTTGATAAATATTATATTTTTTAAACAGAAAAATTAGTTTTTTATCACCCATTTGAGCTTCGCGCTTGGGACAATTCTATGAAATATATATTAATGTAAAAATTTCCCTATGCCATTTTTGCATAATACAAATTAAAAGCGGGGCAGAAAAAAAAAAATGACTTTGTGAATATATATATACACAGTGTTGCATTTTTATTTAGAAATATAATTAAATTTAATAATATTTAATTTATCTAATTACAATGTTTTACTTTTGCTCTTTATAATTCAGAACAAAATAGTTATAAAATGGATAACAAATATTCGAAAGAGCATTTTTCATTAGGAAACCAACAATTCATTTTGATCATAAATGATGGGAATTTAAAATAAAGGGCGGTATTATGAAGTGTTGGTAAATTAAAAAATATATATATATATGTATATGATATATGTAAAATTATGAAGTTGTGATGAGAGTATAAGCTTTTTTTTGTGCTACATGAATTTGAATTTCGAAATGTTTATTATGCTCCTTTTCCATTTCAAAATAAATGGGACTATTAGATAATTCCATCGTACCTATAATGTGCCTTTCCTTCTCAAATATTTACTTTTTTCCGTAGATCTATATTTTCCAAATTCATTAATAAAATATATGTACATTTAAAATTTTCCTTTTCTTTTTTGTCTATAATTCTGAGTTACGTAATCGTTATTATTAGAACAATTTACTGCGAATATGTTCTAATAATACATTTCGTATGAGACCAATTTTGACAAGTACGTAGACACAAATTTTGAGTATATATAAAATTTACCTCTGTGTTTCATATTATATTATTATTGCGAACAATTTTCATTAGAAGCTTATGACCGACCTTTTACATGGAGAACTAAATTATATATTCCTTTTAATTATTTATTTAAGGACTTAACATAAATTGAGGTGTCCCCCTTATTCATTAATTATAAATATGTGTGATAATGGAAATATGCGAAAATGCTAAGACTTTTTAAGGAGCATATTTTACATTTATACAAAAGCGAAGCGAACATTATTTGAAGATACCTAATTAGATTTATTTTCTGCTTAAAAGCCTTCTTATTGTGTATACTATAAGTTAATAGATTTATATAATCCCCTTTTTTTTTTTTTTTTTGTCCCTTAATTTTGCTCCTTTTTAGTATGTCTATTACCACTGCGTTATATTTTATGTAGCATTCTGAATGATATATAATATGTTCCATGTATAATGTAGTGCAGAAAATCTAATCAATTATCACTGATTAAATTTGCATAGAAGTGCACATTCTATTTTTCATGGTTTTAAAAATATAATAATGTGTTATCTTGCTTTATATGATATACAATCTTTGCTTTATTTTGAAAGTAGCGCGAAATAGAAAAAAAAAACAATATACATTACGAAGTATTTTTTATAACAGAAATTCCGTATCTTAAAGATGAATTCTTCCAAGAAAAGCTTTGCAAGATTCTTCTTTCTTGGGCAATCCATTGCATCGATGTTTTTCATCGTGTACGTGATGCTACCGGTAAAATATGTAGAACATCTAAGCTAAACTATCTTTTTACTTTACGTACATTTATTGCACGGAATTATTTACTCTGATAACATGAGTTATTGGAGACGATTATTTATTTCTTCTAATGCAATGAGCGCAAAATAAAAAACTGTAACATGATTCCGAACTCCTTTTTCACCTCCCCGTAGAACATATCGCTGCTTCCGAATACACCCAAGTCACAAGTGCTTTCAAGCCGTCCACATTATTTAAGGAATTTAGCGCAGTTATATCCAAGTGGAAATCACAGCTCAGGCAAAAATAAAGAAAAAAAAAAGGCACGTAGTGTTGAAGGAGTGGTCTCGAAAATATTTTTTGGAAGACGTAAAAAAAAGTCCAATAAAAGCAACAGGGGCGAACCTTCTGAATATCAATCAAATGATGCACAACAGAGTATTCAAAGAGAAGAAAAACAATTAACAGAAGAAGAAATAAAGGAATTGATAAACTCTTTAGAATTATATCCACAGATGACCCAAATTCGTAAAGTATGGTTGCAAGTGTGTAGAAACGAAGTAAATAAATTTTATGATACTATAACTCACTTCTTTACCTTATATGATGAAATAAGGTATAGGTATAAAGTGAGAAAAGATACCTTTAGAAAAAATATCTGGGAATATTTTGACGAAATAGCAATAAAACAACTACAAAGCAAAGAAATTTATTTTGGAAAACTCATTAATGATCTCATTAAGGAGAAACCCATAACGAAAAATGAACTTAAGATTTTGACTGAACAGTATAAAATTGCATGCACTGAATTAAGAGAAAAGCTATTCAGTATGTGCCAAGTTGAAATAGCTCAAGTTATGATGCAGTTACCGTGGTGGAAGAATTTTTAGTGCCCAACAGAACAAATTTGTAATATTTGAACATATATTTTCTCCTGAAAGTATGGGAGAGAAATATGTATATATATATATTTTTCCAAATAATGATAATTATTGTAATGTAGTATTATTTGTAGTTTAATTTTAATATTATTTTTTGCCTCTTCACCGATACATCTTGCCTTTTAAATCTTTTTTTTTGTTTTTCTGAATTATTTTCATCATTTATATGCAGCATATATTGCCAATACAAAACGTCTTAAATGGCTGTTTTAATGCTTTAATCAAATTATGCCTTAAAAAACAACAACTCTTTCATTAGTTTCTCATTTTAAAAATGAACTCTTGTTTTAATTTGAATTATTTGTTTTTACATCTTCCCCGAATATATGATTCACCTATAACGTCTACTACACAGATATTGGCCGAAGAGAATATAAATAAAGAACAAAAAAAAGAAAAAAAAATTTTTTTACTAAAATTAGACTGTATTTATAATAAGCAAAATTTATAAGGAACACACATGGGGGCTTCCCTTAAAAAGAATACCCCTAGAAATACTTTGAAATAGTTGTTCCATTTTCCCCGTTCGAAATGTCTTATATATATCGGGCCTATTCCAATGTTCAACTTTACTCCTACTTGTACCAAATATAGTAGTGGCACAAGCTCTACATTGTGAACGCACATAACATTAAAGCTGCGCTATATATCTGTCAAAAAGGATGTTGCTAAGTACATTATATTAGCAAAGGAATTATGTTCAGAAAATATTACATGAGAAAGAATAAAAGAAATATGTGCCTTCATTATATTGACATGTAAAAAAAATTACTTTTAATTTCTTTAAAACTAAGTAGACGCAAAATTACAAAGTTGAGAGCAACATGAACTTCACATTCAATGCATTACAACATTATCCGACCCTCAACCTTCTGTGTCCTTATAATTGATGAAACTGAGCGAAAGATAAAATGATGAATTGTACTTCCAGAAGGACATATTAAGATAATACCCAAACGTGTTCCAAAATGTGTAAGTCAATTTAATATCAAATAAAAAGATAATACACCACTGGAATAAATCACCCTTTAATATTCAAGCCATGTTCTAAATTAATACATAATAAAAATTAGAAAAATATAAAGTGACAAAGTAATGAACAGTTAAAATATATTATATATAAGATAAACATCTTAATTACCGATTCTGTATAAGAATAAATTTTCCGTGCATAAATGTTCCGAGACAACTACAACAGCCAATTAATTTTGAAGCCTAGGCAACATTAAAGTAGGATCACCTTATATAATTTGGCACACCACCCAGTGCTGCAGCTGTAAGCGCATGGTTAGGATGAATCGTTTGCTTAAAATAAGAGTTATAATAAAATAATGTCCAAGCAGACGAATATTTCGTACATTCAACACAAAACAAGAGTTACCATAGCAGCCTTAGAAGTCCTAAAATAATGGTAATAAAAAATGTCACATTTAAGTATAATTGAAAAGTTTAATAAAGGTTGGTGTTCTAATTGTTTTCGTAATAATAGGGCAATTTAAACGTGACTTAGGAAAAGAACAATATAAATTGAGAATAATTCTAGAAGTAAAAATTTCTGCAAATCCATTCAAAATTTGGAAAACCGGGTAATTCATCATCACATGTAAAAGATGCCTGGCAAGGAAGCAGGCTATTTTGAGTAGCTCATTAATGTTTAAGAGTCAGCATAAGTTTGGTAACTAGCATATGTTTAATAATTTGCACAAGTTTGGTAAATTGCGTTAGACTCATAACTAACATAAGATGAATAACAAATTTCATTTAAAAGGCATCAAATGAACAACAAACATTATTATATCCACATAACAATGGACAAACACATATTCAATACCAAATCCATTTAATATTAAATGGAAAACAAAAACAAAAAAAAAAAAAATTCAATACTGAAAATAAATGGAGCTCATCACGAATTGTATAGTGACGGATCAATGGGAATAACATTATGCACATGCAGCATATAGTTTCCACTTAAAAATAATGAAACAGCGATAGCTATTTTTACACATTATAGTAAAATATAAAATATTAACCGACGTAGTGAAAATGCTGGTAGACATATACATATATGTACATATATATCTACACATAGTGCTACAACTACATATATAACAAAAATGACCATGAACTTTACAAATACGCAATTTCTGCTTTAATTTATTAACAGAGAACTCTTATTATGATTCATAATCATGCATTTAATAGTAACAAAAAAAAATAAAAAAGGCGGGAGATAAAAGGAAAAATTGGCACGAAGCACATACGAAAAAACATAAATATAAAATATATAAATTCTCCAAGAAAACACAAAAAATAATGAAAATTTAATGCACATTTATTACGTATAATATGTAAGAGAAAAAATAAAAGTATTTATGGGTATACTATTTCTTAGATATTAAGGTGATGCCAAAATAGGGAATTTTATCATTCAATAGGAACCACATATAAATGCGCAAATCAATGTTAAGACATGATAAATATATAAAGAAAATCACGTAATTTTTTTGAAAATATATATACATATATATATGTTCCTATGCATATAACAGTATTGAATGATTTATGTATGATACATCCCTTTTAAGCACTTCTTGCATCTTCTTTTCATTGCAATTTTCTTATTTCTCCCTTACAGGTTCACTACTAACATTTTGAAGAAATACACATAAACAATGCTCGAAGAAAGGAATGCACGGTTTATACTTGTTATGCACTCCATTCTAATATGCACCATTCATATGTTTTCCTCTGGATACGCTTTTATATAGGCCACTGCAAAATGCCTGATGTAAGAAATAGGGCCATTTGTTAAAATCTCTTAATATCACCACTTTCATAATTTTACTACTTTTTTTTCAAAGTTGAATCTTTTTGATCCTGAATCCATACAGTCCACTGTTTGTTACTTATCCATTTGTTAATGAAGGTCACAAACTTTTGACTATACAACACGCGCTTATCCCTTTTCCATTTAGACCATTTATCCCATTTATTGTTTACATATAAATGTTCTTTCCCCTTTACCCAATTATTCCATTCTTCCTTTTCCTTATTTTTTCTTTCTTTCCATTTCATCCATTTTTTCTTCTTCTTCATATGTAACACATTCGTAGATGTGCTTGATTTATAATGCTGAAAAGTCTCATCCTCCTTATGCCTCCAATCAACTGATAACCACTGAAGCATTCTTTCGTTTTTCCACTGAATCCATTCTTTGGAAATCCATCCATCCAAAAATATTTCTTTATCTTTTAACCATTTTTTCAAATCTGCTTCCATGCCTTTTTTCCCCTCTGTTCTAATCCATTGTTTCCATTGGCTATCGTTCCATGTTGATGAGTTCTTCATGGCTTCCGATTTGTATTCATTTTCTTCATTTTCTTTATAATGCATCCAGCTTTCCTCCATATTCTTTAGCCACACTTCCAATTCTTTATCATTCTTCTCTAGCCACCTGTTTTTTTTGTTTTCGACGCTTTTATTAAATAGTTTCCAATCTTCTTCAGTTTTAACTATCCAGTTATTCCATTCGTTATCTTTCCATTCATCCGATTTATCATCTTCCATTTCATCATCCTTCCCTCCCAAATCACTTTTATAAATGGTATCTAATGATGTTGCCTTTCTTATGTCTTTTAATTTGTCCGTTCCTTTTTTGGGTTCTTTTTTCGCGTCTTCCTTTAAGTTGCTTTTTTTTGCGCCTTTCATCGCTGTGTCTTTCATTGTTTCGTCTTTCATCGTTTCGTCTTTCTTTGCTTCGTCCTCCCTTTTCTCTTTTAATATTTCTTTTTTAACTTTCCTTGTGCCTAATTCCATTTTACCGTTATTTGGAACCGTTTTCTGCTCATTCTTTTGACCCAATTTTGACAAACTATTTGTTGAATTATATTTGATGTTTTCTTCACCTCCTTTTAATTTATAGTTATTCATTTCCCTTTCATTCCTTTCTTGTACACTTCCTAGCGAAACAGAACTGAATTTTCTTTTGTATTTATAACTACTTGCATCTCTTTTAAAACTATAACTTTTGCCTGTGCTTTCATTCACCTGTCCTTCCTTTTTTATTTGATAATTACTTGGTTCTTTCTCATCGACACGTTTTTCCCCTTCGTCTTGCGTCTTGCTAGTACCTTCCTCTGTTACTTTCTCCACATTACTCGTAATATTCTTGACCTTCATACTATATGCCCCCTTATTGTCAATATTTCCTTTTGCTTCTGTTAAACCCTTATCATCCTTTGGGTTATTACTGAATCCTTTGTCCTCCTCTTTTATGTCAAAGATGTGCATTCCTCTTTTTTCCAAAAAATATGTTCCCCCTAGATTTACTACCGTATCGTTATTTTCTGGCATCAAATTATATTTTTCACCCTCCTTAGAATTATTATCACTGTTTTCATTTTTATTCAGATTTTTTCCCTCTACTGTAGAAATGTTACATGGCTCTTTGACTTCACTATTGACATCTGCATTTTTTTCTATATTATAATTTGTATTTATATTTGCAACATTTGGTTCACTTTCTTCAATTTGATTATTATCTTTTCCTTTTTCATCTTCTTTTACTTTATCGCTGTTGGTTGCTTCTTCCACAAGAGTGCGATATCCACCAGTTTCTATTTTTTTCTCATTTGTATATAAATCTTCAGAAGCATCCTCAAATACATCTTCTTCTTCATCTTTCAATTCAGTATTACCTTTTTCCTTCAACTTGTCTACGTAGTAGCCCTGTTTATATTTTATGGAATTTAACGTGTTCCTGTCTAATGTGTTATTTAATTTCTTGAATACAGTCTAAAAAGAAAAAAAAAAAAAAGAACGTATGAGGAGTTAAATGTATATACATATGGAAGTATGTACATATGTACATGTACATACTGTTGCAGGCAAAATTATAATTCTACTCGTCTACATAATAACACAAATCTGTTCACATGTATCATTTTCTGCGCGTATTTCTTCTCTTACCGGAAAAAAGTGTTTCAATATAATGTACAGGGAATAAATGAAGAAGACACACTGTGCACTGAACTTCAAGAATGATATATTAACACAAAATAGGATGTCACTTTTATCCAGTTTTAACGTTGAAAATGAAGACTTCTTGTTAATTATGCTATCTACACCATGACTTGACTCCATCTTTCTCGGCTATTTTATTTATAAGAAAATAAAATCCGTCCGATAATTAAAATTTCCAATATTTTTCTGTCAAATACAGAATCATATTCATTCACCCTAATGTAGCAGTTGACATTTTTTTCCATATTTCTTTAGTTTCTCTTCGGAAAAGTAAATAAAATAGGCACTAAGAAGATATATATTACATGAGAACAAAGACAAGCAAATAAATGGAAAAAAGTCAAATATAATGAAAATGTGTACTTAGAATATATCAATTCTAATGGTTACATAATTAAATTCATGCTAAAGGTGTCATCGTTATGTAAACCAAACATCAAATGCATACGATAGCAATATATGAAACGTTCTAATTATCTTTTCTACTAATTCATTTTAGATGAATATAGAATTAAATTCATTCATGTGTATTCATTAATGCTATTAAATATTAATTTGTAGAAGAAAAAACTATTTAGAAATTATTCAAATTCTTCGAATTTTCATATATAATAGTAAAAGTAGGACGGGATGATATCATAATCAATCAATCCATTGTCAATTTGCTGCTTTCTCAGATCGTTTCTTGTTTGTATAATTCGTTAAAAGTAAATTTAATAAAATGAAAAGAAAGCATTATTTATGAAATCGCATATTAGGATAAATAACTTTTCGTGAAAATAATATTCATGGTAAAATTATATGTGCTAATTTTATATTTTTCCTACTTTCATTGAAATATATTAATGAAGAAAACAGATTAATTAAAATGGAAGTTAGAAAACATCGCCATTTAGAAAAAATTATTAAACATGAAAAATTCGAAGAGTAAAAATATAAATTTACGTAAATTTTGAAAAAATAAAATTCACGCAGAAAATAGAATTATCTTTTTTCCTTTCCATGTCATCCAATTTCTTTTTTATATCATCATTTTTAATAATTCTTTAGTCCATTTTTTACAATATTTATTATCCGCGTACTTTGTTATAAATTCCCTTTTTCCGTTCTCTTTAAATAGAATGCTCGCGGAAATCAGCGAAAAAAATTTTACTTCCCGCGTAACTTATATTGCCCGAATTTTATGAAAAAAAAAAATTTCAATTTAAAATGTCAAAATTATATAATTTAAATGCACATTCTTTTCTTCTTTTTTTTTTTTTTTTTTTTTTTTTTTGATGAAATTCTTACTTGTCCTTTTTCAAATGAATAATTCATCGCATTTTGAGGAAAGCTAAAAAAAAAAAAAATAATAGACACTAATACGCGTACGCGCTGACTTTGAAACCTTCATTTTGCTATATATTAATTTTTTCACGATTCAGACTTCTAAGTTATGCTTAAATAGGTGTTTTAATTGATACTTTTTTCCCTGTTTTCCTGTGAATATTTAAAATGGAAAATGTTGAAAATTCATTTTAATTGCATTGCACTGAATTGAATTAAATTAAACTAATTTTTCTGAGGGTTAACCATTCTTTAATAATAGTCATTAAACAGACTTTATGGAATCAAACACAAATGGTAATACTTATATAAATGTATAACGCCAATATAGCAATATAATTTATATATACACGTATTTACATGCATATGGACAGATATAATGGCTGCAGAAAATAATGCCACACGCTATTTTCATAGTACATTTTTCATTATCGAAAATAAGACAAAAAAAATATATATATATATATATTAAATTAGTAAAAATGCCGCATTATGTATCATATTCAATACTAAAATTATTCAATATATTACAAATTAACAAAAAATTCAAGAGGCGCCACGATAATGGAAGTAAAGATATTGCGAAATATGCCCGATATTGTATTGAACTATATGGATATAATCCCTTGCACTGTCTAACAAATTAAAGTATTATGTAACATATTTCCTTCTTAAGGGCAACTGTGAATGATACATTAATATAATGCAAACTTTTAGAAATTTCTGAATATAATTAAAGAACTAGCTAAATCTTAAAAAATGCTTATCATGTCTTTACGTAACTGTTTCTGCGTGCATCTGCAGATGGAATATAGACGTAGATGTATATTGTAGACGTACAACCCAATGAGCTACACTTTGGACGTAATATTTTCTATGTACTTTTCCTATAACCTATTTCACTATTCTTCCGCTGTAACAGAGGGTGTAAATAAAATATAGTTCATTTTTCCTCCATATGATCTAATTTTGTTAATTCTTTTATATTACATATATCACATATGAAAGGATGCACTTATGGTGTATAATTAATTTGATGGTCACTTTAATGTCCACGGAAGCCACTGTTTTTCATTAACCCACTTGTCAATAAATAAATCTTTCCATATTTTAAACAGCCTTCTTTTATTATTTTTCCATTCTGTCCATTTATTCCACTCGTTATGTATGTACACACATTCTTTAATGTTAACCCAATTTGTCCACTCGTCAGACTCTCTACTGTTCCTCTCTTTCCATTTTAGCCATTTCGTTCTCTCTGTTATAGGCAAAGATTTGTATGATTTGTTTTTTTCCCAATCCGCCCAATAACAATCTTCATCAGTTTTACATTCACCCGTGACTCGTGACTTTAATTTTGAATTCTTCCACTGAATCCATTTTTTCATAATCATTTCATTAAGAAAGGCGTCATTTTTATTAACCCACTCTTTCCATTCAATTTCCATAAGTTGACCCCCTTTTTTTCTAATCCATTGTTCCCATTGGATGTCGTCCCATGTTGATGACTCTTCCGGAATATCAGATAAATGTGCGCTCTTGTCAAAGCCTTGTTCATGAGTCGTCCATTTATTTTCCATTTCTTGTATCAATTTTTCCCATTCTTCTTCTCTCCCGTCAAGCCACTCCTTCTTTTCCTTATCCAACAGAAAATAGAATTGATTGAAATCCTCCTCCAATTTTATCTTCCAATTATCCCAAGTGCACCTTTCCCATTCTTCTTCTTTCTGTAGCCCTCCTTCAACCAGTCCTACCAAACAAACCGGCTTATCCACAGCATCGTTCTTTTCTATAAGAGAAGACTAAATTAAATTTAAAATGAATAACGCGATTCCTCTTATAATAATTCAAATGAGTAAAAGTAAATTAAAAGTACGCATACACATTTTCCTCTACAATTTTTTCTCTTACTGCGGAGCAGGTGTTCAAAAGAGCAGGCGTGGACGTCAAAAAAACAAGAAATGTAAATAGAGCACGTGGGAGACCGTTCCCCTTAACACGCGATGATTTATCTTCCTCCTTCTTTTCTTCTAATATGGAAGTATTACCTCCCGGCACATCGTTTTCGCTATATGTACTTGATTCCATATTCCCTTTTTGTACATTAAAAAGAGATATACATATCTTGCATGTATATATATATATATATAATGCTAACTTTTTCAAAAAGGAAAAAAAATTATCGTCAATTTTTAGCCTAACATAGGTGTAAAAGTTACCTACTAATTTCGCAAGCATTCAGCGATTCAAATTATTTTTTATCGACATTAAAAGTGTTATAACAACAGTTGTTACATTGCGTTATCCAAATGAAGAACACAACTGTGAAATATTAAAATAATTACGACCTAGCAGAAATCACCAAAAAGGAGTTGCATAGAAAATAATTAATCGATATTGGGTACCTTCAAAGATGCGAAAAATTGTAGCGCTATTTTACACAAAATCACACTTTTGAAGACATTAATGAAATATTTCTGCAATAAAAGGTGACGTTCATCTGTTGAAAGTACTCATTTTTACTCTTGTATAAATAAATACACTTCTTTTTTTTTTTATGCAAAATGGTTTTTAGTAATTAATTCCTTTTTCTCTATTCATGGATAATTCTTCCTTACATTATCTAAACTCGTGTGCTTCTAATTTGGTCATTCCGTACTGCTTAATTTTTGGTACCCCCCCCCTTTCCTCATTTCTGTATATTTATTCTAAATTTTAACACCTCCCACCTATTCTGCCTGCCATTGTGAAGACATTTTTCTTTTTCTATTGTAACAACGCATTTCTAATTATGTTTTGTTAAGCGCAATTGTATTTCTCACTTATTTAATTTAACAATGACATAATGTGATTAACGAGCATCTTAGAGATAGCGCAAAGACCCATTAAATTTTGCGTCCATTACGTCTCGAAGTGTGAAACATAAGAGATTAAAGATTTATGCTATTTAAAAAAATCAATTACTTTAATTAGAGTGCAATTCGATGGCGAAATAGATATTTATGTACGCTATGGAAATATTTTAAATAAATATGCTCCGTAAAAATTGTTTTCTTCCCGCACACCTGTTCCGTTTAGAAGCATGTCGTAGTTCCTAAAAATTGCACCTGTGTTCCTCTAAATTGACTAGACAAGAAAATAATTTAATATAGTTATCCTTATATTAACAATGAAATGGTTCTTTTTTTTTTTTTTGATAAAGAACATACAAAGAAGGTTAGGCAGTTCCTTTTTCCATGCAACACACGTAGATAACTCATGCGGAGAAAATAAGTATAATTAATTCAACGTCAGAATTAGCAACAATTCAAATGGACGTGTGTTTTTTCCGTTAATACCCAAAAGACATCAGCGCATATGTTAAAATATGAAGCACGTATTAATTATACCAAAAAGGTAGTATTTATTAAGAATAAAATGGAAAAAAGAAAAAAATCCCAAACAAATTGGACAACGCCAAATCATATAGACCCGTAGAAAAAAAAAAAAAAAAAAATCATCTCATAAAGCCTCACATAATCATAATCAAATTAATTCAAAAAGGGTAATGTGAAAAATATAAAAATTCCTAATGCGACCTTAAGGATGAAAAGTAAAATTCATCCTTATGTGAATAAAATACACTTTTGTTGTCATCTGACATATAACCGCTAAGGTAAACGAATCACCCCTATATTTTGACTCTATTCAATATGCAAATATTGTACAGAAAATTACAATGGTATAAAAAAATAATAATAATAATAAAATAAATGAGAACAGTATATATGAGCAAAAAACGAATCTTATGGATAAAGAAAGGGTTGCATAGTGCAGTTGGTTGAACTATTTCTTCTTACCTCCATTTAATAAATAAACCATAAAATTTCATAAGCACACGTGTCTTAACCGCACTTTATATTTAACTAATAATATAATTTCATATACTATATTTTTTATAACAAATCACATTATTTAATAATTTCTCAAAACCAAGGATTGCACCTGTTTGTCTGTGTTGGAAAATTACATTTAAAAGGTGAAAAAAAAAAAAAAAAAACATTCTTATAAAATATGCATACGAACAAACACATTATAAAAACATAAAAGCAGAATTATTTCCAAAGAATATCTAAGATATAGAACTTTATAATGCAAAAACGATAGATAATTTATTTTGTTTAAAATTATATTTGGTATAAATAGCAAACGACACAAGTAAGAAAACGCATTATTTGAAAGAAAAAAAAAACATACTATATAAGTAGTACAAAATTAGGTGCATATATATGTTTAATAAAAAATTGTATAAATTTTATTCATAAAAATAAGAAAAAAAGTTTTATAATACGCTTTTCCTCTGATACAGTTTTTTTTTTTTTTCATCTGTGTTTCTAACACCATTATCCTTATTCTTCAGAGCTCCTTAATAGTAATGGCATTCGCACTGCTTTGTGTTCATTTTGTTCTGTAGGTGTATATACAACAGCATATACCTTCTTCACAAAGTTACTATTTCATTACTTACTTCATTTAGGTAGTAGTAGTAATATCTATAGAAGCGCCATCGCTGTTTTTCTTTTCCATCCATATACTCCACTGTTTATTTTCTATCATCTTTTTAACAAAATTTTCCATCCACTCATTAAAATCCTTGCTATTTTGATTTTTCCATTCTTCCCATTTATCCCATTCTACATCAATATAATTTGTTTGTTTATCATTTATCCAGTTTGACCATTCTTCTTTTTCCTTTTTTACTCTGTTCTTCCATACTTCCATCATATTATTCTTAATGTCATATAGGGGTAGATCAGGATGTGCATTCTTTTCCCAATATTTCCAGTAATGATTTTCATTACATTTCCATTGGATTGTTGAAAATTCACTATTTTTGAACTCACTCCAATTTGTCCAATCATTACTAATACCTTCTTTGTAAAAGAGATATTGTTCTTCAACCCATTTCTCCCATTCTTCCGTCAATGCCAATTTTCCTTTATTACTGAACCAGTCTGTCCATTCATTGTCATTCCATTTTAATGCAGATTCTGCATCATCGGACAATAATTCATTAAACGTAAGTTCGTCATATTGCTCCCATTTTTTTTCCATCTGTGTTTTCCATTGTTCCCACATTGCACCTTTTTTTTCTAGCCAGCTATTTTTTTCATTTTTCAAATAAACTAGGAATTCCTTAAAGTCTTCCTCTAATGATTTCATAAAATCTGACCATTTTTTTACTTTCCATTCGGATATCGAAGTTACTCCTTCTTCATACAATTCCTGCAGAGACCCTGGAATATTTGGGCGTAAGAAGCTCTTCTCATTCAGATCAGCCTGAAAAAAAAAGTTTTTACAAAAAATATATAGCCATAAGTGCATATATTATGTATGCATATGTATACTTGTGTACATAGGTGCATTTTCCCCCCCCCTCAATTAGGAATGGTTGCGGATCATTATTATTGACAGCCTCAGTATGTTTAACATATAATTATTTTTTTCTCTTTTTTTCTATCGTACAGTTGACGCGGAAACACCAGATGAAAGATAACTGCTGGATAAAATATATAAGGAACCGCTTAAACATAAAATCTTGTATAATCCTTTCATTTTGAGATAATATAAAATTATGATCTTCTTATTTATTCTGTATTAGATAATTTCGAATGAGTGAACAGTTTTCAGAACAGAAAAATATATTATTATATTATATTCCTATCTTATACTTTGCCAATTGGGGTCTTAATAATAAATAGATTAGTTCAATATGATAAAATATGCGAAACAATATAAGAAATTTAATAAAGAATGTTTTAAGGAATGTTTTAAAGAATGTTTTGTAAAAAACTTTGTGATAATTTTTAACAAATATAAAAGAAATAATTTTTTTAAATTGTGCTTTTTTATTTATAATTATTTTTATTTAAAAAAAATACAAAATTATTATTTTTAATAAATATTTTTATAGACGCATTTTTTTTTTTTTGGCTAACTTCCAATAGAATTAAACTGAAAAAAAAAAAATATTAAATTATTGTATTTCGTGCATGCAAAAAACAGATTATTATTTTTTAATAAAAGTTAAAATAGAAATAACATAATAAAAATAGGTCGTGCAGAATGAAAGAAGCTTTTTTTTTCTTTTAATTTAATAGACTTCCTTTTTTTAGTTTTTGATATAAATGGATATTTTATAATAATATTTATTTTTTTCTTTCATTTATTATTTTTATTAAAAATATAAAATACTTTATTTTCTTTTTATTCTTCGTGTCTATTTCATTTTTAGAAAAAATCGTCCGAAAAAAGAGAAAAAAGAAATGAGTAATTAGAACTGAAGACGCCCGAAACCGTTTTTTTTTAATATCTTAATTTAAGCATTCCTATAATTTACTTTAGGGTATAAACATAATATGTTATATGTATATGTATTTTCTCTTTTTTAATATTTTTTCATTAATTAATTTTAATAATACATTTTTTTCCATATAAAAAAAGTAGTATTTGAATCGATTGTCGGGGTATATATTTTATAATACCACCAAGGGTGGTGTTATTATTTAATATAATTGGCCCCCTTTAATTATTGCACTCATGATTTCGCCTTATATATAATAATCCTTTCCTTTTGCAAAAATTGTGATTTTTCTTTAGTTATAGATAGAAATTTGTACATAGATAAATTTTTTTTTATTAGGCTACCTTGTACGAGCTTTTTCTGCAAACTAATTTCTTTTTATTATGAAAAAAATAGTAACAGTATTTATTAGGAATTTCTTCGTGAAAAGTAAAAACCCCATAACCTTTTTTTTTTTAGGTAGCTCCATTATTAAACCATATAACAGAAAATGATACTATAAAAAGGTTTCTTCTCATTTTATTATCGAAGCAATATATAACATATCTTCCTTTTGCACTGCATCATTCTGCCACATATAATCATAATTTAAAAATGGCGAAAATGTTTTTTGTGTCTTACGTAAAAGTTATACAAAGAACAAAATTAGAGCAAATAACATTTTTAATTCATTTAGAGCACTGCTAACATTACGTAATTATTACTATAATATTTAATAATTATTGGTCTTTCTCTGTTATTAAAGAAATAACTTGTGATAAATATGCTTTTTTATATGTGATATTTTTAAAAACGTCCACTCGTTCACGTTTCGAGTAATATATTAAAAAAAAAGGAAAAAATTGAGATTAGGCGAAAATTTTGCGCTATTAAAATAGAAGCATATATCCCTTTTAATCGTATGTAAAAATTAAATGACTTTTCGCTGAAAATGAATATATTAAATAGTTCAGTTATTACTGACAAAATTGCGCTATAATCCAACTTGAAACATTTAACATATTCCATAAGTTATTTGCCTTACGAACGATTATATTGATAAGAATTTTACGTACATCTATAAAATAATTCTATTTTTGTTTAATTACATAAGTAAAAACACACAGTTGAAATTCCTCAAATACAAATATAATTACATGCATAATTTTAAAAATAATATTTATATGTGTATTATTGTCCCATTCAGAATAATGGGCGTAAACTGAATAATATCAGAAGCATTATGCGGTAATCAGGGTGTTTTCATATGTGTATATATGTGCCCATATTCATGTAAGAAAGGGTTAACAAAAAATAAGTTACAATAAATGGAACTGTACATACCAAAGAAATTCTTTCATATTTCATCCTTATAAAAAAAAAAAATTGTGCCGGATGCAATAAGAGCTATAGTGTGCTACAATGATCGTTTTTATAAAATGTATATTTTACTTACGAACTAACATATAATCCTGTATGTTATGACATAAAAAACACTTTAAGGGCGGAACGAGTAAAATGAAAGAAAAAAAAAAACGCTCATATTTTAGTTGTCACATTTATTTTACTGAACTGAAAACAGGAATGTATAGTATATAAAATGAAGTTATATACGTCTCATAAAACGTGTTATAAGGGTTGGCATATCACGCCTACTTCCCGCACTTTCCCGCAAAATGCTATTTGCCCCTTTTGCGACATTTTACCTTTTTGGAATTAAAAAGTGTATAAAAGATAGATCCTTCGTAGTTCTCATAAAAATTTGCTACATAGCAAATTTAATGAAGCGTTTAAACGAAATAAAATATATATAATCACATATATGTGTACATATATAGGTGAAATCAAAGTAGTACATGCAATACCCTAGTGCTATGCGCAGAAGTAATAATTCACCAGAAATTATGCAGAATTTCGCATTCCTCCAATAACCTTTTTGATAACTGGAACTCAAAAAATGTAATGAATAATTTTATATGAACCATTTTAAAGCATTGTCAATACTTACAAGAAAAGAAAAAAAACAAAAAAAAAGTAATAAATGGCTAAAAATGATTATAATTCTTTTCCTTCGATATGCAATAATTTAAATAATATTTATATTTTTAATATAGAACCCATCTTCAAGGGAAATATAAAAAAAATATCTGTATAATAATTAATGTAATACTCATAAAATGAGCGAATATAATGCTGTAAATGCAGTATAAAGTATTTTTCATAGGGCATAAATAAAATATTGAATAAGAACAAAAAAAGAGAGACTACGGTTTCTTGTATAAAAATATTGAAAATGAAGGAATCGCACTATAATGATTTGGCGTAAAAATCGAATTCACGCAAGGAATTAGTCATTCAAACGTTAATTACAATCAATATAGTGAAAGGAATTATAAATAATTACTAAACTCGGCATGTAGTGTATGCGTAATTATAACGAAGGGCATTTTTTTTAAAAAAAAAATAACAAAAATGTTAATTTATCATAACCTTAGAAAGGGTCCAATACGTTACGAAAGAATGAACAATTTGACTACGATAAGGTATGAATAGCTCAAATCTTAGTATAATACATTATAGTAAAACAAATTTGAGAAACAATGAATAACACAAAACTTCTATTATTTAAGATTAAACAGATATAGTTCCAATAACTCCTAAATGGATGCTGTCTGAAATCGGTCCTCTTCATTAATGCTAAAAAAATTTATCACATAATGCACATTTGCAAAATATTTTTGCTCATATTTGCTCATCATTTACGAAATGTATTATCTGATTCTAAATAAGCAGGTATTCAATTTAGACCAAAAATGTAAAATCTATTTATTTTTCCAATAAAGAAAATAGTAAAATGTCAGATAAAGAGCCACTTACCAGAGAAAGTAAAAGCAACACCCCTATTTTAAATTCTCAAATAAAAAACCCAATTGTTCTAAATATTGTTCTATAAGGAACAAAAAACATACAGCAGAGAGAGTATGTCAAAATGGATACATAATGATATCCAGCTAGTATACCATGTTCATGTCCGATGACATATAAAAAAAAATATCTACTCGCACACATTTTAGCATATAGCCTAATGGGACACGACTGTATATTATTTTTTGCCCATGGAATACAAAATATATTTTTTCCTATAAAATTTCAAATATTCAAAAAAAGGCTAAGGAAATAAAATGTATATGCAATACTTATAACTTATACGCTTTGATAGACAATAAAACCACTGGACATCAAATCAATTAAACTATTTATATGCCATTCCCATGTACCAGGAATATTGAAACTGGTGACATGGAAATTTTTCATGCCTTTTTATGCATAGTAGGCAAATAATAAATATAGTTAATGAAACGAATATATTCTTTAAAGTACACTTTTGCTAGATTTATTTTCTAATAAAGGCAATACGTGTTTTATATATAGCTCTCAAATATGTTTATGGTTCTTCAAAAAAAAAAGTCATTTAATTTTCATAAAATCAGTGCTACATATAATATATTATAATAACATACGAACATAATTTACGTTAAAAAAAAAAAAAAAAAGGAAAAATATACGGAAATAAAGCTTTATAATGAAGAAACACTGAACTAAATTTCAATTTAATATATGTTCATTATACATAAATCAAGGACAAACGCATAAATTTTTTTTAAGATGTTTTTTTTACCAATTGAAAGAAAAATGTACATATACATTCATACAAACACATACATATATATATCAAAATATGGCACGTAAAGCACATTCTAAATTGATATAATAGGATATATGCGATGCAAAAATTATAATCTCAAATGCAAATTTTTATAAATTGTATTTTTTCCCATTATAACGTGTAATCCATTTTTTCATTTTAGGTGAGCATTATATTTATTATATTTCAGTTTTTTCTCTTTCTGCACATGCAAATAATTTTTCGAATTATACTGGAGTTTTCCCTATTCTTCGTATTTTCAGATTTATTAATACATACCCACTATTCGTCTACAAATTAAGGAGAATTAATTAATAATAAAAGATTTCTATAAAAAAATAAAAAAGCTGAAATCTTGAAATCTTCCTCTATTTGATTAACATCCGAATTATATATATTTCGCAATTTATCTTTTTCCAATTGTATAATTTAATGTGTACTTCTACTATTGACAATAATTCCAAAGAAATTACACTTTCTTGAAACAAAAATAAAATATTTCCTAATTAATGCGAGCATACAAACTTCAAATAATTATTTTCTTATTTTCTTTTTTCTCTTTATAAAATTTTCTTCTTAAATTTGGTCTTCTAATTCTTTACACCATGTATTCCATTGTTTGTTGGATGTCCATTTTTTTGTGAAATCTCCTTCCCATTTTTTAAATGAGCTGTTGGCCTTCTTTTCCCAGTCTTTGCAGTGTTTTTTAGTTTTCTTTAAACATTTCTTTTCCATTTTATCGGTACATTTGATCCATTCTTTAGTTTTTCCAGCTGCCTCTTTTTTTTTCCATTCTTCATCATCAAGTTGTTCCTTAACATTTGCTTTCCATTTGTTCCATTCGGTATTGGTCCAGTCTTGTAACTTGTACTTATTATAGTCTAACCATTTTTGGAATTGTCTATTCATGTGGTGCTTTCCTTCACTTTTGACCCATTTATTCCATTGGTTATCATTCCAGCTTTGTGTGGATTGCAAGAAATCTGATTTGCAGTCTCTATCGATGTTTCCTGTATAACTCATCCACCTCTTTTCCAAGTATTTACAGAATTTTTGAAGTTCATCTTCTTTCTCCTTGGTCCATTCGTACCTTTGGGTATCCATGGTACCTTTGTATCCTGAGAAATCTTTCTTAGCTTGCTTCATCCATTTGTTCCAGTCTTTCATTTTTCCTCCATCAGAGGTTTCTGTATGCAATGCATGAGATCCATCGGTTACTGTTGGTGCAACTTCATCATCCGGTTCATCGAAAGGATTATAAGAACTTAGTCCAGAGGGGCTTGATGGTTTATGTTCAGTTTTATGTCCACCATCATTTAATGCATCATCGTCTTTATCCGCATCTCCTACTTTCACATTGCTTTCTCCAAATGGTCCTCCTTCAAAATCTTCATCACCATCTTTGGCTAGTTCCGTTTCCTAAAAGCACAATTTTTTAAAAAAAAGAAAAATATTATCGGTACGTTACAAATGTAAAAAAGGAAAAATAAACGCAACTTTTGAACAACATCTACGCGATCATTATTGTGTTCACAATATTTCATGCAATACATATTTTACGTATATATATACGCGTGTGTTTGTTTCTATATTTATAATTCTTTTCTTTTTTATCGTACAGCTGCAGAAGCATAGAAGCGTATATCAGAACTTGGGGATAAAACAAATAAGGATCCAGATAAAAATAAAACGGTAGATAACAATCTCATTTTGAAGAAAATTATAAAGTTAAAATGGTTATTTATATTCTTATAATTTAGCGGAAAGAAAACCCTCAGAAGAAATTCAAATATGTAGTATTTTTTTTCTTCCTTTTTTTTTATACGTTTTCCCGGTATTTTCTAAGTAATAGTTTTCAATAAATATGAAAGAAACAGTCTTCTACAGAAAAAATAATATAAACTTTGTAAATTCTAATTATAATTAAAAAAATCAAATAATATTAATTTTATAAAGTATTCCGCATATTTTCTTAAGAAATTTATTTAAAAAATATTTTAGAATTATCTTCTATAAAATTAAGATTATATATATAAAAAAAAAAAAAAAAAAAAATTCTTTTAACTTTTTTAACTTGGCATGCGGTAAATAAAAAAGAAAAAAAAAAAAAAAAGAATAACAAAAAACAAGAGGATAATAATTTTAACTAAATATAGTCGACTGTACGCAAAATTTACAGCATTATTCTCATATAATACTTTTTTTTAACAGATATTTTCAAAACATAAAACAATTTAAATAAATGAATGCAAATTTTTATTAAATTATTTTTTTTCGTATAATATATTTTAAGTTCTATATCAACGCATATTTTCAGCTTAAAAAAGTAAGAGTAAATTGCATTCTACAAAATAAGAATAAAATTTTAGAGGTAAAGCAGTATTTTAAAAATATTTTATTTGTACTTTTAAATACAGTTTAGAAAGTCCAATAAAAAAATATGCATGTCCCCATTCTTAAAGTAACTTTTTTTTAGTTTTTTTAATTTGTATATACTATTATGTTATTCGTAAATTAATTTATATAAAGGTTAAAATATATTTTATATGCTTATCGCAATTAATTTCCGTGTGTGCGATCTCTTTTACATTATTCTTGGCAACTATATATAATGTAATATCTTTCATTATGTGTAAAAAAAATAGACTTTTCATATGAACAGGAGTCAAATGAAAAAGATATTAATTTTTTACGGTTAAATATTGCGTTTAATGTTTATTCAAAATAGAAAAAATGAGTGATGGATGGGACGATGATTAGTTCTTGCTCATTGCTAATGCAGAAGAAACTAGTAAAGGGACAAGTAATAACGTTTTACGGTAATATTATGTATTCCTTTATTTTTGTATACTCTTTTTTTTACCATCTCTATTGTTTTTTTTTATAATAATAATGAAATCTCATTAGAAAAATTTTCTAGTGTTATGAATCCTTTGATCTAATGTTTGTCTTATTTCCAAACCTTGTATGGTTGTTTGAATGACCATATTTTATTAATAAATACGTTCTCATGCTTCTTCTATGGTTTCTTTGAAAAAAATTGAATTTTTCCCATTCAAACAGAAGAATTTTAAGAGGGAAGAAATAGAATTAAAACGAAATAATTGCATGAACAAAATAAGAATTTTTTAAAACTGCATGAAAAATGAAAAAAATTGCAGAACAAAATTGCATGATATATAATAATAAAAAAAGGAGAAAAAAAGGAAATTTTTACAATCGAAAATTATTACAAGATTATAATGTCTTTCATTTGAATTAATGCCCACCTTTTTCATTTATTTTATAAAAAAATAATTAAAAATGCTTATTATTCTGGATTACTTTTTCTCGTTATTCCTTTTTAGTTGATTTATTTTGCTATTTGTATTGTTCTGTGTTACTATTTGTTAATTATAATTTATCCCAATAAAAATTATTAGTATTCTTGGAAAATTGGAAAACGTGTCTATTCCTCTAATTCTCTGTACAATTTTATTAATATAATTCTAGCTAAATTCTAACATAAAACATGAAAGGATAACAGAATCATTTTTTGAAGGACAATTTTCTGTTAGGTTAAATTATACGAATGAATTTTTTAAAATTAAAAAATTCCCATTTGATTGAATAAAAATATTTTTTGGCGTTAAAACTATGTAAAAAAATTAAAATTGAAAAAATTAACAAAAAGTTCCTCATAAAACATCAATATTTTTTCTTCGAAAGACTGTAAAGCCAGCAGCCTTTTTTAAGTATGATCAAATATTAATACAATGGTTGTTATATTTTATATATCAGTGTGTCCATAAAACCAAAAAAGTCTTATTCCATTCTTATGAACATTTTTATAAAATAATAAAAGCACTGTCTAATTTTACAATTGGTGTAAACCTTTTTATTATGCATACACTACACATTTGCATAACTTATTACAGTGAATATTACTAATCTGTAAAAATTGTGCTTCTTCATAATACTCTTCATAGTATTACACATAAGTATGTTTTTCAAACATTAGTAAAGCTTAATGAGAAAACACAGAATTCGAATCTGTGCATAGCTCTTATTAGATTAATTTTCTCGACCTAAAAGCACGTGTGTATATATTCTACTGGCATATATGTTTATAACGGAACTAGACCTATAACTAAAGAATGATTACCACGAAAATACATAGAAATTCTACCATTTCTTAAGTCTAAATTAATCATCCTAGAAAAAATGGTAATGTATAAAATGCATAGGTTAAATAACGCTTTTACGGTATCTTAAAATTTCCTTATAAAGAAAAACTAAAATAAAAAAAAAGAATAAAAATATTACATGGACCCACGCCCCTTCTTAAGTCATCCCGTTAGTATGAGAAAATTATATTATTTTTTGTCTTATGTAATATAACTTTATCGTTGAAAATGTAACTACTCTTTCGTATAACCTGTGTAGAAGCACGTGAAGAAGGAAGTTGTCCATATTATTTATTTCTTTTAAAAAACTGATAATAACATTCTTCTTCTTCTTTTTTTACAAAGTGAACACCTATAAAATATGGATTCTATGCTCTCTCTTAATTCGTTACATTTACAAAAAGTATTGCATTTTTTTTTAACATTTCTTTATTTTCATAATCACGATAACTTTATTCTTCAATTCTTACATTTGGAATTGCATCCCCCCTTAATGGCCTGTTTGGTCTTATGCCCAATACGTTATTGAGACTGTTTTCATTTCTACACCATGGTGTTGTATAATTGCTTGACAAAATTTAAAACCAAAAATTAAGAATATAAAAATATTATACCTTTTTTATAATAAGATTTTAATTTTAAGGAAGGAGAATTAAACAAGAAAGTGTAGAAATTATTTTACATTGTCTTTTATATATTATACATCATAAAAGCAAGCGCATGATAATATTAGAATATTGAAGGCAAAAGTTCTAATCAAGGGGACGAGCTTATTTGTTTTTTTTTTTTTTTTTTCCATATTTTCTTCACTTAAAGTTTATTAAATTAATTAAAATTGTAGGAAATGTATTACATTTATCTGTTTATAATTCTTCCTTTTTCTTTTTTGATAATATACATAAATGTCCACTAAAATGTGTCCTGCGCCCCCTGCGCATGATTTATTTCCGCAAATTCAAGATATGGTACTTCTATTTATTAAAATATGAAATAATAGATTAATATAATAAAACAAAATATTTTGAGAATAATAAAAAAACATTAATGGACCACTTTAAAACTGCGAAGATAACAATATTGTTAATTAAAATAAGATTATTTATTTACATTCTAACGCGAAATCCAAATGCACACATAATTTAATATCTGTACATTTGTGTGTGTTCCAAAAAAACAAAATTTCAAAATAAAAATAAAACATATAAATATATTAATGGAATACTTCCATTTCATCTTGAAATACTGAAGATACATCATGTATATAAAATAATGGACAAACCCTTCCTCATATGCAAATGTTACAAAAAAGCATGGACAATCAAAAATATGTTATTTTCATTCTTCCATAACGATTGAAGCACATAGGCAAATTACCCATCGTTTTATCTAATTAAAAATAACCCTTTCATAGTCATGTGCACAACGGAAAAGTGATGCAAGAAAAAAAAAAAAAAAAAAAAATTAACATTGAAATTATTATATAAAAATATACTTACCAATAAATACCAAAATGTCCATGTTTTAGCATATTTTGGTGTATAACCGAGTTAGTAAAATTATAATAAGTTCGAGGGACATGTTTTTAAATGGGGCTATTTCCATTTCTTCTTTTTTTTCGTGAATATAAATTTAACATTTTTTCTTTCTTAATTTCGTAATATGGACAAACCTTATTTCAAGCAATGCTCTGTATTAAAAACATAACGAATTGATGTACGACTTCTTAATATGAATTATGGATCACGTTCTGGGTCCTATTATTTTTACAATGCACGGTACATTAATTAGCTGTAGTGTTCCATAGAGTACTTTATAAAATATTTTCTTCAAACATTTTACCTTTCATTTATTGTAAATTTAATAATACAATAAATATGCGTTCTGCATAACATTATCTAAATTTGAAATATATTATATTATGAATAAATAAAAAATTAGGATGTAGAATAATAATATGCCGGAAGAATTATACTGTATTGCGAAACATTTCTAAAATAAATGGATATAGAATTACTAATCTGCTCTGTTTTGTATCATTAAATTTGTCCCATATGAATGTAAAAATACGTAATTTCCTTTTCACGAAAATTGCTGTGTTTGTCCTTGTATTGAGTATATGGAATTGTTCCTATGAGGTACGAAAGCAAACAAATTTACGAAATTCGCGTAGGACAGTGTATATATTTATATGTACATTTTAATTCATATATTTATTATAATGCGCGTTTTTTGAAGCAAAATTTTAATTCGCTGCGAAAGTAAGCTTTTTAATAATTTTCTGAATCATGCATCCTTTCATTTTAGGTATTCAGCTTCTGTGATCACCATAATGGAAGAAGAAACAGGCAAAATGACATATTATTAGGTGTTAGAGCAAGTAGGTTGCTCTTTGGAGAATATAACGTAGTAAAGGAAACAGAAGATAATTCTTTAAAAGGAAGATTTGTTAACATATTAGAGAAAGATGGTAATGAATTTTCTAGACACTTAAGTGCTTTAAAACATGATGAAAATTTTCCAAACCAATTAAATTTTTGTACACATTATGGAAATGAGCAAAGGCCCCCTAATGCATTAATGCGCGATTATGGTTCTGAATGTGGATTTAGCCTTTCAAATTTTTATGAAAATTCTAAAAAACCATTATATGAACTAAAACGAAGTGCCTCTGATGACAGCATATTTGGTGGCTTAGGAGTGGCTGATTCTTACGAAAGTATCGACCATATATCGAATGACAGTCTTGACAGCTGTGGACTAGATATAGTGAAAAATGAAAAACACTTTACAATGGCAAATGCTATAAGTGAACAAGAAGAATTCGATAAGTTAATAAGAGAGCATAAATCCGGAAAAGCTACCGAAAGGGGCATATATGGACTTTTAAAAAAAGTTGATAGAAAAGTCGAATCAGAAATACTAACACTCATGAAATATGATTTAGGTTATGATAATAATAAAGAGCACAGAGGTAAATGCAGAAGAGGATATAAGAAATTGCTTAATGATATAAAGAAATATAGAATATTCGTACCCCTTATGATTTTTGGTACAATTGCTGTGGTACTAATGCCACATATTTTCTTTGGTTCTATTGTGCTTAGTACTGCTGCTTTTTCCACTTCATTCTTCAAATTATATTTTGTATCATTATTGTCATCTTTTATTTTGGGCACCTACTATCAGATTAAATATGAAAAATGCAGTAACATTGTAGGACGCTTTTTAAAAAATAAGAAGCGTCCTTGTTTAAAAAATAAAGTACCACCAGCATATGTTGCTTTTAGAGATCTCTAAAATTTTTTGCCATAATATGAGCATATACTTGGAATAATATATATTCAAGGAGACCAGTATATTTATGTGTGTGTCTAATACAGCTATGACATATATGATATATTTATTGAATTCAGTTTATTCAAAAATGAAATTCGTTTGACAGTTTTTTTTTTAGTTTTCTAATCCATTTTTTGTATTATCATTTGAACGTTTTATTTAAATTCATATGCGCAATTCATGTGTGAAAAATATGCTATGAAAAACAAATCCCTTTATGCTATTTTATATTTGCATGAAACAAACTTAACTATTCATGTGTTTGTTTCAATATCTTATACACCAAGTTTAATTTGTATTAATAACCCTTTTTTTTTTTTCATTAATATTTTAGAAAACATTTAAAGAAATAAGTAGAATAAATTATACTATTTTGACTATTACTCTTTTCATAAAGAGTTCACGCATATATGGGAGCATTATCAGAATGGATGCTTTTTTGGAAATATCTTTTACATCTCTTCTTAACATAAGTTGGTCATATATAAAACGTGAGACATATTGTCATTTTATCATGTGCTATATTTGTAATGAAATTATCACATTTATTTTGTGCACTGAAAACATGAACAACTTTAATAATGTGCTTACATTTATACTTTATTACTTTTCCTGTATATATGAAAAAAAATCTGCACATTACGATTAAATTATGCAATATTATAAAATGATTATTTCTACATGTATAAATGTAACTATCCCATTGAATTTTCAATATTGCAAACAAAAGGGAAAAACTTCATACACCACAGCTTCATATTCCCACGTTAATTGTTTTGAATATATGTTTAAAATATTGAAGCCAGTCCTCACAGAATAATTACTGATACATGCATTAAAGTCGTTACGTTCCGCGGTGTTTTATCCTAACATAGTTATTTTTTCCTGTTTGCCATTCTGGCATTTTTCTATTTTCCCATTTTCTAATATTTTTCTTATACTTAATTGTGCAAGCAGTAGTATTGATAAAATGGCCTATAATGTTGTTATATATATATACTTGACTCCTAAACTATGTATAAGTATTTTAAAAAAATATATGTTATTTTCTATATCATCCTTTTAAGTAGACAAATTAGCATTCCTTTTATGATAATTCTCATGATACGTATAAGTGGACAAAATTAAAATTCTATTTTTAGGACTAGTTTATTAATAAACATAGAAAAAAAAAACTGCAAATTTTTTTTCTTTTTTTTCTAAACTATTAAATTTCCTTTTCTATATATTAATTCACAAACATTTAAAAAGTTAATTTCGCGTTCTATTTTGCAATACAACTTTCTTCCTTTTTCTTCCATTTTAAATGCGTGATGGAAAAATTTTGTCCAAAATAGAAAATAAAATGGAACAAAAATATAATTTAACAGAAAGGAGTGTTTTTTAATTGAATAATTTACCATAAGTTAGGGACATAACTAAAAAATGGGGCCATAGGGATTATTAAATTCTGAACATTTTATTTTTTTTAAAAGATTAAGAAAATAGGAAACCCAAAATACGGTAAAAAAAAAAAAAAATGTCTTGCGTCTGCAGAGTTATTATTTTTATTAAGATCTATTTATAAATTATATAAGACGCATTCTTTTTCTTCATTTTTAATAAACAAATTAAAAAACATTTTTGGAATATATTTTTCTTAAATGCGCAATTTGTAAATGGAACGCTCTAATTTTACTTATTTTCCTTTTGTGATCATTAAGACGTAACGTGGTCATACTATGATTAATTCATAAACAAATACAGAAAGTGCGTCGTACAAAATTATTTAATTATTACATTATATATATTACGTGTAGTAATTAATTTTTCTATTTAACATATATTTCTTCGCATTTAGCCAGTCGTATTATATCTTATAATCTGCATATTTTTGCAAATAACACCTGTGTGCACTTCCTATGAATTTTTTTCTGCCTCTTTCCCCACAAAATATTATTTCTTTTGTCTTATTTTTACCATTTTTTGCAGTTTGATGAGGTATATATTATTCATAATAGGTCGGAAAAATATTACCATATATTTTTTTTTCTATCGCACTTGAAAGGATAAAATTTTCACATTTCACAGGATCCTTTCAAACAGATGAATTAACATTTCAACAATATTTCAATGCAAAATTTTTAACCAATTAATTAATGTATAATGACATTTTGCCCGTTGCGTATTTATTTTTTACAGTTATAGGAATGTTGTACGATTTAAATATGAACCTTAAAAATAATCATAAAATAATTAAATAATTCCAAAAATTTTTCTTAACCTTAGGTATATAAAATGCGCTAAAAGGTTCGCGCAAAGTTTCATTAATCTTATTTATACGAAAAATTCATAATTCATTTTTATTTTTTAAACGTAAGAAAATTTCTGAATAAATAAATATTATATATATAATGTTGAGCAATTTTTTTAGTAGTGATTTATGTTACCTTGTTTTAAATTAATTCTATTTTTTCAAAGAAGTTGTAAAAAAAATCTTAAATTTAAACCTTCCCCCACATTATGTTGATCTATTTTGTGCACACATTAATATAACGCAAAATAAAAAAAAAAAAAAGTACTTGAAAAATTTTTTGAAGGAATTAAATAAATGGTTTATATTTGGAATATATAGTAATTTTTCTTTTTTTTTACTTTTATAAATTTTTATAATTTTATTTTTTGTGAATTTTCAACTTGTGCATATGATAAATGAATTAAAAACATTTGAACTTTGTGTTTTTATATATGTTCTTATTTGTGTTTTATTATATCTACAATATGAAATTCAAGTTTATTTATACATTACATGGTTATGCCGCGATGTAATTATACTTGCTGGAACTAATTAGACTATTTTGCACTTATCTGAAATATTCCTTTACCACTCTCACTACACAAATATATATATATTTAATTTTAAAAAAATAGCAAACAAGAGTAACGCTTGGTTGCTAAGTGATATAACCTAATTTCTGTACGAATAAGCAATGTAAAACATAAAAATGTATATATTATTATAGCGCTCGCTTTTCATTTCTGTAACAACCAATTTAAAAAAAATCAAATCAAATCCATGAACCTGTGAACATTTGAATTAAACATTGATGACTTCTGTATAGATGTATAGCACTAATTCATATATAATTAAATGCTGTTTCTATAAACATTTTTGGTTGCATTCGCCATGGAATAAATTCCAGCAGAACAGAATTGCCACTGAATTTGAATAACATATTTTTTAATTAATTTCGTTTTCACGTTAGTTACAACTATTTGATCAGATAACACCAGCAACGACAACAACAATAATAATAATTATTATTATTATAAAACGTTTTGTGCTTTGTTTTTACTTTTTTCGTATTTCACTTTTTACCTATAATATTCTTTTTAGTCCTTGATAATTAATGTTTAGTTTTTCTTATAATATCAATTTAAATATATGTGTAAATATGAAATGTACACAGACTAATGTGCGCTATATAATTAGATGCACTGATATTTACAGATAGTTCTTTTTAGTGTAAAATAGTTATTTATTTATCTTTAAAATATACGCAAGGACATGAACAGAGAAGGCAAATGTATATATGTGCATATAGCAGAATTCGTTTTTCTACTGATGTTTTATAATAATGCTCAGAATTAAATTCAATGTGTACGTTATCGAAGATGAAAATTATCCTCCTTCTTTTGTATATACCAAGCATGGTGATTATTTTATCGTCCGCTTCAGAGACCATGCCTGCTTTAAGTGGGGTAAGCTAAAAAAATAGCATAAAGATTTGGGGTTGTAAGTAAAACTTATTCATTCTGCTTAAATATCAATATTTGAACGGGAAAATATGTGCATACATATTTATATATCTATCTATCTGTGTGTGTGTGTGTGTTCTTTTTTTTCCTACCCTCTGCAGTACTTTAAGAAATATAAAACAAAAACCAAAGGGAAGAGCTGTGCAGAAAGCACCACTTTACATGCCCAAGAATTCATGGATATGCAAGAAGAATGGAAAGAGGATCAGTGGGATGATTTTATGAAGGAAACAGAAGAAGATTGGGAAAAGTTCAAAACGACAATGGACAGTCTGATTACTTCATGGTTTAAAAAAAAACATATGGAATGGGAAGCATGGCTAAAAGCAATGAAAAATAGATGGGCATATTTCAACAAAAATATGGATGAAGCTGTACTTAATGTCATAAAAAATACACTAAAGTGGACAGATTACCAATGGCAAAAATGGATTATATTAATGAAAAGTAAATCGATGGAACCCGTTGAAACTTCGGGAGATGAATATATACTTGATGTTTTCAGACTAAATACCAGTTGGACAACGGCGCAATGGAAAGAGTGGATTCAGACACTAATGAGAGAATCTATGGAAAAGGATTGGGAATATTGGGTTGAAGAAGATCAATACAAATTAGATAATTGGATGATGGAAAATTTTGATAAATGGAAAAATAGAAGAATGAAGGTATGGAAAGGGAAACAGTGGAAAACTGAAGAAACCGAATATTGGACTAATTGGGAAGACAATAAATCAAAGCGTAAATCGAAAAAACAGAATGAAAGAGCAAATTGGAGTCTATGGAAAGAGAGAACAGAAAGAGAACAGAACGAATGGGACACGTATACCGAAATGAAAAAAGAGGAATTTTTTAATAAAGATGTCGAGCAATGGATAAAATGGAAATCTGAAAGGACCGAAATGTTTCACGAGTGGAAGGAAAATTTACTTGCCAAATGGATAAAGGAAAAGGAATGGCATGTGTGGACTTATAAGCGCAAAGATGTATTTAGAAGAAAATTATACTAACAAAAAACATCTAATCGAAAAAATTAAGGAAATGAAATGGATGAGAAGGGTAATGTTATATTTTAATACGACTACGGATGCATAATTAGAGCAAGTAATACAGCACGCAAAAGGAAGAAGCAGGGCAAGGAGCATAGAAAAACCGCTTAAAAAAAATAAAAGTTCTCATGTATTGTGATTTTTTTCAAATACATATTAGCTTCTTCCATAAATAGAACGAGGATAAAAAGAAAAAAAGTATAACCCAATAATCTCTAAAAAATTGGCACAGGAATTTATGTGTGAATGTAGCTCTAAATTGAAAATGTAATTATCAAGGTGGTGGTCTGTAATTGTCATATAAAATTGAAGTACCGTTTTTAAAAGTTGCTATATGAAGAAGCAACTCTATTTTTTTTTTGTTGTTCAAAGAAGACGTCTTTTATGCGCATTTTTTTTTTAGGGGATTCTTCCTTATGATGTGCGAAGAAAAAAAGTATATTTTGCACATAAATATAATAATTTTTTTTCGTTGCCCATAATGTTGATATGCGTATATACGAGTACATGTGTGTATACTCAGTTATATACTCTTTGATAAAATTAATTATAGGATTTTTTTTGTTTGTTCCTTATAAATTTGCACTTCACCATTTACCCATAATGTTTGTATACATATCACATCTTCCTGCTTCAATATTCCTATAATCAAAATTAAGTTTTTAAAGCAGTCTTTAAAAATACATAATTAAATCATTTTATTTCATGTGTCTTGCTTATTATGACAATTTGATACATACTTCGATGTTAGTGTCTTTTTTACATATTTTATTATATCGTTATTTATATGTAAAAAGCACAAGCATAATATTAGCACACTACAAAATTGCGTCATTTTTTTTTTCTGTTAAATTTTAAAAAATAACCTTAATTTCATCATTACACAATGAGAAATACATATACAGTTGTTTTGTATATGCTATTTATTTGCTTCATTTAATTCCAAACATAATATTTATCAGTAAGGAATTATAAATATATGTTAAATGATGTTAATTAAATTTCAATTCTGTTCCATTCAATGTTGAATTATCCTTTCAAAAAAAAAAAATAAAACTTTTGATATCGATGAAGCAACGGAACACACCTTTCCGTTTCTTAAATTGCCTTACCGTTGTGCCTAGTTGTGTATCAATTATTCATATCTAAATTAAGGTGACAAAAAATTAACATATATCTATTGGAGGAAAATATGATTGCTCTTACAATTAGAAGGTATTTTTTTAATTTCTAATTAAGCACTTAATTAGTCATGGACATTTGATTACATAAGAAGAATAATCTACCTTTTAATACACCATGAATAGGGGACAAATCGCGGTGTAATATTTCTATTAAGGGTTTTTTCTATAAACTACATCTATATTCATGCAGATCTCCTTTTGTATATAAATAACGCCGTCCAATAGAAGAATTTGTAATTCTAAATCATTTATAAAGACATACAACAATGTTTCGAAATGGAGTTCGCATTAATTTATTCATTTTACTCTTGGACAACGTTATTGAGTGATATGAAATACGATTAATGATTGTGTAATATGGAAAAAACGATTCTTTAAATGAAGCATTTGACAGGGATACATGTATATCATCTGATGTCTGCGTAATTAAAAAAATCTACATGAAATATGCATTAAAAAATATAATTCTTACGGCATAAAAAAGATTTACTCTTACGAATACTTAATTATTAGGTTTAGAAGACATATTTGGAAAAAACATAACAGTAAAAAAAAAAATTCTTACAAAATGATAAATGAAAAAAAAAAATTAAAAAATTACAATTTTTGCATATAGTCACCAAATTAGTTTACTGCATAATATGGTACTTCTAACGAATGTTTTCATTTTATTACATTTAATTATAAGCGCAATATAGGTTTATTCCATTTCGACTACTATAATTACTATGCTTGTCAGTTTTGTGCAAGATGATCGGCTACTTTGGCCAATGTATTTTTCGATTCATTTAATTTTTTAACCTACCCTTTTTCTCTTTTAAGCGACATTTATAATATTATTGAGTTACATTTTGAGGATTCTTCAGAAGAGTGAAGACATATTTAAAGTAAACACGTGAATATGCTTATTTGCGAATCAAAAATTGGAGTTAGTTAAAATGTTTACGCTCTACCTACTTATTGTCCTCTACTTCAATTTATCACATTTTCACGTTTATCAATGAAGAAAAACTTGCATATGTTTTGTCTTACATGCACATTTCTTCGCCATTCACTTAGATGTATGCTGAATAGAAGAACGGTTTTATTTTAATAATGCTAATTTTATTACTTTTTGCGTTTTACACATAACAGCGTACTTTTTATTTCACACAGTTCCTGCAACACACGTCAGGAGATCAATTATCACGGAATCATTTCTATCGATTTGCAATTGCAACGATTTTATTTTCTTCTCCTACACCTTCACCATTCCAATGATCAAGAGATGAAAAGCATTATATGAATACATAATATTATTCCATAGATAATTATACTATGTTAATAAAATTATAAATCAATACTAATAGTTTACTTGTTTATGATTTTGTACTTTAAGTAGAATTTAAAAATGAATAAAACATATGACATGCTATAACATGACATTTGGTGATACAATATGACACATTAATTTGATATTAAGCCAGTATAACATGTAAGAGTGAAAAAAAAGGCACTTTTTTCAGGATAACAAAAAAACAAAAAAAAAAAAAAAACAGATGCCACTGTAAGTGTAACATCTCACATTACAAATTAAACAAATTCCCACATATATGCACAAATCTATATACATGTTTGTGCACATATACAGGATCGAAGTAGCTTTCTACATTCTTTTCATTATAAGATAGTTCTCCGCACAAATGGTATTTTTTTTAATTATTCTTTTAAGCACAGATTCTTCGTGGCCCTGACACGTTTTGAAGCCAATTCATAATTTTATTTAAGACCCTTTCATTTCCAGGTTCCATAGTTAGCATATGCTCCATATAATCTAACATGTGTAGTTCTTTATTAGCAATATTTAGTCTATTATAAAATGAAACAACGCCTTCAGGATAGCACAATCTGTCCCTCGCTGAATGGATAAACAATATCGGGATATCTCTTGGCATGTATCTCATATCATAGTCTAAATTATCCATTGCTTTTAAAATTTCATATGCAAATCTGCATGTTATACCTCTTCTACAACGCATTCTGTCATATCGACCTATGTCACGAACATATTGAAACGTTTTATACGGAAGTTCGCATAGAATCCTTAATGTTGGTAAGAAATCAGAAAAAATTCTTGACAAGGGCATAAAGAAACATTTATATGTATATGAGCTTGGAACCCCTAACGGTTCTATGGCAATCATACCAGATAATGATACACAACCTCTTATATTTAGTCTTCGATTAAGGCCCCTATATTTTCCGACTATCTGTAATGCCCTTAGGGCAACATTTCCGCCCATAGATTGACCAATTAGATATACTGGAAGAGGTGCTGTTATTCTATTGGCCAAATTATTATTACGAGACGACTCACTGCCTCTGATGTTACTACTACTACTATTACTACTGTTAGTACTGTTACTACTATTACTACTGTTGCTACCGTTACCACTGTTGCTACCGTTACCACTGTTGCTACCGTTACCACTGTTGCTACCGTTACCACTGTTGCTACTGCTACTATTCCTGTTTCTATCTTCATTTAAATATCGTATGCTATCATCTTGAATTTTTGGAATATAATCGAGCACATCATATACTAAATCATCAAATTTGTTTACATTAAGGCTTAAATTTTCCCACCCTTGTGATTCGCCATGACCTTGTAAATCTAATCCAAAAACGGAATATCCATTTTTGTTGAAATGCTCAATCCAGCTGTCTTTATAAACATAAAAATTGTTTCCGTCCATTAATAGTGCTCTATTATTATTTAACACATGGACGTTATGCCTCAAAAATGAAAATCTCGTGTGTGAATTTAATCCATGGATTAATACAATGATGCCTACCGCATTCCTTACTATCCAACCGTATGTTTTTAATAGCAAACCATCCTTATTAAAAAATGAACGAATCGTTGGTCTTCCATCTAGCTGTTCCCTGCTACGCACTATTCTCATATCCTCGTTATATACTTCATTTTCAACCATTATAATCACACAAAAAAAAAAAAAAAAAAAAATTAACTTCAATTAATTCATAATATTAAAAAAAATGATAATAATAAAAATACATATTGTATTGTTATTTACGTATAATGCATATATTCATATAGCGAATTTTTAAGTCATCGAAAAATGTTCTTTTATAAAAATGCTAAATGTTTATACAGCATATTCTGCAGAATAATACAAATGATAAGTTAAACAAAAGGAATACTCATCATAAAAATAATTTCCTAAAAATTTTAAAACAAGGTGCACAAATTATAAAACAAATTTAATCCTGCCATGCGTGCGTAATACTTCTGCAAACATATTTTTACAGAGTTGTAAAAAAATAAAAATATTTGTTTAGACATGTAAATAAAATCATTAAACAAATTTTAAAATATACAAATTCTGTAAAAAAAATTATTTTTATTTTTTATATATGTTATATAAATTATTAGGGCATTCAATTTACACAAAAATGATCCTATTTTCCAATTGATAAAAAATATATTACTATCATCTATTTTCTTAATGGAACATGGTTACATATATTTTTTGCTCTTATGAGAATTATATTAGCAATATGAATTATGATAATACTCAATATTTTCTCAGTAAATGCTATTACATAATTTTTTTACGTTTATAATTATATCCGCCTTGAGGAGCAGTTAATTAGGCGTATTCCATTAAAGCATGAATATTAACAGAACTGCAGTTCTTAGTATTATTTATTTACTGGTATTATGTATATATAAACACATATAAATACCTATGAAATATGGACATATAATTAACATATTGTACATAATATATGTGAAAAAATTTCACATTAAGATTCGCAAATATAAACACCATTAAAAAAAGGAAATGTTTATAATTAAACTGGATATTTTTTTTAAGTTTCTCTTCATTTATTCAAAATTCTGCAAAAAGTAAAAGGCCTCTATAATATTTTATTTTTAAAGATTACCCCTGATCATTTTTTCTCATATTTTTACGTATTTTTTTTATTCTTGCCCCGTTACATAAAATTAAAAAAAATAAAATATATTTACATTAATATATATATTCCTACTAAATCTATGAAAAATGATCAGTTTATTATTTCTCCCAGTTTTACTGCTATTTTTTCATTAGTATAACAGAAGAAAAGAAGGAAAAAAAGAAGCATTCTCTGTCCTCTTTATGAATGCGAATAAACAAATATAAACGTGCTATAACTGATTTTCTCTTTTTAGATTTTAAAATAATTATTATGAGGGAGTAACATTTTTTTCATTTTTTACACCTACTTTTAATTACAGAAAAAAATTGGGTTATTATTACAGCATTTTGAAATAATCATACGCAGACACAAAAATACGCATTTTATTTTTATTTAAGTGCGAAAAAAAAACAAAAGATGCCATTTATTTACACAATGCAGCATAGTACGAATTATTGTTTTTCAATGAAATGTAAGAGTAATATACAGATTCTCCAATTATAAAGAATTCAAAGCTGAAATGAAAAACCGCATAGAGTATTTATATTATATATTGTATTTATAACGTATATAATTTCAGTTGTTCAAAATTTGTTTTTCCATCTATTTTATGTTTAATGTTATGCCCTTACTCTGTTGGTATTTCTTCTCGTTAAAGGCAAGGCAATATTTTTATCCTATTTTTAACATGTATAGCCATGTTATTGTCCGTAAAGTAAAAGAAAAGCGTCTTTCCATTAATTCATCAAAAATGATTCTTCTTTTTTACAATAAAAAAAAAAAAAAAAAAAAACGGCATCGCACAATTTTTAATTAAATTTCTTGTAACGAATATAAGTAATAACATACTAACGACAGAACAAATACAGTTCACTACTGTTATAACTTCCCGTCGCTTTGTTATATTTAAATTGTTAAAAGGATTATTTCATATCTACTTTTTCCATGTAGTCATATGCACTTTTCATAAATTCTGTATATTCGCTATATGAGAAATAAAACTATGTTATATTAGGCAATAGTTTTCTTTAAGTGAATTTTCTTATTCAAGCAATTTAAGATCCTTTCATTAAAGAGAATGAAAACATATTATGCAAATTAAGACATAATGTACGAAAAATTTTCGTTCCTCATTTACATCGCGCAATCTTTCCTACATCTATGTAATTTTAGTGTACTGAATTAAATTATAATTACTTATAATCTTAAAAAAAGTTGCAGGTATTTTTATGCAAGAATATTCAGCTCTATTTAAGAAAAAAAAAAAGACTGTTACATAAATAAGTGTTATACATAATGTATAATATAGTGTGTTTTTACCTTTCTATTTTAATGTTGTGCATAATTTTCTATATCGTAAGAGGACTACGTATAAACAGAAATGTTATAAGTGTTGCACAGTGCACGTGGATTTTTTGTTAAGATTTGTTCTCAACATTTTATGGTAATCCTTCTATTTATATGATATACAGAAGATGTTTCAACAACCAATAGGATTTAAAAAAATATATATATTTATATATAATAAGATATATATTATGCAATACAAATGGACAACTCCTTTAATTTTTATGCAATATTGTGTAAAAAATATAATTGATCATTTGATGTGTGCATTAACATTAAAGCAAAAATAAGTATTCTCTTATTCATGGAGAAAACTAAAAAGTGAAGAATTTTAAAAAGCCTTCCCAAGTTTTTTTCATACTGAAATTCTACATAAATTAATTTTGACAATTTTACTATATACAGCGGTTTAAATAAATACATTCGCAAAAATAAAGGGAGAAATATTTTATTAGCATGCTAAGGATGTACATTTATTTGAATATTTAACGTTCTATTTATTACGCTCATTTATTTTTTTAGAACAAAATAATTAGTAAACAATAAAATAAGTGTTGTAAAGAATTTCTCTCCTCTGACATTTCACTTTTTAATTGTGTTTTTTTTACATAGATCAATATTTTTAAAGATTGTAAAAGGCACAACGGTTTATTTTGTCCTATTTCTGAATCGCGAATATTTTGGAAAACTGAAAAATTCTAATATAAATACTTCAAAAAATAGGAAAGCTCTTTTTTCGGCAAACTTAAAGGTTCATCTTTAACATTTATGTTAATATGCAATTAAAAATATAGAACAAAAATGGGTAAAAATATGAACAATTTATAGACACATACATGTATATAATGCACAAGGTTTTAAGGATAAAGTGCTTTTAAATATTTGATTTATACTTTTACGCAATTTTAAATTTCTGAATTATCCTTATAATTGCATTGTTCCTTAAAGCAAATAGATCTAAATGATACAGAAATTGTTTGATTTATCTAAGCGTATTAAGCTAAAGTGATTATACTTGACGCATTCACTGTAAGTATGAAATAAAAGGCATAATTTTCTATATATATAAAATAAGTCATTAATTTAGGTTCCACTTAATAGGGTTGCCTATTTTAATGCTTCAAAACCGATAAATTATTTGCGTTGTTCGTTCAGTGAATGCTTTGATTTATAAATTCCCAATTCATTTGTTCCTACTTTATACGTTTCTCCTCTGACCAAATGGAATATTTCCGCAAGAATATTTTTATAGTTAATTTATATAGCATAATAAAAGATACGGACTTGTCAAAATTCAAAAATGTGTATTTTTTCTAAGGGTATGAATAAAATACATGATGTTACCACGAAACTTATACATATAACGCACTTTCTATGTGTATATTCCCCTTACAATATATGCAACTGACACAGTGCCGTTCGATGCTTTTAAACGCGCACACATTTCGCCACTAAAATAAAAGGACGACTTCTGCAAATTATGAACGTTTATATAAAAAAATGAAAGTGAAAAAAATCGGGAAATAAACATAAAAATAGATATGCACACAAAGTTGCAGATGTATCATTATTATATGACAACACTTAACATCCTTTGACGTTGTGAGGCATTTTTCATTGCAAGTACACGTTTACTTTTCTGTGTCAAGAAGATGTATAAAGTATAATGTTTCGTCTGCATCAAAAATAGGTAAAATATGTATGTGATATAAATATAACAGCCAATGTTTCGATTTTACTGGAGTTTTAAAGGCCTTTTGTTGGAAATCAAATCACGCATTATTTGTCCGTCAGTCGGCTGCTATCTCCATAAGGGTTAAAAAATAAAATTTGCCTTTCCTCCCGTGGATCATTCAATCACGTAGAAATAACGATGCAATTAAATCCTTCAATATGATATATATATATGTATATATATATGTGTGTATGCTTATGTAATTACGTTCGAGCAAATTTCAATTCGACGGATATTCCTTACACGAAAAAACACATTCTGTTCTGAAGAACAATTCTTCCCAATATGAAATGAACACAAAAAAACTACGCATGTGCAGAATTTTTTTCTTCGCATATATAGAAACTCCTCCTTTAATGTTTTCCTCTTTCATATACATTTTTTGTTCCTCCTTTTCAAGCATTTTTTGGCCGCTTGTTTTTGCTATTTTTCGAACATATTTTAGCCTTTTTTTTTTGTGGCCCCCTTTTCACGGCATTTTGCCACATATAATTCTTCCCATTTTTTCGCCTTTTTTTGTTTCTCGTAAAATTGAAAAAACTGATCAATATCCTCTTTTTTTTTTGAAGTGCAAATATGCGAAACGTATACATGGAAACTTTTGTGGTCTGGTTGTTTGACCCACTAAAGAGCCAAATTTTGACCGCAACGGGCATTTTTGTGACCAATACAAATTCACACCACTGAATGCATGCACATGTGAAAATAATTAAAAAGCAAAAAACAAAAAAAAATTATCAACGCCTTTTCAGAATAATAATCGCAACTTGAATTAATTGTACATATTTAATTGTGCATATTTAATTGTGCATATTTAATTGTACATATTTATTTGTACATATTTAATTTGTAAAGTGCAAAAAACAGATTTAATCGATAAGCGATCAGAACACAAAGTAATTCACCAAACGATAGTTCTACAACACAGTAACCCCTTAAATAAATAATCGTGTGATTATCTGGACTTAACAAAAATGAAGGCTTCAAACCATTTAAGCGTTTTTGTTTTATTTTTATTTCTGATTGCAATAATTCCCTGCTTAGCTGTTTATTCGGAAATACCCATTGACAAATTAGACTACGAAACAATTAAGGTGAATGAAAAAATACGATCGAAATCAAGAAAGGATATACTGATGCTGATGTCACTTGTATGTGGAAGCATTCTTATGGCATATGCAACCCTGTGGGGAATCAGAATTCATCATACATTGAAACATGACCCAAGAGGCAAAATCCCAGATCACGAAGAAATGACCGAGATGGAGGATCCCACAATGTCTTCTTAAAATGATGTGCTGCACCAAGGGACAGGAGATATCTGAATTATTTTGGTACTCCTGTGCCGTACATTTGGGGGATTTTTTTTTTTTTTTAAATATCCAATTCGTGGAAATAAGAGCGTTAAAATATTCAGCTGTTCTGTTATTTTTCTGCTAAGTGTAAATAATTACATGAATGTGTGTTCCATGACCTCCGAATATATATATATATTTTTTATTTTGTACCACCTAGCGTGTAATCATAGAGCATTTCTAATTGTGTGCGTAATTCCTTTTCTTTTTTGAGCACTTTTTTTCTTCACGTAGGACATTGTATAGAGAATTCTTTTATTTTCCTGTGCGTATCGATATTTTATTTTTTCCTAAGTAATATGCTTCGTGATTTTTTTAGCTTATATTTTTTATATTCTAACGAAAGAATTCATTTTTAGACCCCTTTGTAGATTCATTTGTAGGACAAAATGACAAGTTGCATTATGCCGCTCCGTGTGTGCATGTTTACATCATTCTTCACACATGTTCATCGCGTATGTAGAGTACCAACCTAGTAACCTTGTTCGTAAGTAATATTATAATATATAAATTATAAAGAACCATAAAATTGAAAAGTTAAGTTCGCAAATAATCTTACACTTCAATCATTTTAAAAAACTTTAAAGCGTCAAATAGTATTAAGAAAGGAAATAGGGGGGGGCACAGGGGGATTCCTATCCATTACACCATTACTGTATGGACGAGAAAATAGATACCCACATTGAGAATTCAAAATGGGGAATGCTCTTCAGATCAATATTTTTTTTCCGATCATTTCTTTTTTTTTCAACAATCCAACAGTTCACGTTTTGGAAGCATCAACATAGCACAATGTTGTGGATGCAGAAGGACAAAATTACTACCATACCTACGCACATTGTTCTATATCTATCATTTCACTTTTGTGAAAACTGCACAACTTTGGCATTTCACCATATATTCATTTTTTGGTAAATTTTTCAATTATTTTATTCCTCGAATTAACTGTAAACAAAAATAAATACGTAAAACTATAACAAATTAAAATGGCGGTCGAACGAAAAAACGACATTTAATGAAAAGGGCACATTTTTATATCAGTATAACAATACAATAATAACTACAAATTTGATAAATGAACTTACAAAAGGAGCATTACATGGTAAAATTTAAGCAGAGTTCTTATTTATGAAGTAAATTTATAATTTTCCCTTTTAATTTACAAAGAACACACAAATTTCTACACACATGCCAGGTAAACTATTCTTCAAAATTGTGATCGAGACTATACTTCGTGTACTTCCCCCGTATAGTTTTCCACGCGGTTCCCCGCACAATTCTCACAAATGGGTACATTGTCTAATACAACCATGAAGCCATAATTTCCTTGAATTGCTTCAAATAGCTGTAAATAATTCTGGAAACACATTTTAACTATAAAATGAAAAAAAAATTCCGAAAAATGCTCACGTCTTCAACAATAAGTTCTACGTATTGGGCTAAGATTCCCCATGTAAAGGCACTGTTAAATGATGCTCATATGCCTACTTACATATATAATATTTATTACGATAATAGAAGATGTCTTCCCATTTTTATAATAATTTTTCGATTATTTGATTTCGACGCTCATTATAACATACTTTTGTGAAGTCCCTTTGACAAATTACACTTAGAAATTGTTGCACAAGGCCACCCTCTTCCTATATCCTAAGAATCTTTTATGCAAATACTTAAAAAGAAATTATTTAAATGATACATTCTTTCTTTTCCTGATACCATGTTGATTATTTTATTTTTTATTTTTTTCACTAAAGTAAAAACGACCCTCCTAACTCCTATCCACTTTTTCTTTTGTCATTATTATTTTGCTCTTGGAATAAAAGAAGACACAAGCCAGTGTGTTTCTTCACCTTTTTAATATTAACTCCCCTCCATTAGAAAACTAATATTTTCCTCTGAGTATATTTATCTTAATGATGTTTTAAATTATACAATTCATTTCGTTCCAATGGTTCGCATGATGTGTCTGTGTCTGAACCTGTGTTCTCTTCATTTTCAGTTTCCGCCCATAAATCATGAGAGGAATCTGAACTTTTTGAGCTATCTGAATATTCTTTATATATATTTTCTAGAAAATACTCCTCATTAGTGTTTCCTTCAGATTTTACCTCACTTGAAGTACTATCATCCTGTAAGTTAAGTTTGCTTTTTTCAGACTCAACATTAGGCTCTATTGTTGGTTTGTTTTTACTCAATTGTTCATTGTCTGAAGGTGCGTTACTAACCCCAGGATCTTGAAGTTTACTAATTTCTTTATCAGTAGAAGAGCTCTTCTTATATGAATATATTTCCTGAAGTTTACTATGTTTCTGCTTTGCCAATTCCTTCTCATATTTAGTTAAAAATACATTTCGGTATTTACGTTTCGGTACTTTTGGAACAAATACTGGGTCTTCTAAGTTCGAGTTATTTTCTTCTAAGTCACTTGGCCTTCTCCAAGTAGAGAAGCGAAGTTTGTTTTTATAATATATAGACGCTGCTGTATTTTGGCCTCCCTCTTTTCTTTTCTTCTTGGGTGTTTCTTCTACTTCTTCTTCATCTTCTTCTACAATAGTGGCTTCTGTTTGTTCTTTTGTCAACGGATTTTTTTTCGTTTTATTGTGCTTATTGCATTGTCTGCCTAATAATTTGCAACATGCTCTATATCTCCTCCTTTTTTTTTCCTTTTGTTCTTCTTCCTCCTTTGTGTCTTTTTTTATAGGTATAGATTCATTTATTTTCTTTTCTTTCTCATCTATATCCTCCAGAATTTTTATATCGACTAATGACAGAAAACCGTCCGAAATACTCACATTGTTATCTATTATAAATTTCATTAAAAAATCATTCTTAGTATCCTCTGCAAAGTGGGAAAAACAAATAAAATTATGAACATTACGACATTCACATGCTTATAAAGGTACAATTATTCATGTGTCTCCGAGTTTTTTCACTACATAAACACATATATACATAGATACATTTTAGACACCTTTGCACTTTCCTTTTACCTTCCTGTTCTGCAAGGATTTTTCTTTTATATACATCTTCACTATTTTTAAAAAATGTCCATAATGTGGAAGCCGAAAATTTACCTCTTTCCTGTGTACGTGCAAATTTTACCAAAAAAATATGCACCACATTCCTAAGTAAAATTGCAAACATAGCTATATTCCACAACGTAGTTATTTTCATTTTTTCTGGGTGGTTCAATTAAAAAGCCACAAAAACTGTTACGGTATGTATGTATATTTTTCTTTATTGCCATACATATGGTTATGCCTTTTTTTTTTTTTTAACCACAATATTGTATTTCCTTATATAATATTTAACACGCATCCACAATTTTTAATCCCCTCGTGATATTCTCTGTTTAAGTATTTAATTTTTCTGTCCACTAAAACATAAAACTGAATGATTATTTTTCATGTAGAAAAAACATAAATCTGCTAATGCAAGCGCAAACAGAATTTACCATTTAATGACGATTAATCGGGCAAATTTATTTGTTCTATTTAATTATATAGAGGTTAAACCTTTGATGTGGTGAACCAAGTTGCAGCACACTATCGAACAAGCATAATTATACGAAATACATGCAACAATTTTTGCATGCGTGCTCAAGGAAATTCTCAAATAAAATAACGAATATTTTTTTGACATATTCATGAATAAAAAAAATGGCGTATATATATTTTTTCCTTCATAATAAAATTTGTTATGGGTCTTATTCCCCCTTTTTTCATACAACCAACTGATTGCTATATGTGCAGCATATTCGAACGGATGATCTATATTCTCAAAATAATAAATTTGTAAGTGCAAAAAAAAAAAAAAAAAAAAAAAAATGAAAAATACAAACGTTAACGCATATGGCTTACATTTATCTGACGATTCAGGTAAAAGGTATAAAACCCGTAAGAACAGTCCTGACACACCATGCTCAACGTACAACTGTATAAAGATATTTACAGTACCTTGCGAATCGCTCAATTTTGCTAACAAAAAGGAAATAAACACTTTCTGAAAGAAAGAATTATTCAAATATTTACGCCCAATTAAAGCAGTTAGATTTAAAGCGCAAAGAGAAATCTCTTAATTAAAAAAAAACCGAAAAGATAAATCCGATTCGTTCATTATTCCGTGAGGCATACTTCCATACATTTATATGCGTATAGATACATGTACACACGCGAATCTTCCAACGTCGATTGTAACATCGTTCATCATTTGAAAAAAGCATTGCGTAACATACGCAGCTTGCACAATGCCGAAATGGGACTTTCCACAGGATTGGAATAATTTTGTCTTTCACGCGTCCCCCTCCTTTCATTGAACCATACCAGCTGTATATATCAGCTTATTTTAAGTAAAATAATGAGCCTCTTCCAGGCTAATTCATTTATTTCAGCTTTCCCAATACGTTACATAGACTATTCGCACCCTTTATAACTGTCAAATTTATCAAAAAGGTGTAATGTTACTTTTTTTAAGAGACCACGAATGAAGCAAAGTTTCAGGCAAAATATGTATTAGTTTCCTCCCCAAAAATAGAATGAATCAACGAGTTAACCATTTTTTCACGAATATAATTGTTACCCAAGGAATGTGCAAACTATGTACTTCAAACATTCACGTGTGACCCTTCCTCTTTTTTTAAAAAGGCTGAAAAAGGAATGCGAAAAATATGTTGCAACATTTGTCATTTTTTTGTACACTTCGCAGGTAAATTCTCCCTAGCGCAAAATGTATTTTTATCTGTGTGAAAAAAGATCCTTATTTAATTAAAAATAGGCAAATGGTATTTTGTTTTGCTTTGTTTTATTTTGGTTCGGTTTAATTTTCCCCCCTCGCTATGTATCACAAAATGCCGATGTTTTAATTTTCCACGGGGAGTTCTTTCTCTTCAAAGGAACAACGCGAAAAAAAAAAAAAATTGCGCCGTTTTAATGTGAAAAATGAAATACCCAGTCAAATTCATGGAATGATAAGCTGAATTAATGTATAAAAAAATGACCAATTGTATAATTACCTTTTTTCCTGTCAAAAGGAATAAGCGCCTTTTTAATAAGGCAAAGGAGCACAACATAATGTACTCATTTTGGTGGTAATATTCTTCGTGCTTAAAAAATGCATACCACCTATGCATAGCATAATATGCTGGTACAACACAACAACACTTAAAAAGGTGAGAATTTGCAATATGCATATTTGACGAATTCCCTTAATGGAAAACAAGCGGCTGCTTTTATCCTCCCCGTAACCTTCAAAATTGTATGCCAAATTTAAACACGTTATATAGTTATAGTCGAAAAGCGCGTGTTGCGCAAAAATGGAAGAAAAATGCGAAGCAAAAAATGAGGCAAAAGGCGAAGTAGAAAGTGAGGGAAAAAACCTATCTAAAATTGAAAATTACAAAATAAACAACGCAAGGTATGAAGATATGTTAAAGGATAAACAAAGCGAAAATGAAACAAGTGATAACATTTTAATACAGGAAAATTATAAGCGCGCCGAAACGGAAAATCAAAAAAGTGACAGTCCTGAAATGAAATTTGACAAACGGGAATATATAAATGATGACCTCTGCAGCCAACTTAGCGAACAGGATGTAACGCAAAGTGTAAACAAAGGAGAAGAAAAAATGGACAGTTTGCCACAAAATGAAAAAAAATCCGAACCTTCATCTGAAAAGGAAAGACAAATGAGTCAACCCAAAGGTGATGAGACAAATATGAAAAGGGAAAACTTCCCAATGTGTGCACCGAATAAAGATGGGACAAGCGTAATAAGGGAAAAAAATGAATGCGAAACGCGTCACACCGATAAGGAGACCAATCTGAAAGATTACTACAAAGACTTGCCAACCGTTATAATCGTAATCGGTATGGCTGGAAGTGGGAAGACGACCTACGTCGGGTCATTATATAACTATCTAAAAGTAGAAAAAAAAAAAAAAGTATACACAATGAACTTGGACCCAGCTGTTAAGTACCTACAATATCCAGTAAACATAGATATACGAGATAGCATAAAATATCACGAAATAATGAAAGAGTATAAACTAGGACCAAATGGCGCAATCATGACATGTTTAAATTTATTTGCCACAAGATTTGACAAAGTTATTGAAATTTTGGAAAAGAGGAAAAATAAATTACACTATATAATTGTTGACACACCGGGGCAAATTGAAGTATTTAACTGGTCAGCAAGTGGAAATATTATTTTAGAAACCCTATCAGTTAGCTTCCCCGTGGTTATTAATTATATTATTGACACGGTTAGATGTGAACGGCCCATCACCTTCATGTCCAATATGCTTTATGCGTGCAGTGTTCTGTACAAAGCTAGACTTCCCTTTCTGGCTTGCTTCAACAAAGTGGATATTATAAAACATGACAAGTGCATCGAGTGGATGAAAGATTATGACAGTTTCAATGAGGATGTTATACATGACGAGAGCTACATGGCTAGCTTTAGTAGATCATGCGCCCTCATGATAAATGAATTTTACGAAGGCATAAAAACTGTAGGCATTTCTTCCAAAACGAATGAAGGGTTTAATAGTATACTAAAAAATTTACAACTCTTGAAGGAAGAATATATTAACGAATATGTAACTTCCATTGAAAAACAAATGAAAAGAATTAAAAGAAAAAAGGAAAAAGATATCAAATTGAAAATGGAAAATTTGCTAATCGAGAAGCAAAAAGATCTCTCCAGTGAGAAAAATAAAAATGTAAACTAATGAAGAGTGAAGAAAATGAAAAAGGGCATTTTTGGGGGGGGGAACCCCCCCTTTTTTTGTTTTTCCCAAACCTGTGCCCTTCCCTGGGTTAGAAAATTTGACCAAACGAAGCCCCATGGGTCAACCCCTCGAAAGGCAAAGGGTTCATACATCCATGCTCCCATGCGCAGCAGGGTTAATTCGCTACCCCTTTTTTTACAAGATCCAATTTGTCAGAGCACTCCTATGAACGTTTAAAAAGATCGACGGTGCCTATAACGCATTTGAAAAATTCGAGAAGAAACGAATTTTCACGATTCATATCTGCTCTCTGGATATGAAAAACAAAAAATAATTTGTACTAAAAAATTTGTACATTCTGTAAACATTTTTATCAATTTTGAATCTATTTGTAGTCCCCCTTTATGCAGTTCTTTTACTTATTAATTTAGTGGGCATATCGATACCTTTCTATGCTTACGTTTATACGTTTTTTTTTTTGATAAAAAAACGTAGTAATGCACTTTTTGGGATTATTCGTTTAAACCAAGTAATGCATGAAAAATGTGTTCCCGTTTCTCATTTGTTTTTACAACCTAGCAGAGGCAGTTTTTCCCCAATGGAAAGATCGATTATGCGTTAATCTGCTCTTGACGGTTGTTAATTCTTTTAATTTAATGCAAAAATTTTGTTTTAATTTTTTAACTTTTTTTATTTTTATTTTTTAAGTTGTAAAAGGAAAAACTTTCATTCATTTTTTAAGTATTTTCCCATTTTGAACTTTTGGAAAAAAATAAAATGTATGTGTGTACATTTACACATACCATGGAAAGATATTTGTGTCTGTTATTATATAAATATGAATGCGCATTCATTCTATCGTTATTATATAATAATGAGTGAAGAAAAAGGGGGTTATTCACCCTTTCCTAAATACTTACTTTTCAGAAGTGACGGCGACTTCGATTGTCAAAAAAATGTTAACTCCAACATTTATTTGAAACAATGGAAAGTACTTGTGCGCACTTCTATGCTTGTTTTTTTTCTCTATTTTGTTTTTTTTTTTTTGTTTTACTTTTTCTATTTTTTCTTTTCTTTTTTTTTTTTTCGATTTTTTTCTCTTTTCTTTTTTTTTTTTTTTTTTTTTTTTTTCTTCTTGTTTTTTTCCTTTTTATCTGTAATCTTGCGTATGCTTGTGTGTTCACCGTTTTCACTTCATGTCCATTTGGATTTTTAATTATGGTATGTTAGGTGTACATTCTTATTTTCAATATGACTACTTGCTTGTTCAGTTTTATCTGTTGGGTTAGCTCATTTTGTCCAGTCTGGTTAATTCTCTTTTCGCGTTGTTACTTTTGTTAATCATGATGGATTATAATTACAATACGTTCAATGCTACGCCCATCCAATTTTTTGCTATCTTATTAGGCGTCTGATTTGTTAATTAACAAACACCATGCGTTCAAAAGTTGGGTTGCATTTTGTGCTTCCTCTTTATGGATTTAATAAGTGGTATAAAAATGTGGGAGATTTGTAAATTCTCCTTAGGGTCATAGGTACGCGTACTGTGCTGCATTGGGGGGATGCACTATTCCTTTCTGATTTATGCGCAAGTTGACGCCATTGCAATGCTTTTCATTAAACTGTTTGCACGATACTTCAAATGTGTGCTTGGTTAGTGGCTCGCGTAATATCCCATATTTCTTCCCCAACTAGCTTATATCTGCTACACTGCCAACCGTGCGGGTACACCTTCAGGCGATCATTCCCCTTACACAAGAGCATATTGAGCACTATTTGAAAGTTCTAAATTTATACTCTCTGTTCTAGTAAGACTGTAGTTGGTGACCACTTCCAATCGCTCTGAAGTGTTCAAGGATAAGAGCTTTGAAATAATGTTCACTAGCTTATCTGAGTAAATATTTGATATATCCTTAACAATATAGTTTTTATAATTTTTATCTTCAAAGAAGGAAATCATATCGCCCATAGATTTGGCAGAAAAGGGAGATGAAAAAGTGGCTAATTCGTATAAAATACAACCTACTTGAAATAAATCACTCAATTTATTTGTTTTCTTAAATAAAATAGATTCATAACTTAAAAAATTCAATGTCCCTAGGTTATTATTTGACCCTTTTTGTGATATTCCAAAATCTCCTATTTTAACCTTATCACCCTTAATAAAAATATTTGTGCTTTTTAAATCACCATGGGTTATTCCATTTTTATGAATTGAATTTAATCCATTTAATATTTGATTAAAAATGTTAAAAATTTCACTCTCAGTGTACATTTCATTCTTCATCTTTCTTCTTAAAATATGCGTGTATAAGTCACCTTGAGTACAAAATTCAGTTATAAGTGAGAGAGAATCATTCTGCTTAATAAAGTCCACAACCTGGACTACATTTTCACAATTTTCCAACTTTTGCATTATGTGCAATTCATTCATGTATCTATTTAAGTCATTTTTACTAGCTCCATAAATGTCATATACTTTTGAAATAAAGGCTTCCCCAGTTTCTAAGGACCTTATTAAGTGTATTTCACTATTCGACGTCAATGTGTCTAAGACCGTTTCAAATTTATACCCATAATTCATATATACCCTTTGTTTCTCGTCCGTGTTGCTTATTGATGGTAATAATAAGGTAAGCATCCTACAAATTGTAATAGAAAAAATCACAAAAACCACGAAAGAAAAAAAAAGAAAAAAAAAAAAAAAAAAAAAAAACAAAGAAAAATGAAAAAAAAAAACAAAAAAGAAAAAATATAAATGTAGAAAAAATAAAACCAAAAACAAAACAAAAAACAAGACAAAAAAATAAAACAAAAAACAAAAGAAAAAGAAAACAAAAAAGAAAAAAAAAAAAAAAAAACATAAAAAGAAACAAAAAAAAATGTAAAAAGGGAAGAATAAAAATGGTAGCAGTTTAATAAAAATACAGTACGTATTTTGAAAACGCCATCGTTTTTAGCTGTGTTAATCTTTTAAAAATGGCCGAAGGAGAAGAGAAAGATGAAGAATAATGTCGTATAAAATATACTTTTTTAATATGACATTATGAGAAATACTTTTAATATTATTAAAATTGAAACAAAAACAATTTTTAATGTAGAAAGAACGTTTTAAAGTTTTGTAACAAAAAAAAATAACGTTATTTTTTGTTTTGTTTTAAAGTGAAAAAAAAAAAAAGGAAAACAAATTATGGGAAGGGACGGAAAATATTGTGTAACAAAAATTCGTGAAAAAAAAATCACGCGCAAAAATGAGAAAACATAAATGGCCCCATGAAATCCCGCAAAAATAGTCACAAGGACATGCAAAAAAAAATGGGCGAAAAAAAAAAAAAGAAAAACACACAAAGCTATAAAAGTACCATGCACACGAAAAAACATAAATCGGAATACACATCCCGCTGTGTCTTACACGAACCTACTGCCCCTTTTTTTTCACCCCGTGCGATGGTGTATTTTTTTTTTTACATTTGCATGTTATTTTCTTCATATCTTGGAATTTTGGCCTGGCTGAAGACATGGGAGACCACATTTCGGATTTACTATACAATCTTATACCTTTTAATAGCACCTATATAGATGCATCTTTACTTACGTTCAAGTTTAGTTATACCTAATGCTTGTTATGCACATATATAAAATTAGATACGTTCCGTGCAAAAATACACTTTTTCACTTTGGCGTTTTTTCTTTTATATATAATTTGCATAATTTCGCTCAATTGTTATTATAGATAGCAAATAATTGTATGACACATTTAGCAATACAAATGCTCATTTGAAGCGATTGGTGTGTAATGTTCCGGGAAAAGGAAATGCTTGCCGGAAAATTACACGCGGAGGGGGAAAATATTTATACGTACACGGGAATGCCATATTTTTTACAAAACTTGACATTCGAATAGTACTACATATAATAGCACAAACACTTACACATTACACACTCTACAATAATGATAAGAAAAAAAAAGAAAAAGAAAAAATTAATTCATAGGAATTGTTGTATCATAATATCTACGCGTAGTATAGGAACTGCAAGCAAAACATATGGACCGCATCACATGAAGCAATGTACTTCGGTATCCCGCAAAAAAATAAAACATAAAAAAATCATAAAAGGAATGCTTCCATTGGGTTCAAAAATTTATGCCAAAAGGCTACTGTATCAACGTGTTGGTAATTATGTGTTCATAGAATTATATGGATATGCTAATTTTTGGCATTTAATCTAAGGGGGGGATTATAATTTAGGGACTAATTAAAGGTTTATTAAACGTAAAGCTAAACCTGTGCAATTGCGTCCCTAATGAAACGGTCCACCTTATTAGCGTTAAGGTCTTCATCCCTTCCATAATATACGGTATTTTATTATACAAGTATATTTTTTCCCCTCGTTTTGACAAGAAGTTTTTCTTAACATTACTCATTTGAGGGAATTCTTTCTCAGAATTTTTCCCTGGGTACACTTCCTTCTCAGAAGGGTTAACTTGGGGCAATTCCTTTTATGCCTTGCGCACAGATGGTAGCTCCCCTTTTACTTCTTCTTTCATAATTTCTACCTTCATTGGGGCAATACCATTCAAAAATTTATTCTTCCTCGACTCAGGACTTTGCTGCTCCTTGTCTAATCCAAGTGTAAAATTTTTTTCCATGTTCAGTTTTTTCTTTGCGTTGTCCTCTAGCATGTCGTTTATTTTGATCCCTCCAACCAGGGGAAATACCATCTTGGCAGCATTATAGGACGGATTTTCCAATGTGTATGAGTCCTCCAAAGGTTTCCCACCTAGTCCAGTGTTCTCATCAACAGTAATGCTTATTTTTTCCCCTTTTAGTACTGTTTTTTCCTTTCCGTTTCTGCGTGTGCTCCCATGTACTTGTGCCTTTCCGCTCGACTGTACATTCCCTGGTGCGAGCGCGTTTCCTTCTTTTGGGGAAATTCTTCCTATGGGCACACTTCCTGGGGGGAACTCATTCCCGTTCATATAGACCTTGCCCCTCGTGTGTGCTCTCCCGGTTGCACCCGTATTTCCTTGCACATTTACCCTCATGTTCGCATTTCCTATTGCACTTTTGCTCCCTTGGGTAGATAAACTTAAATTGGATTTTACATGTGCCCTAGCATTTACTTTTGCATTTTTGTTTTCGTTTTCTATGGCCCTTACCAACGTTTTAAACCTTTCCGTGTAATATAAGACATATATATTAAACACAATGGAAAGGAGGCTAAGGCCAATAATCATGCTCATAATGGAATAAAAAAAATTACGATTTTCAATAAATTTAGCCATGTAGGAAAGGTTCCACGTGGACATTTTAAATATGTTGGAAATAAAAACTAAGGCAATTAAAAAATTGAGCAAAATGTCCAAATAAACGGTCCCTATGTACAGCTTTCCATGTAGAGCAATGGGCTTTTCTGATATGACACCCACATAGCCAAAAACCATCATGAGCAACGCAGTGGAGATGGAAAAACAAAAGGCCCACGTATCAAACAAAAGCAACACAGTTTTCATAAAATCAGAAAGCAGTGACAGCACATAATACTGGGTGACCTTCCTCCTCGACTGTAAATACATATTGTCGCTCTGCATCGAGTACATCCTGTTGACATTCATTGGGGGAAAAATATAAGCAAAAGAAAAAAAATATATATATTAGAAAGTACAATAATTTAAAGAATAGAAATTTGGATTTGTTCAGTTTAAGGTGTTGATGTGATAAGAGGAAAAGATAAAGCGATTGTGTAACTGGTGGTATAATTGGTAAACGGTTTGAAGTTTTTAAGTTTTATAAAAATTTATGACTAAAATGGAGATACAAATAAATTAATAATAACAATTTTGTTAAGAAGAAAAAATAAAATATATACAAATATTTAATTAAAATTTCAAAATTTTTATACATACTTTTTTTTCCAATACAGGTCTTTCCTCGGTCCTGTGCAAAACAACAGCATGAGACCACAAAGATATAAACATTACATTTCACGTATGTATAATTATTTTTATTACAATTTAATTTTATATATATTTTTCGTTCGATCTATAGCATTTAACGACAAGGTGGTGCAAAAATTTTTCATGCACTTCGAGCAATTTGGCAAAAAGTCCACTAGTACTTATACCCATGATATGGAAGTTTTTTTTTTTTTTTAATGCGCATCAAAAATTGTATTTTTTGCTTAATTCATTTTCCTTGGAATTTTTCAGAAAAGATTCCCAAAGAACAAATTTTTCTTTGCTTGTAAATGTCGATATATGCCGATGAAGGTAGCAATAAAATGACTGAAAAAAAACCTTTACATACGTAGTAACTGTTGTTATTAAAAATTGCCTTAAACTGTGGCAGCTTCCGAAATACCACATGTCCATTTGGGGGAAATGAATTGTCTTGTCATTCAGATTTGATAATTTTTTTTTTTTTTTTTTTTTTTTTTTTAGCTAGCCATTTTTGCATTCAACCCTGTCTGCACAAATCTCAACCTTAAGCAAAAAAGCTGTTTCTCCACCTTTTGCATTTACACATATAACATGCCAATTAACGCTCCTTAAAAGGTGGAAAAATTAAAACACTGACGATGATACAATATTTTCTTCATTTTAAAAAATAGAGAAACCTTAATTGTTACGTGTGAGAGAGAAATAGTTTTTTTTTTTTTTTTCATGAAGGACAAACTCAAGAATGCCAAGGCACACGTAACAATTTTTACGTTTTATTAGTACCAGGTGTGTGTATGAGATAAACCTCATCATTTTTAAAGTGCCAAATATATGCGTAATGGTTCCGCTTATCAAGCCGTTCGGAAAGTTACGATGTAAAAAAGAAATATGACAAAAAAAAATATATCCTCAACGAAGGACACAAATTATGGAACGACGCGTGTGCATATGTGCTTACATGGGCAAAATAAAACGAATGTGTTTTATGCATATAGACACACATGTGGGAAAAAACAAATTGCTTTTTTGTTCACCCCTCCCTTGGCATGTTGCCCTATGGAAAGTACCGTTTTGTTACTTTCGCAGCAACAAATGGCATCAGTTTCATACACAGCATTCACTTCGCACCCACGTTGTCTTCATGTAACGCTCCACTGTTTAATTGTGCTCCAGGAAGTGTTACCTGTTCTTCCGCATTGCATACGAAATGAGCAGTTAGTGTTCTTTCAGTTCGCACATGGGGAGAGCAGCCAGAACAATATAGGCTGATGCCAAATTTGCTACATAAATTGTTTTTTTTTTGCTAACTATACAGTCTTCCCACTTTCATACGTCCGCGCCGAGTGACACATTTTATGTGTTACTATTCTTAAATATATTATACGAAAAAAGGGGGTGCTTTTTTTTCCTTTCCACCAAAGTTCTTATGTACTCCTTTCCAGCCAAATAACCTTCTTCCTCCTTCCGCTTTACTGCAATTTTTTTTTCTTGCGTAAGTTCGAACACTTTTCCATTTAAATTTTGTTCACCTTCCTTATCGTTACGAAGATTTAAAAGCAAAAAATCGTCTCCTACTGATATTTTCATATCCGCTTTATTGTCCTCCTTCCCTTGTGTAAATCTGTCCTCTTTGGGAATTGCACTACTTGCGGTGTCAGTCCTTTTAAGCGCCCGCCCCCTTGGAAAATTCTCCATTGTTTCATTATACATGTTGTAACTATACACATCCTTGAAGTGTTTTATGCGGCTCTCATGATTTATTTCATTTTCAGAAAAGCCCAAATCGTTTAAACTTTGCTTTTCGAGTAGATTCCTGTCCATTCGGCAAATAAAATATTCTTTGGAATATTCTCTGCAACTAACGTGATCATTATTGTGCTCCTTTAAGCATTTCAAATAATCATTTTTTATTGATGTGCATTCACTATTGTGATCCAGCAGGAAGCTCCCCCTGTCTGGCTTCTTAACTATGCTCCTTTTTTTGTCCATTCTGTTGTGCTTTTTTGGAAGATATATTTAATTTTCTTAATTTTACACTACATAATTTGAACAGTTTCCATTTTTCCTGAAAATTTCATTTTCTGTATTGTCTTTCGCCCTTCTCGAATTGAAAAATAATTAATACGGAAATGCTGAAGCGTAAATACATGTAAAAATCTATGCATATAAGTACATATAAGCGAATACACAACTGAAAGATCGCTCCCTGTTGCGTTGCCTGATGTGACCAATTAAACAGTTTCCTCAAATCAAGACCTTCCGCTATGGTTATTCGTATGGAAATTTATATTACCCCTAAGAATAATTCAACCTCTACATAATAAACCGCAAATAAATCCTATTATGTACCAAAAATTGAAACTCATTTTGTACAATTTTTCTCCCCTGCGCAAATTGGCGCCATGAGAAATATGCCCTTCTTTTCCTTCATAACTTTTGCAGAGAATTGTTTCAAATTTTTACATTTTTTAAAGTACTTATATGTAGGTAGAAAAAACGAAAAAATTAAACAAGGAAAAAAATTAGCTATGGTGAAAATGTTTTTTTAAAAAAAAAAAAAAAAAGGAACAAGGAAACTTTTATTTATCAGTTTCCACATATAAGTAAAATTATTCGTGTCACATCGCAAATTTGTGAAAGATTACACGCATACATATTTTTACATGAACATGTGCCTTTTCTTAAAAGCCTTCACAAAAAATAATCTTAAAAATAGCGCTGTTCTTAGTTGTATATGCGCAAAATACCATTTAAAATGCATACTTTTTTAATCATTTAAAAGTAAGATGAAAAATCATTCAGAAGAGGGGTTCCAAATACAAAGGTGTAAAAAATAGTATATATAATTGCTTCTGCAATTATCATCACAACAAAATTAAAAAAAAAAATTGTGTAAATGGAGTGGAAGATAAATATGACTATATTTTTATAGAAATGAACAAAATAAGAAAGAATTTCTCAAACAGGTTAGCGGAAAAAAAAAATGAAGCAAATCAGACTAAAATGTTGATTTTCTTTTTTTTTTCCTTTTCCCTTTTTTAAAGTGCGGAATTACTTAAAACATAATCGTAAAAAAGCTAAAACGGAATACTAAATCGTACATCAAGTGAAGAAAGCTTGAGAAATTGTAATTCGTAAAAAAGAACGGTTCGTACTTTCTTTTAGAGCTGCTTACAAAGTGTTAAAGCCACCCTTCTTGCATTGTATTTCACCATCCAGTTGTCTATTTTGAAATGAAACAAGAAAGGTTTTTGAATGTTTAGGCAGACTGTCCCCCCTTTTTTCCCCTGCCAATTATATCATTTGCTTAAAATCTCCTTTATCATCAAATCTTCATCAGAATCTTCATAGGAATCCTCTTCAGATTTAGGAGGCTGTTCCAACATTTTAATAAACTCACCTCGTATACCTCCAAAATTATTTCTAAATGCGTTATTTTTTTTAAGTACATTATATTTATATATCGTCTGACGATGTTTCGTACCATTTAGAACTCCATGTTCTATGCAGTACTTTATAGCAATGAGTGAATTGGGATTTTCTTCAAGTAGACTTTCGTAGAAAGCTCTTGTTCCATCACCGTTCGGGGGGGTAATACATTTTTGTCCTTCTTTAAAATACTTCCTGGCATCAGCAAGAGCTTCGTCCTTGTCTTCACCTCCCTCTTCATCATCTTCTTCATCAAAATGGGTTTCCATATCCAAGTCTGCGTCCATGTCCAGTTCACCGTCTACATCCTCATATTCCCCATCGAGTTCCTCCTCTAACGATTCCTTCATGGACTCACTACTTGCGCTGTCACTTTTCTTGGCTTGCTTTTTCATATCACTCTTTTCGCCCCTTTCGTTTTTTTCCCCCTTGACACCACTACCCTGGCTTTTTAGTTTGCAAATTTTGATTTTATCATTGATTCGTTCCTTCTTTTCGCTTTTCGCTGCATTATTTTTATTTATTACGCATACCTTTTTTAGGCATTCATCGTTTTTCTGCAAAATGTGCCAAAAAATACATATATATGTATATATAATTCATGGCGCATCTGAATATGTTGTTTCAAAAGAAACGTCCAAACAAAATTTTGCAAAACCACCAACTCCTATGTTGTCTAGCAAAATTTTCCCCGTAACGGGAAAATGAATATGCGCATGACAAAATTGAGCATCATACAGATGAATTGGCCAACTCGAAAAACGACGCACCCTTAAGTTATTGTACGTGCGTGAGAATAATCGTATAGTGCCATATGCACACACTACACACAAATATATATGTACATTTTCTGCTGATTCATGTAACACAAGGTAAACAGTTTTTGTTCTTCTATTTAATGTTCATTACCGTTGATGAGTTGGATCCTGGGCTACTTTTCATTATTTCATGAGGTATATATAAACAATTGAATGCTTCTCCTTTCTCGCCCTTAAAGATTACTTATTTTTTCAGTTTTTAATTTTTTTTTATTCTTTTATTTTCCTACTTATGCGAGTTTTATTTTTTTCTTGTTTGCCCTATGGAGTTTTACTTAAGCATTGAAGGACCCACGTGTCCATTATATGCCTTTTAATTTTTTTTATTCATGGCTAACTTCTTTTAAACACATCACATACAGATAAAATGGTTTTCCCTTTTGCGCTTTAAAAGTCTACAGTGTTATCTGATATATGTGTGTAATTAAACAAAGTGGATGTGGAAGAGTGCGAAATCGAATCCTTAAAATTGTTGGCTTAAAAAATGGGTAATCTCAAATGTGTATGTGCACATGTAAGAATATTTATACACATATGTGTAATGTTAAAAATACGAAAGGTTTATTCTTCATCGAAATGCACAATGCACCTCTGGCCATCGATGTTGACCTTAGGCACATCAAATTTCTCATAAAATGGAAGAAAAATATATGAAGCTTGAAAAGGGCCAAATAAAAAATCAGATCTCTGTAAACTTAACGTAAATTTACAAAATTAAGGTAACAAATAAAGGTTTACACATTGTTCGAATTTAAATTGTGGAACGAACAATGTGAGCCCAAGCTATATCTACCTAGCTTGTACACATTAAAAATGTCGTGCGGGCGTAACGGCGTAAGATGCGTAAATGCGATACCGCGTAATAGCATCATATGCGTGAATTCGCAATTGCGTAAGGAATGCGATTGCGCAAATGAAAAGGGAGAGGAATAACTGCCAAAAAAAATTGTAAACGTTCACGAAAAAAGCAAAAAAAAAAATTATTTAAACTTATCCCTTTTATGTAATCCCATTTACGTCCACTGAACGGGGCTATATTTGCCTATTTATGTCTTCTATAATTTCAGCGGTTCCTTTCTTTTTATACTCGCTCATTTTTCTTCCTAACAATATAATTTTCTTCTTCTGCAATTTGCTGGAAGGGAAAAAGTAACCATGCAAAATTGAGATAAAACGACGTGCATTCACCTAAACGCCACGTAAACTGCGATACGCAAAATAAACGCATATTTAAAAATTCGCATAAAAGAGCGCTGCACATTTGTAGGGATATGGGGGAGAAATTACATGACGAACATTCGCATTTCTTTTAAAAAAAAAGAAAAAAAAAAAATGAGTACAACAAATCAGCCATACATTTAAATATGATTTAAATGTGTATATAGAAAAAAATACATTTTCGATTTGATCAACTGGTATAGCTGCAAATATGTCAGGGCAAAAATGTCACCCTCTTTCCGGATAGGAGAGTCATTTACACAAACGCTTATTCATTCACGTGCATATGCCCTTCCAAACGACAACGGAAGATTGTAGAAAATGTGAAGTCACGGCCGTCCTCTCAAAAAGTTTAGTTAATTTATACACGAAATGGAATGACAAATGGCTAAACATTTTTTATGTAATTATAAATGCATACTATTTTATCCATGGGACTTTTCTGTTCTTCCTTATGATGGTTTTTTTTTCGCGAATCAATGGGGGTAATTCTATTACAGTGTCAATTTGTACACCCTTGTTCTTATATTCCGAGTTGGAGCTATTGAACAAGCTTATAATTTTATTAACGTGCGTGCTAGAAATGTCTGCAATGTAGCCCTCATCACATTTTGCCACATCTCCGAGAACCTGAAAGGAGGAATTAGGCCAAAAAATGAAGTCTTCCTGATATTTCTTTTTTTTTTTTTTTTACTTTTTCCATTTATGCGTTCTTACATTGGACATATTTTTGTTTCCCGTGGTGACTTTCATCAAGTTAACAATATCGTCCTTATTTTTTATTGCCTGCTCAGAAGGGTAAATCGGATGGGGCACTTTCAAACTACTCTTCCTTAAGCGAGTTTAAAGGTGTGCACCAATGCATATTAACCTATGCATTAACAGGTTACTCCCCATTTGGGACGCATCATGAGCGATTCTGACGCTCTTCCCCTTTTGCAACTTTTTACCTCAAAAAAGGGGTCCTTTATCAAAACAGCAACGTAGTTCTTCTTTCCAGATAGCAGAGAAACAGTGTGTCCCTTTTTGTCATGCTTTAGCAAAACGGAAAGTATCTGCGCGATGATTTTTGTACCATGCGTTTTTAGTAGCTCCTTTGATCTATCATTAAGAAATTCGTATTCCTCCGGGGTGATCTTCATTATGCTTTCTAAAGGGGAAAGGAAAGCGGAAAGGAAAGCCACATGTACGCCTCAATATTTTTATTAGCATGTGTATAATACAATTCCTCACGCCAGCATAAACTAAGCATCTCTCTTTTTGGGAATTTCCCCATTTGGTAATCCTCCACGGTTGGTCGTATTCGCCCCTGTGTACCTGTCAAACTGTCCATTGAAAATCTGTAGACTTCATCTACATGGGGGCATAAAATAACTTGAAAATTATTCTTAGTATACTTCATTATCTTGTCCAGATTTTTATATTCATATTTATGGTACATCGTTAGGCAGACTCCCTTTTCCTTCGCTCTTCCTGTACGACCCGATCTGCAAAAGTGGGGAATTAATTCCTCAATAAATGTTAATAAACGAGTGGAAGGTAGAGTTTTCTCTTTCTCGCTCCCCATGTGCAACTCTCCGTGTCTCACCTATGTATGTAATCATTTGGGGACGTGGGGGGCGAATAATTCAGAATGAAAATAACGTTGTCTATGTCCAGCCCCCTGCTCACTATATCCGTCGTGATGAGGATAGGCTTCTTCCCCAATTTGAAGAGGTTTATATTTTCGTTTTTCTGCAAGGTTAGCAATTCCGAGTGCATAATAACCGAGTGGGGCTTCAGGAAGGAGTTCTCCTGCAACTTCTCAACCTTCAAAGGGGGGTTGTGAAAATTAAACGAATTTCTACCCCTCGTTGAAAAAGTTTGGAAAGCCCGTGGGCAACAGCAGTGTGAACACACCAAATCGCAGATCCCATAACGCTGAAGACACATCACAGTTGGCGTTCGCGTTCCCCTTTACGCATAGTTACCTCTTCCTTCGAGTTGGCAAAAATTATGCACTTGCTTATTTTATCCTCCTTGTGCCTCTCCTCAAGGGGGTTCGTGCCCATGTAATCCCGGATCAACTTGTCACCGTCGCATTCGTCATATTTGTCAGACAACTGGTGGATCCCTCTCCCCCCTGACACATGTTTTCTCTTTAAAAAAAAAAACTCATTTAAAAAATAGGATACATACTTATACTTGGAGGGGGTATTTATTTTGCATATAAAGTGGGCGATGTTCAAATTGCACAGGCTGGAAGTTTTGTTCTCTCTGCTCAGCAACTGAATTATATGTTGCGAATTTTTTAACACACTCGCTCTTTCTTCATCCACTTTATTTTGAATAACTTCTTTAACCCCATTAATAAAATCAAAAAAAACAAAACCGCATAAATGCTCGTTAATTTTTTTCCTAATTAGTTCATTCATATTTGCTGTGAATAAATATATTTGATAATTTTCACGATTAAATTTTTCCCCATTAGTATTGTTCCTTTTTGCGGTCACCTCATCATCCACGCCGTTCAGTAAATCCCTTTTGAATAAAAAATTGAAAATCAACTTTCTACTTTCGACTATATAATCAAACTCATCCACAACGATGGTGTGTACACAATTTAAAATATTGTTCATGACGTTCTTTTCATTTTTCTTTATATTCTTATAATTCTTTATGTAAAACTCTAATTTATTTGGCGTGGTCAGGTAAAAATGGATGCCATAATTTTCTCTAAACAAATCATTACTCTGTTCATTCAACTTGTGAGAAAGTTCTTCCTTCCCAATTACGTCTTGCTTTATTTTTTTCACACGATCAGACGGATCATGCTCATCGAACAAAATGCACACATTTAAATTCGGGTAAATGGACAAAATGTAAATATATAACTGTTTGCACAGATAAATATTCTGCGTCAAAATTAATATCTTCCTGTTACAATCGAATTTTTCATTTATCAATTTTTGTATTAACGGTAACAAGTAGCTCAGCGTTTTCCCCGTTCCTGTCTTGTTGTAGACAAGTACATGCTTGCAATTGTTTGCAAAAATTTCGTTAAAAATTATGTATTGATACATGTAGAGCTTATCTATTTTGAGCATCACCTTTAAGTTATTCACAATTTCTTCATCGATGTTTAGCAAATTCAGATCGATGTATTCATGTCTGTTTAAAATTCTGTTCTGTCCACTCTGCGGGGTACCTCCATTTGTGACATTCTCATTTGGGATCGTTTCTTCCCATTTGCAGTTAGCACTTTTTTCTCCGTTTGGAAAATTTTCCTCATGCGCACAACTATCCGAAGTATTTTCTTCATACACCTTTTGATAAATTTTGTTGCTATACGAAATGCTACTTTTCCCTATTCCATGTTCTTTTTTTCCTTCAAAAAAATGGCTGCTTAAATTATTCCTGTTGTGAAAAAATCTGCACTCCCCTTTTTCATTTTTTCGAACCAAAAAATAGTAATCATAATTAACCAATTTTACTGTTGTAGAAATGGTTCTTCTGATCGAAATAGCATTAAGGGCAACTCGAGGGATATCACTTTTAAGCAACATTCTTTTCTTAATCGGGTTAAAAACACCACGATCGGTTATTTTTCCTGCACATAAATACAGCACCATTTCTTGATCATCTCGAATCTCTTTTGTGGGAAAAAACTCTCTAAAATTGAAGCATCATTCCCATCAACATGTGTGGCATATTTTGCTTCGAATGTTCAGCTTATTCTTGTTCTTCTTCCCCATGTTTTTCGCATATACCTTTTTGGATTAATATCACATTGCAGGCCATTCTTTCCTTCTGATTTTTGCCTTCATGAGATTACTCTAAAACAGTTACAAGAAAACGCTTCATATATATCTCACTTTATAAAAAAAAGAAAACGCATGGCGAATTTTTCTACTGTCCTTTCCTCTTTCAAAATGCAACCGGAAAGGAAAACTTTTTCGCGCTTTTTTTTTTTTTTTTGCTTTTTCTTTAAGTATAATCTTCATGAAGAGGAAAAAAAAAAATTGTTCACAAACACCACTATAAAGCAGAACAACTGCAAAAGCAACATTCTTGTTTTATTTCCTCATCTTTCCTGTTACATATTTTCACAAAATTGCGAAATACACAAAAGAACGTTTTCGTTTAATCCCTTTTTGCGCCAACTTTTCCCCACAGTTGAACACACAAAAATATAATGCGAAGATGTGTGTACGAGTATACTACAATATCGACATAAATGATTTGAAAAGAAAGTACAACTGCAAGCAAATTCTGAACGATGAAAAATTAAAGAGAGGAATGATAAATAAGTAAAAAAGAAAAAAATTGCGCTCAAGGAGCTGCATATATAGAACATATAAAACGTGCATACGCGTACACCTATAACATCTATACGCAGCGCATAAATAAAGATTCAACCATTCCATGTAACTGCATCAAATGTGCTGCACGCAATATGACATGACGTGATGTGCCGTATTCCGCACAAACTTAAACACATCTTTAGGAAAAATTACATGCCCATTATCTACGAGACCGCTGAAAATGGAAAGGAAAACAAAACACCACAAAAAATCAAACTAATTCAAGTTTGCTTGTGGGGACTAAAACCATACAACTACGGAAAATTCGACAAGGAAGTTCTTCTAATTAACGCGAGAGTGGAGAGTCTACAATGGAAGAAGTCGTTCAAGTCGGTTTGCTTCCCGAGGGGCCAATCTCTACGCCTGCACATGTGAACCGCGGCAAAAAGATAAATAAATATATGGACACATGGGTATATTTATATATGTGTACATGAGTGCATGCCTGCTGGCACACATTGTGCACCTTTCCAAGCCATCACCAACCGTGCCGCTTTTTTCCCACATCCTGTAGCGTGCTAATCAATAAGAATCGATGCGCCATTGTGGTTAACGGCTACTTCGAATGGATGGAGAACAGGGGCTCTTCAAAAAAAACCCCATATTTTCTATTTTTTGGAAAGGATGAAAATTCTTCTGAAGAAGTAACTGAAGGAAAACTCGAAAAGAATTTTAAAGAATTAGCTGTGGAAAAGACGGAAGAAAAGAGCGAAGAAAAAGTTATCCCCAGAATAAAGGAAGAGGGAGAGACCACTAGTATTAAGGTAAAGAAAGAAATAGAGTTGGACGAAAAGAATAAGGGCGAGATTAAGAAGGAAGAGGAAGAAGAATCTACTATAGCAGATAGGGGCGCTCTAAAAAGAAAAATAGAAGGAGAGGAAAAGAGTGAGAAGAAAAAAATCAAAACAGAGTTACCCAGCGAAGGTAATTTTAAAAGAGCAAATAATTCTAATAGTAGAATAATGACAACTGTCAATTATATCATTATTGTGGCAATATAAATGCATTTCTTGATCTTGTTGCACCTCTGTTCATTTTTCATCACCCATAAGTGTTGAATGCTAATCAGAAAAGGCCTTCCCTTTTTAACGTAAGAGTAGAAAGGAAAACAGGAAAACAGGAAATTTGAAGAGGACATCGCGCATATATACATACATATATTTTATTTTCCTTCCCCCTATTTCTGCCATATATATATTTTTTTTTTCCTTTTCCCCCTTTTCAGAATTATGAAAAAATCGAATGTCCCATTTTTTTTTTGGGTTTAACATTACCCCACTGTAGCAGATCTGGAGGAAGATGACCAAGAGGAGAAGTCCCATGTGATAATTGCAGGTTAGGTAGCAGTAATGCGTTTTTCAAGGGAATCCCTAAAACAGCCCCACGCGCAGCAAAGCGGTACATATTGAGTGCACCATTCGTGTTCTGTTTTTCCCAGGCCTTTACAGCATCTCCAATAAGGACAAGAACGATTGCAGATACACCATAATCACAACCGCTAGCGAGAATTCCGCTGTTAGAGACATCCACGACAGGTTCCACATACATGTGCACACATGCTACTGCTTACACTTTTGGGGGGGATAGCATTTTAGACATTTTCCCTTTACCCCCTTTTTTTTATTTTACCTCCTTAAAAATGTTCGATAACGCATACGTTTCATCCCCTTCATTTAAATCACACAAATAGATGCCCCCTTTTGCTAAGTGAAAACACTCTAAGTTTGTGGTTGGACGTGGAAAAAAAGTATGAAGACATTATAGAAAGTGTCAAGCAGGAGCACCAAGTTGTTTGTAAGCTAAAGAATATGAAAAGGCAATGAAAAGTGCATATATACACCTTTTATTCACGTAAAAAAAAAAAAAAAAAAAAAATTCATCTTTTTTTTTTTCCTCTTCAGCGAACAACTTGAAGTTTAGGGAAGTTAAGAGCTGGACTGATTATGCAAGCAAATAGAAAAGGGCCAAGAATGTCACTAAGGTAGCCATTGCAAAGCAGGCAAAGAAATAAAAGAGTGCTTCTTTTTTTTTTCTTCCTTTTTGCGTTGATTTCACCTGAAAATTTATAAATTATCCGTATTAACCGTATGATGTCAATTTGCATAATATTTACCTTACACGTGTAATCGCACATTAATGCATACACCCCTGATACCTGTGTGCGTGCGAATTTACATTTTTATGTGAACCATTCTGGCGATAGAGGAGTTAAGTGGTTCGCTTATCTGTACCATAAGTTTTCCCCCTTTTTTCGTCCCCTACTGCCTGGGCAAAGGGACTGTACACAATTTTCCGATTATTATCGATATGATTATTTTTTTTTTTACTATCATTATCGTTGCTACTGTTTCGAATGTTGAATTGTTTTTTTTTTTTTTCACAAAATCACGAAACAGACAAAAAATAATAAAGAAACTTGAAAAATATGTACCATAAACAGGTGTACATTTTTTTTATGGGTTAACAGTGTGCACAGATTTTAGTTCATGCACCTCCAAATGCACTTTCAAAATGTGCGCAAAGCAAAGAACAAAATGGGAAGGCGATTTTATGAATTTATTGTCATATGTTTATACCATATTGGTTTTCTTCTTAAGTAGACCTCCTCTTTAGTTGCTGTCTTTTAAGTATGCTTAAGCGTGGGCATACGTTTTCCCCCCTCTTATTCCTTCCCGTTTTGTACCGGAAATTATTTCTTCCCGGATGAGCCACTGCCCGAGGTACCCAAACCCATGACCGCCTTGAAGGTGTCATAAATCCACCACTGCAAACCGGTCAATGTTCCTATCATTAAAACTCTCGTACATATTCCCTTGGTAAATAAATTTACCATACCCATTTCTTTCGTTATGGCTGATAACTTCTTCCCCTTATTTTCTACTTTGCCTAACTGGGATATCATATTGTCTGCTGGGTGAGAAACCAAGGCGCAAATAATTCCCGACAAATAACCAGATGCGAAGGTGATGCCCAATTGAGTAGACTTCGTATAGGAATCCTTCGGGTTGGTAAAAACCTTGTCATACATTAACTGTACAATTTTTTCAAAGAAATAAAATTTCGCCATCGTATAAGGTATCTGACGACACCACAAGGGTGTAACACTACCAAAGGGGAACTTGGTCTCCTTCTTATTTGCTAACATGAAGGACATAGATTCAGACAACTTCGTGGGAAATGTATTTGCCTTACTCGTTTGCATTTTCACTTTAATCATTTCGAATGGGCATAGGAAAATATCCGCTACAAATTCTGCTGATGCGGATGCCAGGAGCCATGTTACACCTTTGTACTTGTAAGAATATTCCTCCCCCAAATAATTTGAATAAACGTCCTTGAAAATTTCATAAAAGCCAAATTTGCATAACCCTTGAAGGGAGTATCCTATTAATGTTGGAGACCATCCTAATGATAAGCTTCTGACCTTTTCCTCCTTGATTATTTTATGTACACTCTGGAAGAGGTTTTTATATATTTTAGGATACGATTGAATTCTACATTTTGTTACATCCAATGGTGTTATTACTGTATGTGTTAACCCACAAGACAGGACCCCCCCGAACATACACTTACTGTAATACGTCAAATTATGTTCATGCAAATGTTTTATTCTGGTTACTGGACTACTGATTCGGGAGTCCCACTTTTCTGTTTCCGTCATTATTTCGCAACTGTCAACGGGGGATGGGAGGAGAAATTTACAAAACCAGGAGAAGCAACGTACTTCCCTTACAGATTAATTATCCTTCGGTGGCACAAAATCGGGGAACCGGTTTTACGGGGAAATATGCTCGCACGATTACTTCCTTAGAAGTTATTTGGTCAAAAATGGCAAATACTTATATGTACGCACATGCGCATTTCCTCATGTATCACTGCTCTGGTGAGATATTCTCAAAGAACGAATAATTTTTACGAACACGAAATGACACATTACATGAATTTGTGTTCCTTTTCAAACTTAAAATATCTCAGTACAGGTTGCTTTGACGTTCAAATTTCCTTTTTAAAAAAATTATGGCACTTTTTAGGAGTTTTTTTTTTTTTTTTACCCTAATTTGTATGTACTTTATACATGTACGTTTGCGCAGCGATTCAAATTTTTACATGCTTTTTTTTTTTTTTTTTTTTAACTATACATTTCGGGTGATACAGTGTTCGTTTTTTCTGCATTTATGCAATTTGATTTTCCTTCAATCATTTCCATAGTACTTTTTTACTATTTCATTTTTTGGCATATTTTTTTACTCCTCTCCACATGGCTTGTTTTACTTATTTCTCGTATTTTCCCCCACTTTTATTTTCCCGTTCACCGAATGTGCTAGCATTTTCTTCTTTGCAAGTAGCCCACTTTTATCGCAAAAAATATTACCAAGCGCTTAATCCGTATGTAATTATTTTTTTGCTTTCTCTTCAAAAGGCAACACCAAGGGGACATTTCCCAGAAGCAAAGCGTCAATGTAAGGTGTAAGGATTATAAAAGTTTGCTACCATTTCTACGTCCTTTAAAAAGGCATGCGTCGGTTATAATTCGATAATAGGTTTATACAAACAATTCGCCGTTTTTTCTCATAACTTTAGTTCGCCATATTATAGTTCATCCTTTTAGTTTTAATTCACAACCTTCATTGGAACAGTTTGTATCGTCCAATTAACCCTGCCAACTTGCATAAATCATTCCTACCGAAAGTTCTTTTATATACCATTTGCGTGTTCACCCCATTTTTATAGCGTTACCCCCCTTCAATTGTTCATATATTTTATGCACATTATTTACCTGACCTTTTTTTTTACAATTTATGGGTCACTTTTAACGGAGTTCCATTCTGTCGATGCTTTGCAATTGTCCAGAAAATATTTTTTTCCTTTTCTACTGAATCAGTGCACTTGTCTCATTTTATTGCATTCGCTTTCGAACAATTCCAACGGTTTAAATAACTTTCCTATTCACACATTAATGTGTGCAACGCTTCTCTAATCATGCACATGAAAAGTGGAAGTGCCTATAAGAATACCACAAAACGTTCCTCCATTTTACGGCAAAATGAACTTTGATATTTTCAACAATGCAGTAATTGCGCAAAGAAATATGACTCACACTTGGGGAATGCAAATCTTTGTACAGTTCGCTAAACCTTGTCTGCCTTTCCATTTTTAAATCTTAAAAAAGTTCCTATTTCTTCTACCTTTAATTGTGCATCGAATAAATGGCTAGCACATTTTTGTGAACCTCTTGCTGTGCTTCTCACTATTTGGGGAAATTCTAAAGCGAAACGTGTAAAAAAAGTTTCCATGTAGAGGCACATAAAACGATATGTAAATCAAAAAAATGTTAGTATTATCATATGGCTTCACAAATTAATGCTCAGGGCAAACATTTTTCCAATCGCAGGTCTCGTGAAAATTGTGTAAATTTTTAAAATATCTCCTATTAATTATAGGGAAAAATAAATGGCTAGACAAAGCGCACTGCACACGTGTGTAGTTTTTTTTTTTCCGCATTATAATAACTACAAGTATTTTTTTGTGTACATTTTTTCATAGAGGAGCCTCCATCGAGACAGAAAGGGAGTTAGCTTTCCCAAGGTAGAGCTTCCCATCAATTCCGCTCCCCATTTGCGTAAATTAAGGAAAAATATAAACGCGCAAAACGTTCGGTTCGCAGTGGGAAGGAACCTATATTATAGGACCCATTTCGCGTCTATAAAAATTTCGCATTTTTCACAACATCAAAAAAAAAACACCCAACTTGCACCTACACACAGAAGCACACTTTTTTCATTCTCATAATCTAGACATCCACACATGTATTCTGCGCATATGCTTTCGCGCACTTCGGTTCACTCTTTCGTCCTGCTCAAAGACATAAGCTCAACCATTCCTGAATCCAAAACATGAATGATGAACTGGAATGTTACATAAAGCGAAAGATCACTTCGTTGTTGAGGATTCGAAGCGACGTTTTTAACGCCCTCATACAGGAAGTTAGTTTAGCTTAACACAACTCTTGTTAAAATTTGTTCCCATTTTTTTGCACCACTTCGCAACCGTATGGATGGGAAAAACACCACCACTCCTAACCCTTTTCTACCTATTAGGGAAAGAATAAAGATGATTTAAATTACTTCTTCCTATCGGCACCTGTGAAGAGCACTTTGTTTTTCGTGGTACATAGATACACCTACGGTAAGCATTTACAAAAGGGGAAGAAGTGCACCCACTTTTTGTTTTCCTCAAAGGAGCATTAGTTAATTAGTTTTCTCTTTCTTTATCCATACGCATTTTAAGAGGAAGAATCGGATGAACCCGATGCACCGAACGATCCGGACACATCGAATGAAGTAATACACCCCTCTCAAAATGACAAGGAACACGACACAGAAAATTCTACTGGAGATACAAAGCAGGGGGAAAAAGATAAAGCAGAAGAAGGGGGAAACATCCAACGGGAAGAAAAAGCAAAGGATATTAACCCGGAAAGCACTCAAATTGCGAATGATGATGCGGAAAAGACGCCAAAAAGGGAGACAAGTGGCATAAAAGGAGAATACGAATCGGAAATTCCATGCCCATCAGAGGAAATGAAAAATGATAAAGTGGAGACAAATGTAGAGAAAAGTAAAGAAGAGAAACAGACCCAGGGTGCCAACAAGCCTATTGATAATTCCACGGATGGAGCGAATGAGGAGGATTTACCAAAGGGGGACCCTCCCTCCGAGGAAAATAAAAATGACAAAGGGAAAAAAACGAAAACACGTTACACCTTAAAAATGAGTTTGGGCCATATAGAAGCTGACGATGTGGAAGAAGAAGCAGCCGCATCAGAAGCATCCAACTTCCTCCCCAATGCAACAGAGGAGAAGCATAATAGGAAGAAAGAGACAACCAAGCAGATAGTGTACTTCCTAAAAATTAAAAGTGCCCCAAATGATCAGAGGCACGAAAACCTGGACGAGTATTTCAACACCAATTACACATTCGGAAATTTACATCACAATTATATTAACAATTTGAAGGCTTACTTTAAAGTATTTTTCATCCCCTTCTTTCAATGTTTACTAAAAAAAAACGACGTGTTCGAGCAGATAGGAAAGGAGACAGACCAAGGGGTAAAAATTGACCAGGTGTTAAGCAAACTACAGCACCTTAAAAAAACGGAAATGCTAAACAACCAATTGGATGACGCAAACGAATTGAACGAAAATAAATATTTGAATATCATGGAGAGGGGGAAACACACAGAGAAGATGAACGAATTTGGCACAGACGAAAAAGCTGTCGATTTGGTAACAAAAGGGAAAAGTGCCAACCGAAGTTATCTCCCACCTCAGGATAAAATGCAAACTAATGAAACACCCCACGGTGTGCCAAAGAAGGAGGATAATTTCCTCCAAAATAAAAACCTGCTCAACTCCTTCTATTACCTCCTAAGCTACTACAAACAAATCTTGAAGGTAGAACAAATGTCATACAACGAAATCAATGCAGACATAATTAAATTAAAAGATGACACGATAAACATTAACAATTACCTGAGAAATATTTCCAACATAATAAAAGATTTCATCATCAAGGAAAAAAAGAACGATTCGAAGAGAAAAAACGACAAAACGGCAGTGGAGTACTGGAAAGAAAGGTACCACAGAATCTACAGCTTAATTGAAAAAATTAACGGCAAAAAGTTCGAACAAATTATAGAAAATATTAAAGGAAAACAATATAACGGCGAATTGTGCAACGAAATAAAATTGCTCATCAAGGAGGTGGAAAATATGCACATGGAATCCTTCGAAATGATCAAATTTAGTAAAATTTTGGAAAATTCTTTTGAAACTTTAAAATGCAATCATATTAACCAAATGAAAAATGGCATCAAACTGGTCATTCGGAAGTTGAAAAATATATGGCTAAGTTCAAAATATTTCCGGAAGGATGAAATTATAATTGCCTTCTTTGTTAGACTCTCCGATATTATATTCGAATTTATCCTTTTCCTAGCCATCAAGGTGAAAAAAATGAACAAGCCAAAGAGAATAAAAAAGGTCATTTCCAAATGTATAGACATTTTAAAATTCTACGAAAAGGAATTCATTTACGTAAAACTGGACATCGAAATGATCGATATTCGTAAAAATTGGTACTTTGACAAAAATGTTATTTTCAAAAATATACGACACTTGCAGCATGTCTTGGCTACGCTATACACTGTCTACTCAGAAATTATTTACTTCACCGATTTGTGTCTTCTAAAATTGAAAAAGCTGGTCAACAACAAGCAAATTATGAACAGCATAATATTAGAAATTAACAAACTCTACGAACCGTTTAACGATGTGCTGAAGAATATCTACCTCTACGATGACGAGTCGATCATGCAGCTCATGAAAAGGCTGAATGAGCAATGCCTGAAGATAGAAAAAAAATGCATCAAAATTATTTATGTCCAATTTTCAAACCTGAGGAATACAAAATCGACGTACCTCTTAGTGGAGAAGTTTCAAAATTTGAAGAAGAGTTACAAAATTGATAGACTCCTCATTAAGAAGCTTTATGACATACTATTTTTGTACAAAAAGGAACTCTACCTGTATATAGACCTGTTTAACAACATGTGCGCGAACAAAGATCTGGACATTTATAAAAAGTTCCTCTTCTGCTTAAACATCTACAAAAAGATAAAGAAGCCAATTTTAATATTCAAAAATAATAGCTACATCACCACCTCTAATGAGTACAAAATTATTATTAAACTTTACGTCAACTTTTGCAAAAAAATGTTCTCCTACATTGTTGAGACGTATGTCATATGGAAGAATAACTCACTCTCTCAAATGAACAAGTTCCTCTCTTCCAACATTATCACCATAAACAAGCAGCTGAACTTTTTTTACGTCATCAATTTTGATACCACCTTTTTTAAGACCTTATACGAATACGCCTACATTGAATCGATTTACGATTTCTGCACGCCGATCGAAATTTTGAACATGTACAACTTAAAGAAAAAGCTATACAGATATCTGTACGAGCTGAACGAAATAATTTTTTTCTTCAAAAATTTTACTACCACCACTTCCACCATTCAGCAGAAAGTCCTCATAAAATTCTTTCAATGCTTCGAACAGAAACTCATCTACATATCCAACAACATCAATTGGCTAAACTTAAACATAGACCACTACATAAACGATTTAAAAAACTGCAAAAGTGTAATCGAAAATGTGCACGTGTCTCTCTCCTACTCGCTCAACAGTATAGACAAAATTATTTACAACATGCAAAATGTTAACCTGGTAAGGTACATACAGTGGGGAGACATGAAACCCCTGCACATCCAACCATTTTTCAATTATTTTGAGGAATATAGAATAAACCAAGTCAACAAAATTTTACAAAAGTACAAAGAAATATCACATATTTTAATTAAAATAGAACAAATAGTGGAAAAAACGAAGAAGGGAAGATGCGAAATCATGGACGAGTTGTACTACCTATATCAGTGCAAAATTTACAAGTGCCTAAGTCTTATTATCATTAAAGGGTTATGCAATTATGAGACCCTAATTGAAAATGATTTCCAGAAAAAACTTCTACAAAACTATAAACCTTGTCTCTACATCAAGGAGGACATTTATTCGGATGTGTTTCTGAACAACTCCATACAAAATATCTTCAAGCTGATCTCCAAATTGTTAACCAATTTGCTTCTAACCTCTTCTGAGTTTATCAGATGGCTGGACTACTCATGCATTGAAGTTCCGATATCGCTGAAAGAAGACTTCGAATTCCTCAAAATGAAATTCTCCTTCTACCAAAGCGTTAGCAAAAATAAAATTATCATCGACCGGATCATACACATACATCAGTTAATACAAAACGTTTTCCAAAAGGCCAACAAATACATATACAGTTTTATGAATTATGATAATATTATAAATTCCATTGTTAGGACGCAGAGCAGCTTTAATATTCACCAAAATATTTCCTACCCTCTCATTTTCTATGATAATATCCTAAAAAATATTAGTAACATACAAAACAAGATTGACAAAGAAAACGATAAAAAGACCATTCAATTTATCTCTCTCAATATTTCCTTCGTCCTTAACTCGATAAAGAACAAACTGCTCGACTCCAAGAAGTTCTTTTTTAACAACCTCCATTTTATATTCACCACGTTGAAGTGCTCCACGCTAAGTGAAATTACGAAATATAGGTAATGACTCAGGGCGTCCACGTGGGGGTGATACAAAAGGCTACCCATGGTGAAGTCTCCCCCTTGTAGTGTTAATCCACCCACACACACATATATACATTTTTGCATGCCTTACCCCCCCGCAGCGGCATCCTGGAGACATGCACCAGCTCCATGGACAAGTACGAGAATATCATAAAAACGATAAACACGATAAAGGCTGAAAATATAAACATCGAAATGAATATTCAAAAGACAGAGGAAATTTACAACATGCTTACCATATACGGTGACAACACAACAAAGGAAGAACAAAAGGAAAAGTTGCTTCTGCTGTATCCCCAGTACCTAAGCATGCTCAACTCGGCCTTCTTCAACGACAATCTGATGTTTACCATAAAGCAGGAATTTTACAAAAACACCAAAAATAAGGTAAATCGGGGGAGCATATAATACTTTGACTACCTATACGTAACATGCGTCTTCCCCCATGAGTGTGAACTTTCACCGCTTATACGTCCTTTTTCCCACCCTTACAATCTAGATAACCGCCTTCGAAGAAAAGGTGAAAAGTATTTTGGAAAAATTTCACATGTTCGGACCGTCCTCGGAAAATATCGACTTAAGCGAAGGTAACCTCAAAGGCGCAGAGGGGAAAGTCACTCTTCCATTTTGTAAAAGTTCCCCTCCATCCCGTTTGTTCTAACGTAATGCTCATCTGCACACCCATGTCTGTGTTGTTTCCCCTTGTTGTCACCCAGGAATGGAAAGCCTAAAAAAATACATCAACGACTTCAAAACAATGGAAATTGAAAAGGACGAAATAATTAAAGCCCAAATTTTGTGCAACATGAAAATTTTCCAATTCGAAAACTTCTACCTGTTGAAGAACACCATAAAAATTTACAACTCCATCTACTCCATATATAATTCGTACACCACTAGGATAAATGACTTCCTAGACGTTATATACTACAAGCTGAATATTAAGGTGCGTAAAATGAGCAGATGCACAAAGTGGTGTGGACAGGAAGTCTACCCCTAATCCCACATTTGCATTAACATTCTTGTGCACACAAAACATTCTTATCAAATATTCAGGAAATAAATAAATCCTTAAAGGAGGTGAAAAGCGAATTGATGGAACTGCAAAAGGATCAACCCGAGGCGAAAAACATTCTGGTACAGTTATTCATCACCTTATTGTGGCTGTCTCAGCGGGCTACTCACCACATCCAACGTTTCGCCTACTCATTCTTCTTTCCTCTATAAAATACTCCCCCTTTAGCCGTTCAAAAAAATAAACGAAGAACTAAACAAAATGAACACAACGCTCATAATCGTGTATCTCCTACAAAACACAAACATGAAACTGACCAACTGGCAAGAAATAATAGACCTCCACTTGAAGCGAAACAACATAAAGGACCCAGTTACCTTTGAAAATACCATCATCATTAACGACAAAAATATTAACATAAAATCGATCACATTATACGATATGTACGAGCTGAAAATATACCTCTACTTTAACGAGATCAAATACATTATATACAAAATTAAGGTGCGTCCAAAAACAGAGAACCTTCTGACAGGCGTGCGTGTTTATAGGCCCCGCTGCGATGGCGCCACGCAAACCATGTCTGCGAATACTCACACACATTTTCACCTTGTTGCATTTACACCCTGCAGGAAGTGGAGAAGCTAGAAAAACACCTGAACAAAATTGAAAACAACTGGAAACAGGAAACACTGAAAATTATAAAATGCAGCGACCACTTCATACTGGACAACAACAAAAACATTTTTAAAAATATCAAAAAGACATTTAACGATTTGCACCAAATGAGGAACTTAAATTTCGCGCAGGATTTAATACCCAAAATAACACATTTGCAGAACAAGCTGCTTTTTATTCACGAGCTGCTGTCCCTGTGGATGCTGGTACGCATTCGACACGCCTTTCAAACAATGGCACAATTAAGGATGCGTGCTTTATCATGTTTTCTCTGCATATTCCACATATTCATGCCGTCGCAATCATGACCTGCTTGCCTGTATAACCCCCCTCTTAGACCCAAGACAAATGGGCCAGACTCGAAAAATTTTACAACAATGAAAATTTCAATCACTTCAGTAACGAAATGAAAAATTTCGACAAAATAAATAAAACATACTTTGAGATCATGAAAAATGCGAAGAAAAATCTGAACCTATTCCACATTTGTAACACTCAGTTTTTTTATTTTCTGAAAAATTATTACGAGCGTGTGTTATTTTTGTCAAACGAGACAATAAGCTTATTGCAAGATAAGAAATTTTCCTTCCCGGATTTTTTTTTCCTGAACGACGAGGAGTTGTTCTGCCTGCTCTGTAAGGCGAAAGGGAACTGCGCAAATAAAAATGCGCTAAAAAAATTTGTACCTACGTATATACACCTATGCCTACGCACGTTCAACATTTGATCCACTCAAAATAACCTGCCCCGCAGCCAACACTGAAACGGAGAATTTGAAAAAATATTGCTTCGTAATTTACGAAGAACTTTTATCCTTTAACGACATAGACAAAACGGTACACTCGCTGAAAGGGACATCGTAGCGTATTCCTCACTTTGCGCTTTGGAAAATGTGTCCCCATGCGTATGTGCATGAAAATATGCGCATACCCATTTGCCCATTTATTTATTTGTTTGTTTATTTTTTTATTTATTTTTTCCTTTTCCCGCTGCACAGATCATCGAAGTCGTTACTACCAAGAATAACACGCTCAATTTGAAAAATGGGGTGAAGATAATGGGGATAGACACCTACGTCCTCTTGAAGGAGAAAATAAAAAGCACCCTGAAGGAAAACATCCTATCCAGTTTGAAAAGCTACTACAACACTAACAAGTATGCACACACGCTGTACTACGTTACTTTGCGTGGGTATAATTTTGCCACTTAACGTAAAGTGGAAAATTTGCATCAGCTTTCTACTCATCGGAAGAGAGTATTACTCCATTGCTAATTCGGCAAACACGTATTGTATTTACTCCTTTTCTGTGCCCCATCGGTTCCTTCCCTCTTTTTAAAAATTGCCTTTTTGTGCATACCACGTGTTGCACATTTTTATCCCTCACATTTTGTCCTTCAAATTAGTTAATGTTTCCTTTACGCTGTTGCCCCACTCCACAAAATGGAAAATAACCGCATCTATCTTTACCCCCCTTTCAGGATAATCCCGATAATCATGAACAACGTGTCTGTAGTTTCCAGCACGGTCATAAAAATTATTCTGAGCGAAGAAATAAAGAACGTGCTCCAGCAGAAAAGCGTAGAATACACCCAGGGGATTCTGGACATATACAAAGATTTGGTAAGCCACTAAATGGGTAAAGAAGCGCATACGACAGTGCATGTGTAACATTTGAGAATATACATTGTACACTACCCCACTCAGAACAAACATAAACACCTTCTTTTTCACCCCTCAGTGCAACGACATAGCCGAGGAAATAAAAAAAGAAAAAGGAAAAAACACGCAGAAAATAGAACAAGCCTTAATTATATACTTGGAATTTATCGACACGTTAAAAAAAATCATCCAGGAAAATGTATTCGATGAAAACAACTTTTTCCTGCACTACCAATTTAGATACAGCGTCGACAAGAACAAGGAACAGATCGCAGTAAAATATGGCAACTACACTTTTAAGTAAGGAAATAGGAAAATGAGAATACATCAAGGGCACTGGTCCGACTGTGGGGATATTTAAGGCATTTCTCCGATTATATTTCCTAATGAGGGATCTCCACTACCAAATTATAATGCTACCCCGCTCACAATAGTAACTACTCTCTTTTCCTGCCACCACCTTACCCCTAAGATACAACTATGATATACTAGAAAATAACAGCCTATTCATAAACATGCTGCCGAATAATAAGTACGTGTTTTCGATCTGTTCCAATATGCATAAAAGTTACTACAACATTTTGTGCGGGAAGAACAAAACGTCCACTATCCGGTACATCACATCTACACTAGGTAAGCAAGAGGTGTGCGCCTAGCGAATAGCTGCCCCTTTTCGATTCCTTTCATTTAGTCGTAGAAACGCATATGTACAGATATTACTATGAGGAATGCTCCTTCATTCACTTCATCCCCCTGTTCATGCAGGACAAAGAACCTACTTCCTCGATGGGAAAACACACAACATAAGAAATTACATACTGGGTTCTATTCAGATGGGTATCCAGAAAAATAACAGAAAAATTAACACACACATTTTTTTATACGTATATATGCGTCTTTGCATGGTTAAACGCAGTGGTCCCCCCCGTAGACACACATTCTGCTTGCGATACCGCTCACATACCAAATGAACCCCATCCTTTTAACCCTTCTTTAGGCTACGCTTTGGTTTTCCAAAATGTGGACGAAATGAAAGTGGAGCTATTGTCCGTCCTGACGAACGCATTCAGATCTATCCAAACATGTACAGCACATTTTTTTCTACCTACAATAACAAGCAAAAATAGGGGAGATAGAATATCGGCTTGCCTATTTACACATGCATAGTTTTACACACACGTATGTGGTGTAGTTTTAAATTTTCTTTTTTCCCCTCCAAATTGAAAGGCCTGAAAAAGAAGGAGAAGAACATTTACCTCTTCAGCAAAGACGTTTCGTTTAATAGCAGCTCCGTGATATTCTTCACGTCAAAGTCGTGCGGGTAAATGTTTCTTCATTTGACCTACACAACTACTACATAAATATTACGTTTATTTACTACTTGTATATTCCCCACTTCCTCCAAAACAGGTGCAAACGCGTCCCCGCCAATTTAAGGAGCCTGTGCAGAGAAATTATCCTAAACAACTGCCAACAGATCGAACTTGTGGAAATACTCCTCTACGTCAACAATTTTCAAAACGTGAAAAATCTGTGCTTAAAATTTTGCAACTTTGTGGAGTACTTAAATTTTATTTATTTCCGTTCAGAAAATAATGTGCTAAATGACATCATCAACATTATACGGTTATGCAAGAAGGAGAATGAAGAAAGCAACACAGACGAGTTGCTAGCCAAATATATTTTCATCTACTACTACGATAAGTTAAAGGATATCAAGCAAAATGAGCTGCACAATTTGATCAAAAAATTTCTAGACGTGGACCTGAATGTGAAATATGATTTGCAAGACGGACGGGAAAGGCTCAAGGAGGTAATAAAAAGGGGGCACTTCACTACATAATGCATTGTATATTTAGCTGGGGAGTGGGGCTCAAATGGGCTGTTCACCTACGTACTCATATGCCCCCCCAATATAATAGTGATAAAATATACATAAGTAATATTTACACGCGCATTATTACTCCCCCCGCAGCTGCTAAAGCAGGAGTATATTTATCTGAAGGAAGACCTATTCCACAAGTACGAAAAGGACGTGTATGTGCTGAAGGAGAAGCTGCATAACCAGTCCCTGTCTTTACTCTTTGGAAGACCCCACACGGGAAAGTCGACACTGCTAAAAATTTACAGCAAATTGTATGGTGATAAATATGGTTTCATATATTTGGACTCCCTGTATGGTAAAAAAATTAGTTACCCAAAACGGCTAGCAACCATAACACTTAAGAGTGAAATAGATAAGGCATATACATAAGAGGAGTTGCCTGCCTTACTAATCACAATGTGGGTCGTAGAGTGGACATTTCTCCTACGTATACATATGCACGCATCCATATTCACACATCTATATGCACTTTTTCCTCCTCCAAAAATGCCAATTCACAGACTCCCAGAACCATTTCAACGAGGCCTTTCTACGCCAAGTCATAAAGAAGAAACAAGAAAAGCACAAGGAATACACACTTATCATGAAGCTCAATTTTCTGAACCCCATCATATACAATGTGCTGTCCTTGGATAAGTTGGTTTACCCTAAAAGGGGGAAATTCCACGGGGAGGACGCAGAAAACGGAATGAAGATAATAATTGAGGTAAAGAAAAACGCGAACAGAGCAGCACAGGAGTAAAAAAAGTAGCGTTACAAAAGAAATTATGGCACAGCGTATTTAATAAAGTTGATCCACATATATGGCTTACAACGATAGGCAAATTCCCGCATCGGAAAAGCAGAAACGCACATATAGAGCAAAACAGGCAACGATCAAATTATCAGTAGGCATGTAAAAAGTTAGACATACACCAAGAGACATTTTTATTTTCACCCTATTGTTATGCCAATCGCTCCTTGAATTGTTCACCATTACGTACATTCCACAATGTGTGAATTTTCCCCCCTTCAAAGTGCAAAGACATATCGTCCATGGATCCATACCTGCTGAACAAAATGAACAAAATTGCCATCCAAGACAACACCAACATTTACAACTATTTTAAAAACAAAAGCTCCAAATTGATAGACGACATCCTTAACACAAACTTCTTCTTCGAAAAAAACGCAGAAAATGATAAAACGTCCTTAACTTATATAAACAACTATGAGGAAAAAAAAAAAATTCTTCTCGAATTGTACCAAGAGTTGAAGTTATTTTATAGGAATTTCTTTCTTCCCATTTTTCATTACATAGAAAGAAAAAAAGGAAATCACTTTAACGTAAATAATTTTTACACAAAAGAAGAAGAAGTACAAAATATGACCCTGGGTGATGGTCACGTATCGCGCACCTGTGTCTTCCATACCGATGTGGATGAAAAAGTAGTCATAAATAATTTCATCGACATTTTTAAAAGCAACATATTAATTTTTTTAAGAGAAAAGGAACTGAACCAGTTGCTAGTTAGCGAGGACGCCAACACGGAAAGTGCACATAATGATGTGTCTACTCTGCCACAAATGGTACAAACACAAGGGGGCACTCACTCCCATAACGAAACGGAACTAACTGAACAGAACTACCAGAGATACGTCACGAACGAGGAATACGACTTGGATAATATAAACAAAAATTACATAGAGAATGTATGTATCCTACAAGCTGAAGCGGAAAATAGTAAAAAAGTCGAATTGCATAGCAAAAAAGAAATCACTAAAATTTCCATCATTAAGGAGAAGGTCCTTTTTATTCTTCTAAGTTGTCTCGTTTTTCTGTTTAACAATTTTTTAAATGATCAGGAGAAATCTAACTTTTTTATTTTTTTAAAACAGTTGGCTTCGTCTAATAACGTCAACTTTGGCAACAATTTGGGGAACTCCTTCTACCACATAGAAAAGGACGCGTGGATTCCCATCAGCGATTTTTTTATGGTAATCACAGCAGGATGCTCTACATGCGCATGCGTATGGGTGAGAGGTGCCAAACATAAAGTGCAGCCAATCTGCGAATATAATCCACACAACGATTATTTTTTTCGCTTCACCTCCCTGCAGTCCTCCCCGAAAAACCACCTGGACGAAAAATTCTTAATATATTACGACGAAGAAATGAAGAAGAGGATCAACTCGATTAGCTTGCTCTACAAGGGGGAGTCCAACATTTGTCTGATCGGAAGTACAAGTAAGACGAATCCCATGCAACCATTCATACGCACTTACCAATGTTTCACACCTGTTGAATATGCATGTAGTGCAACGCACAACTTGTAGATCTTCTCCCCTTTTGACTATTCAAAAAGGGGCAAAACTAACGATTGACACGTTGTTACATGGACGACACATCAACATAGGCAGACATCCCACTGTGAATCCTCCTATCCATTGTTCTGTTCTGTTATGTTTTCTTCCTTACAAATTACAATGTGTCCGATAAACCTCACGATATTATAATTTTTGTGCCCCCCCAGAAAACTGCAAAACGGCCATACTAAAGGAAATCGTGAACAGGCACTCCAAAATTGACCACCTCATGATCGACGTTTTGAAACACACAAATGTGTTAAATTTTAAAGTGCTATACGAGAAAATGACAAAAAAAAATGTCAAAAAATACTTCCACCATTCGGTCCTTTATATCTGCATAGACGACATCCACATTAATTACGTAAGAGGAAGAATGGAAGAAAAGCGGAGCGTACATTGACGTCAATAGAATCACCCGAATTCACCTGTTTCGATTCCACTTCTTGCGCAGTTCCAACCTGACCACCTGCACTGACTGCTTTGCCACTTTCAGGAAAAAGGCAACAACCCGTCGATTGAATTCCTACACAATTTGCAAAGGAACCTGTGTTACTTCGAGAACAAGGCCCTTAGCGTCCAAAATGTGAAGAGCATAATATCCCTAAACTTCGAGCACATGAAAAGGAATAGCTACTACGAATCGATTTCCTATTCTTACGCTTCGATCTTTTTAAACAGCAGCAGAAAGGGCCTAGTGGGTTATTTTAACGCGCTCGTGAATCACACGCTGAAGGGTGCATTCCAGGTAGATCAAAATGGTGCAAATATTCCCTAACGTGTGTATACATTTGTGCATACTTTTTATTTGTCTTACCTCCGCTGAACAAATGTACACGCACATCCTTCGTACATGCCACACACCGCTCCTCCCCCCCTTCCCAGGGCATACATACCAAGCTAGTAAATTACAGCATGGACGTCTTCTTCAAAATACACGAAGACATCAATTTTGAGGATAAAAAGGAAAACTACCTGCTTTTCACAAAAGAAAATATTTTTCTACTCTACGAAGACTTCTTCTACACCAAGTGGAATTTTCAAAATGAGCAGGACGTCGTCGCAAATTGGTGGTACGTAAAAAGCATTAATAGATGAAAAGGAGAAAAAGAAAATTATAGACGCGCCAAAAATGCAGCTTAACCGATATACACAACAAAAGCAAAATATGTAAAACAACATGTTATCCCCCTCCGCAGCGAAAGTGCCGAACGTATTATTCTGAATAGGATCCTCAAAAAGGAGAACAGAAAGGACATCCTCAAAACGATGAGAAGTAACGAATGAGAAAATAATCCGGAACCCCCCTAGTGCTAACTTTCCGTTTTTCCCTGCTTCTTCGTCAGAATTCATAAAAGCAGAGACACCATTTTTCCATTTTTCCATTTCGCCCTTTTTCAGCAATCGCGGAGAAGCACTTTCAGAACCTAAACTGGGAATGCTCCTACACCTACTTGAATTACTTTTGCAAAGAGGTACAAAAAGGGAGAAAAAAACATATTTAAAAAACCCTTCAATTCGGGAAGGGTTTCTCCGTGCGTCCACTCTGTATATTTGTCCATCCTGCACATTTGTCCATCCTGCACGTTTGTTCATCGTGCATGCTTGTCCTGTCCACCACCCCGCAGGTCCACGAAAAGGTCGACGCAGATTCGCTGAAAGACGAATTCGTGAGGAGCCTAAGCAGCTACAACAACCTCTACATTAACACAAAAACGTTCGTAGAATTCTACTTCAAAAATATAATACAAGTCTACAAAAATGTCAGTAAAAACATAAATTCTTCGATGATCATTTGTATGAACAAAAAGAGAGCCATCATTTTGCTAAACGCAATTGCTTTTCTGTTAAATATAAATACTGTACTGATAAACAAGTCTAATAATTTGGAAACTTCCCAAGAAAAAATTAACTACTACAACAGACTAAGATTTAAGAGACACCTTTTCATACTCATAAACCATTCCTACCATTTTGACGATTATTTTTACTCCCTAATTTATAAAAAGTTTCCTTCTGCTCTCTTTGACAAAAAGGAACTTTTCCATATGTACACAAAAACGAATTTAATATCCAATGAGCTAAAGTGGGAGAACATCCAAAATATTGTAATAGAAAAAAAAAAAGGATCAAATGTCTATATAGGGACTGAAATATGTCCTCCTCTTTGTGAACTATGTCGCCCCTTTTCCCCCCCACCATCACAACGACATTTTTATACCCACCCTTCCCTGTTTCACCCCCCACCTATAGATGAAAAAGAATACCTACGTTTGCCTAGTTCACGAGAAACGCTTCGATCTTTACTCGAGCAACTTCCAAAATTACAAAAACGTCTACAGTGACTTAAACGTTATCCACCTGGATAGCTGGTCCAGGGACGAGTATACGCACTACTGCCACCTGTTCCTAAAGAACCACCAAGAAAATCACTTCATCGATAATATACTGAACAATTTTAAAAAAAAAGCCATCCTAAATACGCTCGAAGATGACATCGAAAAGGAAGGCAAAAGCATCACGCTTCAGAAGAGGGAAAAAACAAAAGGCAAAAATAAGGTCAACCAAATTTTCATCAACTCGGAAGATTATATAAAGAAAAACAAAAACGATAACACCAAGGTGAGCGAAAATGAAAAAGGAAATGAAGTCGTAAGGGATAATGTCCTTCCAAATGAGGGGGAAAACCAGACAGTCGCTCGTGTGGACAGCACGATAGACGCTCAAACGGGAGGAAAAAAAGAAGCGCACCATGGAATGGAAAAGGAGAATGGAAACGAACACGCTAAAGAAGATCATAAAGACGGTCTGATTCATGATACCCATGATGGGGATAACGAAACGGAAGGAAATCTCCCCAAGGCAAATGACGAACAAAGCGGAAGAGATGCCCAGGGGGAGCCAAACCAAGATGCGGAGAAAGCAAAAGACGAACTGAACAAAACGGATGACATCCATAAAGGAGTACCAGAGGAGAAGAAAAAGATAAAAAAAGGAAAAAAGAACAACCAAAGCGGGAATGAAAAAAAGAGTGTTGTAAAAAAGAAAGAAGGGGAACAAGGCGGGAAGAAGATAAACAGTAAAGGAGCGAAGAATGGAAAGGAAAATGGAAACAAAATTAATGTTAAAAATAATGAGGGAAAATCTACGTTGGCGTCGCAAATTAAGGCGAAAAACATGGGTGATAAGCCCATCCAAAAGGGAATAGCAGGGAAGAAGACTCCTCCACCGAAAAGCGCAATCAGTGCTAATGCATCCAAACAAAACGATAAAAAGAAGGAAAGACAACCTATAGGAGGTTCCAAGACGATGAAAAAGGAGAACGCGCCATTAAAAAAGGTACCGAAGCCTAACGGCAAAAAGAGCGTAGAAAGGGATACACATAATATGAAAGGCAAACCAACACATAAGAAAGTTTCCCAAAAGACGGGCCAAAAAAGTAGCAAAAAAGAAATGAGCCAAATGGACAACGCTATGTCAAACAAACCGGTGAGGGAAAATACAGAATGCGAAACGGGGGAGGATACGAAAGAAGGCCCAAGCGAAAAGCTCACGAATGACACAACAAGGGGTACCGTTACGAGCGATAGGAACAATGTCCATCCAGATGATGTACAAGGGGAACAACCAAATGCTGACCCAAGGAAGGAAGAATCCTACAAAAGCGGCAAACCTTCGGAGGGACAGGAAAACGATCAGCACACACAACAAACAGCTGAGAAGGACGAAACGAAACACTCGGGTGAAGATTCTCCTCCAGTAGGAGGAAACGGAGAAGCCCCAAAAAATAATGACTACAACAGAAAGGCAATGCACGAATTGAACAATTTCAACGAAGAAGTAAACAAGCACAGTTTTTACAGCATGATTGAGACGCAACTAGAAAATGTCGTGGACGTGTTCATACAAGTATACTACGATTTGAAAAACTTTCTAAAAAAAAAAAACTCCAACTTAAATTTTATACGAATTAACAAGTACAGCTTTTCGGACGCCCTAATCATGTTTTACATTTTACTAAAAAATAAATTAAACTACAAAAATAAACAACTGCATATGTTCAAAATGGGGCTGAAAAAAGTGGAAAACATATTCGAAAATTATAACAACATGAACGAGGAAATACAGTCCATCCATTCGTCCATAAAGAAAATCGAAGAAGAAATTGAGCATCTGAACAATTCCATTAAGACAAATTCGAAGGTACTCCTAGACACAGAACAACAGTTTAATGCAAACCAGCAAGTGCTGAATAAAGTCGCAAATGACATAGACGAAATGATAGAAAATAAAAACGAGTCTGAAAAGGAAATTGAAGAAGAATGTATAAATATCATTTTCAAAATTCAAAATGTAGAAAATAATGAAATAAAAAATATAGTAAAAATAGGGACGCCAGATTTAACGCAAATGTGTATAGCCATTATGATAAACACACTGGTGAGGAACTCCTTCCTAAATGATAATAACGACAATTGGAATTATTTTAAAAATTTTATCGCAAAGGAAAATTTTTCAAAATTTTTTTTCAATTTTAAAAAGGAAAATATAACCGATAAGCAAGTTAAGAGGATTAAGGAATACATGGCAAAGGATGAGATTGTCTACGGGGCCAAGAAAATCCTCCAAACGAACAACTTATTTACACACTTTTTCGAGTGGATTACCTTCCTCCTTAAATATAAGGAGTACTACAAGAATAGCTGCCAAATTCAAGAAACCATTTCAAATAATAAGTTAAAAAAAGAACAGTACGAAAATGAAAACGAAAAGCTGAAAGAACAAATGCACCAAATTAAGTCCACCATTATTAACAACAAAAAGGATGTAGTCACACAAACGGAAGTTGTAGAAAATTTAAATAAAAAATTGCAAATAATTAATAAATCCTACCTGCCCATTTTTGAAATCAAACAATTTCTCGAAAAGATACAAAAAAAATATATCTACACGATTGAAAAGATTGAAAATAATTATAAATACATCGTGTCAGAAGTTTTGCTCTTCTCCTTTTTCCTAAATTACTCCTCCCCCTTTAACTATAAATACAGATGTTACCTCCTAAACAAATGGAAACAAATTATAAAAAAAAATAACATCCTCATAAGGGAGGACATCAGAATAGAAAGTATCTACTCATGTGACAGCATCGTCTCGCTCTTCATATCGGACAATTTTCCGAGACACATTTTTTACATTCAAAATGCGCTCATCTCACTGAACCATTTTAGGTGGCCACTGTTGCTCGACCAACAGAACATCGGAATAGATTGGTTGAAAAAAAGTTACAGCAACAATTTGGTTATTCACAATTTTGATGAAAATTTAAGCAAACATTTAGACATGTGCATAATATACGGAAAGAGCTTGATCATTCCATTTTTTAATTTTCAAAATTTGTACATTTATGATAAGAGGAATGACGATGCATTCAACTGCGATGATCGACACGAGGACAACTTCAAACGCGTGCGGTTGGATCTCCTCACCAAGAAAAACTTCCTCAATTTTAAGCTAAACCGTAGGGAGATCAAGCTGAACTCCAACTACGGCATCTTAGAACCCGTCATCGAGCGGAATGTGTACTTATCCAACGGGAAGTACTACATCAACATAGGTAAGCAGCGTGTTATTAAGCGCCCCCATCAGCTATGCACCGTATTTTTTGTTCTTACCATTCCTTGTATTCACCCCCCCCTGCAGGCAAGAAGAAGCTGGAGTACAACAGCCAGTTCAGGCTCTTCCTCGTGAGCGACACCAGAGACAGGTACTTCCAAGACGTGGAGGACTACGTGAACATCATCGACTTCCAGATCGACAAAAATTTGATAGTAAACAAAATTGTAAACATCATACTGAAACATGAGGACGAAAAGAAGGTCATCAACTTTAACACGAAAATTAGAAACTTCTACGAGACGAAGCAGACGCTCAAATTTCTGGACGACGGAATGATCATCGAGCTCTGCACATTTAACCACAAAGCAAATAACAACAAAAATTTAATGAACGTGATAAATAGCAACGTTCTCAAAAAAATGGAAATAAAAAAAATGCTAAAAGAGTACAAACAGGAAATTAACAGAATTAAAAACTCGTCGGAAAATATAAAACTCCTGGGGTACCGATTCCACACCATTTATAAAGTGCTCCAGAAACAGTCCAGAGCAAAATCGACCTACACCTTCAACTTCAATTATTTATTAAATATTCTGAACAATTTAATTAAGCACATCAATAAGAAAATGCTCATTTGTAACTTCAACCAGCTGATAAAAAAATTCACACACAACTGCTTTGTCTTCCTGTTAAACACGATCCATAAGAAGGACCACCTGTTCTTCAGCTTCCTCTTTTACTCCTCCTTAATATTCGAAGAGAGAAAACTGCATCAAATTGGCAGTTCAATAAAAGTGGAGAAGGAAAAGTATTACTCCCTGTTTTTACAACTTCAAAAAATTGCAAACATGGACGCACCGAATTCGCACTCCCTAAATATAGAGTGGCTAAATGAGAAGAAGAAAAGACAACTCCAATTTTTGCACAACGAATCCCCAAATTTCAAAGCGCTCATTCAAGACATGAAAAATAACTCCATGGAATACCTCAATTGGTACAAGCAAAACATGCCAGAAAATAATTTGTTCTTTCTAAAAAAATCGCAACTAGAAAAGTTAGAAAAGTTAGATGTGATCCTATTTCTGTACATTATGAGGAAAGATAGACTCTACTATTACATACACTTTTTGCTCTCCAATTATTTGGACTTGTCTGAAAATATGAACAACCCCACCCATTTAAACCTCTCCAAGGATCTAAATTACATAGATGCGAAAACATTCATGTACATTACAGAACCAAACGCATATTATGATCCCATTCTCCTCAAACATAAAGCCACAAAAACGCTCAGCGTCGGAAATAACTTCAATAGTGAAATACAAATAGTGATAGAAACGTCTCTACAAAATGGAAATAAATTATTACTAGAAAATTTCCACCTAATAAATTTCAACATGGAAAAATTTTACGAAATTTATAATAGTAAAAAAATTCATTCCAATTTTGAAATGTACTTAACATCAGAAAAGGGACAAACATCTATTTCGATTTTAAAAAAAGCCATTAAAATATACTCACACAAAAATGAATACTTAAAAAATTTCCTCACAGATTTATTTTCTTACGTCCATCATATGTATAAGGACAAATTGAAAAATAACTTTGTAAATTCTTTTCTTTTTTCTCTTTCCTTTTTCCATAGTATTTTAGCCTCCAGATGCAATTACCATAATTACGGTTTTGATGAACGTTACTACTTTGACGTGAAGGATTTCGAAAATACCTTCGACTGTCTTCTTGCATATTTCGATTTTGTCCAAATGAGCGCCACCTTACCTGGCGGATTTAATTCCTCCACACCAACCTGTAACCTTCTTAGTGAGAAACCCACCCAAGTGGATACGCTCATCCAGGAAGTTCACATAAACTGGGCGTTCGTAAAGTAGGACCAAAATTGAAACAGCTTCAAAATGAGCTTACTCCCCACCATGTACAACCGTACAACCACCGCTGTGTCCTCCTCCACTAACCTTCCTGCAGGGAGATCATCCTAAACGGGTACGGAAACAAAGTCAACGCCAATGATCGGAAGATTGTAAAGAGTTATGTGAAGGAATATTTCAACGAATACTCCTTTAACGAGAAAAACGAGTTCGTCTACTCGGCCGACGAAAACTTCGATTACAAATTTGTCATGAACCGATCGATCAAGGAGTATGTCAATTTGATTAAGGTAAGCATAAACAGGGCGTCCCACAACGGGGGGTAATTATACACTGGACAGGTTGCGGGCGCATGATTTGCTTAACCATTCTGCCCCGTTCAATAGACATGTACCCACGTATATATGCCCCGTTCGTACTTCCCCCGAACCTCAGACTTACCCCCTCTTCAACAGCTGCAAAACATACGGAATGAAAATAGAAGCTGATAAAAAGCAACACGAAAAGTACAACGAAAATATGCTCAAAAATTTGGAAAAAATATGCAGCGAGGAAATTTTAATATACAAGAAGGAAAACAATGACGGCGATATTTTCTTCAACCTGGATAGTGACTATTATTCAAGCTCGTTACTCAACACAGATGATGAGCAAACGGGGAAGTCCCCCCGAGGAGATAAACCAACTGTGTGTGAAACAGAACTGCTTGAAAAAAACACACTTGAATGTGAATGCTCAAACGGGGCAGAGACAAATGACGCCCTTCAAATTGACCATGCGTCTCAACAGGATGAAGATCCAACCATTCCTAACAAGAACGATCACACGAACGATGAAACGAATGATGACAAGTTCGATGACGCAAGGTTCTTCACCCAAACGTACAGATGGAGCCCCGGGGAGGACGAACCCCTGAACAGACGCAAAGCGGAAAATATGGACTTCCTAAAAAAGATTAAAAAAATGAACGAATTCTACGAATTGATAAAGAAGCTAAAGTGCACATTCAAATACAACGTCAGCATTAATGCAGAGTGGACCAAAGGAAACATAACGACCATCCAATCATGTTGCAAAAACGAAACAGAGAAATTTAAAAAAATTACAAATTTAATATACAATGATGTAATGAAAATTGAGCAGGAGTTAAATAAAAATAAAAAAAAAATTGACAAAGAGACCAAGCGAATTATGATTTCCCTCTCCCTAAATGAAGTGCCAATAAAATGGATGTCCAATTTTAACAAAAAAATAAAAACCATCGACAATTTTCTTACATACTACGAAAATGTAAAAGAGCAACTCTACTTTTGGAACATCACAGGGGAATTACGTTTTTATAATATACAATACCTTTTTGATCCGTTAAATTTTTTTAAAGCCTTGTTGATTAAATTCAGTTATGTGCATAAAAAAAAATTATGCGACTGCATATTTTTGTCCAGTATAAATAACACCCTAGACATGAAGAGGACAAAAAATACGCCCCATTTTCAGAAAAATTTCTTCTACAGTAGTGATGAAGAGGACGCGTTTTCGTCCAACCAGATTAACTACTCCGATTATGTCCACTACGAGGTGGATTCCTGCTGCAACGTGGATGTGTCCGGGCTGCACACACTGGTAAGGGGGGAGCAGCACTTCGCATAAACACATGCACACATGTGTTTGCTTCCCACGCAAAAAACTCCCACTTGCGTTGCCCATTTTTCATGTTGCAATTGGCCCACTTCCCCTATATTGCAACCCTCCCAACGTGAGAAAACCTTCCTGCATAACACTCCCCCCATTCAAACCACCCCGCAGAACAACAACTTCGAATGTCTGGGCGTCAAGTCAAGGAGCAACAAAAAGTACGACGAAATCCCCATCGTAACGTTAAGCGTTATCGAAAGGAGAGAAAAAAATATTCTCAAGGACAAAAAAATACCGCTTTACCAGTACAAGTATAGCTCAAAATGGAACAAAAAAAATAACAAATTTATAACAAACTTATATTTCAAGTCGGACAAGCACAAGTCATTCATTTACATCAATAAGGTGTATCTGTTCGTTTATAACTGATTAGTGATGTGAAGGCGTTTTTTATTTGGCATTTTTTGCACTTTTTGCATTTTTTTTTTTTTTTTTTCCTTTCTTCGCTCAAACGCGCTTGCTATACTTGTACATATTTTTCAACTCGCTGAAGTCCGCATTTTCGTTAAAATGGATGTCCCGCTCTAGCAGCGGCATTTCTATATCCTGCAAGGGGAGCGGAGTAAACGCACATTTGAGAGAAGTATCTCTCCATAATAAGAAAACGCCTTACGTATGGGCAATACAGATCATGCTGTGACATAGAACAGACTGTGGGTTTTTTACCCCCCTTACCGGTATGACGTAATCATCCTCGGACGTCGCCTGCGACTTGGGTTTGATTCGATCCAGTGGTATCACCCCGCTGTAAATTAGCCAAATGAAGGTTCCTCATTAGGAAGAGTGTAATCCGCGTGCACACTGGAATGTACTTGTGTGTGCTTTCCACACAATTGCACACGCCAGAGAAGGTCACTTCCCCCAGACACTACACCGAAACCGTACCAGTTGTAAATGTAGACTTGCTTCTTCGGCTTCCCAATTAGGGTAGACTGTTCCTCAATAAATGAAAGCGTGTCAAATCCGTACTCCAGGTGCCCAAAGACCACCTGCGGGGAATGAACAAATCAATCGATTAACATGATTTCGAGAAATTTCTCAAAAAAAAGAAAAAAAAAAAAAAACACCTTAGGGCTATCCCCTCCCACTCACATGCTTCTTATCCAACCAAGGGCAACTTTTAAAGGTTACAAAAAATTGGGAGTTATTTGTATGTTTGATCCTCGTCTGGCACATGGACAACACACCTGCAGGTAGTGGGGGTGGGGGAAATGTAAGCAAGCGTTCGATGGGTACAGATATGTAAACATCCCTACGTGGGAATAATAAAATGAGGAAGTTTCTACGAATATGTAATATGTAGCGAAAAAAATTCCATCCACGGAATGACCCTTAAATCAAGTGTCATCCGTTTTGCGCCATTTTGTTCGTTTTTCCTCCCGTTGGACCTCTTTTCGAATGACGGTAGATGAACTTCTCGTTTCGGAAGTACTGTCCATATATGGACTCCCCGCCAAAGCCGTTCCCAAAATTGAAGTCCCCTCCTTGGAACATCTGAAAACAGGGGAGGAGGGTGCAAAGTACACATAACGTGCGTATTTTTGGATAGACGCACTGAGGTCAACATATACATACAAATCAGTAGGGGGAGGTTTACACAAGTGCACCTTCAGTCGCTATATTTTTGTCGTAGCAATTTTTGGTGCCTTACGAAATCTGTGACAATTCTATGAATGGGGGAGTTCTTGTACCAGCGCGGTTTCAGGTAGTAGCCCAGACCTGTCTCACCTTCGAATGAAAAAAAAAAAAAAAAATCTGCTAAATGGAAGAATAAAACGATTTACACCAACTTCTTTCTTCTTAAAAGATCCGTTCCCCCGGTGAGGTAATCACCTGTGCAGAGGCAGCGAAAATTTTCACAGGTGATTGGTAACTTATCCATGAACAGCTGCAAAGGTGGGAAAAGGAGACCCTCATTAGTTATGCTTCCAATTGGGGAGGTGCGTGGTTTTCGCCCATTTTTTTCTTCCCCCATTTTTTCTTTCTTCGATCTGTTTTTTGGGGCTGCCCCTTCTGGTTAACTCCTGGCTCACCTCAAATATCAGCCTTCCAGCGTTCCTGCCCCCTATGGCAACGTCCAAATAAACGCGGGGGTTCGGTATCTTCATCTTCCTTAAAGGTGGGGGCGCTCACAAGGAATGCGTTTCATCTTATCAACCCAGAGGTGTTTAAAGAAACAGTTCGATTAATCTTTTCACTTTCACTATTTTATGTATAACGCGGACTTCAGTGTGATGCCCCCTATTTTTTTTTTTTTTTTCTTAACTGTTAAATTTTTCTTTATTCGCAAGATCTGCTTCATCCAATCAGACGTTAATATGGAGGAGCGCACATATCTACATTATAACTTCCCCATGGGTACTAAAAATGTGCATCCCCTATGACTTACATGTTGCACCACTTTGGCAAATTATTTTCCCCGTTTAACGGGTCAGTGTATAGCACAACGGAAACGGGGTAGAGCGATCATTTGCAAGTGTACACATAACACCATTAGATGTGTACACAAAAAAGTACTCATGTGCACACATCTGGTGCTCCCGCTTTTATAACAATTTTGAACAAATTCTATGCTTTACATGGTCGGGGAAAATCCCACTTTTAACACCACCACTATCCCTGCGAACTTCTAAAAGGGGAACGTCGTACAAGCATAGTCGTTCTTATGGTTTCGAATGTTAATTAACACTTTTGTGTTAAGTGTATGATGGGGAAAACAAAAAATAGCAGAGTTAAAAAAAGAAAAAACTCAAAGGCGATTTACTAAAAAAAACATTCTTTATAGTTACAGGTATGGGCACCACTTACTAAATGTTAATGTACAGAACTAGGAATACATCCGTCTGCAGTTCTACACGGGGGAAAAAGTGGCGCATGCTGGGACCGCATCTACTGAGCGGTCAAACGGAGATGAAAAGCTACAAAAATAAATGCATAATACTAGATTAGTGGATGCACATGCTAGACAAGTATATCACTATGCAATAAGAAGATACTAATAGCTTCCCGCCACCCGCGCTGTGCCTGTGAAGGTGCTACAAAATTTTTACACAAAAACTGTCGTAGAGGAAATTACTCAAACGAGCAATAAACAAATTTGAATAATTCTGCTCACACTTGGACAAAACATACATCTGATTGAAGTAGAAATAAATGAGCGAATTGAAATAATCCAGGAAGGACGTTATATTCGTATTGTAAAAAAACTGCTTGGTGAAAAATTTCACCGTGGATAGACACAAGTGCCACTGGTAGTACTTTACTTGATCTTCGTCTTCGCTAATACTACTCTGCAATTCGTGAAGCAGAACATTCGGCTTACACACGTTGAACAGAAAGCGGAAGTACAGATTCGTAACCTCCTCCGTGCGTATCACCCTTCCGTTAATCTCCACGTCAACAGAAAGGGTAATAAATTTTTTGATTAACTTTTTAAATGAAAAGGAAAAGTCCTTTTTATTTTTCTGCTTAATAAAATTATAGTCCCTATTTGCAATGTCCAAATATTCCAATAAATTCTGCAACCCCGTATTTACAACATTTTTGCTGAAAAATTCCTCCAACTTGATATTATTGCTTAGCACATTTTTAAACAAAGTAATGTAGAGGACAAATTTGAACAGAAGACGAACAATACTATAGTGGATATTTTTCAAACTTTTTTTATTTCTCAATTTTTTTATTGGTACTTTTCCCTTGTAAAATTTAAAAAAATATTTCATAAAACTGATGTCGTGCAAATAAATGCCAAACAGAATGATCATCACTTTTTTAATTTCCCTCAAAATCATGTTAAAATAATCTGTTATTACGTGTAGCCCGCAACTTTTACCCAACATGTCTGAATAAATATACGTTTCATATTTTTTCACGTTATCTCCTGCTGTTAATTTTCTCGTCAAGGCGCTAAAGACGGAATTGCCCACGTTAATGAATACTTTATTTAAAAAGCTGACTTTTTCAAACCCCATAATATTTTTTACATTTTTAAAAAAAAGGCCAAAAATGTTGCTCATTAGTTCGTTTAACTTCTTATCGATAAAGTAATTTAGCAAAAAGACATTTCTGTGATTAATTGAAATATTGTACGTTCTTTCATTTTCGTTTACATAAATTTCTCTCTGTTCAACTTTCCTCGTGATATTCTGAATGGCGTTTTTTTTTTCACTGCATAAATATCTGTATAATCTGTATAGGGAAAAATTCGCCTCGCCTCTCTTTCTCACCTTTTCCATGTTACACTTGGATAACTCCTTGTGCAGGTAGTATATGCTATTATAATTGATCGTTTTTTCTTTTTTCAGCACTTTGGTTATCTTACCCAGGTATACAACCATGCACGTGTTGTGCCATTTCCACAGGGACGCTGGTTTCTTCTTCCTGCCACAAGGGGTGTGTTTATTTGTGACGTTACCGCTCCCTGTCGTTTCGACACTTGCGTCTCCTTCGCTGTTTCCTTCCCCATTAACATTAATCTTGTAAATATCCTGCACCTGCCCAGTGGACCTCTTCTCCCTTTGTCCCTTTGACAGATTCAAAAATTGGTTGCACTCATCTATGTTGATGCTGAACAAATTTCCCTGCTTCCCAATGTTGAACTCGTTACCTAGCATGTCTGCCTGCTTGTTAAAAAAATAGTGAAAATTTTGCATACTGTTGTCGTGCTGTTCGTCTACTGAGCACCTAACTCTGTTGGAATACAGCTCGATAAAAAGTTCGTTCGATATGCTTCCGCTTTTTAATTTATTTTTTCCATTGGCCAATTTTTGGTAGTAACAGAACAACCCATACAAATCCACCATACGCACATTTCGAGGCAAATAAAAAATTACATTTCTTGTTAACTTTATGGATTCCCTCAAACAGGAATATACAGATAATTTCTCCCCTGGGTAATCTAACTTAAAATATTTTTCCTTTTTGTATGAGGGTCCTCCCCACGGGATGCTCAGAAAAACTACATCGATGGTATTCTCCCTAAATGAATTTACTATATTAAAAAAATCACACACAATAAAATCTACGTTGTTATTATAAAATTTACAATTATGTTGGCATTCCTTTACCCGCTTAAGTTCGATGTCTGAGGAGATGGTGAAAACGTGAGACATATTTAGGCTATTTCCTCCCGCCCCGCAAAACGGGTCCAGGTAAATTAGCACTTTGTCTGACTCCCCCTGTGTCGTCGGTACTTCTTCCAGTTGGGCCTCTTCTGCTTCCTTCTCACCAAGCAGCGGCTCCCCGGTGTCTTCCCTCACCAACACATTTTCATTGTAACGCCTTCTCTTCCTTTCACAGAAAAGTATCCCCTTGTCCCTTCTAACCCTTGGCCTCCTCCTAAGTACCTTTTTCCCCACTGGTACTATGCTACGCCCGATATTCTTCGCAATGTGCTCTGGGGTCATGGAGTAAATCATATCCGTGTCTATGATAAAACACCTGTCCCTATTTACTGTTGCCATTATTTTATTATTTCTCACTAAATTTTTTTTCCTCGCATAGTAATTTATCGAAAAGTAATTAATCACCTCATTTTCGTGCAAATTAAATTTTTCCACATTTTGAAATAATACGGGCATCCTAAATTTATACGTGTGTTTTAATAATTCCCAGCTTCTGAGAGAACTTAGCTCTCTGGCTGAGCTATCTGTTTTTTTGTAATTTTTTTTTGGCTCCGTTTTGTCATATAAATGAATTTTCCTCACAACCTGTAGGAAGTTGTTTCGTATTTCATTGTTTATGAGTTCTTCTTCCTCCAACTCCAACACTGTGTAGTAACTCGGGTGAACCAGGAAGCATAGGTTCAAGGTTTTATCGCTGTCTCGGGGGTCGTTGAAATTTTTGTACCTTCTTCGAATCATCTTGTTATCGCCTCACGGGGTTACGTTGTGTTGGTCGGTAAGCTGACGTGTCCACTTGGGTAAGCTAACCGATAAGCTGATCAGCTGATCATCCCAGCGCGGCTCCCCAACAGATTGACACGCAAGCGACTTTTTTTCTCTTTTCTTCCTGCTCGCCCATTTGCCCACTCTATGCTAACTCTGCCCTTTTCCTTTTTTCATTACAAGCGAACGGGGAAAACTGCAAAAACTTGGCAACCCTTGGGTATGAAAAATAAATTTATTTTACAAAAAAAAAAGTAAGGGATCCCAAACTGGGTATACATTAATCACATATAGAGGCATGTTCAAACCCACAACGATGTTTACAAAAAAAAAAACGATTATTATTATGTTCTCATTTTTTTCTTACATTTTTAATAACAAGTAAAAAATTTTCCTTTCTTACAACTAATTTACTTTTTCTCTTTTTTTTTTTCGGGGTTGGGGGCATATACGAAAAAGAACAATCGTCCCCAATTTTGTTTAAATGAGAGCACACGATGTTATATTTCTGTGGAAAAAAGTTTCAAAAAAAAAAAAAAAAAAGAACGGCGCACATTTACCATTTACGTGTTTTTTTTCTTTTTCTTTTTTTGTTCTTACCACTACGGTTATGTAACGTCATGCGCTGGACGAGGGTCACGTGCGTAGTTGCATATGCTCACGTGTTAAGCCGTTTTTTGGAAAGAACGAAAATGCATAAACGTATGTATACATGCAAACATATATGTAAGCATATATATATATGTCATATATACACGCCGCAAAACCACACGGTTGCAGTTGAAGGTACACATTTTTGCACGATTAGTTCTGCCATGCAGAAGCAAAGGTGTGTCTGATGGTAAAGCAAATAGAGGCTTTTCACCCGCCGTGATACGCATTCCACATTTTAAAAAAGGATACTTAAACGAATGGCTGCACATGTTCACGCAAAATTTGGCAAAGCGTCAACACGTCAACGTGTCTACGCGACAAAAAAAAAAAAAAAAAAAATAATAAATAAAATAATTACATATATAATTCGATATATAATTATGTAAACAAATCAACAGTTACACGCACGACTAATTCAATCCCGTTGGGTCGAAAATACGATCAACAGGGCACGTAATCATCTAAGCACATTCCAAAGCTTCTCATTTCGCCTTTTTCCCCTTTCCCTTTTGCACAAAATTATGCTTCGTAGCCGGTTTTAACTCCTTCAAATCTGGGGTCGAATTTGTTATAATGCAGTTTCCCAGTTCGTCCACCTGCACGTAAAAAAAAAAAAAAAAAAAAAAAAAATGAGAGATGCCCATGTGAGCATCCATTTAAGTCCATTTCGCTCAGATCCATACGCTTACAGCAAAGTTTGCTTAATCAATAGGAGGCACTCATTTGTTACACATCCAAATGTACCATATGGCCCATTTGGAAAATATTACGAATAAAAATGTGGCAACAGAAGCGGGGCAATTGCTCATAAAAAAGAGACAACTGCGCAGGGTTTATTTGCCCCCCTCTGTTAATGCAACACGTTAAATAAGATCCCCTCTCATCGTAGTAAAGTAAAAAGCTGGGTGGATAAAATTTATTGTTGCCATACCGATATATTTTTGATGAGCTCCTTTTCCTTTTCTTCGGTTGACATTTTCAGGAAGTATGAAATGCACGATTCGGCAACCTTCCCCTTTTTGGCATTTCCGGGGACCAGTTTCACCTTATACTTTTGATTCTACAAAAGGTACGAGGGAGGAACAACAAAAAAAAAAATGATAACCATGTGGTTACGCCGCATAGTTTGACACCCACATTCACTTTCTGCCAAACGGCTGGTGGATTATTACCTGAATGGCTGAATAAGGCGCACACATCGGAATTGCAAATACCAAGTTATCTCCTTCCTTTGGGGTGCACACCAATTTCTTTAATTCGCTCATTTTGTCCTACGAAGGAGGGGAGGAAGTTGGTTTTCGTTTGAAGTCTTGTTCACGCTACAAACGTGCGTCCATCGGGGTTCCCCCTATTTCCCCCTCAAAGGGATTCGCTAAATGTGTGCACACACGCACATATATATATGTATACATATTTATGTATTTTTTTTTGTACCTTCATTTCTTCCTCATTTATTTCCTCAAAATTGATGGTGACTTCTTTGGGGCTCTTATATTTGTTTTCCTGTTCCACGGCCTTACTCTCCAGCTTCTCTACTTTTGCCTTCTCCATCTCGTGCTTCATCTGCAAAAGGGGGTTTCCAAAAATTTGCATCAACAGTCGCGGGGAAAAGCAAATGATAAACGGAACGACGTGGTAACATCATAATGCAAAAGAGGAATACACACTTTACACACACTCAGTTGCATGCGTATGTTCGTCCCCCTTTTTCGCTAACCTTTCTTGCCCCAATTATCTTCATGTGTAGCTGCCTTTCCTCCTCGTCGTCATCCTGTTCGCGGTACTTTTTCTTCATCCGTTTCTTTTTCGTTCTTGCTCCTCTTAACAGGTGCACACAACTCTGAAATAAAAAAAAAAAAAAAAAAAAAAAATTGGATATATATTTGCTTCGTTGAACGTTCGCACGTTCCCCCTTTGTTGCCATTTTGCCGCTTCATTACCTTATCCTTTTTTTGGTCCTTCACAGTTCCGTTGTTAACAGAAATATTTTGTTCTTTCATGTCATTCTTTTTGGCCTTATTTTCACTCTGCTTATTTGAATTATTTCCACATTTTCCCCCCCCATTCTTTGCTTCCTCTTCATAACTTCCCTTTTCATTATTTCCTTTTTCCCCACGTTTATTTCCACTGGATGGTACGTTTTCATCGTGGCTATCATCACTGTCACTGTTTTCTCCATCCCCATCCGTTTGGTCATCGCTGTCCGATTCGTTGCTCTCATCCGATTGATTGCTCTCATCCGATTGATTGCTCTCTTCCGATTCTTCGCTTTCCTCATAACATCCTCCTTCATCATCATCCTCATCATCGTCACCATTTTCGTCGTCGAAAATTTTCTTCCCTTCTGGTGCCACCCCTGCGTCACTACTTCCGTCTTGGGCATCCTCATCGTCCTCCCCTTCCACATCCTCCAGCAGCTTGCTCAAATCCATTTTGACAAAACCAGTTGCTTTACGAGTTCTTGCCGGTCTGGAAAAGCTCACCGGTTCTTCTTCCTTCACGGAAACAGATTTTCCACCCTCCGGAGTGAAGGTAACTTTTTTTTCCTTTTTATCATTTCTTGGGGTCGTGTCAGTGGCAGCCACAAATTGTGTTTCCATTTTTTCTGTGTCCTCCTTCCCTTCATCAGATTTTTCTTCTAGATCTATCTCCTCCAACAATTTGCTAACATCCATTTTGACGAATCCTGTTGGCTTGCGCGACCTAACCGGCCTGGGCGCACTCGCCGATTCATTTTTCTCCCCTTGCACATACACATCCTCGTAATTGAAGGACACGTTTTTTTTCTTCAAATCGGTTCTAAATGCACCCTCGGAGATAGTTACCTTTGGCGTCTCCTTCTTATGTTCCTCCTCTGCATTGAAACCATTCAGATGATCCACATGGCTCACTCCTTCCGTATCGCCAGAAACCCCCCCTGAGTCAGCTACATCAGCTGGATCAGTTGCAGCAGAAGCACATGCCTCGTCGGACTTTTCTTCATTCTCTATCTCCTCCAATAACTTGCTCATATCCATCTTAACATAACCTGTGGGTTTTCGTGTCCTCACTGGCCTGGGCACTTTGAGCGACTCTTGCCTTTCGACGTAGATGTGTTCATCCTCAGAACTGAAAGATACACTTTTTTTTCTTGTGTTAGATCTACGCGGACTTTCGCAGAACGTCACATTTTTCTGTTCCCGTGTTAAACCCTCCTCTCCGTCCTCCTTAAATGCGATATTTGAACAACCTACAGGGGTTACCTCCGTTACGGCGTTCCCTTCACTCACTTCACTTGCCTCCCCCGTATCCTCAAAACTGTGCTCACTCTCTATCTGCTGCAACAATTTGGTAACATCCATTTTGACGAATCCTGTTGGTTTGCGTGACCTCACTGGTCTAGGCGCATTCAACGGGGATTGTTTTTCTTCACCAACGGAGTCATCCTCGGACGTAAAGGTGACACTCTTCTTCTCACCCTTTCTCTCCCCCGCTTTGAAAAGTGCAACTTTGGCGGGTGTGCCTGTCCCCTCGGTTGCGTCTACCCCCCCTTCTTCCTCCTCGTCTATCTCCTGAAGCAGCTTACTCACGTCCATCTTTACAAACCCCGTACCCTTGCGCGATCGTGTGGGTCTCACCAATTTGGGACCGTCACCATCATCCCCTACAAAGGAAACTTTCTTTGTTTTCTCCCCCTCTTCGTAACACTCTCTCTTCTCCTCATGGCTACTTACCGACGATGGGGTGACCATTCCCACCTTTACCTTCTTACCCGACTCGGAACCATTTGAGTCCTCATCTTTGAAGGTCACAGGGGGCGCCCCGTACACCATGCAATCGACAAAAATAAATGGGATCCTTCTTTCCCCTTCAAACAAATAATCCTTCACACGGTTGCTGCTAAGCTGCTCGGGGGACCCTCCATTCATAAACCCTGAAGAAAAAAACTTCTTCAATTCCATCCCATTACTGACCATCCTCGTACAACCCCCCAACCCTTTAAACGGTTTATCATGCCTACGCGTGCACACCATATCTGGGATGCCTTTCAAATATAAACTGAGCCACGTGTAACTGCCCTTCTGCGCAAACCCTTTATGTGTGACAAAAAAAGTTACAACACCTTTTAACCTTCTGAAAAATGGGCGAAAAATACCCCCCCCCAACGATGTGTGCTCCTTCGAAACGTGGTAATAATTATCCAGAAAGAAATACATACAAAAGTTGAAAATTATGACCAGCAACCTTTTGTAAGTCCTCTTCAAAGCGGTGCACATGCCGCACTCTGATAAGTGCCCATTTCTGCTACGCATGAGGGATTTGAAGACTCCTCTATATTTATGTTCATCGGACCACAAATTGGAAACCACCCACCTTAACAACCCTTTCACATAAACATAATCGTAACTGTATGCGATTCCTAATTTTTCCAAAATGGGAAAGACCCGATCGAACTTTTTCTCAAAATTATGTTTCAACAGATTTTTTCTATTTCTACCCGGACCGAAGAAGCCAACAAAACGGTTGTATAAATGTCTCTTCTTCCTTTCACACCTTTTTAAATGCCCCCTACATGGCACATTTGGCGCAACGCAACTATTCACACAGTTCACATTCTTTGTACCTTCTGGGGAATCTTGCAATTCGAAGAACCTGTTCGATGCTGAAGAGGAGCTACCCTCACCGGACCTACTACCACTGTTGTGCGGCTGCCTACCCTTACTAAGAAATGTCCCATGGATGAAGCTTCCTTCCATTGGACCGGTGTAAGGATTACCAGATTGGATGCAACCCCCTCCGGTGCAGTTATCCATAGGAACATGCTTCATAACGCCATTCCCTACAACTTCGTGATCACCATCCCTGTTCGCCTTCTCCCCATCATTTTCAAAGCTCCTTTGCGTGTCGTCCAAATTGTTCTCCTCATTATTTTCCAGCAGCGCATTGTCCACCTGAAAAATTATACACAGTCCCATTTCCAGCTTCACATGCGGCAAGTAGTTCTTCTTCCCCCTTATTACAAACGACCCCGTTTTTAAGTATTCCCCCGTCGGAGCCGATTTACTAACTTGATGATAGTGCACCCACCAAGCAGAAGTAATAATTTTATTATTCCAAGCAGAACTTCTACAAATGGCTAGCTGGCCAGCCTCCGACAGAGTCTTCTCCGGAATGGGAATGTCCTTATGCGGATTTTTGATAATACAAGTAGAAGCGCCATGAATATCTGCATGCACATAAACATCATTCTTTTGGAAATACCTCCTAAATAATATTTCATTCTGTAGAGCGTCCCTCCCCGCAATGACTAAATAATTTTCCGACGAGATAAACCAGTGGAACTTTTCAAACCAGTAGACTTTTCTTAACTTTTGAATTTGACCAACTGTCTTGTTATGTTTTCCCTTTTGTTTATTTTCTTTTTCTTTTTTTTTTTTCTCCACTTTTTTTACGGCAAAGTTGGTGGATATTTTCGTTTTCCTAATCTTCTCTTCTGCCTTCTTTCGCAGCTTCTGATAATCTTCTACATTTCCATAAACAGAGTTGTTTAAATTTATCGTAACAGGGAACCTGCTGCTTGTTGCAGCCTCCCTGTTGGACGCTTTTCCCTCTAACTGTTCTTCATTTTCCCCACTGGAGGAGGGGTCATCGCTTCGTTGTTCATCCCCCTCCCCATCATCTAATAGCAACTCCATTTCGCAGTTGTTAAAATTGACTGAGCTAATCCGCAGTGCTATGGGATGATTCTGCTTCTTAAAAAGTTTAATATGATCCCAAATTTTTTCCCAATTGGCATTCGTCGCCACGGCGGCACGCATTAACTGTATGGCTTGCTCTACCAATTCGTCGTTCATTTGAATGAGAGAAATTTTTTTCTTCAACGAACTGACCTCCTTCTCTAACTGTTCGATTCTCCTCTCATGGTCTAACTTAATTTTATCCATTTTGGTAAGAGATTTTTTAACCTTAATCACTTCCTGCTGTTTGTCATACTTGGACAATTCCATTTTACTAAAATAGGTGTCTACGCATTTGTTAAAATCATCAAAATGGACGACCTCCAGTTTATTTTCCTCCACTTTATTTTTATGATTGTTCAGAATAATTGGGGAAAACTCCGTAAATGTGACCTCTTCACCATTTTTGTCTTCCCCACCATCGGTTTTATTCTTCTCCGCTTTTGTCCCCTGTTCACATTTTGCACCACCCTTTAAGGCAAATCCGTAGCCCTTTACACAACTCCCTTCGCTGCTAAAACTGTTCAGCACGGATAGCGCCTCATTTATCGCTTTGAGCAAAATCTGGCTTAAGTCACTCAAGCTGTATTTCTCCAACGAATCGGAAGGATTCACATCACATGCAATTAACGAATGGACAATTAGATCACTATGGGCAAACACAATAAGCTTGCTAGCTAAATCAGTCAACGTTTTAAGCTTCTTCATCTTTTTACTTTTCTCATTATCGCTACAAATGGGGGTGCTCATTTTTTTATTCGACTTGTTATTCAAACTTGCCGACTTTTTATCGTCCACATGTTTGGCGCTTTTCAATTTGGCGTTGTTTTTGCCCTTATTTTTTGCTTCTTCCTCAATGCCGTTCTTTACACTTCCCTTTTTGCTGACTGTGGCATTTTCGTTTACACCCTTGCCGCGTTCACCCAAAATCGATTTACTTTGTGTCAACGCAAAGTTCTTGTCCTCCACGTGGCCATTTTGAAACTCATGCGAAATTGAGGCAATACCCCCCTCATCAACTATTACACCCTTACATACGGAAGAAGCACCCTCCAAAGTGACATTGTTATAAAGGAGCATTATTTCGTTGATACTTTTCTTTACATTTTCCATGTCGACTATTTCCAAATTTTTGTGCAGCAAGATGGATGTGTGTTCCTCCACATTGTACACATCATTAACGTTATATTTCTTTCCTATCGCATCATTGCTCTTTAAAATGGACAATATTTTATGGTTACTATCCGTGAGGATAATATTTCCTGCAATGTATAACTCCACAATCAAATGGCATGCCTTATCGTCGAAGCCAAATTGAATGTCAACCACTCTGTCTCCTCCCAATTGACTTATGTTGGTAATTTTTCTACCCCTCAGATGCTTCCTTAATTTCATAGTAAATGCCGATGGCATCACATCCTTTTCTCTTTTCCATTCTGTTATATGGATTCTCTTCTCCGCTTCCACCAGGAAAAAATACTTCTGCTCCTTTTTCGAGCATTTTAAAACGTAAATTTTGTTCGAAATATTATAAATGTTCGTTACCACACATCCGACAATGATATTCTTACACAGGGTGATTATCGCCCGTATATCCAAGGCCGTCAACCTCTGTTTCGCCATCCTCCTTCCACGATCTGTTTTACTTGGATCTCACGTCTTTCAGTGTTTCACGCTTGAGCCTTACAACGCTTCAATGCTCCAAGGAGTAAGCACGTCAATGCATCAGTGCATACGTACAGCTATTTACCAACCGCTTTGTCGAAATTTATGAGAAGGCACAGTTGAAATGTTTAATACCCATGAGGCTAAAGAAAATCATTGCCGCGATGGGGGTATTATGTACAACTAATTTTTGCACTTCACAATTGTGCTCTTTTGCTTTTTCCTGTAGAAAAAAACAAACGAATTGGTGAAATATCTTACTGGAGGCTCATCAAACGGGTTATGTTATGTTATGTCATGTTTTTTTTTTTTTTTTTTTTTTTTTTGAGCTGGTTATTCTGCTCTGCTATGGCATATTTTTTTTTTTTTTTTTTCCCGCCCTGTAACTTTATTTCACCTAAAACTGCTCTAATCGCGGGTGTACATTTCCAATACACTCATTTATGATCGCAGTTTTTTTTTTGGCTGTGTTTATTCTTTCTTTTCAGCCCGATGATCTACGACTATCACCTTTGTAACTTTTTCTTAATTCCTCCTTCCAATTTACACTCACAAAAATTACAAATCGGCGAAATGTATGCAAGAACAAGCGTGAATATGTGCATATATATGTGCTCACACGGAACAGTCAAACGTGCGAATGTACATGCGGGGGATTTTTCCACACCCTTAAATATTTATATGCAAATTGCCCCATACAAACATACGCCCAAAAGGTGACAAAATTAAACTAAGTAAATGATAGCATTTGCCAAGAACAAAAAATAATAAAATACCTCCATTCGAGCAATGTTATAAAAAGGATGCCTTGCTTCTAATTAACAAAAAAAAAAAAAAAAAGGTGTGTACAAGGTGCGCAAGAAAAAAAAGGCTATTCGTGAAAATAAGTGTACATTTTAACAGAACTATGGCGGTGAACATTTGTCATAATACACCTTATCGTTGCAGCGCAGTAGTTTTACGCACTGTTACGAAATTTTGACACACGGCCGCCACATATTTAGGCACATATCCAATGAGCAATGCTGAAAGAAAAAAGCAACCATAAGAAAAAGGATTATGCATGTTCCGTCTAAAAAGGTAACTAAACAGGTCTGTTTCGCCTATACAGCAAAACATAGCGGCACTGTCTATTTGGCGTAATATTTTTCTGCGCAAATGTGTGTATCACTTTATTCACTCATTTATTTATCCAATGATCTGCGTAGATCTTTTTCGCTTACCTCTGTAATGATGTGAAGAAAATTGTATAAAGGGTAGAGCGCGAAAGGGGGAAAAAGTTCCGTCCAGCTTGTCATATACACTTTGCTTAGTTATGCGCGCCCCCACCATATGGTGATGTTTGAAAGAGGCCTTACGTATGCCACGCGAAGTTGTGTCCCCCCACCTACGACTTTTGCGAGCGCTGGTATTATTCCCTCCTTTCAGTTGCAACTACAATTTAATCAGGGCATATGTTGCGTATATTGTGTGAGTACAATTGCACACAACGGGATGACGGAGGAATATCAATTTTGTATGTAATTTTTTTTTTACATAAAAATACAATAAATTCTTTTGCATGTGCGTATTTGCTTCGAAATCGTTCAAATGATGGCATTTAAGAGTGAAATATTGAACTTGTTATTTTCTATGATTTGCGAAAGGGGGTCTGTTATTTCCTCTTTTTTTTTTAAGCTAGTGAATATAATAAAATCCCCCCTTTGCATTAAAACAGGATTTTTCGTTTCCCTTAAGCGAATTTTTGCTGTCCATAAAATACATGAACGGTTCATAACTTTTTTCATAATTAACTTTTTTTTTTTTTTTTTTTTTTTTTTGAATGCAAAAAAAGCTACCTGATGTGGACAAAAATTTGGTTCGTCTTTTCAGGGGGAAAAAATTGTGGTTACCTTTTTGAAGCTTTTATAATGCCACTTTTGTGTTTTGCGGGGGGCAAAATGCAGCTAAGAAATTGTGTCAGTTGGGTTATTTTGAGGAGATATATAACTTTAAGTGATTAACCTTATCCATATCGATGAAATAACGAAAATGCGCGTTCTCGTGGAAAGACTGTAAACAGATCGGGAACAAAATTCCTGTGTCACGCTAATCACATAGTAGGGGGAAAAACATTCATCACATTTACCAAACTTGCACAGGTGAAAAGAAGAACATAAAGTTCTACACAAGGGCGTTTTTTTAAACAAAAGTGCAAATATACATATGTGCAGGCACATATTTTGTAAGGATGTAGCCCCCCCTTTCGGCGATTAATCATTAAGAATCATAAAATGGAGATAAATATAAGGTCAACACGTTCGCTCTGCGGTAAAACCCATCGCACAGTCTTATTTAAGCGGAAATGCTACAAAGCACTAACACCGTGGAGGTAGAATTCTCTTTTTATTTTTCTCCCCATTCTTTTGCCTTTCTTTCTATGATGGATCAATCATTTTCAGCCAACCTTTTGGCCATAGGGGGGTCGGTCATTGCGAAAAGTCCGGTCATTTGCAAAAAAATTACAATGCCGCCTATATGCACGTATAATTTACCCGTCCAAAGGAGCAACAGACTAAAGGGATTCACATTTGACCTGCATATAAAGCCACATAATATGTACCATTCCTGCAGTTCACCCTCCCTGCGAAACGAAACAAAACCTATTTCATTTTTTTTTCCGCGAGGAAGAAACTCCGCGTTCCCTGCTATATAAATGTTGGATACAAATCAGCAAATTTCGAATGAATATTTTAACAACGTTGCACTACGCGCCGTTCACATTTTCAAAATTGTATGACGTTGGTGGCATCCGCATCGGAATTTTTCCTGCACTTCATAGCGCGTAACTAACAAGGGAACCACAGAAAATAAAAAAAAAAATAAAAAATAATTGTTTAAATCACAGTTAAGCTAGTTTAAAAAAAATTGGAAAATCCTTCATCTTGGGATATGACTCTTAAAAAGAATGAAAACACGCCTTCGCAATGTTCGCAAAGTTGTATGCAATTTTTTTCCCGTTTAAGAAGAAACATCCAAACATGCCCCCAATCGTAGTGAACAAAAAAAAGCAAAAAGCATGGCATTAGAACAAAACAGCGCTTCAAAAAAGAAAAAAAAATTAGGAAGCTCAAAGAAGGTTAAGAAGAACAATGGAGCAAAGCTAAAAAAGGGATCACTACTGAAGAGGAAGAAAAAGAACAATAACAAAAACGACGACAAAAAAAAGGACAAGTTAGATGAGCTGTACAAACTGGAAATTAAAAACTACAAAAAAAAGGGAAAGAAGAGAAAAAAGCATTACGATGGAAGTGAACAGGAAGTAGACTCATCAGACGATAATTCTGACCTACTGAATAACGACTACAGTGATATAGAAGAAATAGCCAATCAAGTTAAAGAACAAGTTAGCTTATATAAATTTTTACTAAGAACGAGAATATTAACGCAGAAGGTTTTGTGCCTGTCCAATAAAATGCCCCTTTTGCCATTCGTTGCATATAATGAAAAATTAGCAGAGAAAGAAAAAAAAAATGAAAACGAAGTTTTGGAAAGCGCAGAAAATTGCACCAACGTTAACGATTCGCTAAACGATGTACAGCTTAATGAAGAAAAATTAAAAAACGACATTGGTGAACTGCTAACCGTGTTACATAATTTGCTAAAAAATAAATTCCTCAAGGTAGATATTCCAGTAAATAAAGACGCATACAACGAAGTGAACATAATTTGTGATGAAGATGATAAACCCTTTTTCGAAAATAGGACAAAACTATATGAGCAAGATACCACCGAAAGTGAAAAGAAACTCTTTTCAGTAATTGATACGTGGTTTAAATATTCCAAAAAAATGTGCCTAAACTTTTTTGACATTATGCATAAAATAACAAAAATAAGTTCAGTGAAAAGTTTAAAAACGTATGAGCAGCCCATATCTTCCCAAATCAGTCAAGTCATGTTTGACCTGCCTTCCCTGATTCAGAGTTCCTGTCCACAGGCAATAAACTATCACGTTGTAGGGAAAGGGCTCTACGATCGTCTCTACGGTGACGAATCAAATTTTAGCTTGAACCAGTACATTTACGACGATGAGGTGAGGACGATGAGCAGCTACTGCACGCTCAGTGTGTGTTTCTTTATTTGCAATTATGTTGCTAGGCAGTACCTCCGTTGTACATTCCCCTTTCGCGAAACTCTATAACATTCGCATTTTTCACTCCCCCCTTTAGGTTTACTATAAGAAGTTTCTCCTGAACGCCATCCAAAATTTGAAGGATAATCAGTAATGACCAGCGCATGTTGTGCGTTTACCGACACTGTGTTCTTCATAACATACCATCGCAGAAGCGTAAACGTATTCGCACACATGCTTACTTATATTCCCCCCCACACACACCTTTTCCACGCAGGGAAGACAGTGAATTGCTCAAATCGCAACGGCAAATTTACAAAATAAAAAAAAAATGTAACAAGAAAAAAGAGGAAATTCAATTGTTGCCTTGTGTGCACTTGCGCAATTTTTTTTTACCCCCATTTTATATATTCAGTGTAATGCATAATATTACACATTTTAATACGTGTACTTTTTTTATTCCCCTTCAGATGAAAGCAAGCATGTGAACAAGGGCAAAATAATCTCCTTTGACCCCATTCCCAAATTAGTGAATTTCATGGTACGAAAATAAATACGCGGATAAGCGCGGCATGCCCTTGTTGTGGCGCGCGTTACGTGATTAAAGCGGTCGTCACTCATCTTGATTGCACATCCCTGTGTTGATAATGTGTGCGGGGGAATGTACGCACGTATCTCTGCAATACCATTTGTTAATTTTTGTTTCATTTTTTTTATATGCCCCTTTTTCCCTTTTCTTTTTTTTTTAAATTGCAGCTTCCGGAACCGCGCGATAGCAGAATCGAAAGCACCTACGATTATATGGACAACCCCGAACTTGTGGAAGTCCTTCTATCATCCCTGTTTCAAAGTTAATTTTTTTGTATTTGTTTTTTTTTTTTTTCACTTTTTTAATTTGTTTCCACTTTTTAAAACACGCTCATCTGAGTGCGCATTTGTTTTGGTACATCCTTTTTATGTTCTCAATTTTTCATCAAAAACGGCTCCCTTTTTTTTCTTACCTTAAAAATGAAACATATCTGCCGCTTGGCTTTATTCACGCCCAATTAGTTCAGCGGAAAAAAAAAATAAAATATGCTGCTTTGGCGCATGAAACTGCCATAAGCGTAAAAATAAAAATTGGCCAAAATGTAAATGGAGGCTTGCAATTGCTCATTTGACCGTTTGAACTATTCCTTCTAAACAATTTGGTGGGAAAAATTTTCACTTTTCATTTGTTCAATTACCCGTTTACGTGTATAAGATAAGCATGCCCACGCATACAGCATGGGAATAACATAACCGAAAAGGTGAAGAAATACCAGCGTACAGCGCACTGGAATATATTAATGTACAACATTTATATAACTGTATTACGCATAGTGCGGTAGTGCGACAGTTGCGGAGTCGTAGATTCGCATATATCCTTGCGTCGTTTTTTCCTTCTTGGCGAAAACGCAACTTCTTAGCGAAGGGAAAAAAAGTCCGACAATTTGGAAAACGCCATTTTTTATCATTTTCCTTATGAGCCATGTGAAAGTTTTTTTTTTTTTTTCTTTTTTTTTTTGCGTCAACTGACGTGTTAAATTTTCCAAAGAGAATAAGACTTTCTCACAAATGTAGCTTACCAAGCTGGGGAAAAAAAAAAAAAAACGCATACGTACAGTTTATAGGTATATGTACATATATGTACTTGCTTATATGTATATATTCCTCGCCAGACGTAGCGAACACTCCTTTGGAAACCAACCCGACGGGGAGAAGCCACCAAAGAGAAAGGAATAAATGAAGGAGTCAAACTGCTACGAAATACTTGTCAAGACTGAGTCAGAGAACGTACAAAAATATGTTGCCGGATGCCTTGAAAGGATGAAAACAGTAAACGTCCATTTGATAAAGAAAGTTTCCTCCGTTTTTGCTATATGCCCCTACACAGCGTTGCGCTGTTACGCTGTTACGCGTAGACGTGTGCTAAACCGCTACCCTGCGGTGTTGGTACCCCCCCCTATTGATCCACCCCCGCCCCTCCATTATCACCCACCGTTCACCTTTCATTCCCAAAGGGAAACGTGAAAATCATAGGGAAGCAACATGGAATTACCAAGGCTTTCACGCTCTTGGAGCTGTTGAAAAAGGAGACCAAGGAAATGAACCACAACATACGATACAAAAATTTGAAAGTAAGGGGCCCAGCGATGCGGTTGTAGCCGTTTAGGACAGCGCGTGTGGATATGTTCCTGTTACCATATACCCATGTGTGCACCTACCTACGTGTATATGCATTTAAATAGACTTACGCGTATGCCCCCCTTGTAGGCCACCGGATCTGATAGAAGAAAGGCCCTCGAAATTAACATATTCCTTTCTCTGAGAAATTAGGAGCATCGTTTGTCCACCCCCCCAGCTCTGCTTGTTTCTGTTCAGTTTTTTACTTTGTTTTGTGCCACTATGTTTTGCGTTCTTCCCATTGGGCGTGCCCCTCCCTGGTCGCCGTTTCCCCCCATCTCAATCTCTTTTTTCGTAAATCATTTGTCCTTTTCCAAAGTGCATAATTTGTACGGCGAGATGGAATGACCTTCGAGTTATAATTTTCCGCGAGGTTTTTAAAGTTTTTGTAAACCGTTGAGTCTTATTTTTTGTTACTGCTAGTATCAATCGTACTGAATATATTTTTTTTTGTTCCGTGCCCCTTAGCGTTTTTATGCTTGTGCCTACTTATGTGTTACGCGTTACGCACTACCTGTTACGCGCTACCTGTTACGCCTTACGTATTCTTCTGTTGCGTTTTTCTTTTTTTAAAATTGTGTTCCACTGTAATGTGCCTAACAGTTTCGTAGTTTGCCCAAACCGCCCTTTCCCACTTTGCGCGAATTTAGCATGAATGGTTAAAGGAATCGTAAAAATAAGGTTTTCCTTTTTTATAAAAAAGTGAAACGTTTGAAGCGGTCGTTCCTATGTGCACATACCCACACGAGGACACTTGTGCACTGCGTAGTTTTATATAACTTTATACGACTGAGCGAGGACGTCGTTCGCTAGGCAGTAAGTAGGACCGAGTCGACCCCGTCCCCCCCATGCACACGCGTACATATGGTCAAATGCAATTTTGCAAAACCTTCTCATGCGTACGAAGAAGTTGTACCCCTAACGCAGTTGCTCCACGTGGGTAGGTTCTCACCTTTGTGGCAGACTACATCCAACAGTTGAATGAAAAAATTCCAATCAATTTGATTTCCTTCCCATCATTCGTTTATTCACGTTCCCCCGTTGCTATCACACCCCATTGAGTCACTCTTATCTTTATGGCAGACCCCCCCAATCGGTTATAGGGTCACGTTCCTTGTTGCTAGGCACATAATATAAAGCGTGCACATACCAACATATGATGCCTTATATAGATTTAAAAAAAACTGCGCCGTGCCCTTCTAGCTAAACACTGCTAATAAACCCTCTCCCCTCCTTGGAGCACTCAACATAAAGAACTCAAAAAGGTCCGTAAACTTAAACACAACACGAAAAGTAACATGTAGAAAAACCGTTGCGGTGCAGAAGAAAGATGATTTTTTTTTTTTTTTTTTTTTTGAAGGCAATGCTTAATTTAATAAGTTTGATGTGTGCACTAAAAGATGTACCATATGTTTGATCATTATAATGTTTTTAAAATAAGAAAAAAGAGAGAAAAAAAAGAAAAAGAAACTGCAATGCGATACACATGGAATGGGGATAGCTAAATAAGTAAACATAAAAATGCATGTTTACTTTATATTCATCTTATTTACCATACTTTATTTGTTTATATTAATGTACTTGTACACCATGGATAAAAAAAAATTATAACTTTTGAAAAATTTAAAACGTTATTGCTTTTATATAACTTTAAAAAAAAAAAAAAAAAAAAAGAAGAATATTAAAATAATGAAAAATTGTATTTCAATTTTTCATATTTTATTTTAAAAAAAAATACCTCGTCATTTTTCTTTCTTCTTTTTTTTTTTTTTTTTTGTTTTCTTTTTGTTTTCTTTCGTACACTTATTACTGATGTATCAATATATGTTTAAACATATTCTACATTTTTTATTCACGCTTTGTTAAATTTCTATCAACTGCTTAAAATGCGCATTCATATCAATAAAAATCAGTACACCTGTCGGTGGATATATGTATATGTAATCTGTTGTATAATTCCATGTGTGTTTTTTTTTTTTTTTTTTTTTTTTTCGTATGATATAATTTGACTGAGAGCTAATGTTGCGTTTCTTCTCAAACGTTCGTACGGGAACATACTCGTGCTTGCACATTATATGTACACCCATTTGTGGAATTTTTTTTTAAGCTGTTGAAAGGTTACACTTTACGTGGCCCTCATAAAAAAGGGAAGGCCAACATCCGCATGATTTGCGTTACGTCTTCAGCGTTGCGCGCGTCCGTGCAGATAAGTACGTGCATATATGTTCATGCACATACACATGTATTTTTCCTTTCGTAAAATTCCATGTGGGTTATGTTTATGCCTTCATTTTCGTTTTGGCATACTCCACTTTTTCCTTTTCGTATCTCACTTTATCCTCCTGTGCCTTCTTTTCGTATGGAGCCTTTTCGTGCTCGTTTAATTTATTCCATGCCTCTCCAATCATCTTGCCAACAGTTGCAACGTCTTTGCTTAAATCAGGATCTCGACTTATGATCTCTGCTCTTTTTTCCTTCGCGAAAAACATGTATGCAGATAGAGACCTTTTTGGTGCATGTGGATCCTTCTTGTTCTTTCTTCGTTTGCGTACTTCCTTGCCTCCCATATTTTTCATGCCGTTAAATTTTTTCATGGGATCCATGGTTTTGAGTGGGGTGCCTGCTATATATGCGACTGCTTGTACTTTTGTATGTATACGTCTGTGTATACTTCTGCACTTGCGTACGATTATGTGATGACCACCTTAAAGCTTTAAACGGTCGGAGAGGGGCGTGAACTCGGGAATTTTCCGTGAGAGTAGCGCTGCGTAATATACGCACACCTTAAAATGGGTACTTTTTAAAGCGAGAGGGGCGCAAATATTATACGTACACTTTTTAATATAAAAGAGATGTACGTATATAAGTGCATACGGAGGGTAAACTCTTCAATGCGTTAAAGACCACTACCGAGAGAGTATGTGTTTTTGTATATTGGGAGTTCGCCTAACTTTGCAATTTTGATAAATACGCGCATAATCGTGTATACACGGATACCAGAATGTACACTGTGAAAGGGGGAAGGAAGGGAAAGAAAAAAAGCATTCACGTTTTGTGTCGTCGAAGAAAACTATGAATGGAGCAATGGCAACGTATACGGCTAACGTGCGCCACTAAAGTGTACGATGTAAATTTTAAAAAAACGAAAGAAAATGCTTCTTTGCGTGTATTTTGCTAAAGTGGGGACGCGTGAAGGGATTTTACTCCTTCGGTGGGGACACGTACTTGCATAAGGATGAGTATATTAACATATATACGTACATACGTTCATGCGTTCATATATACATATATACGTAGCATACGCGTCAGCCCTTAAGTGGGGGGCAATTCATTCAATGTACTTTTGTATACTTGGCAAGCAAATGACGCATAAGCGTTTGTATATTAACTGGCGATATGAAGGTCTCTTACCTGTTTTGCATGAAAGTACGTAAGGCAAAGCAAAAAAAAAAAAAAAAAAAAGCGAGGAAATACTTTTTTCAATTGAAAAGTAAAATATTCTTTTGGTACTCGTTAAATAATTTTAAATATATTTATTTTTTTCAATTCACGTTTTTGATTATATTATTACGAATATCATGTTCTGTATATAATTAAACTTATAAGTTGCTTATATGTTATTACTATATAATTACTATATATTATTTATACGTAAGTATTTATATATACTTGTATATGTATTACTATTGCGTATGCATAATATACTTGCGCTGCATCTTTTTAGTGAAGCATTAAGCAGAAAATTTTTTAAGTAATATCTTTGCGTAATCGCACAAATGGTGAATACATTACGGGCACGTCGTGCATTACTTTATCTTAAAAAGCGTAAATGATGACGAGGCAAAAAAAAAAAAAAAAAAAAAAAATATATATAAATAAAATTAACCCTTTGCGTTTGTAAAAAGGATATATAAAATAAACCGTACGTACAAATTATGCGCAAAAACTTAAGAGCGCGCCACAATATTATATATTACTAAGCACTGCGCAAGAAGAAATAGGTATTTTGTGCTCATTATATTACGTACGCTACGTATGGATTATACGTATATGCTTTTTTTTTTTTTTTTTTTTTTTTTTTTTTGCGACACTTACGCGGTATATATAGTATAACAAACGTACATTCAATTCACTATGTCGCGCTACGGTCGCGTATGCTTCCCGAGGTGAAGCTGATGCCTTCCTATTGCATCTCAAAATACGCTATGAAAAACAGAGGGTATTTAAAAAATGAAGTGTTGAGGCGGGCGCGACTGGGACGGAGGTATTTACGTGCTTACATTACATGCGCTACGTTTAAAAAATACATAGTATGAGTAATGAATGGCAATGTATGCAATATATAATTAGAGGGGCAATATATTTGAGTGCCCAGAATTAAAGCGCCGCAGCTTCTGGGTTAAGAAGGAGCTGAACATAGCTCATATATTTTCGCGCTTCAAAAATTGGCGCTCAATATTTGCGAGAATAGGGGCCCAAACTGTGCGCGGACCGTACGTGCAGTACAGTACGCTATAATATATAGCAAGCACAAGCTGGTAATATATGCCGATAAATAATGTACATTAATTACGGCGCGCAATTTTTAAATGTACGATATAAAAATATAATATGTGCTTATTTTATGTGATTTATTTTTTGCCCCCCGTTTATATATATGCCGCATAAATGCCCGTAACTGTCATCGTATTTTTTTTTTAATATATAAAACCTGCGCCTCAGTTTATGCGTACTGCTCATGCGCTTTTAGTGGCTTATTCCCCTTGATGGGAGCTCCTGCATCATATGGTATGCTTAAATGTGGTACTATAATACGTTTATATTTTTACGTATCCATTTTTTGCATATAATTAAACATTACGCATACGTGTCATGCCCGTGGCCCTTTTTTTTTTTTCAAGCCCCCGCGCATATATAATACAAATGTATCCCTTTGCGGTACGCCCAATAATATATTGCCCGTGAACCACGTTATATGCGAACAATTTTAATCGCAAAACAAACTACATAACTGAATCGTCCCTTACAGGAGATTATTTTTATTTAATCATTTCTTCTTAGTGGAGGCATTACTTTTTATTTACTAACATTAACCATCCCGTGGAATGTTTTTTTTTCCCTTTTTTTTATTTTTTCGTATCATTTTGCTTTTTTATATGGTTGTACTTTTTGCCCAGCTTATAACCCATCGGGCGTAGCGTATTTTTGCGCCCATATGCCCGAACGTAAACGTAAGTGGGGGGATGGGCAAACCGGTAAGTTGGCAAACGGACAAATGGGCCAACCGACAAATTTATACCCTGTTGGCTCTCTTCTTGAAAAAAAAAAGGTGAATAAAAATTTCCCAGCGAATTTCGCGCACTTTAACCTCCTATTCCTGAGTGAACAACTTTGTCTAAACAGATTAACCAGCATAGGGATTACCCGCGGGGGGTATGCCATTTCTGCCAGGGCAGCTTAACTGGAGTATATATCGTTGTACCAACCGCCTGGGCATATATATGTGTGGTTTTCCCTCGCCCATCTTTACTCCATCTGTTTATGAGAAGTGTTGGACGTAGCTTAGCATACCACAAGGGAGTTCAATTTTCCGCTATGCAAATGCGCATATTATTCGCATAGGTCTATTTCCCCCCTTATTTGGTTCTTCCCATTTCCGCCATTTCACCTGCAACGAATTTGCCAAGGGGTACCTTTGGCAGATATAAGGTGTGTTCTGAAGAGATTCACCAAGGGGGTTATTATTTTTTCCTTTTTCTTTTTTCCATCAAGAGGGATGACAGAATAATGTAAAAGTCCCCCCTCAACTATTTTCACCTCTCATGTCCACGCAACAAAATGGTGTAGTGGCAAACACATCACGTGGAAAAATCCCCCCATGAGTTAATGTACATGTGGCCAACAGTTCACACCAGGGATAAAAGGCACGCGGTAACTCACTTTTCTGTACCCTTAGTGGAAAAATTTTCCGATAATTGCGCTCCACATTTTCCCACCCCCATTGAATTTAACACGCACGACCGTTCGCATATTGTAGACTCTCGAACAGACTCGTTCTCATACGCATAACATACGATTAGGTACATGCAGGGGGGTGTAATAAAATCACAAATGGAGCGTAGTTTCTTCACCCCTCCTTGAATGTACACTTGGAAAATAGTACTCTCTTTCCTTTGTGCCATTCGCACACCGCGTAATGATAAATCAATGTGCAAGCAAATATTCCCTTCTTTTACGTATAATATTTGGCGGTTAAAGAAAAAAGCAGAAAAAAAAAATTATTATGACTCTTGATGGGAAAGCAGCAAAAGGTTAACCACTTAGATGGGTCATTGTTCTTACACATTTTCAACACATAACCATCGCTTGTTTTTTTTTTTTCTATGATGGGAAAAAAACTGCTAACTTTTTGCTCCACGAAATTGGTTAGCAAAAATTGTTAACACTAACTTTGTTGTGAAAAAAAAAAAAAAAGTATGTTCTTTTGTCATTCTCGCTAAAGGGCACATACATAAATGCGAACCTCGTTGCCACCAAAATGGAACTCGTGTCATCACATATAAAATGTTTACCCAAAAAATGAACAATTAACATACTGCCAGTGGTGTGCGTGCGTGCCGGCGAATCGTCGTCCGTACTGCACAGAACAAGTGCAGAAGGATAAAATTCGAATACCAGCCACAGCTGCAATCCGAACTTAACAGACGGAGAACATATCCCTTTCTCTTTTTTAATTCTCAAAAAGGGAGAAAAAAAAGAGCCCCTCCTAAAAAAAGAGAGACTTTTGCGCGAAGTGCTGCGTAAGGAATGTCGTGCGAAACGGCAAATCAGGAAGTATAAAAAAGTGCAATTTTGCACACGCAAGGTGGTATGCCCGCATTTTTACATGCCGCGTGAGCGCTTTTTGCGTATTTTTTGCTTATACATTTTTTTTTTCTTTCCACTCCCCGTTACACGCACTTCACACACATCCAAATGGTAAGGGCTTTTCCAAGAAGGTTTGCTATGCCTGTCTACGGCAGTGCAAGTATGCGTTTTTTCGCGAAAAAAAAAAAGCAGACGGGTGAAGCTTCAACACGCAGTAGCTACATAATTCCTTGCGTGCGATACAGTCCTGAGCACATCCGGGAAAAGGTTGCTCAAAATCGTGAAATCCGTTCCTACAAATGAACCGCAAAGAAAAATAATGTCAAGCTTTGCTAGAGATGTGTGTACACTCCTGTTAGAATATCTTCCTGTCAAGAGCTTAATTAGTATAATGAAAAGCAGTTTCCATCTTGAAGTATTTTTTTTTTTTTTTTTTTTTTTTTCTCCTTTTAAAATACAAAAATAAATTTAGCTAACTCATTTTGAGAACTTACACACTTGGTGTTACCCCCATTTTGGCGTTAATTTTCCACAAATTTACATAAAACAGGGAAAGGTAAAATTCCTTTAGCGACAAACCTGACGAAGGTGTGCAAAGTGGGAACTACACATCGCAAAAGGCAGATGGTAAAGCTGACCCTTTGGGAGGAAAAAATGTAAAAAAAAAGAAAAAGTGACAATTCTCCATTTTTCCCTTCCAACGTTTTTCCAACACAGTGCATCCTCATTGCATGTTTTAAAAAAAAAAAAACTTCAACGTGGTAACATACAATTGTGCGTAACCTCTTTTTTAAAAAAATGACTCCAAATAAAAAAAACCACAAAAACTACGAATCTCACAAATCCCTCCAATCTCGGGAAGATCGCGAAAGCCACCATTTTCGCAAGGTTCACAATTTTCACCTGAACGATAACGAAATTTTGAGCCCTACCAAAGGAGGCATAAAATTAGATGTGAACAAACTGAGCATATTAAGTTTTTCTGGCACACCAAGAAAGGAGGAACAGAAAAAAAAGGAAAGCCGCCTCCCCAATTATGAGCAAATTCAAAATAACACCCTAGACTTTTACATTCCATTAAATGAAAGAAGTGACACACCTAAGAAAAATATAAGCAACGTCACTACGACTGAAAAAACGAAGAATCAGAAAGAAAAACACAGCTTCGACTCGTCCTCTTCGTCTTTCTTTTCCTCCCCTTATTCATCCCATTCGTGCGTATCGGATAGCAGTTCTTCCGTGCTTAGTCCAAGTGCCATCCACGAACCCCAGGTGACGCACTTCATCATATCCTCGGACACCACACCCCGGAAGGCGGCAATAAGTGAAAGTCCAAGAAAACAAACCGGAGTTACAAACACACAGAATTATGACCGCATGAGAAGATCGCCCAGAAACCTAAGCACAAGTAAATCCAGCACAGAAAAAGATAGCTACAAGAAGAAGGATGGCGAGGGAAGGAAAGAAAAAAAAAGAAACTCCAAGGAAACCAAGGTGAATAACTCTTATGACAATGTGCGAACCCTCAGGAGCGCAACGAAGGAGAAATCACTGAGGAGCAAATCGCAGAAGGACGAAAAGAAAGTGGTCAGCGGGACGCGCTCTAGTGTGCTGCTCAAGAGGAAAAGCCAGTGCCTATGGAAGGATTCGTACGTGTATCAAAACCTGCTGAAGAGGGCGAAAACCGGGGTACCCCGGAAAAGTGGCCGCAGCGACAACCGAAGCAACCGAAGAAACGAAAGTGATGATGAAGACGATAGCGGAAGTACCGGCCAGAGCAGCGCCAGACCCAGCACAAGGAGCAGCTCCTCGGTCCGGAGGCAGACGCAGAGACAGACGCAGAAAAAGAACCGGCCACTTAGACACGCCGCAACGATTAACAAGCGAAGCAGCATGCTACCCGTGAGAGAGCAGAAAAACAGAGGCGACAACGAGGAGAAAGAACAACACAAAGAATTTACAATCGAAGAAGTGGAAAAGCTTACCAAAGACGCTTCCATAAAACTCGTAGAGAAAAACTCCTGCCAGTATGAGGACGGCGTGATTTACGAAAGTTTATTCATCAACCAGGTGAAGTACAGCATTGGAGACGACGTGCTGCTTTTTTGCATGGGTAGCGGTGAAGGCGGCACCGGGACAAGCGGCACCACCACCCGCCAACCGAGCAAGAACAAGAACAAACAGAAGAATGGGTACCAACTGAGGAAGGGCAAAATATCAAGTTTCTACCAAAACGAAGAAACCAACCAGGTAGAGGCAGAAGTGTGCATATACATTGACCAACACGACGCCGCATGTATAAGGGAGCTGTGCGAAAAGCAAAAATCCAGACGGTCCAAGGCAGACTTCGAAGTATTCCTAGACGAAAAAACGAGAAATTTCTACCTACTAGGAAATATAGACTTTAAAATAGTAGATGCGAAAATGATTTTAAAAAAAATCAACGTATACAATGAGAAGAGTCTCTACGATGAGGACAAAACGTCCAAACAGGGAAAGGACAAGTTCCTTTGCACGCACTACGTAAAAGAAAGAGAAGAAAGAATATGCGACGTGCAGAACAGTGAACATTGGGATAATATGGTCCTGGGTTCTAGTGACCTGTACTATTCCTTCTCCAACGGGAAAAAGAGCAGCAAAAATAAGTCTCTCAAAATGATTATAGAAAAGCTCAAGGTGAACGAAGCAGGGGGGGTGAATAACCAAAGCGATAACGCTACAGTCAGTCCTAGCAACACTGCCACTAGTAGCAAAACACGAAGCAGCAACAAACGAACGGGCAGTACACTCAAGGCGACCCCAACCAGGGGAAGCACACCCAAGCAGAGTGCACAAAAGAACGCTAAGGTGGACATAAATAATTTCATAAAACAGGACCAAGAAAATTACTACGTGAATCTGCTACGCAATATCACAGACCCCACAGATAAGGCCATCCGAATGATGCAGCTGGATGTAGTCCCAAAGTACCTCCCCTGCAGGGAAAAGGAAATAAAAGAAGTCCACGGATTCCTCGAATCAGGTATTAAACAATCAGGCAGTAATCAAATCCTATACATTAGTGGAATGCCAGGAACGGGAAAAACAGCCACAGTATATAGTGTGATCCAACTGCTCCAACACAAGACGAAGCAAAAATTGTTACCCGAATTTAACGTCTTCGAAATAAACGGAATGAACGTAGTCCACCCGAATGCAGCGTATCAAGTGCTCTACAAACAGCTCTTCAATAAAAAACCACCAAATGCCTTAAACGCCTTTAAAATGCTAGACAGACTTTTTAACCAAAATAAAAAGGACAACCGAAATGTATCCATCCTTATAATAGACGAGATAGACTACCTGATCACGAAAACGCAAAAGGTCCTGTTCACTCTCTTTGACTGGCCAACGAAGGTAAACAGCAAACTCGTTTTAATAGCCATTTCGAACACCATGGATTTGCCTGAACGGTTAATACCCAGATGTAGGTCTCGTCTAGCATTTGGCCGATTAGTGTTCAGTCCATATAAGGGAGACGAAATAGAAAAAATTATAAAAGAACGATTGGAAAATTGTAAAGAAATTATCGACCATACGGCTATACAACTATGTGCGAGGAAAGTGGCCAACGTGTCTGGCGATATCAGAAAGGCGTTACAAATATGCAGAAAGGCCTTCGAAAATAAAAGGGGACAAAAAATAGTACCAAGAGATATTACCGAAGCGACCAACCAACTGTTCGATTCACCACTCACCAATGCAATAAATTACTTGCCGTGGCCATTTAAAATGTTCCTCACCTGTGTTATCGTAGAATTAAGAATGCTCAACGATTTTATCATACCCTATAAGAAGGTTCTAAACAGATATAGGGTTCTTGTCGAAACAAGTGGCAAGTACATAGGCATGTGCAGCAATGCAGAGCTATTTAAAATTATGCTAGACAAGTTGGTAAAAATGGGCATCCTGCTCATTCGTCCTTATATACCCCTTGAAAGTTTGGCAAAAAATAAAAACAAAGAAACTCTCCTTGGGTTCAACGAATCGTCTAAGAAGAACGGTCCAGAGGGGAGCAAATCCACCAGGACGCAAGTCAGCGCAGAAATAGATAAAGAATCTGGAGACATGGGTTTGGAGCTCAACGTCGAAACGCAGCTCATCATCACCGCCCTCATGAAGGATGCCGAGTGTTCACAGAAACTCAACTTTTACTAATCATCTGTGGGGGTAAACACCGGCAATCATTTCGAAGCAGATACGTGTGCGTACCTACGATGTTCGCTTATTCCTTTTACCCCCGCTGGAGTGCATTTTTTTCGTGACGTCTCCCACTGTGCCCACCTCAACTTTGCAGACCACAAGTGGGGAAGCACTCATTCACGTCGTTCTTTTTTTCCGTTTTAACCAATTTGACTCAACGTTGGTACGAAAAGGGTCCACCCTAATCGTGCCCCATTTTGAAAGAAAAAAAAAAAAAATTCTCTTTTAAATTTAAAAAGGCAAGCACCACATGGAACCGCCACTTTGTGTGCACATGTTTTACAAAAAAAAAGAAAAAAAAAATGTGATGCAGCGGGGCATCAAAACATTTTATGCGTCATATACTTCCTTCCGGAGAATGCTCTACGGCATGTCCAGATCTGTGCTGTCTGTGCAAACGCCCCTTCACTACGCATAGCAACAGGTGGAAAAACCACCTCCACGTGGAGCATCTCCCTCAATGTCATCCCTTCCGCTGCTTTTTCTTCTTCTTAACGTAGTCAATAATTTTTTTCACCGAGTGGGAGTTCTCGTCTGAATCATCGCTGCTCTCCATTATTCGTTTCTTCTTAACCTGAAGAGGGGTGCAAAGGGAAAAGTGACCGAATAGGCACTATATGAAGGGACCGCTTATATATCTTTGTTACTTTTCTTTTTTTGAATCATTGGGGGAAATCGCGTAGGGATAGGCAAGTGGACCCATGTTAGAGGGGTTCCCCCTGCGGACGCCACTCCACCTTACGTTCAAATTGGTGAACACATTCCGGCTAGGTTTCCCAAAAGTCGACTCCTTCCCACTATTCCTATCGTTACTCATTTTTTTTTTAAAAATAAAATTTTTAAGATTGTCTACCACAGCTTTATTACACCCCTTATTAGCCTTCCCATCCACGCGATTGTTCGAATTAGCATTTTCCTTTTTTTGCAACTTTTCTGTACTTGCCATTTTTGTGCTTCTGCACGTCTTTGCATTTGGGGAAATTCCCCCCACTCCATCATATCCTTTCTCAGCCTCATCTACTTCCTCATCGTCGTCCCCCTCATCATGCGCCATATACGCATCATACTTTGTGCACTCCTCATAATTCGCACTTATCTTACTAATGAGTTCTTCGACTCCCTTGTCCCCCACAAACTCAAGGTCACTTGTCAGCGGCGGGCCCATGGTTGGCTATTCACACAATGGAATATGTACCCACAGGAAAGGGAGATTTGCCGTCCATCATGCGAATCGAAGAGCAGGTATGCACACATACGTGCATTCGCATGAACAGACGTATCAATGCAGGGAACTACGTCATTATAGAAGACTGTTACTTCTGCATGTCGGTTAAGGACGGGGACAAAGTACAGTAAAGTAGGAGTAGTCCCTACGTGGGTATCACCACATAGGCATCACCTGCGAGGATACTTCCAACCCGAGTGTACCATTTTATGTCCCCCTTTTTTCCACCCCCCGGAAAAAAGATCCATTTCGTGCGTGCCTATTGCTGTTACAGCCGCTGAAGGTTTATTGCTACTTGTAAGCCATTTTTTTTTTTTTTTCTTTTTCCTTCGCACTCTGAGAATATGCAGCAGAGTGATGCTTTTTATTTTGATCGCCGAAATGGGAAGAACCGCTAAGATGACATGGGAAGGATATTTCTTTTTTTTTTTTTTTTTTACATTTGGTGGAGAATTCCCCGATTTGTAAATTCAATTAACCCACCGCACTGCAATTCCGACCGGAATTAAGTGCCCCCCCATTCTTTACAATAATTTCTCAAGCGCTTAAGATTAAAAAATTTTTTTTTTTTCCCAACTTTGCTACATGGGGGTATAATAACCCATTGGTCCTACTCATTCATTTTGCTGAAACAGATATGAAGCTACGAATTAAGGAATAAAAAATTCCTTTTTTTTTCGAGCAACTTCTCTCCACCAGTGAAGCGGCAACGATATAAATGTATCCACACGGAACAAACGCGTAGTGAGAGTTAAAGCGAAAATGGTCCTACTAAGCAACGCTGCGTTCATTGAAGAGCTGAACAAACTATGTGGAGTGGTGGACGAGAAGAAAAAAACGTCCATTTGGATTACCATGAAAAAAGGTAAGTACAGACAAGAGAGGGTTGGGAGTTGCTTTTCTTCTCCATTTGTGCCAACTGTATGGCATCCAAATGGGGATAGACCCCTCAGCCAAGCGGCGCCAATACATGTGTACCTACACGTGCCTACGAACATTACACACATGTATTGCTATTAAGAAAATGCATACATAGCAAATGATGCACTGCGAGTAACACATAGTGGATAATTCACATGACGAACTCTGTCCCTCCCCCTTTTTCCCTCACCGGGTGAATTACCCACAATACAGTCAAAAGAAACACCCTGAAGAACGTCATCGCCAAAAAGGAAAACTCGGACAAGAAAAATAAAAGGACCAACAAGGATGATAAACAGAGCAACAAAAAATACTTCTGCTTGGTTAGGGCCACCGATGGGAAGAAAAAAAAAATTTCAACACACGTATACGATAATGTCATTAATTTTTCCCAAGAGCTGAGTAGCATCATGCGTAGTTAGCACGTGGCCATTTCGTCAAATTGGAAGACGTGTCACATCGTCGTGGTGCCAGCGAACATACCAACTTTATCCCCTTTTATGCCCCCTCAAGGACAGACCGAAAAAGGAGAGCATATCATTTTTTAGCCATTTCACATGTTCCAAATGAAGAAGGAAAAAAGTAACATTTGTAAATGAACAGATTGAACAGTGGAAACTACTGTGGTGGGCGCGCCACAAAAAAAAAATAAATAAATAAAATACACACAATGGTTGCTGCAACGGCAATCGCAGTGGGGCTTGCTAGCCGAATTGCAAAGGTAAAACTCCCGTTGGCTCACCACCCCGTGCACAATTCGTACTAACACCTCTTTTCCCGCTAACGCTGTAATTGATGTGGTTCATAGAGGATTATTCGCCAATTCGCACGGGTATGAGGATCTCCTTCATCCTGTCCAGGTGGAACACATCCCTCCTTGGGAACGCATCGAATCATCTCCCCCCCCTATGGACCGCCCTGCACGTCCTGCTCCTGGGAGACAAAATCGGTGAGCACTCGGAAGGCCTTCTTGGACGTCTTCAAATATGCATACAGTTTATACGTTAGTATTTTTTTCACCTTCTGCATCTGCACACCTGACAGGTGGATGCTATCCATAAAACTTAAAAACTGCAAAATGTGATCGTCTTGATTTTCTATGGCGTTTTTATAAACTTCCGGGAGGTAGAGGCATTCATATTTCTGACTCTGCTGCGTGTTCTTGTATGTGCCTTCTCCGGGGGGCAATTGCTTCCCATCGGAGTTGTAATGAGTGTCATCCAAATGGTTGGAGCAATCCTCTTCGTGTTGTTCCCCACCAGCGGTTTCGTCTCCCCCTTCGGATGAGCAACTCGGGGTGGGAAACTCCGTCAGAAAAAACTTCGACGGACTCAGCAAATAGTAGACGTAGTCAGTGAATGAACTGGAAAGGTTGGCCATGTCAAATGGTTTGCCACCCGTACCTTCGTTCTTCTCCTCAGTCGAACCTACATCGTTCGTAGTACTCCCACCGGAAGTAGTTGTACTCTTGTCGATGCAGCGGGACAGGGCACCACTTGGCGACTTGAGCAAAAGGGGAAAGTTTGCCCCCCCGGATAAACCCACTGAGTGGAACAAACTGGTTTTACACTTCAAAGGAAACGCAAAGAGGTCACACTTCTTACTGTTAAAAGAGATCCTGCTCTTTCGGAGACACCTCCCCTGGTTCGCATTCAAGATGTTATAAGGAGCAAGCTGGATGTTCCTCGTATCTCCAAAAATAATAATATTCGTCTCGGTGTAAACATACACATTCGTGTCAATGACGTTCTCTATTTTGAGACTCCTTGTGACTAAATGCACATCCAAATTTTTGGAATTAAAAAAAGTAGAGATCATTTCTATGGCTAGCGAAATGATACAGCAATTTACGCACAAATGAATTTTCAAATATTCTACCTTCGAAAAAATAAAAATATTGCACTCTTTGCAGTTACTTATGTTTACGATATTTTTGTCACTCGTTATGTAAATAGTCTTTCCCTGCATATTCTTTATCTCAAAAATATCGTTCTTAATATTTTCGATGCCGTAGTGGGGTCCATTTGTATCGTTACTACTGCAAGGGGGTGTAGTTGAAGAGAGACTCTGCCCGTTGTGTGATAACCCCTTGGCCATTTCATCCCCCACACAATCCGTCATACATAAGTTGCTTAACAACCACGTTAGGATCTCCTTCGTTTTGTACAAAATTTTTGGCTCATTCTTCTGTAGGTACTTCTCATACACATTGGTATGGTCATTTGTGTCTATTATAAAATCGAGCAGAAAGAGATGTTCGCTTTTAAAGTAGAGGGGTGTATCCGTGAGGGTGCTACTATTGACAATATCCGTTGCGCATAAAAAGGCAATAAGGTAGGTCTTCAAAAAATGCTTGTAATTCTTCCCACAGAAATGGAAAAAATCCGACAGGTTCGATTTGGACATACCACTACTTGGACTGTTACTCCCATTCAGGCTGCTACTTCCTACACCATTGACAACACCACCTAATCCAGACGAAGAGTTGGATATGGATCTGGGAGAACTGCCAAAGTGGGGCCAACTGTCTTCGCTCAAATTTTTGTCGTACTTCCTCTTCACATTATCTATTTTCAAAAATTGCAAAATTATAAAAAATATGACCAACTCTATGCACACCTCTTCGTCTAGCCAATTTTCATTCCACGCGTCGGCAGGACTGTCTCCCTTTGCCCCGTCTTTCCCTCCACCGCAATGCTTGTTGGGGGCTACGTCAGCCACAATACTGCTGTCCATATGGATGCCTACTTTGCCAAATTGACTACTACCATTGGTGTGACTCGAACTGAGAGAAGTCACCCCGCTTGTATCGTCCCGCCAGTTTGGTTTATCACTCTCCTGATGCCCCTCTCCCCCCCTTCGGTCACCCCCCTGCTTATGCAACTCCTCCAGCGACGCGTTAAATATCGTCTTCTGCCCATTGACGTTGTTCTTCTTCTTTACGCTCTGCAAAGTTATACTTAAGAGGATCCACAGAGATTTGCAGACATTATGGGTAAAGTTGGCTGAACAAATATTGTCTTGTCCTTTTATGGCTTCATTGTAACTTAGCCAACTATCCAAAGTGACATACATTTGATCATCGTGGTGCACACTCCCACCATCCTCTTTCTTTCCTTTCGAATTTTTAAAATGCTCATATAAATTTTTCAAATAAATTAGTAAAACGCTTTCCTCTATCTTGTTCGTTGTGTATATAACCGCATGGTCGAAGATTTCCTTTCTTAAAAAGAGAGAATTTGTTTCCTTGTCTGCTCTGGTCCTCACATCACCTTTGTTTGTTTCCATTTTGTGCCTGTCACAGGGGGTCGCTGCTTTGTACCTTCCTCATTGATCAGCGTAAGCGCCTTAATTTCTGTGCCCACTAACTGCGCTTTACCTCCTCTCTCCTTACCTTTAAGAATGGGCATTTATCTGCCTACTTATTTGTACAATTATTACCCTTTATGTCCTCCTTTTGTGATCATCCGGTATTCCTCCCTCGAGCAGGAAAAACTCCCCTTCACTCATTAGACCTTCCTTGCCCGTCCCTCTGTTCGGTTGGGCGGGGATCTCCTTCAGCGGGAAAATCTGCGAACACACACAAGTGTACAAATTGGGCCTTTATTTACGCCTTCCTCCCATTTCCTTCCTTTTTTTTTCACTTCATTGCCCCCTTTTTCGGATAAGGTTTCCCCAATTGTGCAAAAAATCCACCAGAGTAGTAAACAAGTGCAAAGGTGCACGCCTGCGCGAGGGCATGAGTTCACTTTCTTGCATGCAGATAGGCGCTCGGTTAGCAGCCCGCATGTCGGCATGCCCCTAACCCACCGCAGTACGAATGAGTAGCCTCTACAGTTGCGTGGGATTGGGGCGCTAAATTAGTTTTACTTGCATAGGTTTAGGCAAATGTGTGTTTACCCCTGCGAGCGCCAGAGTGCCCCAAGTAAGTCCTTGTCGAATTTTCTTTTTCCCCATTTCCCACGTTTGAGAGTTGGCGCAATGCCCCCGATGTTCCCCCTTAGAAAAGAATTCCTTACGTATGAAGAAGTGAAATGGGCGGCCAGGGAACCGTCCAGGCTTCACCATTTCTATTACAACTTCTGTGTTGATGTCCTTCCCACTTAACCGGTCCCTGTTCCCAACCGAACGTAAAGTTAAGGATGGAATGTCTCCTTTTAACCAAATGGGCGTCAGTGCGAGGTGGGTAAATCAGCTGCGAAGTACCCATTGGAGTGGCTCCCCACAGCGCCAAGCGTGTGCAACACATGAATGGTGGGTCCCCTACTACTGAAGATGTCCCCGCGGGTGCGATCCAAAAGATCAGGAAAAGAGTAGATGGTAAGGAGGAAACACAAATTTTACCTAAGTGGAAATCACTCCCACGGCCCCCTTGACGGAGGAACCAACGGGAAGACTACTCCCCTTTTGATCGAATCAGACAAATATACTTTTAGGGAAGGTAAAAATTTACGAATGAGTTAGCGTGCGCCAGGATAGAAAACAAAGGAAGTGACACTTGTGAGGGCAGCCCTCATGAAGAGTTCACATCCTCCGCTTGGGGGAACCCTCTACATGGCTGTAACCACCTCCATGGTACCGCTCCAACGAAAGGGTTGCTATTCCTTACAGAAAAATAGAAAAATAAACGTGTCCTTGTGGATGACATGGGGAATTGCCCATGTGCAATGCAAATCCTGTGGTGGGTGGAAGCGGCCTATACAAATTTTATCACATCACCGCTTCTCCACTTTTGCACCCCCCTAAAGCAAGCGCAAGGACCCCACCTCGGGCACAGCCACCTGCAGTACTCTGCCCGAAGCTGCCCTGAAAATTCTGTCAAAGATGGAGAGACTTCCCTCATCGACGCACTTTAAATTTAAAATCGAAATGAGGATTCCGTCAGCCTGATTTTCTATAGCTAGCTGTTCTGCTTGTCTCAAAAAAAGGAAAAAGTTCCTCATCACCAATTTTGTCTGTTCTTCTTTGGTGGCCACTCCTTCGTATGAGATGTTAATATATTTTAGGAAGTCCCCCTGGTGGTGTTCAAAAGAGTTGCCTATGTCTAGAAGGACGCACTTCGCCAAGGAGATGCTTCCAATTGGCTTCTTACCCGTTGACCCACTTTGGTCTCCTCCATCCGGTGCATTATCCAGTAGGTACGTCGAAACGACAGGACTATAATGTGTGAGCAATAGACCTGGGCTCACCTCATTCGGCATCACCTCCTCTGCAGTGTTGCCACTTAAGCAGCTGGAAAGGCAACTGTTCAGCACGCCCTTTACTGACCCGTTTAGTGCACCTTCCGATTGGGTATTCATTTTGCCACCCAAGTGTGCACCTTCCCCCCCACGCAAAATGGCCACATTTTCAAACTTAATTTTTTCGTACAAATCAACCTGTATATCTCTGAGCAAAGGAGAGGATCTGAGGGCCTCCTCAATCTCCTCCTTGGTGTACTTTCCCCTCCGATAAATTCGGATACGATAGTCGTACAGGTTCTTGTATTTGAGGATTTTTCCCAAAAGGGAGGGTTCACTCGTCCTAGGCAATTCATCTCCCATTTTTGACACATTATCCTCCACATCTTCCCCCCCCGCAATGGTCTCAAACAGACCTTTCAACTTGTCGTAAACTTCCACGTCGGTCACGGATGACGGTGTCCCCGTGACTTTGCGCAAAAACTCCATTTCGTCTGTGTATTCCTTTTCGTATTCTTCATCGGTGGTGACTTCCTCTAGTTGGGTCTCCTCACAAGTTTGATCCCCTCCCGTCAATCGGTTCGGTTTTATTACCCCCACCCTCCTATACTTGACCAGCTTCAAAACGGTGGACTCAATACCTATGTCACACTGCCCATCGTCGAAGATGAGAATATCCTCTTTTTCAAATTCTTCGAACACATGAGTAGACGTGGTAGGACTGATGTGTTGGAACTTATTGGCGGACGGAGCTGCGATTGGCACTTGGCTCACTTTTATGATCTCCATGGCGATGTTATTCCTTGGCATTCTTACAGCACAAAACCCCGTATGCGCCGTGAGGATTAAAGGCACCTCCTTTTTCGCCTTCGCAATTATTGACAAAGGGCCAGGCCAAAAATATTTACCTAACGTATATATAGTAAACTTTTCAAACACATTCACATGGTACAGTTGGTCAAACGCTTGCTTTATGTCATACACATGAGAAATGATAGGATCACTTACGGGTCTATTCTTCATCTGAAATATGTTCCTTAGAGATTTCTCACTAAGGGAGTTCCCTCCTAATCCGTAAACCGTTTCTGTTGGCATTCCCACCAGGCAATCCGCCTTAATGTGGGCCTTTAACTTTCTCCTCAATTGGTCATCGTGAAACAAATCCGATCCTTGGAATATTTTCGCCATTGGGGGGAAATTCCAACTTCTGATGAACCAGTATAGTGTTATCTTCACAGAACAGATCACAGATAGACTCCTTAAAGTTGCCACTCCTTTGCATAGCTTATCTCTACGTGTTTAAAAAAACATCCATCCGAAAATTATGCATCAATCTATGTAAAATTGTCCTGATGGTTGATGGTGGGGCTTCTGTGCCACTTCTCTGCACGGGAATGACTATGCAGTGGGAGGGTTGCCAAGTCAAATTGGTCGTTCTCTGTTTTCCTTGTTTTACCACCGCGGTTGTTTCATATATTGTCCCTTTTCAACCTTATGAAGAGACTCCCTCGCGGTAAATATGCTCTATACCCCATAAATGGAGATTACATCGAACATGCAGTGAAGTGGGTTATCCACTTATCATACCACGTCACCCGAATTATTTTCTCCTTCATGCACAGGTGGGTTTCATCTAAAAAAGAAAAAAAAAAATTACCCTTATATATCGTGGTGATCGAACGGACCAACATCGCAATGTTGAAAAAAAAAAAAAAAAAAAAGTTCACTTAATTTCCATCGCGCAAATATGCTGCCCCCTGCACAAATCCAAAAGGGATGCAAATTTGAAAAAAAAAAAAAAAATGCAGCCACATGTTCCCAAGTGCATTCCAACTAGAGGCAACAATGGGTGAGGGTATTCGAATGATGGAGACCCCTCCACGGTCTCAACCTTTCTGAGACGAAAGCGTTGAAACGGCCATCACCGCCAAGGTGGTCAACAGGGTTAACAACCCCAACGTTGTTACCACCGATAACGCTGCTATCACGGGATAACGCTGGTATGTTTACCCCCCGGAGACCCAAATGGACCAACCGAAAAACGTGCCCCCAACCGATGGGAAGGAAAAATCCTCCATCCCCTCCAACAGCGGCAGCTGGTACTACCCATCCAGGAACCAGTTCTATCGCACAACTCGGAAAAAAGGTTATTACCTAGGCGCAGCTGCAAAGTTGGCGACTTGCTTTATTCCCTTGCTGGGAAGAGATCCACCACAGGGGGGTGCCCACACGCAAGGCGCTGCTATAAAATAGCAGTACCCTCCCGAACACGCAACACTTTAATATACACCCCTTGCACGCAGGCTACAACTACTCCAAAGAAGAATTAGACGTGGCACTTCAAATCCACAACGCAGTTAATGAAGAAACGTGGAAACGAATAATGAAGAAAGAACAAAAATATTTCGACCTTTGCAAAGACCAGAAACTAATCAGATTCATTGGGCTCCCAAACAAACTCTCCCTCAAAGCCTTCATGCTTAACCTCATGGGGTACAACAAACCGTTCGATCGGCATGATTGGTACATTGACAGGTGTGGGAATACCATCAAGTAAGTAAACCAAGAGGGGGAAAAAAAAGGAAAAAAGGGCGTGCTCCAAATTGGTAACCACCCCTCCATGTCTGCCCCAGTTGCACCCATTTATGCGAACTTATAACAACTACCTACTCATCCCCCCATCCTCCCAGGTACATCATAGACTACTACGACGGGAAGAGTGACGAGCGAGCCCCCGTTTCTATCTTCATCGACGCCAGACCCCAATTCAGCGTAAACAACATGGTCGATTATTTTAAAATGGTGTACATTAAAATGTGCAGGTATTTCTTTTAGCAGGGTGGAGGTCCACCCCGTGACGCGCTCCAATGCGTATTCATATGGATTCAAGTGCGGATAGCTATGTGTATGGCCATGTGGACGTGTTGCTCCCCCCCTTGATGAGATTTAGTGAGCGAAAAACTCAAAAAGGCGATCCACCTTGGATGCATTTTTATTCGCCAAAATATAACCCCATCAAGATTTGTGCGGATCATCCTTTATACAGATCGCCCGTCATTGCAGTTTTGTCCCACTACGTGACATGAGGAAGGCCCATTTGTACATCGAATTGTCTACCCCATTTGTGCTAAGCACAGGGCACATCCTTCTTCCCCTACCCTATGACTCACCTTGTTTCCCCTTTCTGCGGCGTCCAACTCCGCTGATACTCCTGTCCAACCCTGCAAAGTTTACTTCTCCAAAATGAAGCTGCAAGATTTACCGCTCATAAATTAACAGTTTTGTTATGGTGAAGTGTAACTACTTATTTTATTAAAGAAAAAAAAAAAGGGAAGAAGGGAAACAGTTCAAATATGTAAATTACATTTATATGATGGAAAAAAAGGGGATTAAAAAAAGGGGGAAAAATGCGCGCACCCTACATTTGTGCACTGTACATGTTTATAAAATTACACACGTGTGCATAAAAGAATCATGGATCTGTGAAAACATCGATTTGCTTAAACAATTGTTTTAATGCATATATAGGTTCAGTTTGCCAGTAGACACATATGAGGCATGGACGCCCGTTGTTACGCATGCGGGTGGTTGCGCATGTGCGTAGGTCCGTGTGTGTATGTGCGCCGCAAGGAAACGCGCATGTATGGATGGACGCAAGTACGTATATATATACACATACGTTCTATGCTTATATATTTTTGCACTTGTGCGCCCTCCCCACCCCCTGAATGAACTCGTTAAAAAAAATAGAAAAAAAAACAAGGTGTGAAAAAATGTACTTAACGCAAAATTACTACCTATAAAGAATTCGCACGGGGGGCGAAATGATGAAATGAAAAATAGGGGGGCTGAAAAATTTAATAATTTTTTTTTTTAACGCCGCGTCGCTTTTTTTTCCCCTCCTTGTGCGCTGGTGTATCGACCCATTTTTCGTCCTCCACCGGCACAAATGGGTCTCTTCAACGTGAACTATACGCAGCGTGCAGGAGGACAAGCGCAACACTGTTCTACAGCCCCTCAGATATACGCGGTTTCTCCTTTTTCCCAAATGTGAAGTATATGCGCTCTGCAACATGCACGCATGTAAATGCATGAAGGAACAAACGTGTGGTCATATATCCGCCTGTATGCGGAGTATAAGCGTACGTAGGTTTGAGCAGCACTCACAGCCATGCCCATCGAGCGTATGCTTCGGGAAGGGTGAATCCCTTCGAACGTTTGTTGCAGTTGGCACGTTCTGTACGGTTGGCAAGTTTGGAAAATTCTTCCTAACCCTTGGGGGCATCTCTTTGCACCGTTCATCTTTCCTTTATAGCGCGAAAACAGGAAGCATGTTGGGGAGAAAACGCCTTAACACATCGTCCACCCGTTCATACATGCGCTTGCTCACTGCAAGCAGCACGTATTCATATTCACAGCGCGAAGAATTAGGAAGTCAGAGCCTCCTCATTGCTCTTAGCGCCATCCTCTTCATCTTCCTCATTGTCGTCAAATTCATTCGTATCGACGTTGCTATTTTCATCATTGTATGCACTGTTGTTACTTTCGTAGCTATTATAGTTGCTATTATTTTCGCTGCTACTGTAGCTACTGTCCACGTCACTCACAATGCTGTTGCTCTCGCTTTCGATTATGATACCCAAGTAATAATCAACGGCATATGGAATAATTCTTTCCTTAATGGTTAAGGCCACTTCGTAATCTCCCTCTATGATCATCTCCAACTGGGCCACTTCATGTTTACTTAACTGCTTTATAACATTTGAGTTGGGAACTTTGTGGCTTGTGAAAAAATGAAAAAAACTATCCCTGTTAACGGTTTGCTGTACCGTTTTCACTTCTCTTGAATTTTTGTTATGTTGTTTTTTAACAACGTTCTTTTTCAAAATATTTTTATTGTCATACCAATCGATAACAGTTGCCTCCGTGTGTAACAACACTGGTTCATTGTCACAGTCTACACATTTCATATGGTACGTTTTGGTCAAAACGGAGTTGCTAAAGAACGGATTGGATGCAAAGTGAAAGGACAAAATAAATCCTTCTTTTTTCTCCTTATTTTTTTTTATATAATCACATCGAATGTCATTTAGGTACACTAAAATTTCTTCATCGTGATCTTCTATAACATGACTAACTGTGTTGTTGTTTCTCAATGCTCTTAACCAAAATTCAGGCAAATTTGGAGTACCAATTTTTGCTTCCCCATTTCCTACCAAAGCTTCTCTTCTCTTATCATAAATCGGCCCATACAAATCGTGGTACTTTTGCCTTAACAAAAATAACTCGTACTCAAACTTAGATTCGTAATCATAATACTCCTTCTGGTACAGTTTCAGTTTTTTTAGTGTCTCCTTCTGTTCCTCCGTCAGATCGGTCATCTTCTCATCATCTGCAGGCAGGATGAAAAAAGGGTTTATAAATCAGTAACAACCAATACATCCTTCAGTTGTGTGCAAAACACGCGGAGTGTATTCCTCCACGAAGTTATCTCCACCAAATCACTTTTCCACCTTACAAGTACGTGTCTAATTTTACCTATTTTTATGCTTTCCAGGAGGGACGAGATTTCCTTTTCCTCTTCAGGGGGGATTGGCTACATGGTGTGCAAAAAAAAAAAAAAATACATTAACCATTGGAAAAAAAAAATATTAACGAGTCAGCTAAAAATATTAACTAGCTAGCTAAAAGTATTTAACGAGTTAGCTAATTTTCCGCTCAAATGCAATTCCGCCTACACGGAGAAGGCGCTTTTCCGTGCATATTCAAAAAGTTGTAAAGAAAAATCAATCAAATGGAGAACCACGAAAAAGGGCTAATCTGCAGACATGTATACATGCATTTTGGCACAAGCAACATGAATAAGGTCATGCCTACATACACGCGCATATGTCATACGTGTGATATACCATAACGATAGTAGTGTACACTAGAACAAATGGTAGAAAGGCAAGTACGCCGTTTCACACGGGCTGGAAAAGCTACCCACATACATACAGATCATACTGGGTATATCTTTTACACAGAAAACATATACCGCAAATTTGGGAGAAGCGCTTCTTCTCCTTAAATTTGTTAATTACCTGGTTACTCTCTGTGGTTGCCATTTTGTACGACTTGTTTTGCTTCCTCGCTCTTACGTACGAATATGTGCTCGCTTTACTTTATTTCGCGTGGTTTCCTTTCGTTACGCAGTTGCGATATGTATTATGCCCTTTACGTACCTTCCTTTTTGCCGCTTTTCCGTATTTGTTTGTGGATTGTTCTTTTTATCTCTTTTTTTGGATAGCGGGTGGTATCGTTATGGTACATAAAATGTGAACATTAACTACGAGGCAGAATAAACGCTTTTACATAATTCATATTTATTTATATAAAAAAGGGGAAAAGAAAAAGCAAAGGGGCATGAAAAGAGGGGAAACACTTAACTTTTAAGGCGCGTAAAAAAGCACAATATACATGGCAAAAAAAAAAGGGGAAAAAATGTTTACATAATAATGTACGTATAAATACGCGCAGGCTATACAATACCGTACATATTTTACAAAATGCTTTTTTTTTACCCGCTATGGCATGTACGCACAAAACCGCAAAACCACAGAAATGATAAACCTTGTAAAAATGAAAAGGGAAAAATTAAATAAATAAAAAAAAAACTAGTAAATGAACTGAAATGAAACGAAATAAGGCGCATTGACGCAAAATGAAACGAAATAACGAGAAATGTTGGGCATGCGCATAAGGAATAATGCATACGGTGACACTCGTGATTTGTGTACGATGGGATGTCACCAAGCTGACTTTTCACAATGTGTTATGTAGCCCCCATGCCCATTTGGAGCTATTCATTTTTTTTAATCCGCCAAGTAAAGGTGTGGGAGGGGGAACATAAAAAATTCATCACATATAACATACACTGTGTTAATATGAATACATATATACAGGAGTTAAAATGTGCTGAACTTTTTTGCCGCACCTTTGAGGAACCCTTATCGGCACAATTATATATGATAGCGAAATAGCATCGCTCACACAGGGGTGGTTTACAATTGCACCTTTTGCGTGCGGCTTGTATGCAATACATAGAGCAGGTGCTGCGCATGCAGCCCGCTAACTTCATATGCGTGTAAAATAAAAAGTGGGAAGGGGTGGGTCACGAAATTTGTATAGGACCTTTTTTTTTTTTTTTTTTTTTTTTGCGTTATCAGAAAAGAAAAAAGCATGAACAAATAGCAATCCCTGAGAAGGAGCATACTCCCACGAATGTGTATACTCGCGTGTGTTGGCACATATTTACGCACGTACAATTTGCATGCCTGATCGGGGAGCCATACATTACTTAGGACCAACGCCATGACACGATGTGCTTCACCAAAATGGGGAAATTCCATTAAGCCCCTCGACCTTCTCACAATATTCTGCGAACAGTACGCATATCTTCTGTTACATACCAAAGGGGGGAATTTATGAGCACCAGTTTGTCGAATGGAAAAGGGAAAAAGTCCTCACTCACGATAGTACATAAGCAAATATATCGCGCCATGAACGTGTATGCACTTTTCCTTTTTAAATTTATATGTTTAAATATGTGCATGCACGTATTGGTGAATCAAACCAATTTTCAGGATCCCCTCCCAGGCGAGTATTTTTACACGCTGGTGAAAGAACAATGGGGGCTCAGATGATACACACGTAAGGGGTGCTATAAATATTACTACACCATAGGACCGTTGGCGTATTGGCAGAAAAAAAATAACACCTGTATGAATCCATGGGACACACCCTTTTGTGCAAATCTGCTATATGTCCAGGCCCCCGTGGTAACTTCCTTCATTTGTCCGTGCTGTGCTGAATAACATATTTAAAAGGGAGATGAAGCGCCCTCCTTATTTTGAAACCCTTATAAACGTAAGCCCCTTTCCTACGCGGCCATAAAAGGGGAAGTTCGTAACTACTTCGCGCTAGTCTACAGACAGACAGGGATATGTGTTCATGGGGAGCAGCTAAAGGAAAAGGCGTTCCCCGTGCATGCGTTAAATTAAACATGGTTGTTTTTCTTTCCCACTATGAGAATTAAGTTTTTGCACAACTGAGCAAAACGGTGTAGCCTGCGTGGGAGCTGCTCAGTTACGTTAACGTGGAAAGACAGTTAAGCATGTTAAACGGAGAAATAAATTCCCGTTCATATCACCCCCGACAAAGTTGAGAATAATATAAGAGTGAACCCACCAGGTGGGAAACGTAAATAAATTAGACCGCTTCGATGGGCGGAAGAAGCGATAAAATTTTACTTCCATATGAATGTAGCTTTGGGGAGGGGCACCAGAAGCAACCTCGCCCACTGGTCTGGTTCATCTGCTTCAACCATCCCTTAACCTTTTCCAATTCTGCTAAGTTCCACACGCAAAGACCATATACACATAAGGGTAATTTTTCTCCACCCCAATTTGTAAAACTTTTTTTTTTTTTGCACCTTTTGGTTAAAATGCACACCAACGTGTGAAGCATCTATTACGCAGATGAACTGTATAGAGAAATGGTCACCGAGGGTGGCTGTCAGGTCGAAATAGTTTTAAACAAATGGGGAAGGAGAGTCATGCATGTTGGTACATACACGCATACGTATGTACGTATGTAAGTATGCACAGTACATGGTGGACCAGGAGCAGCAGCATTTTCGTCTCGCACAAGGTTAAACCGTTCGACAGTATTCTAAACAAGGAGAGGTATAGTCAGGGTGGCGAGGGGCGATAAATTTCCCACTGAACCGTGTGACTAGAGGCTGCTTCAAACTGCTTGGAGAAATTCCCGTCATGGCTATTCGCGCCAGATCGGTGTAGTGGGTACACAGTTAATCTGTTGAGCGGTTAAGCGGTTGGAAGGCTACACCGCTGAGTAGCGCGAGAATTTGTACTCCAAATGAGAAAAAACAACTCCGTTCGCAGATGCAGTGGTTGCCATATAACACAGGGATGGGCCCCCTGGTGCGCGCGCAAAGTGAACTTGTTCTTTAAATTGGGAATTTCGCACCAGGATGGATAAGAAAATGTACCAGAGCGGGTTACATAATTATACATGACGCGTCCCCACTGCCCAACAGGCGTGCACTTGCGATGCGTCATGTACACTTACGTGAAAAAAGCTTCGGTTTATATAACCTTACGTACACGCACACGTTTAAAGGTAATATAATCATGTACATTTTTTCCTTACGCGTGCGCAGGGTACCCATTTGATGAGCGCGCCATTACCCCCCCATACAATATTTTTGCGTACGCGATGAAAGAGGCGCCCATGTACACGAAAAAGTTTTAAATGAAAAAACAAAACATAAACTAAAACGCGAAACAAAAAACGAAAAAAGAAAAAGAAAACAAATGCTAAAATAACACTTTATCCTTGTACACGAATACGCGAAGTTTGCCAATGGCGTGGACTACTCCGCATCCGCCCGTGCGTATGACGATGTTCGCATGAAAACTCCGTCAATTTTCATCGTTTTCAAATGGTTGAAAAAAAAAAAAAAAAAAAAAATATACAAACGAATGCAAGTGAAAAGAAAAATTTAAAAAAAAAAAAATAACATAATTTTTTTCACTTTTTTTGCTTTTTTTTTTTTTACTTTTTTTTTTTTTTTGCTTTTTTTTATTAATTCCTTTTTAAGAAAGCGCTTGATTTCACACTTGCCTCTTTGTAAAGTCGTCACATTATTAAATAATTAAACCAACTAATTAGTAACACGATAAAAATATAGAAGAAGCAGCATGGCGCTGAAAAGAATAACGAAGGTAAGCAGCCAAAACTGCGTTTGTGCGCATATGCGGCGCGGCTACACGAACGCGCAGGAACGCATGGATCATCACTGCGTCAGCACGTGGCCGTCACTCCTCCATCAGGGCTGCTCCATTAGTGCTTCATTACTGTGCGATGATTGCACGTGTGAAGGCACATTGGGGGGCACATTTGGAGGCACGTCGCAGTTTAGTGTAATTTCCCGCGAGGACGATGCTTTCATGTTACCCCCACTGCCTCCACTATGAATGCATATCTACAGGGATACTCGTCTTTCCCCTGTGCACCTCTCTCTCTGTCCTTCCAGCTGCGTTTTTTTTTCATTCTTTTCCCCCACCGCCAATTGTGTTATTGCATAAAATGACCCTTTCAAGCTACATATTCTGCGTAGCTGGTGGGCCAGCTTCCTCCACTGCCCATCCTGCACCCCACGTCCTCCACCGTACACCCTGCATTTCATAACCTTCCCCACACTGTGACGTTTTCCACAACCCGTTCGATGCACACACATGCTATTTGCTTAACCGTTCGTTTTAGTGTGAAATGACGCTGACCCCCTTTGCATGTTTAATTGCACAATTTGATCACCTCCGAGGGAGAGGGACAAAGGAAGGTTCCCCTACCATGAACACCAAACTTTGCCACCTCTGTTGTGCCGACACCTAACACAACAGATGCTACACATGTGCACAAATTGGTACACACAATTTTTCCTTCTTTTTTTTTTTTTATTTCCTGGTGAACTCGTGCAGGAACTACAAGACCTGAATAAAGACCCCCCCACAAATTGCTCTGCGGGGCCAATTGGAGATGACCTCTTTTTTTGGCAAGCCACGATAATGGGACCAGGAGACAGGTGAGCACACCAAGGGGAAAAGAAAAAAAAAAGACCCATTGTGAATATACAGCGTGATCATTTCGATGAGAGGAACCCATCATACAGCGCTACTGCCCACGTGTTCACGTACATATACGTGAATGATTACCCGTGATGAAATCCATCGTGGTCCGTCCACACGCCTTCCAATATGCACACCTTCTCACGAACAACCCTCCCTTTTGCGTTATTCCCCACAGTCCCTACGAAAACGGCGTATACTTCCTGAACATAAAATTCCCGCCCGATTATCCCTTCAAACCTCCCAAGGTAATTGACCCCACCGCATTAACAATGTGCGTTGGTGGATCATATAACAAATGCTCATTGACCGCTCAGATTTCCTTCTAACGTTGAATACGTGCATAGTTCATATGCTGACCTCCCGTTCCGTTCTTTCCCTCACCCCTCTGTGCAGATCATATTCACCACGAAAATATATCACCCCAATATAAACACGTCGGGCGCCATTTGCCTGGACATCCTGAAGGACCAATGGAGTCCCGCGTTAACCATTTCGAAAGTTCTTCTCTCCATATCATCGTTATTAACTGACCCCAATGCAGGTGAGTAGGACGATGTGTGCAGCACCCTAAAAAGGTGCATAAGAGTAATACATTACCTTGTTCTGTCATTCTGTTTGGAAAACTCCTAAATAACCCCCCCCCTTTTCATCCTCTTAGACGACCCGCTCGTGCCAGAAATTGCCCACGTCTACAAAACAGACAGAACCAAATACCATCAAACTGCAAAAGCATGGACGCAGAAATATGCCCAATGAAAATTATCTAAATAATTCAAAATAAATTTAATTAAATCCCCTTTTTTTTTTTTTTTTTTTTTTTAAATAATTTATTGATTCTTTTAAAATATGTAAGAAAAAAAAAGTTTAAAAAAAAAAAAAAAAAAAAAACACAAAAAAACAAATACATACAAACAATTCGAGCATTAAAAAGGAAGCGGGAAAATGGGAAGCGCCGGGTGAAGGACGATTAGCGGCTGCAGAGCTGCGAAACTTCGACCCACGCATCCACAAGTTATTGAGCCAGCAAGCCAAGAAACATGGACGACGATCAAGCGGACAAGTAAATGGACTTGCTAAGCAAACAAGTGAACGGACTGCCAAGTGGACTAACCACCAAACGTGCACGCATTCCACTGTATGTGTGTGTCCATGTGCATTCTTTTTATATATGTACAGAAAAAGAGAGCTAAAAAGGGGAATAAAAATATGAGAGAGAGAAAAAAAAAAAAGAAAAATTAAGAAAAGAAAATTAATTTTTTTTCTATTTTTTATAGTTTTTATTGTTTTTATTTTTTTTCTTTTTTTTACTTTTTTTTTTTTTTTTTGCCTTTTTCACCCTTTTTGACATTCTTTTTTTTTTTTTTTTTTTATCCATGTATACATACGTATATATGTTCCAGTGCGCTGAAAGTACGCAGAGATATGCAAACATAGAGGTGTACATATGCACATACGTCTTCGTTACAACGAACCTTCTAACAGTTCAACAACTCCTTTTAACGACCTTACTGTTTTACATGGCGCAGCTTTTCGCTGTACTACTGCGATTGTTTGTCGACCCCCATGCCGGAACATATTTGCTTCACCGCTCCCCTTAAAGGGTCATCTCCCAAGTTGTGCAGCAGTGGTAAATGCATACACCCATGGGGAGCACGTCTGATCTGCGCTTTTTCACCAAGGCTAGAAACGTTCGTCCTGACGGCATTCCAGTGAGGAAAATCTGCACATGACGGACAAAACATTACCCGTTCATAGAAAAAAAAAACAGCAACATGAACATGCGAATAAAATTTCTGCACGACCTTTTTTAAATTTTCTCAAACGTTGAGACTTTCCAAGGAATGCTCTACCCATGTGGTACTAAAACAGACACGTCGGTTTGTTCTGTGTCCAGTTCTGAATTTTTTTGTACGCTTAAAAAGTGATCCATCCGCACGGTTTGTTCATTCTTGAAAAGACTATTTTGCCTAAATTACTCGTAAGACACGCAGGGTTGGCAAACACACTTTTCTGGTTAAGCTACCACGAACGCAAACGCACCATATGGTATCCACCAAGTGCCATCTCCACTTCTACACACCAACGCATTCCTCTCCCCCAGTTCTGATCATCACTACGCAGTTTAAGCCCGTACTTGGGATGGCATTTTACTAAATCTATGTTGTCTATGTATATGTGGGGTAGAAGTGTTTCACCCCCGACGACGATTCCCTTCACGTTCGAGTGTCTACTCCGCATCTACACATAGCGTCACTCCCAAAATGCATTATGCACGCATGCCCCTCACCGAAGAGACAAGCTCAACTGCGCGAAAGGAAAAAAAAAAAAAAAAAAAAAAAAAAAAACACAAAACTGAAAGATAACATATCGATTTAATCGATTCGTCCAAAATATAAATTGAGAATAACCCCCTTGGCAGTTTCTTCATTTTCTTTTTTTTTTTTTTTTTCGTTCCATGTGCACCTTCGAGACCAACTTCGCTACGGATTCATCGAACCTTCCTTTAGGACACAACATGCACCTGTGGGATCTAAGAAAAGGAAAAAAAACGCATTTGCCCTTTTCGCCACACGTGTGTGCAACAAGTTCATCCTAAAAAACCTTTCGCCACTCCGCCTGTCTCCACCAAAGTCAATACAATGCACCGCGACGTGTTAGAAAAGGAACGATTAATGCAAAGACATGAGAAGCATGTGAAGAATAATGTTGTCGATAATGTAATAGCTGATGTTACATGCACGGGGCAGGGTAATTCGCGCGGCCAGATGCGGTGCACCACTTCACATGCTCACCTCCTAAAATCCATTTGAGCTAAGTCAAATACCTTCACTTCCCCCCGCAGGCAAAACATACCTCAGGAAGAACGAAGCCGCGTTCGAGGACTACAAAACCAGGGAGAGGGAAAAACTCAAGTCCTTCGTCAAAATTGAAAATAGGAGGTAGGGAAGGAGGCAGTGCAACGGTGCTGATCAGCACCCTGGCGGAGAAACGCACACACGCCAAAGTACACACAACCGCACGCGTCATGATACTGACACTCCCCTCAGGAAGGAGAACCTCCAAAGAAATGAAGAAAGGTGGAAACTAGCGGAAGTGAATGCACAAGTATGTATGTACATATGAGCAATACGTGGTGAGACATTCGGTTGACCATCTGTAACTGCCCCTAAGTGTGAGCCGAGAAGTAGTGCACCTCATTCGTCGGGGGAAGCGGTTCGTCCAGTTATCCCTCCCCCTTTTTTTAATTTCAAATAATGTGCCCTTGGCTGGTGCAACCTACACTTACAACATGCCTTCTCTTTCGCCCCACCTCCCCCATGTCGCCTAAAAGAAAGAAAAGGACAAAACGTGCGCGCTGCAAAAAATGCCATTCAAAAGCGAGAAGAATAAGACTAAGTAATTTTGGAGCATCAACCTGGGGAATAAAAAAAGAAAAAATTTCTCCCCAATTGAGAATCAACTAAGCAACAGGAATGAACACGTGTTATTTTCTTCCATATAAAACAGCCCTGAATATTCCGTTCATCCCCCGCAGGTGCCACCACGACATCATCAACCATGAGTACCTCAATTATAACGAGTCCATCAAAATGGAAATGAAAAAAAATGTAAAAACAGATAAGTGAACCAGGGGCTGCTTCGCTATGCGCGATGTACCACGTACGATGCGTGATGCATGGTGCGGCTTGCTATCCCCTGATGGAGGAAAAAAAAAAAAAAATGCATACACACATACGTCCATACGTACGTGCAAACCTCTTATATGTTTTCCCCCCTTTGCAGATTTCCGTAAACAACAGGAGAAACTATTTATCCCACAAGATGAGCGGCTCCTACAACCCCATCACGGGTTCGTTCTTCTGACACACGCGGCTGCCTTTCTCATGTGTCGGCCTGTAAACTTGTCTGTCCCTGTTCCCCTTTGTCATCACCCCCTCCTCAGTGCGCTGTCATTTCAGCCCATTTGAAAGCGGCATTTTTTTCTTCACTTTTTCTATTTCCTTTCATTGTGCCGCTCTTTTTGACCCATCTCTCACTCAGGGGAAAAAAGAAGCTAACAGAATGGACATAATAATTTGGAGGAAATGCCTGCCCCCCTCTCTTTGCAACTGCGGTGATGAAATGGTGTCCGCTTCAATTGGGGTCTGCTCAGCCAGGGGAGAATCCAAGCCGTGCTCTCCTTTTCTTCCCTTTCGCGACGAGCTTCAGTGGGGTGAGCACTTCTTCTGCGGGATGCGTCCTCCCTACTTACAGCCACTTAAACAGCTCACACGATAAGAAGAGCTAAAATTAAATATTGTAACGTCCCTCAACCGAGACCAACCTCCATTTAGTAACGCTCATCCACCCCATCAGACCAGCACGAGCATATGAGCCGGGAAGAGGTACAGCGTACTCCCCGCAGAGACGCGCAGAGAATCGACCAGGGCGAACTGCAGACGGGAGTTGGCCAAGTCGCGGTTTAGCGCGTCCTCAATTTGGCCAACCCTCACCTCATTATTGGACAAATAAGAAGAATCAAAGGAGGTGCACCCGTTCCGAGGGTTACTATCCTCCTTTTTGCAAAATGGTTCACTCATGTATTTTCCTTTCCCTTCGTGAAAATTTTTTTTGCCTTTCGGATGATCCACTTGGATGTTACACAGTATGCAATACTCATCAATCGCTTTAACGACAAAAAAAAATGTTTTAAAAATGCTCAAACTTTCCTTTTCCTTTTTCCTCCTTTTTAACTTTACAATCTCTTTGTAACGTCTTCGCATCATTCCCCACTTAAAAAAGTTTATAACGACGACAAACTCCTCCTCTTCCTGTAACATGTTCGACCCTTCCATGTGGATACCTACACTTGTGAGCGTCACTCTTTTCGCCACAAAAAGAATTACCCGCTTAATGCCATATTTTTTTGTCACCATTTTGTCAAATTTGTAAAATAGGATATTTTTCCCTCCTGTTTTTTTCCCCCCCTGCACACGCGTAACCCTCCCGTAGTGAATAAAATAATTGATGAACGCGGTGAACACATAGTTGTGCATGAAAAACGGCTTGATCACAGTGTCTTCTTCTTTCCTTTCGTCCATATACTTAAATGTACTTACATGCATTTCTTCGTTTGTGAGGATTTTTTTCTTTTCTGAACAGAAAATGCACACACATTTAGCTACCTCCAAGTGGTTATGTTGTCCCTCCGCTTCCTGCAAAGATGCCTGTGTTTTCGTTTCTTCCCCTTTCGTGACGTCCCCTCTGGTAACATACCACTCTTCTACATCGCTGGTGTCATTAAAATCGTCTTTCGAATTGTTCCCTTCCTTGGACAGGTCCATTTCTCCCCGTTCCCCTATCTCCATCACGTTCTTATTCACCAGTCGAATGAAATTCACGACCATTTCTTTGAAGTTCAATCCTTTGAGGTTATTCTGTCGTGATACTTCTACATTTATATTTTTAAAATTTCTATACAGCTTTAAATTTCTTTGCAGCATGCCATTATTTCGTTTCCCTATTTTATTACGTGGCTGCTTCATTTTTATGGATGTTCCTCTGTCCAATTGTTGGGTCTCCTCCTTACTCATGCCTTTATGCATCCCGTCTAAAGTGACTTCCCCTCTATGTAGCTCCTTCGAATTCCCCTCCCCCAGGCCAAACAAACGGTCATGTAGATTTTCACCCCCAATGCAAATTGCACTTTCCTCCATTTTTTCCACATTCTTATTCCGAACCAGATTGTCCACGTGGTTACCCAGGTAGTAGTAACGGTACACGTCCATGGTCCTGTTGTTGCTTATCTCATCATTCACAGATGCAATGTCGTTTTTGCTCTCTTGGGTTGATTCGCTCGACGCCACGTAACTCACACCCGTGCGGTTTAAAATGTCTTCTTCCGAGTTGGCCGTGCTGTCGGTTCCTTCGTCCCCCGCGTCATCACCCACTTGAGAACGTACTAACGTACATACTGACGAATGCGACGACAAGCCAGACGATGAACCAGATGAATTATCAGACGAGTTGCCCCCCCCATTCGCCATATTAACTATGCTCATAAAATTTAACTTCCTTGAAGCTCTCTTTTTTAGCTTCTCAAAACTTATTAGGCGGTACATCCCTTCCTCGTTCGTGCCATGCAGGTCATAGTAAGGGAGGTCCCTTTTTCCACTTCTACCCGCATTCATACGGTAGCCACACTTGTTTGCAATATTAGACCTCCCCTGTAATCCAATGTTCGAGAAGGACGTTTTCTTTCGTGTTTTCTTTTTCCCTTTTTCACCAATATTAAGGAAGAAATTTCCTTCCCTTATGTACATTCTGCTTTGAACTTTTCTACCCTCTCCATTTGGACTTTTGTTCTTTCCTTTCACTTCTGACCCGCTTTGGGGGGTCTCCTCTGAGGTACTGCTAAACAGAGAGTTGGAGATCTTCTCCTGGGGATATTGATCCCCTTGTTTTACTTCCTCCACGTCGTTGCTAAACAGACAATTAGATTTCCCCTCCTGGGGACTATTATCCCCCAATTTTCCTGCCTCACTCGCTTCCTCACTTTTATGGCTGCCCCCATCAGAGGTGCTACTGAACAGACATTTACTCCTCACCCTCCTCTTTTTGTTTTTCTTCCTATCTTCCCCGGAACTATCCTCATCGTTCACGCTTTCACTAAAGAGGCCCCTCTTCCTGCCAGGAGTTCTCCTTTTGTCCTCTCCAGAACTGACGCTAAAGAGGTTTGTCTCTTCCTCACGCTCCTCACTGTTTCGCTTCTGTTTTATCAGTCTTCCCCTTACCGCCCCGCTGCGACTAGCTCTACCATGTGCTCTCCTACCCCATCCCTCGCAGCAATTATTCTCGGAGTCTTCTCCAAACAGATCCATTCTATGGGACCAGGCAATACAGTTAAGAAGGTAAAGGTTAAAAAGGGGCACACCTTTGTGACTTTACCCCTTCTTCTTGCGAATTACAAAAAAAAAAAAAAAAAAAAGTGGCACTCCCTTTAATTTTAATGCACCAATTTGTTCATTCGAGTGTGTTTGTGGTAGCTGTGTGTGAGGAACGCCCGAGGAATGGATGAGGCCCTCCTGCAGTGATCACGCTCCCGCTCCACTGAACGATGCTCTTTGTCAGGGTGGGTAGTCTGTACACATGTTTATTCTACACACCTGTGTGCTTTAACCTATGTGTGCAAACCCCATGGTGGAACATTTTCATATTCGCTCTGTCTCAGAAAACCTACTGCAGGGTGTGTGCCTTCCCAATGAGCACTCACTCCACCGTTTTGACTGCCATTCATTTATTTGCATCCACTTTTGGGGGATACAAAAGGGGGGATACTTCCTATCCTGGAATGGTCAATTGGGCCGAAAAGGATTTAATTTCCCTTTCCACTTTTCCCTTTTTTGTTTTCCCCTCGAGGTCATGCTTACCATTTCGGCGCTGCTTCAGTTGAGCTACATAAAACACCTGATCCGTGTTTTACTCAATGTCGACTTTTTTTGCGACATTTTTTTTGGGACATTTTTTTCGCGACTTTTCATAACATTTTAGCCAAAATGTTGTCCCTCCCAAAACAAAAGTCTCAAAAAAAATGAAAGTGACGGAAAATGGGACAAGATATAAAATACAACAAAGGGGCGACAAGCAACAAGTGAGCGGAACGAAGGGACAGGCAAGTAGACGCCCGAAGGGGTGACATCACGAACATTCTCCAAACGGAACGAAATATGAAAGGTTCAAAGGACGGGTCTAGATAAAGCAAAGTTTATCCCATCAAACATGATAAGAAAAAAATGGGCCTCCAACGAAAGGGTCGTCAGACCCATCGTCAGCAAAGGATACACCAGTCCATTCAGCATTAAAAATGTAAAACAGTTGAAGGAAGAATTAAAAAATAAAATATACACAAACATATATACTTTTAATACATTATGTGATGGGATATACACCAGTAGAGGGATCTATACAATTACGGGGAGGAGAAACAGCGGGAAAAGTAGCCTGTGTGCACACATTTGTGTGAACCTCTTTTTTAACGACGTGTTGCATTACTTCCACCTGTTTTACTCTGCCTTTTTCGACTTTGTACAATTTTTGGAAAAAAAAAATGTCGAAAATAAATTTTGCCTGCAAACGGCAAATCATCTGCGCCAAGTTGGGACAGAGTTCGCCCTGGGGAATAAAAACTTCGGCGACTTTAAGCAGCTGGTGAGGTACTTTTCCGCGCAGTTCGTCCAGTCACAAGGGGGGAAAAGCAACTGTGACAGTGTCAATGGTGCCTGCTATAGTGGCAGACAAGATGACCAAAAGGGTGAAAAAGGCGAACGTGGTAAACGTGGCAAACATTGCGAACGTGACAAACATGGCGAGCTTGGCGAATGCTACCAGCGCTTCTCCAAACGAAGGACCATCTACCTCGACCTGGATAACAGCTTCTACATCGAGAGGTACAGAAACATGATCCAGGCCTCGCTCGAAAAAATAAAAAAACTAATGAACACGTATAAGGAATTTTGCTCTGAAAAAAAATGCTCCCTCTTCCTGCTACTACTAGAGGGCGACAGAGAAATAAAGGACTTCCTCTCACCGCTACGAATGAAATACAACACAACATATGACCCCCTCATGCACACATTTAATCACCACTTGGACAGGTACATTAACTGTATCACCTTCTCAGATGTGTACAAAAATTTCCAACTTTTAAAAATATTTAATTTTGGCGAACTGGTCAACGTGGTTAATTTTATTAGCAGCGAGTTGCAAAAATGTGAACAGTCATGGAGCAAGCATTTCAGTAGATACGTACCTTCCGACCTAGGTTTACTTGTGGTGGACAATATGAATTACCTACACAGGGGGGGATCCCATGGGAAGAACAAATGGGACAACGAACTAAACCAATTGCTAAAAACCTTGTCTAAATTATCGACAGAAAATAAAGTCTGTGTCCTCCTTACCAACAATGATAACAAATATTTTAAAAAAAAAGAAGAGAGGTTTTTCCATCTCTACTCCAAATATGTCTACAGTCATGTTCTCGTTAAATTTGTCAACGAAAAAAAACTTTCCGAGTTTAACTTTCCTGCCAAGGGGGAAAGAAAAACTAGACGTGGCCACGAGAAAGGGAACCGAAACCGGAACGTACACGTGAATGGCAGCATGATGAAGGACGCAAACTCCTCGCCCAGCGAACAGAGCTTCAACGAACTGTCGGGTAATGCCCACTTGGAAGGCGATGGAAAAGCTACCGATGATGAAGATCCTGCCGATGATGGTGATGATGACGATCTTGGCGATTATTCCAACCAAAGCGATGATGAGGAAGATGCCAAGGATGCCTTCTTCAAAAAAAGATACAACCTCAGGTACATAAAAATAAAAAGGAAGAAACGAAAACCGGAGTTATGCTTCTTCGAGATAAACCAGTTCGGGATCGAGACCATACTGGTCTGAAGCGCGCAGAGGGAGAGGCGCCAGATTGCAACGGTGTGATAGTGCTAACCGTGCTAACTGGGGAGATCAAAACATGGGCAACTCTCTTATGCGCCCACTACTGTGCAGCTGTGCAAACCACAAACGATGAAAATATCTTCCCCATTTGAGCAACTTTTTGCACATAAAACCTTTTTGACCTTTCCGCTTGCCCCTCGCTCGAATATAAGCAGCCGCAAGTGTACCTACACACGTGTGTGTGAAAAAAAACTTTTCCTTTTTTCTGTGCTTTCATACCACATTTTCTGTTTGCTAGCGGAGGAAAGGTACCAGGAATTGATACGTCAAAATAGCAGGGCTATCAACATGGTCCGCCCATCCAGTTGTGTCGCCTGTCCCTACAGTCCGTTGATTGCGTTAAAGAGTTGCGCATGCACATACGTGTGTGTTCCTTTAGCATATTCGTAAGTGGGTGGATTTTTTTTCTGTGGAACAATAACGCACCAATGAATGAGCAGCTAAGATAGTTCGCTCGCTGGCCAATCCGATGCGCTCGACTCTGTTCCGTTCAGCCTGTCCCGCCCGTCCAACCCATGCATCAGGATGACTTTACAAAAAAATAATTTTTTGTATTATCCTTTTTTAAATGTTCGTACAGTTTAATGTATATGCGCATGCTGGTGGGCGAAGAGGTTCAGCATTAAAGTGGGTGCAGCGCAAAGGTACAAAAGTTTCAGCGTAAAAAAGCAAGGCCGCACAGGCAGAAGGGTGTAAATGGTACAGAAGGTATGTAGAGGCGCATGATTAGGCACGCCCAGATGTAGGCCAAAACGAAGGCGCACACGCGCGTGAAGCAAAGGTAGAAAAGAAAGAAATAATCCTAACCCTAAGATGACAACTCCTTAACAGCGATGATCTTCTCCTGGCCACATGCGGACAAAACACTCACTAACACAGACTTGCCGCTATCGAAAAGGGTACGAATCTGCTTGGCCACATCATCTGGGTTTCCATCTGAATCCTTTGGTAAGCTTAAGTCATCCTTGGTCTCTCCATTATCGTATAGTAAAGAAACAAAACCATCCTCCGTTATGTCAATCAACTGCAACTCAGTTCTCTTCACCACAGGTACATCCATATTGTGGGAAGTTGGGCATATATCCTCATACTTTTTTCCAGTAAAAATATCAATGCCTACAATGTGTGCCTTGGCATGACCATGCTTTCCCGTTTTGGACGTTGAATAGTCTACAACCTTGCAAGGATGCTCCTTTAGCATTACGTGTCCGTTCTTCTTTATCGCACCTGCCTGTACAGGGTACGTCTGGGATGCTCCTGCATCAATGTTATCATATGTTTCGTGGTCTGACATTGTCTGAAGAGTGGGGCAAAAAAAAAGGATTTTTTTTTTTTTTTTTTTTTGTTAAAGGAAATAAATATTCTTCTTCAATAGAAGGGGGTACCTACAGCTTAGCATATATAAATGTACGCATATGCATATATATACTTCTATGCGCGTTATTAGGGAGGTTTAAAAAAGTGGCGCCACAATAATGGAGAGGCTAACAAATGGAGTAACAAATTGGGGACACAGATCACCGCAAATTAGCAAACGGTTCAATATTCACAAGATGAACGTAAAATAAAGTAAGCCAAAAAAAGAATTGTATCTCCAACGAAAACTCAGCGTAGCATACGAATATATGTCCCTTTCGTAAAAATGCTTTTCAAAAGCGCAATTACTTTGGAAAACTTTTTTATTTTTTTACTTACTTGTGTTTTGCTTGAAAATGGCTTCAAATTCAATTCTTTATTTATTGAACAGTCAGTAAAAATATGTAACGTTTATATAATAATATGTTTGGCTTAAAATAATTTAAAATAATGCTAATGCGTACAGGAAAATTATGTTTTAGCGAGTTCGCAGCGCTTTTTTTCTCCGTGTTGCTTCAACTTAACACTTTGGATTGGGTTTAAACTGCTTGTAAAAATGCCTTACGGGGTATGCTATTGCATTTGGGTAAAGTTCACTTTGTTTTGTTTCACTGCTGACGACTGGCTTTTGGTAACTATATTTTTGTAACTATTTTGTTAACTACTTTGGTAACTGCTTTTGCGTTGCGTTATTTTGCGTCGGTTATGTTTTTCTTTTTTTTTTTTTTTTTTTTTTTTTTCGCCTCGGTTTCAGTCCATTTCGATCGCTGGGAAAGCTACCTGACTCTAACTCTCTGCGCCCCCTTCCTGCCGACCGGCCAAAAGATAATTTCGCGCTTTTTAAGAAGGCACAGAAGGGTTACCTCGCTTCTGTTAGCAAAGCCGCAATGGCATATATGTTAGCCGTTAATGAGTGCTCTATTTTATTTTTGAACAAATGATAAACACCCCAGGGGTTGCGTTAGGGCACACCATGAATGCAATATTATGCACCATGCGTAATACGCGTATCGTGCGTAAATACGACGGCATACTGCTGCGACGAAAAGGGAAAACGAATGCTTTACCCACTCGTGCGCTTCGGGAACAGGCGCGTGCTTCAGTTGGCCAAAACGAACCCAGGGAAGAAAAACCCAGTTAAAGGAGGGAACAAAAGTGATTTATTTCTGGAGGCAATTTTTACCACAGCACGACTGGGAACATACGTGAGCACAACTTGGTGCGTTCCTGCATACGCGGCGTTATGCAAAAGGTGGCAAAATTCTGTTCACTACCGAGCAGGTATTTCGCCTTTTTCCACGGGGAGGCCACTCCAAATGTGAATGTTTCCTTCGTATGCAATTATCTAGGAGACTCTATACCTTTGCAATATGCCTTAACAATGTGCGTTTCTTTGGGGATTGTTGTACATGTCACCATGCTGGCAGCTGCCTCTAATGAGTGCTTGGAGGGATACCGCCATTTTGGAAGGGCATATACCAGGGTTGGTAACAATAGTAGGAACGGCGAAGTGCCAAGCGGAGGTGGTGGTAGTGATTGGGGGGGGAAGTCTTACAGCTCTCCCCAAAAGGAAGTTACAAAATAGTGAACATATTTCAAAATTGCTGCCCCATATTTTGTATCCTGCACGAGGAAACTAAAGAACTATATTTTCTTTTTCTTCTTTTTTTTTTTTGAGCCCCCCCATCGCCATTTCAATGTTCACCTCGTAGCAGCAATACGTACGTTACAGACAGATATGTAACTACACACCCCGGGGAAAATCAAATGGCACCTTTTCATCCCACCGCGAGCTCCTTACCCTTTTCTTTACAAAATCGGGGTCTCCGTTGGTCTTTTCTTTCGCCCTAATAAATATGCGCCCCGTTTGCCTGAACAATTAACCTGTCAATTCTCGCCCCATTATTTACGGAACACAAATGGTAGGCTAATTAATCTATCGCGCTCCACAGAGTGATTGTCACTGAAGGACGAACTTGTCCAAGCTGAGATGCATAAAAAGGTTGCAAAAAAAAAAAAAAAAAAAAAAAAAGTTTATTTAATCGATCATTCCTGTATGGCCAATTCGGCTGTAAAGGAACTCCTTTTTTGCGTCTCCCCTATAGGAGTGGATGATGTGCTCCTTTATATAGCAACGTTGAAGTACAAATGAGTTATTCAATTTGCGTCCCTCTTTGTTTTCAAGGATGGGACTTCTTTTTCGATTGTCCCTCCATATATATAACACAGAAGAGACTTTCACCAGAATGGCGGCGATGCTATCGGGGTGTTGTGTGTACCACCCAACTGCGCTTTAGCAATGAAGCACGTCGCAACTTGGGGTGTTCGCCTCAACGGACATGTGGCTGGGCCGAACGACACAAAATTGGGGCAGCTCTATTTTCACCTCCATTCTTCAGACCCACTCTGCATGAAAAGTTACATAATATGCATACAAAAAAAAAAAAAAAAAAAAAAGAAGAAAAAAAATTTGCTATGTTGTACCTCTTTTTTTTAAGCGTGCATTTTTTGCGTTTTGCATTTTTCCTTTTTTTGAACTAGTTCCTTTTTTTAGCGGAACGTCACTGATGGATGGTATGCCCGCATTACATGCTCACAGAAAAAAAAAAAAAAAAAAAAAAAAGGAAGGTGCTGATCTCCTTAAAAAAGTGCTTATGTATTTTAAAAAACAAAAAAAAAAATTTATGAAGTCAAAATTTTTTTAACAAAATGAATAAGCATTTTTTAATTCTTCAATTAAGAAGAAATTTTAACAAACAAATAAAAATAAAGTGGGGAAGAAAATTTTTTTTTTTTCACTTCCACTTATATGCCTTACACATGAACACGTAATCAATTTTATACACAAAACAAACAAAAAAAAAAAAAAAAAAAAAAATATTTTTACTACACCCTAAAGCCGGAACCCTGAACTTGCAACCTGCTCCTTAGGAACACTTCGCTTTGGAATATCTTCCTTAGGAAGAAAGTCTTCCATCCTAAACCCGGAATCTGAACATGCAATCTGTTCCTTAGGAACATCAACCATAGAAACTTGCTCCCTAGGAACAAAGTCTTCCTTCCCTAAACCCGGAATATGCACATGGAACCTCTTCCTTAGGAACCTCTTCCTTAGAAACAAAGTCTTCCTTCCCTAAATCCGGAATCTGAACTTGGAACTTGTTCCTTAGGAACATTTTCTCCTTTTATGAACTTAGAACCCATAAATTCTTGAACCAAAATTTCAAAAAGTCTTCCTGTACCAGTTTGGTGTCCCCTTTTTGACATTCGTCTAAGACTTCTAAATGAATATCAATAACAGTGCGGCGACGTACACCACCACGACGACCGGCACGGCGATCAACGCACCGTTTGTTCCTCCTTTTTATAGGCGTAGAACGAGGTTTGCGTTCCTTTACTATGGTATATGCATGTGGATCACCATCCTGGTCCACATGATCAAGAAGTTGTCCTTCCACAGTTGGACCACGTACTTGATAAGCTCTTCGGTAACGCCGTCTTAGCTTAACAAGCATTCCAAAGTACTAAAGAAAAGAAGAAAAAAAAAAGGAGAAAATGTTTCTTTAATAAGGGTGTGCAATGTTTGTTCAGGCAACAGAAATTACTACTTCACACCCTAAAATGCGAAATCCCACACAGACACACCCTAAAATGCGAAATCCTACACACACAATCCTTAAAATGTGTAATCCTACAAAAACACTCTAAAATGTGAAATGCTACATATACACCCCCTAAAATGTGAAATCCTACACTCCTTTATTCATTCACATCTTTCTTTTTCCTTTTTTTTGTTTCTTTTTTTTTTTCCTCTTCGTCCTTTTTTTTTCTTCTTCATTTCTTTTAAAGAAGAAGGGAGGAATTTATCTAATATAAGGGACAGAATATAATGTGGTAGAACCATCTCCTGCTGTGGAATTTGCTGTCGAAAGTTCAGTTGAATATTCTGTAGATGTTTCGTCGTCTGTTAAGTTGTCGATTCTTTGTCTGATGGTGGATCTTTTTTTCCTTTTATTGTTATTTCTGCTGCTGCCTCCAAAGAAGTTTTTTAGTCCAGAAGGTAGAAGATCATACTATGAAAGGAGGAGGACGGTAGGAACATGTATATATATCCATATATATATATACATACACGCAGCTTGTACTATATTTTCATTTTAAATAACAATACATAATAGGGAGCATTATTATTTATATATTCAATTATAACTGTTGCACTTACTTTATATAGGAGGAAACCAAGTGCCGGTAGAGCTATTGTTGCAGCGGCACCAGCAGCACCACCAATAGTGGTGGTGGTACTGTCCATTCCTTCAGAGGAAACCAAAGTAGCTGGCGATACTCCCGTCATTGCTGGTGGTCCACCGGCCGGCAATGGTAATTGTGGAGGTTGAGGTTGCTGTTGTTGCTGTTGTTGATGTTGTTGTTGTTGCTGCAGTTGAGAACCAGCCCCCTCTGCTCCTTCTGCTTTTTTCCCTTGATTTTGAGCACCTTCAGCCTTTTTTCCTTGGTTTTGTGCACCTTCGGTTTTTTTTCCTTGGTTTTGAGCACCTTCCACCTTCCTTGAAACAGATTCCTCATCTAAAAAATGAAGTAAAAGAAGGAGAGACTTGTTGTTTTTTTTAATGTAATAAACAAAGGTTTATACCAAAAATGTTTTAGGTGCGAATAATACATCTCCTCCCCCATTTTTAAACTTCCCCCTTCTTATCACACAGAAAGTTAACAATATTCAGGAATCAAATTCCCCAGGGGGACATGTTTCCCTTTCCTTCTTCAACCATCCCATTCCTTCCCTTCCTACCACCTACTACCACCCCTAACACAACCTTCCTTCCACCGTACCACCTAACAAACCATCCTTCCACCTTGCACCCCTACAACCCACCTACCACCCCTAACACTATTCCATACTAACACTATAACCACCACCGATTTAACAACCTTAATACTACCACCCTACCACAAACCTAACAATTTTCCCTTCCACCTTTCACCGCCCTACCACTAACAACCTTCTTTCCACCTTACCACCTAACAACCTTCCTTCCACCCCTAACCCATATTATGACACCATGAACCCCTGAACCCTAAACCCTTAAGTGTGAAATCTAACACTTACTTTCTTCCCCATTCACATCCTTACAAACTCTCTTACTTCAAACCTACTTCCATCCACTGCCTTATTCACTCTCCCTCCTATTTCCCCCCTCTCCTCTTTACATTTTATTCTTTTCCTTTTCTATTCTTCCCTCTCTTTTCATTTCTTTTATTTTTAGTTTATTCCCTTCGCTCTATTTTGTGTAATAGTATATGTATTTCTAAATTATACATTTGGGTTATACATATTATTTGTTATTATAGATATCTGTTATTATGTGTTCCCTTCATTTGACCTCCCTTCGCTTCCCTTTCTTCGTTCTATTTGTCTTACCTACTACTTCCTCCCCGTCAGATTGTGCCCTACGTCCGAGGTCCTGAGGGCATGTTAGTTCCTTCGGTTCCTGATATTCTTTCTTCTGACTGTTCTTTTTATATTTGTCACAATATGGTTCTCCGGAAGTGCTTGCGCAATTTGAGGTTAACTGCTTATGTGCTGTTTGGGCTGCCGTGAAGGAACTCTTCCATTTGTGAGTATTGTAATATTTCTGACACTCCCCTCCATTTTGTATTTTTTTATGGTTATAGTACCAATCGAATACGTCCTTAGCCTTTTCGAACTTCACTTTGTTAATACCATCGTATATATTAGTGCACGTACATTTATACATGGAATCTTGCAGTTTCTCATAAATTAACTTCATGACCGGTGAAAACTCCGAATCCTGACGCAATTTCTGCTTTATTATTTTATCACCTAACCAATAAAAGAAAAAATTATAACGGTCACTACTGGACAAAGTAACGAACTCCTCCCTCCCTGTCCCTCTACATGTTAAACAATAGTTTTGCACAATTTTATTGGGCAGGTCCATATCATAAATTCTGTATGATCGTAATGAATTTTTCAGTTGTGCTTCTAGTGTTCTATTGTTGCCTGTGCTTCCGTTGAGTTCACAACTTGTTTTCCTTACTCCTTGGTCTAATGCATCGTATATTTTTTGTGAAGGTAATGTACTTGTGTCCCCGTTCCCCTAAAAAAATATAGAATTGAACAGGAGGAAGTGAAATATATACATAGATGTGAATATATTATCACGTGTACATTACTTATATATTTTTATTACGTTACGTATGCAGTATTGTATTTATAATATGCATAAAATTTCAAATAAGGGAAATAACCTGTGGTTTTTCTGCAGCAGGGCAGTCTAATTGCAGTGGTGGCTCATATTTTACCTTCTTCTCACTTCGTCCCTTAAATTCCTCACAATATGGTTCTCCGCCACTGTTTCCGCAATCTCCACTTAATGTTGTATATGTTGATAGGGCTTTTTGGAAGGGGGCATCACACTTTTCATTATTATTGCAATACCAGCTACACTCTTCTCTATTGTTTAATTTACTATAGTTATAGTACCAGTCATGTAGTATTTTAGCCTGTGGAAACCTGCCTTCGGTAATACTAGAGTATATCTTAGTACATGTACACTCGAAACCGGATTCCTTCAGGCCTTTGTAAATTGCATCCATAATCATTGAGATAATGCTCCCTTTCTTAAATTTTTCCATTATTTGACTACCCAACCAATAATAAAAAAAATTATAACGATCATTATCGGACAAAGTGTCACCCGCTCCCCTCCCTTTCCCATCACATGCGTAACAGTAGTTCTGTACAATTTTTTCGATAAAATTCGGATCAGTAATACTGAACATCCTTAATGATTCTTTCACTTTCTGTTCCAGAGCATTACGTTTCTGCTGTTGCCCCGAGGATGTACAACCTTTTATTCCCCTTTCGAATTCAGCATACATTTCTTTTGAGGGTAATGTAACTGTATCTGCCTCTTCCTTCCCCTAAACAAAATATATAGAATTGAAATATGTGTGTGTATACATGTCCATACATATCCATACATTTTCATTATTATTATATGATATACACGTGGAACATTATATATGTGTGTGTACACATACACATATACTACTTTCTATATATATACACATTTTTAATAATGGAATGAACTTTGTATTATTTCCTTTTTACCATTGTTAAGATGTGTATATATTATTCTTCCTATGTATATATAATTAATTTATGTTAAAGATAGTGTTCATGTGATCATGTAGTTTGGAAATGCATATCAGAGTTCTAATTGATTTATGATGATTATGAAATGTGTAGGTATTGAATTTTTATTTTTTCGAATCCCTCACAGTACACACTGTTCAATTTATCAAAAAATGATAATCCACCATCCACATGCATTGAAATCATCATGTGAATAATTAAAATAAAAATGGCAATGAACACACACAGGAGATAACAAAGTAAAAAAAGTAAAGAACGAGCTCTACTCCCCTCCTCCTCCCCTTTACTACTTTCCTATTTATTATATTACTGAATTCTGCACGATTCAGTATAAGAATATAATGCAGCATACAACCTTTTTTTCCAATTCATGATCATTCAACAATAATAATTATTCCCTTTCATCCTTTCTGAGTTCAGTACACTACAAATGAACTCATTCAAACATGAGGTGTGTATATCATATTATATAAGCTTCCCTTTCCCTTTTAGTGCACGTACAAGATCCTTATATTTAATTACAGCTTCCCTTCTTTTTCCTTCCATCCTAATATTCACAACCTGCATATTTTTATTTATATGTGTGATGTGCACATTACATTATGCGAGCTACGTCCTTTCCCCCCCTTCTAATACATGTTATACATTTAAGGTTACATGTTCCTCATTCTTCCTTTCTTATCTTCCTCTATTCTTTTAATCCTTTTTTTTTCTCTTTCATTTCATTCTTTCTTTCATTCCTTCTTTCTCTCTTCTTTTTTTTTTTTTTTTTCTTCATAAATCCCTCAACAATTAAGTAGCAGGCAATATTGTTGTTCGTATACCCCGAAACCCGGAACCCTAAACCCCGAATCCTGAACTCTTTTTTTTTTCTTTTTTCTTTTTTTTCTTTTTAACTTCCCTATGCCCATACGTTTATTCCTATTTCTAACTTAATTATATATTTGCACATATAATTATCTTATATATATTTGTGTAGTGCACTAGTGTTACTTGAAAAGTTTTGAGCAGTGTGTATTGTTGCGAGAAGAGTACAAATTTCATATTCATAATCATCATAGCACGGAGGGCACACATATATATTATGTATGAACATATATGGAAGGAAGGAACAGCACACAACAACTTCCAATAAAAAGTGTATTATATGTATACATAAGAAAATATACACCTATGTGAACAATGTCACAAGTAACAACAACTTTGAAGAAGGATAGAGTGTTAGGGGTGGAAGAAAGGAGGAGGAGGAGGTTATTTCCTTCCACCCCTAACAACCCACCTACCACCTAACAACCCACCTACCACCTAACAACCCACCTACCACCTAACAACCCACCTACCACCTAACAACCCACCTACCACCTAACAACCCACCTACCACCTAACAACCCACCTACCACCTAACAACCCACCTACCACCTAACAACCCACCAACCACACCTAATAACCTTCGTTCCACCACACTAAAAACCCACCCTACCACCTAACAAATTTCCTTCCACCCTACCACCCTAACAGCACCTTCACTCTCACACCCTTAAACATTATATCCTACACCTCAAACATTTAACCGTGAGAGTGAAACTCTTAACCCAGAACCACAATTCTCCTTCTTTCATATTATATGGTTACTGTGGAAGTGTACTTATAACAGTAAATTATTATACTTCTAGGGGGGCATATTGTATACTATTTATAATTTGTAGGAACGTTGTACGTTACTTATTATTTCGAAGACATTACATGTTGCGTATGATAAATAGAAGTGGGCACTACATATAATGTTACATGTGATGATAACTGATATTTGCTCTTTGTTTGTTTCCATTATTATTTGTCCCTCTTGTGCGTGGATCATTGTATACGGTAGAGTTATCCGTTGTTGACAAGTCTACTATTGTGGAGGTATCCGTTGAATATTCTGTTAACGTGTGTTCAGTTAACGTATCAAAGTTGTGTTGGGATGATTTCTTCCTTCTGTTCTTATGAGTGTTACGCACCCCAGAGAATAGTGAGGTATACTAAAATAAAGAAGAGGGAACGAAGAAAAGGATGAAAATGGTAGCGTGTATGCCATATACGCATGGTGCACCCTATATTTTAACTCTCCTATGCATGCAAAATAATATTCATCAATAATATATTATATATATACTACTTTTAATTATAGTTGTGTAGTTACCTTATATAGAAAGAATGCAACAGTGCCAAGTCCTGCAATGGTGGCGGCTGCACCAGATATAGCAGGGGTCATTTTGGTGTTGGTGGTTTCTATAGGGTCTGAACCACTTGAAGAGGATGGTTCCACTTGAGGTGATAACTCCTCCTCTGGTTTATGCTTTGCCATTTTTTCCAGTTTACACTTTAAGTCTAACTTGTTCCTACTCTTATATTGGGGATACCACCCTTCAAACTTCTTACACCATTCAAAAGTACTATTTCCTTCCTGCTTACACTCCGCACTCATAACTTTATAAGCATACCGTACTTTTCTTAAATATGTGCTATATTTTGTAGGACACGTTACCCCCTTACCCCTCAACTCCGGTCTTATAAAATCTTTGTCCTTCTGATAATCGAACATTCTTCTGTAAGCTGCAAATACTTCTTTTTTTGTCGGAGTGTAAGGGAATTCACACTTACTTTCCTTCTGACCGTCGAACACATCATTCCTACATTTCTCCATAGTTGTCTTGAATTTTGTGTCCTCCATATTTCTCGATAACATTTTACCCACCCAAAAATAGAGGTAATCGCACCACTCTTCACTGTTACGTTTCTTTTCTTCCACTTCATTTATATGGCAAAATGCCCCCATAATTTTATTTACAGTAGTACCATTATTTGTAATATGCGTTCCTAATTTAGCCTTCACTCCACTTTTGCACTCTGTATCTCCACCATTTTCGGATTTTTCCTTTAATTCACTATACTTTTCCCTTGAGGGTAATTGACTTAAAGCTAGATTCCCTTCCTATAAATATAAATATAATTGAGCAGAATATGTACATATATATGCATTTTTCCATGTACTTTTACCTTGTATTTACACATACTACTTTCTTTACATGTGACGGATAAAAAAATATTATATGTACACATATATATTTGTGTATTAAATTATTCAATTCTGAACACAGGAAGGAGTGCCTAAGGAAGGAAGTAACCTTCATAAGGAGGAACGTTGTTCCCTCCCCTTCCTTCACTTAGGAAGTACGTTCCTTCCTTAGACCCTTCATTCCTTCCACCAACCTAACACAACCTTCCTTCCACCAACCTAACACAACCTTCCTTCCACGAACCAACATAACATCCTTCCTTCCACCACCCTACCACATAACAACATTTCTTCCACCTACCACCCGTAACAACATCTTCCTTCCACCAGCCACCGTAACAATCTTCCTTCCACCTCCTTAGACCCTTGCCTTTCCTTCCTCAGACCCTCCATCCTTCCTCTTTCCTTAGACCTCCTCCCCTGCCTCCTTCTAAGGAAGGTTGTTCCTTTCCTTTCCTTCAGGAAGGAATTGTTGTTCCCTTTCATTTCCTTCCTTCTCCTTCCTTCTAAGGAAGATTTCCTTCCTCCCTCCTTCCTAAGGAAGGTTACCTTACCTCCCTCCTTCTAAGGAAGGTTACCTTACCTCCCTCCTTCTAAGGAAGGTTGTTCCCTTCCTTCTTTCTATGGAAGGTAATGTTCCCTTTCCTTTCCTCCAGAAAGAATGTTGGTCCCTTTCCTCTGCGAAGTTATTCCATTCCTCAAGGAGGAAGGAATGTTGTTCCCTTCCTTAAGGAGAAGGCAATGTTCCTTCCCCTTCATTCCTAAGGAAGGTTACTTCCTTTCTTCCTGAAGGAAAGGAACTGAAGAGAAGGGAAGTGTGAAGGAGAGGGAGAAAGGAAACCAACCCTTCCTTCCATGTTCCCTTCCTCACCCCACTATATTTCCTTCCTCCTTTTCTTTACTCCCCCACCCTTTTTCTGCCCTTACCTCCTCGTCGTCCAGGTCGTCTAGGAAGTTGAGGAGGCTGCCTTCCTCTTCTGATAGTTCGTCGTCGTCTTGTTCGTCTTCTGATACGACTACTTCTTTAGACACTGCTGCACATGCTAATGGCTTTGATTCCCCTCCGTTTTGAAAATATGTGTCATATTTTTCCATGAATATCTTACAATTATGATTCCCCCCACAAATATCATCCTTCCTTCCATATGCTTTTTTAGCAGCCTCCCAGTGTTCTTTATATTTTGGCCAACAAGATTCTGGATTTCTTTCCTTCAACTGTTTTAAATTTTCATAATTATAACCGAAATCAAATAGTTGTTTAGCCCATCCGAAATAGGTGTCAATAATATTTGGGTATAAATTATTGCAATCTTTTATAGGTGCGTGTTTCTGTAGCTTTTGGTAAATTATACTCATGGCAGCCGAGAAGAGTTTATGATTCAATTTTCCATTTATTTTGTCACCAATCCAGTAGTATAAAAAGTCACAGGGGTTATAGTTACCCGCCACCTTTTCTACTGTTATGCTATTCGTTCGGCACCAAGCATTGACAATGTCTTTGTGCGAATTACTTTGAATTCCGCGTTGGTACCAGTCACCGTAAACATCTACTACTATTCCATCCCTCCTCTGTCCTCCATTCTGTGTACAATAATCCTTATCACTCACCTCGAACTGCTTATATACTAATTCTGAGGGTAACTTACCCGTACTAGTCACCTAAAGGTAGAATTGAACATGGAAAAGCGAAGCATGCAAGTGAAGTGGAATATGTATGTAAATGTATGTGTTCCTATATGTACTTCGTCCATATTCTTTTTACATTGCATACAAAGAGTATTATGTGTATTTATAATATTTATTTATCCTAAATAAAAAAAAGAGCAATGTGTGTGTACCGGTTCTGGTGCCATTTTTTAACAATTGTGTATTTTTCCTCCTTTCCATAAAGTACAGTTCTTTCCTTCCCTAGAGAAAAAATTTTTGCATCATGTCCATCCGCCCAAAGAAATATTCCACAACACCCCTTCCCTTTGTATTCCCCCTATACTTCTGTTCTATGTGTGAGTTTCTATATTCTTACATTACTCCTCACTACTTCAATTTCCTCCATCCCTGCACAAAATTCAATTTTTTTTTCCCTCATCAAAATAAAAAAATTATAAATTGAGTAGCTAATTTCTGAAAATAATCCACACCTAAATTTTTCTATTCAAAATTACTATCATAGCGCATGTACTACTAATGCAAATATTAAACAGTTCACTACCTCCATACACCTTCCTCCTTTTTATTCATAAGTCATTATTTCCTCACTGTGCTAAATTCTGCATACACTATCATATTATTCCTTTTTTCCCTCTACCTTCTCATTTTCGTTTTCTACAATATAATATTTACCCCTAACCCCCCTCTAAGGCAAAAATCATAAAATTGCGTTATTTCGACCCTTAGAGAAAAATATTACACACCCCACATAGATCATACCAGAAGTTATTTCATACATAGTGTATGCACATTCATAATTTCATTCCACATATATTCAGCATTTTTTTCCTTCCTCTCCTTCATTCTAATTATACATTATATATTGTATAATAATGCACTCTTCCCTCTCAATTTTCCGTCCTAACAGAATTTAGGGATACGTGTGTAGAATTAGCATTCCGGATTTAGGGCATAGCGCTCAGGATACCAGGTTTAGGGCATAGAGCTCAGGATACCAGGTTTAGGGCATAGCGTTTAGGATTCCCGCTTTAGAGCTCAGCGATCAGGACTCCGAGTTTAGGGCTGAGGTTTCAGGATTTAGTTTTCAAGATTTAGCGTTCAGGGTTCAGGTTTTAGGGTTTATGCTTGTGGTTCCAGCGTTAAGGGTTTCAGATTTCAGCGTTCAGGGTTTAGGGTTCAGGGTTTAACGATCAGGATTTAGGGCTTTGGATGTTTGGTTTTAGTGTTCAGAGTTTAGGGTTCAGGGCTTTGTCTTTAGGGTTTAGGTTACACTTATTGGGGCTTAGGGCATACGTTTTAGGTTTCAGATTTCAGGGTTTAGAGATTAGGATTCAGTGTTTGGGGTTCAGGGCTTTGGCTTTAGGGTTTAGGTTACACTCATTGGGGCTTAGGGCTTACGTTTTAGTTTTCAGATTTCAGGGTTTAGAGATTAGGGTTCAGTGTTCGGGGTTCAGGGTTTTGGGTTCAGGGTTTAGGGTTTAGGGCTTAGGGTTTAGGACCTGGGTTCATGTTTCAGGATTTAGTGTTTAGGGTCAGGGATAATAGTTTAAGGCTTATGGTTCAGGGTTTAGTGTTTAGGGTTCAGGGATTATAGTTTAAGTCATAGGGTTCATGGTTCTGTTTTTAGTATTTCATCGTTAAGTGTTCAGAATTTAGGTATTGCGGTTTAGCGTGTGTGCGCTGCGGTTCATGGCGTAGGTTAATTTACCTGAGGATCCATTACACAAAAACGTTATCTTAAATAAGGAAATCCGCGAACAATGAAACATGCACTGTCGCATATGAACCCTAAACCCCGAGTTCTAAACCCTGATCCCTTAAAGCCTGAAACCTAGACCCTAAACCCTGATCCCTTAAAGCCTGAAACCTAGACCCTAAACCCTGATCCCTTAAAGCCTGAAACCTAGACCCTAAACCCTGAGCCCTATACCCTAAACCCTAAACCCTGAACGCTGAAATCTGAAACCCTTAACGCTGAAACCAGAAGCATAAACCCTAAAACCTGAACCCTGAACCCTGAGCGGCTTCATTGTGTGAAACATGAGCAGAGAGGGGGGAAGAAAAGATGCGCACTAATATGCAAAGTGTAATATGATTATAGAAAGACGGGGGTTAGTTAATTTAGTATAATGGAAATTATATTTATAAATAAACTATGAGTAATATAACTATCGGAAGGAAGAAAAGAGGATGAGGTGTAAAATGAGTTGTTGAATATAGCATAGATTAAGAGAAATAGAAGGGAAGGTGAAATCAAATAGTATAATATATATATTATGTTTAAGATGTTTATAATATAATTATAGTTCAAGGAAGGAATGGGCATGTTAGTGGTATTTTTTATAACGAAGTGATCTTATGGATGAGAAATGTGCTGCTAGATGAGGAATGTGATATTATAAGAGGAATGTATGCTTACAGACCTAGAGAAACAGTATTTTCATTCTCTCTTTTGAACACAAAAATATGATCATAATATGAGTACATAATATATATATATATCTTTCTTTGTGTATTTATGTACTCCCCTTCTTTTTTTTTCTTTCTCTCTATATACTTGTGCTATACTTGTATTCTATTTGTATTGGGAGTGCATACTTTTTTTCATTAAATGTGGATAAAGGAATGTACACATTCTAAGAAGGGGAAGAGAGAGTGCTTCTTCTTTTCTGTTTGAATTATGCTGCATCTACTAATATTTTTGAATTAGCTTCCTTAGTAAGAGTTAAACATAAATTAAGAGTACATTCTGACAAATTTAGCCAGCGGAACAGAAGTGTGCTTTTGCACATAGTAAAAGAAATATGTGAATAATAATAATAATGTCATATTCCCAAACGAACAACCAAATAAGATACAATACACAGTATGTACACAGAATGTGTGCAGGCAACAATATAATAATACATAGATACACAGTAAACAATGTGTTTGATTCCTTTCTTCATTATTGCGTAATATCCTGTATGTTCGTTCCTACCATCCTTTCCTTAATTATACATACATGTGGTCATTTGGCACATGTGTTGAGGTACATTACTACTATTATTGAGGAATGAAGGAATATTTGTTATTTAAGAATAAAAATTTAACATTGGGGGGCATAGAATAAGGCAAAATTTTTACACATTTATTATATACCTTGAAAAATTCTAATATAAATTTATTAATTATATACAAGAGTGTACATAAACAATATCACAAATGGAAGAAGCACCAGGAGTACGTTCCATTCCTCCTTTAATATATATGCATATGTATGAAGCATATGGTTTTCTGCGTGCGTCAGAATAAGTGGAAGTAAGGGGGCACATATTTTTTATGTTCACTGAATTTACAGGGGGACCCTCTACGTAAACTGGTCGCGAGACAAATGTATGGCAATTTTAATAAGGGGCCTCAATGTAGCGACCGTGGTTCTTCGCCCCAGAGAACAGTGCGTGAATTGAAAAAGATACTGGACAAATATCCAAGTACTGCACAGTATACGGATAACATAGTTAGGAATTGGTGCAATGTGGGGTTAACTGCAGGAACGGATGGTACCGAGGGGTTTCTGTGCCCCTTCTTCTATTATTGGCTAGGGGATATAATATATAATGATTTGACCGAAAAAAGTTCCTTTAAGGAAGTTATGAGTACAATATATGGAACACTAGGAACATACATCACTCCGTGTAACTATAACGATGCATACAGAAGTACCAGTGAACATAACTTCAAACAAAGAAAAACTGTCTTCGACTATTACCACGATTACCAAACTATAAGAAAAGATTTAAATGACTACAGGTTCGACTGCAAGGAAAAATATGCCAAGTACTTGGATTCCGTTTCCGAGGACTATGAAAAAGTAAAAGCATCCTGCTTAAGGGGAAGTGGTTCCCATGGGGACCAATACTGTACACACATTAATACAATTTTCACTGATGATAACAGTCCAACTGCATTAAAGTCCGAATGTGAAGAAATCAATGAGAAGGATTTTAACTTAATAAAGGAGAATAAACCTCATGTATGGGGGAGATAATTTTCTTCAATTAAAGGTGTATAAAATGCATAATGTACATGTACCATATTTGGTGTACATATGAAATAATGAAATAATCTATTGAGGTCAGTATTTATATGTTTATCCTACTTTACATTTACAGGATCAGGAGGGAAAAGTAGGGAGGACACATTCCTTCTTCTATCGTGAGTTCAATGGAGCTGGAAGTCTCTCTATTCATCCTTCTGTTAAGGCAATTCAGAACGAACTGAACAGACATCATGAAGTTGATAGTGAAAAGGACAAGATCCAGGATGCATGGTGTTTAGTAGCAAATAAAGGGGCAGAAGAAAAGAAGGACCCTTCTTATTGCCAATATTGCAATTTTCTCTATTTTTGGATTGGTGACAAAATATGGACTGCACTGAAGGGTGAAACGCATCACACTACTTTTAAAAACATTATGAGTTTAGTTTGTGGGAAATTGATGGATTTAGTTAATGGTGGTGGTGGTGGTTGTAAAATGGAATGTATGGGTTCTGACACCCCCATTGATAGAACCACTTTCCTTCGCAAGAAAGAAGAATATACCAACACTCAGGACCAAGCGAATGAAAGTAAAAGGAGGTTAACCACACAGCCTCAACATTTGTCCCTGGACGAAGCTGGGCAGGCGCTGGCCCTGCCGGGTGGAACATTTCCACTGTGTTCCTCAGGGCATGCCACTTCCGAAAGTGACCTCACGTGTGTTCCAAATCCACAATTTACGGATTCTTCCTCTACTATTACCACCTCCGGAACTAACACGACTCCTATCGTATCTTCTGCCGCTGCACTACTGGGAATACCAATGGCCACTTTTTTCTTATACAAGGTGATAGTACATAATTATGATTATGACCATTATTCCCCCTACGATTAGAAAAAATAAATATATACATAGAACATAATATATATATATAAGTACATATGCACTTATATATATAGCATATATGTATTACATACATATTCCTTCCACCCACCTCCTTCCCCTCACTTCTACTCCTTTCCTTTTATTTTTAGTATAATCTTCTACCTTCATGGCTACATAACAAATTAGGAGGAGGGAACAGAAGAGGAAGGAGATGGAGATCAACCGGACCCAACTTTGACGACGACACATTAACAGCAGAATATTCAACGGACACATCCACAACAGCACACTTGTCCACAACAACAGATGGAGCATCTACCCTATATGATCGTGGTAGGCTACCAACATCCAGAGGAAGGGGAAGGGCAAATAATAAAAACCAACGAAGGAAGAATATTAGTTATCAAAACATGTAACACACAACATGGAACACATGGAAATGTAACACCTGGATGGTAACATTGAATGTGATGTTCCATCTCTCCGCCTCGGAGGGAGGGTGATATAAATAACCGCTAAAAGCTCATATATAGTTACAAGGTTACAATGGCTTATTCTTCCTCCCTATTTTGCTTCCTTTTTTTTTCGTCTTGTAATTAAATTGTTTACGTTCATTTGTAACCAATATATGTCAAAGGAATTCTTTATTTCATTTTGACTTGTTTGTAAATTTTTTAATTTAAGATTCAAAATGCTTATTTTGTTAGAAAAATTTTCGTTTTTGTAATTTTCTTTGTTTTAATAATTTATATTTTACCTTCTCCCTTAAATTCCAATTATGGATAGTTGAAAAAAGTGCTTCAAAATTGGGCGCGGCGGTCCCCCGAAGGTGCGCAAAAAATAAGTGTGTTCTTACACAAAAAAAAAAAAAAAAAGAAAGGAACTGTGTATACAATTACACAAATTTTTTACCATGTCACACGTGCGTGTGTGTACACGAATAAGAATCAATATTTTAAGGACAAACACTGGCACAACAAAAAAAAAAAAAAGGAAAAAATTAAATTGAATTAATTCATAATATTAAAAAAAAAAAAAAATAATAATAAAGGAAAAAAAAAGAAGAGAAAGAAAAAAAAAAAAAAAAAAAAAAGAAAAAAAGGAAATAGGAAGAAAAAAAAAAGATAAAGCTAGAGCGAAACATGGGTCATCTAAAACAAAAGGATGTTGTGAAACATATGCCCTCGAAAAAGGGCGAAACAGGGGGGAAGTCCTCCCCGTGAGAAAATTTCAAAGGGTGGAAGTCTTTCCCCTTAAAAATATGCAACACGGTGGCCTATTCCAGTCAGAAATATGAAGCAGTGGAATATACCCCCCAAAAAAAAAGATGTAAAACGGTGAATTTTTCATCAGCTTAGAAAATGGCTACCCCAGACACACATCATCAAATGGACTAGCCATTGCAGGTGCAGGCGCGCACCTCCCATGTTGGGAATAAATAACGAATGCATTACAATTAACAATAATGAAAACATTAGTAATAATACCATTGGTAATGCTACTAGTGGTGGCACCAGCCATGCCACGAGACGCACTCCTAATCAGAGCATGAACAACCAAAGGATGATATATTTTCAAGAAAAATGAAGCTCGCTCCGCAAACTTCTCAAACGCCTCAATGGTATACGTTATTCACAAACTCACTCATGTTATTTTCCTTGCTATTATAAATATCGTCCTTCTTATAAATCACCGTTGCTTGCTCATCGTAATCAATAACTACCGGTTCGTAAATATGCATCAACTTGTACTTCATGTTTTTATAAACCAGGATTTTATTTTTTAAATTTTCATAATAAAATTTCGCATTCATGTTGTAATTATTGATAATGTCTGCTATGTCCTTTTCGTATTTTTCCCTACTTTCATCCGACAATTTTTTGCATTTATTTTCGCCCTGCAGATTATCTTTTTTCTTTTTTCTACTCTCCTGATGCATGGCGTCCTTCTTCGATGTGCTTTGTGCCCCTTCTTGGGGACTACTGCGTTCACTAATATTTCCGCCACTGCTGCTGACCATATTGCCATTTTTGACTGTTGCCGCCAAATTGGTCTTTTCTCCTTTAACGGTTTTGCCCCTTTCATTTTTCTCACTTGTGGGAGAATTGTCGTGCTTGTTGATTTGTTTGTCTCTGTCAGAAATGGTCCCTTTCTTGGGAGATTTTTCCTCCAAATTGGCTCTCTTTCCCTTTTTCGTTTTGTTCATTGAGGCATCTTTATGCGACTTTGTCTTCGTGCCATCCATGTGCCACATATATTTACGGAATATCGCGAAACCATCCCGATGTATAGTTCCCTTTCGCATATGTTGTCGTAAAACCTTTCAAATGAGTCACGCTTAATTATGCTGTCTTAAAAAAAAGGCCAACAGGATTTTACAGTCCATGTATTTCCAACTGGCAAAGTTTTAAGGAACACACATTTTTGCGTTCCGAACAAAGCTGCTCGGGACATGACGTCCTTTATTCCTCGGTTTACTTAATCCCCATGAAGTGAAAGAAACAAAAAAAAAAGAAGGTCCATTACGAATTATAAAATAATTAATCCTCACAAAAATGAGCGAAAAAAAAAAAGACAACATTTGCACACAGTTGTGCAGTTTGCATATTAACCCATGTAACGAATAACATTTTTGGAGTAAATTTTTTTTTTTTTTTTTTCCAACATGGCTAGCTATAAAAATTCGCTGAGGTTGCTCGGAATTTTGTTTAAGGCGTGGTTGTAATCTGAGGGGGTGAATATTGAAAGAAAAAGAAAAACACAACAAATAAAGCAAACAATGCAACCAAAAACGAACGAACCGATTGGCGCCTCTCACTTTGCGCAACATCCAACCAATGAACGCCTGCTTCTCTTTCCTTATGCACCTGTCTCGACGAGGTTTCTGAGCTTATTTAGCACGTACGTTGTGATGACCAAAACTACGCGGTAAAAATAGGGGGTGAAGCAAAAGTGATATATACATGTGTCTACATCCCCTGTACATATTCACGCACATGTGTAGGTCATCTCTCATGGCGCGTTGAACCGAGCTAGCTTACCCGAAAGTGAAAAAATTGTGCTCGGTGAGGAAAAATTTACTGAGCTGGGGATCATAAAAAATATGCTAGGGTCTGCAGAGGGGGTGACAAGAACAGAATCTAATACTCTAGCGTTTCCAAAAAATGCATCTCTCGTTGAGCGTGCCCACATTGCGGAGGGGAACTTTACTTCACGGTGAATGACCAGTGCGTGGGTAACCTCGACCGCTTCCCCTCGTCACTGACCTATGGGATTCATCGCTTGGTTCACTAAGCAATAAATCTGCGTGACGGACGCAGCGATAGGAAGCGCACACAGGAAGGACACGACGTATTTATCCAATTGGCTGCGTAGAGGGGGAGAAAAATATAGAACGCAATGAATAATGCACCTTCAATGGCGTTTACCGCGATGTGCACATCCAAATGCAGTTGAATTGGAACAGTAAGCATGCCTCTACATGTATGCACACAAAAAATGCATACATATTTCTTTACACGCTTCTTTGTCTATCCCCTCCCCTGCTTACACGCTCTTTGGACTCTTCAATTCGCTGTCGTCAAAAATCCGAGGAAACAATTTTCTAATCATCAACGCAAAAACGCTAAGCACAAGAAGGTGCACTGCCTTTAGAACCATATAATAGTTTCCCTTGAATACTTGGCAGTGGGGATTCAAAAAAAGGAAAATAGATATATGCGGGGTGCAACACACAGATTAGGGGGGGGGTACATAATCGGCCAGTCAAGTGGACAATCGAATTTGCCGCGAAGTAGGAACTCCATGTCAAAACCCAATGAAAGGTATTCTCGTACGACCCCTTCTCAACTACTAACGTGACATGTACAGGTATCCACTGAACCCGTAATCGAAAGCGTTTGCCTTGTCACCTCCCAAATGGGTTAGAATGTCGTATAAAAACTTGGACAGAACCTACAGTTGAATAAAGAGGGGGGTGCTCGTGTCTCTACAGCATGAACACACGTATCGGTGGAGAGGGAGAGAGCAACAGCCCACGGATGAATCCTATTTAGGTGTCCATTTTATGAGACTCAAAAGTATACAAAGGAAAATCCACAGCGGGTAAAATTTGACAGAGATTTTATTGTGTAATCTGAGTAGACTAAATTGAAGGCGAAAACTGCAGGGGTGAAGGGGGAAGAAAAATAATTCTCACTTGTGGTTGCACTTTTGCAGTTCAGCATTGCCGCTTAGCCGTGCCGCATCCCCGCGCGCGTACCTGCGAACACCAGCGGCAGCGAGCAGACAAGTCCGACGCTCAAAATCCCGTTGGTCAAGAAAAACACCATTAGAAGGGTGAAGTAAGCTGCAGGGGGAAAACGTACATGCAGTCCCCAACGGGGCGCATCAGTATGTGGCCAAACGTGTATGTATACATATGTATCCTATGTGGCTTGTTTGTCTCCACTGTAGAGGTAATTCCCCCAAGAAGGTAACCACTTATTAGCAGCATTTACCACATATGGATGACAAGGTGAAGGTCGTCTGATTTCTTGTGTGGCCTAACGGAAGTCATAAAGTGTAAAATGTCATCACCCCCTTGTTGCTTTAACCGCCCTTGTGACACTGCTCAGGAATATGTGTGTGGGGGGACTCACCGAATACACCGACGTAAGCAAAGAAGGGCAACAGAAAGAGAAGCAGCAGAGACATGTACACCTTCATAATTCCGCTGGAAAACTGGATAGAGGATGTGGCGAGAGTTGCATATGTGTATGCGTTCATGTTCAGCCACCCCCTCGGTGAGCATAGTTGGAAGCAAAATCAGGAATCCTTTCCTGTCTTCCACCTAACGAACTAACAGAGTTGCTTCTTCTAAATTTAGACAACACACGCGAAATTTGAAAAGGTTTTGTATTACATTTTTTTTTTTTTTTTTTTTTTACTTATATAAAAACGTTTACTTGATTAATCGAGTACGCCTTGTCCACCGTTTTGCTCCATATGTCTGCAACGAGGTGGAGAAAAATATAACCCGGTTAGCTCGCTCGCTTTTATGCTTCCTCTAAGCAAGCACGTACTAAGCTCAATGTCGAACCTGTTTTGTTTTGCGTCTGGGTAAATCTAGACTCATCGCTATGGACTATCCGGGACAGAAAGCTCGCCGAAGGGGACGATGCTGCGCGAAAGAGAGAAAAGCGTTTTAGGGGGTTAACAGTTAAGCAGTTCCATGTACGCACCGCAAAACGGCCTCGTAAAACAAGTACAGGCAGGAGCGTGCCCCGAAAGCCCCCCTTGTATAACCGAAAAAATACGTGAAGCTCCTAAACTCGTCGTCCAAGTAAGCATCCTGCTTCTGAATGATTCCATCAACAACAACTCTCTTTTTACAGAGGACAAGAAACAAAAATAGCACAATGGCTAGTACCTTCATCGTTGATACTACGTTTTTTCGAATTTACAAAAGTGGAGGGACGCAACATGCACATATATAAGTATATTTACTTGTGTAGTTGTAAAAGGAGGAGAGGGTATGGACAAAGATGATGCGCCCTCTCAGTGGTGAAACCGATATGAAAAACAAACACATTGGGGAAGCGAAGCTCCGTTTGAAAACACAGAAATGGGTAAAAAAGCATTTTTTTATTTCCTGCAATTGGCGCCACCCGGTAGACATCATCCTACCATAATTGTTGCGCAAATTCATGCTCGCTCCACGGAGCGCTACAATGTACGTACATTACACGGAGGGTGAAGAGAAAAAAAATAATAATAGAAAAAAAATATATATGATCGCAACAAACAATGTTCAACTGCAGAACGGGTAAGTAAAATCCACCACGCGGGCAGCCCCTACACGAAGTCGTCCTCCGTGAGCGCCCTCCTTACAAGCTCAAACTTGGCATGCAGACTGTGAGCAGACGTGTTGCTGAGGGTGCTTTTCCTCCTCTGCTTGTCGCACAACTCACATAGATCTTTCACTTCCGCCTGGAAGTGTGCAAAGTAGGAGGGCAAATCCACGTCATTAATTTCTGCGCAATTTTCCACCCCCAATTTGCCTTTGTCAATATAGAGAGGGGCGCCATACCGGTCCTGGAAATCTCCATCAAAGCTGTCATTACAGCTCAGGATGATCGAATTGGAGTCCATCATAAAGTTTAAAATATTCCTCAAGTCTTTGTATACACACATCCTTTCGCATTCTTCTGTCACGTCCAAACAGAGATTCATTATGCACGGCGACATATACAAAGGGTAGGGAAAATTATTTTCTTCAACGTGTTGACTGAAATATAGAAAGAATAGGAGATAAATACAACCAGCTTGAAACCGAATAATGTCTCCTTCGTACTTCTGCATATATTTATTGTCATTTTTTTCAAATGTTTGTTTAAATATGTACTTCCATGCACACCATAATATTTTCCACACACATATATTCTGTTCATATCTTGACTTGGACAAAATTAAAGAAAAATTGGTTTCTCTAAATATGGATCCAAATAGCAATAACCCGTTCTCATCATCCTTTCCTTCCTTATCTTTTATTTTACCACTTTTGCTCATCCACATGTGCAGCACATTTTCTATGTCTTCCACATTGCACTTGTACCTACCTGGAAGTGCGAAGGGCACATAGAACTCTCCGCACAAATCTCCCACCCTCCGGACGTACTTTTCCTCGTTTACAAAGTCGATTGTGTACATGGTCCAGTGGGTTGCACTTATATAGGTTTGCATCTCAGGTGACCTTAAAAAAAAAGGAAGCACAATATTTATGTACAGTCTTTGCCTAGCCCATCAAATGGATCCTTCCTTGCCCTCACTTTTTTCCACTTCAAAATTGGGTGAACTTTCCAGTCTGTTGTTATTCCCACATGTGCAACCGCTGCGCCTTTGTAATTGAGTACTCAACTGCTCTCCCCCCAAACACATTTGCGAAACTGCCCCAAAGGTGAGAGAATTCGTCCTATTATCTATCCCCAACTGTGTGCTATTTTTTATTTTTTTTTATTTTCCCATTTCAGAAAAAAAAAAAAAAATCATTTGGCTAGTTCTCCCAGAACAGCCAAAATACTCCACATTTGGGCAGTGTTCACCTGAACAGATCATATTTTTTTTTTTTTTTTTTTTTTTTGCAATACGTAAAGGTGAACAGTTACATGTGTACAAGAGCCATTTGGATGCCCCCAATTTGGTAAAAATAGAAGCGGGCTTGGGAGAGTTTCACCCATTTTTATGCGAAACTGAAGATGAACTCACTCCTCACAAAGCAGTTACAATAACAGAGGTAGAACTTATGTAACGGGAACAAGTGCGAAATGGGGAAGCATGCATTTACCTCCTTACGGATAGCCAACCTACGTTACAATGACAAGGACACCCTCTTGGTACAAAGCCAACCAAAGGGCATAATTAAAAGAACGTCCAAGATGAGCACTATACAGTTAGGGCGAAAAAGAGAGTGAACCCCTCCGTACTTGTTCACGTATGGTTTTTCTCCCAAAATGGAAAATTTTACCGTTAATTTTTTTTTTCTTTTTTTTTTGTACCTCTTCAATTTGTTCAGTTGCTAGAGGAACTTGCACACCTGTTGGCTCCTCCATTTTGATAAAATTTTCAACGGGTTTCCTCTTCCACAGTTCAAATAAAGGACACCTTCCAGGGCTACTTTGCATGGACACTTTATAGAGACCTATCCACACCCTTGTGGGGAGGTATGGCCAATTGTTCGCTGTCCCACCCATGATGGACTCCCAAATCGTTGACATAGTACAAGTGTACCCCGACTCGTACACTCAAGCTATCGAATTAATCCCCATGTATTGTCTTGAAACAACGAAAGACACCACAAAGGAATGCTTAAATGTGCTGCGGGATTTTGTCAATAGCCAACTTCGTAACAATTATAATCATTTAAAAAGGTGTCGAAAAGTGAACGAGGAAAATGTCCAAATACTTGTGGGTTTCTGTGACGAACTGCCAGACGATTTACTTAGCAAAGTAGTGCAAATAAATGGAGCCAAACCAATTACCATAAAAATGGTACATGTATCCAAGCACCCCCCAATGACGAGAAAGCAGTACGCAGAGTGGTCCGTGCATTGGCCACTCTACTATAGAAAACCAGCAAATGAGTTAACAACGTTAGCAAAAGAAGAAATAAAAGAATTCATACACTTTGTAAAAATTGCAATTCGAGTTGGGAAGAATTTTGGTACATGCCAAGGTGGATGCGTTTTAACACACAATCATAAAATTATTGCTTGTTCAGGTGATAATATAAAAAATCACCCACTGCAGCATGCGGTGATGTTGGCCATTGAGCAGGCTTCCTTCAAATTACGCTACCTGTGGAAAATCAAAAAGGAAGTGCACATGGGAACAAGCGATTATAACAGTAAAACTACGGATTGCATCACTAATCACGTGGAGAATACGCACACCTCGGAATGCCTACAAGGCCCGAGTAACAAAAAATTCAAAATGGAAAATAGAGAAGAAGGCAGCGTGCCAAGTGGAAGCACGCCGAACTTGAAATTTGAAGCAGTGGATGAGGATGAAATAGTCCATGGTGGAGCCGCCGATGGGGAAGATCTCACGCGGTTATCCATGCTCAACCCTGTTGAGGACGACCAGTATCTATGCACGAATTATTACGCCTACCTAAGCCACGAACCCTGCTTTATGTGTGCAATGGCGATGGTCCACTCACGCATTAAATGTGTCATCTTTGATAAATTGAACAGAGACAATGGGGCCTTGTTCAGTCGAGCAAAGCTTCACTCTGTAAAGAACCTCAATCATCATTTTAAGGTTTACAAAACGGTGCGTTACAAGTCCTGATTTCCTTCACCCATTTTGGGGGACACACACACATCAGGTTAAATGAACACGTGGTTGTTTATGTATCCCCCCCTATTTTTAAATCCCATTCGAAGGGACCCCTCTTTGGTGTGTAGTTATTTGTTCCTTTGCGCAAAATTCAAAAGAAAATTTTAAAAGTAGAACCATTTTTTCAAGTCCTACTTGTAACTCATTTTTTGCATGCTCCACGGGCATAATAATATATGCCATTTTTTTTTTTTTAAAAACTTGCCATTCCGTATGATAACCGGCACTTTGTATGATCCTTCGCCAAGGTCGACGTAAACCCCGTGTGCATGTTTCGTTCTTCCTCATTTGCAAAAGAGTTGCTCCACTTGCCGCGGTTGCATGAATATACGTGTGTAGATATGTTATGACATGCCTGCATAGGCGTGGCTATCCTTCTCCTTGCCCCGACATGCTAATTAAAAAGGAAGAAAAAAGCGAAGAAAGAAAAAAAAAAACATCAATTTCTTTGCCAGCCATTTCTGTGTACTTTACCTTTGAGGATGCTTACCTTTTTTTGAGAAAATGGTCGAAGGGTGAGCAGCTAAAAAAAGTTATAAAATTAAAATGGGAAAGATTTCCGATAACGTAAGCCTGTGAAAGTTACCCCATGGTGCATGCCGTATGAAAGTGTAATTGCAAACGCAGGTGCCAACATTAATGGATAGCCAAATTAATGGCGCGCCGGCTCATTGGTCGAGCGTAAGGCTCAGGTGCGTCCAACAGCTTCCAGCCAAATCCCGTACGCTGCTCACCCCCCTATCCAGAAGACGGAGAGGAACGCCCCGTGATGAACACACCATCCTGCTGTTATCAAAATGAGGTACAGGCTCTTCCCCCCCCTGACTTTTTTGATGTACCTGAGAAAATTGCATGTGTATTATTCCCCTGTGCGAAGCGAGAAGGCGGATGTTGCGAGGTAGGTAGTTTAGCCAATCTGAAAAGGAGAAAAGATAAAAGAAGCTTGAAGTGGAAAAGTTCCTAAATGTGGGAAGGAATAATTACACGCAGCTGTGTGTATGTACTCCCTTCCTTGCCCATATGGACCATATGAACGAATGGCACAGATGGCCTCGTACCAATGGGTACCTAACCAGATTGGCCCCCCTCGCGTGCAAACATTCCCATTTTCCCCCCACAGACGACTGATTGTCTATGCATCCTCCCAAAGAATAAAACAGAAGTACCCCCTATTGACTGTAACATGGGAACTCCTAGCGTAGGCATTTTATGAGCACATGCGTGTGCGGTGTGCTTACGACGTTTGTCACTTCCCCACCCCACCTGGGCGTTCCACAGATTGCACTGTTTCCGCGCCCGCACATGTGAAACCTCCCCTCCCCCCCTGAAGCTATGAGAACCCACCCATGATAGAAGTAGAGTACTTAACTGGAGAAAAGGAAAAGTAAGTCGCGCGGGTGGAACACCGCAGATGCGCGAATGAATAGACTAATCCAACTGCGCAGACTGAGACAAATGCACATATTAACTGCGCTCCCCCTTTTTTTCTATAAGAATAAATATAGAATACTTCAGCGATAGGCAGAAGAAGGAGATTGTAGACAAGTGGAAGTACACGGGTAATAGAGTGAACAGGAAAAGTGCTTTAGGGCAATAGCTGCCGTTAATCAAAGGGCACCTGGTTCGCTACATAATTGCATTGATTTATTCTTTTTTTTTGCCACCCAGCGGCACTAGACCCTTTTCCCGAGGTGCTCGCCCCGACATTGGAGAAGCCGAAGGAGGACCTTTGAAGCTTTGCAATGGTGAAAATCGGCTTACTCGCGCCTCCCACCCTAACTGGTCTTTCATGTGAGCACTTTTCAGGGGAACTGTATTACCCCCCACCCCCTGTTGTTATTTACCGCGACTAGGATGAATCCATCTATCTTTCAAAAAAGCAGATGAACAACAAATGAGCATTTCACCGAAGTACCGAGCGAACAACAATAATAAAAAAAAAAATAACTATTTGTGTTACACTTGTACAGATGGGTGGGTACGGCGGATTCCGTTTTCTTCACAACTGAAGTATATTATCAAAGGGGAAAAGGAGGAAAAAAAAAGAAACAAGCAGAAGCAAAATTGCGCCAGCATGCGTGTGTAAATATTTGTACCCGGATGTTCTGACTTCCTGCGGGGGGGAAGGAATGCACCCAACGAACAGTGGGCACAAAAGTAACGACTGACATAACTGCGCAACGAAGTAACTTTTTTTTTTTTTTTTTTTCGTCATTTTTTTCCATTTTATGAAAGTTGTAACACAGAGACTATATAACCAAGCGGCTGGGCAAACAATTTTCCTCTTTTCAGAGTAAAAAAAGAAGAAAAAAAAGTGTGTACGCTGTTTCCCCATTTTTCTTAAATTTTTGTACCTAACATGACACACAAAGTGTGTTACACATTTTATAGAAAAAGTGGGAAGAAGGTTGATTAAAGTGTAAAGTTAAAAGATCCCACATGAATGATCAATACCCAATGTACTGTTGAATTTTTTTCCAACTCTGCTTCCTCGTTCTCTTCGTAAAATTCCTCCCATTTTTGATAAAAGAAAAAAAATAAAGAAAAAAAAAAAATTACAACCGCCCATCTGCAAGGTGACTTTCTGGTAGTACCTGAAAAAAAGGCCATGTTGTAAATAAACTCCGAGAAAGAAAAAAAAGGGAAAAAAAAAAAATGACCTTTGTGTGTGGTGCTGTACCTTTTCGCCCCATTTTACAGAACCTATAAAAAAAAAAAAAAAGGAAGTTGTTTTACATCTCAATCGGTTCTCCACTTTGACCCTTAATTTCCACACAACCGTTTTTTTTTTCTACCTCCAAAATGAAAGCAGGTTGATGAGGAATAGGAAAATGATCTGTGCTTCTAACTCGCAGTGGCACAACATTTGTTCTTCCAAGATGAAAAAAAAAAAAAAAAAAAAAAAAACACTAGGAACATTAAGAGCGCTACACAGATCTAAAACAGGTAAAAAGGAAAAACATGCACCATAACAAATCCCATTTTTGCAGGGTGTAAAAAATTGCAAACGTTGAAATTTGGCTGTATTGTTAGGAACACTATTCAGCTTAAATTGTTAGAAAAAAAAAAGAAAAACCAAGTGACGTGTTTGACTCTTAACCCAACTGATGAGCAAAAGTAGACTTCCTTTACAGCCACAGTTGTAAAAAAAAAAAAAAAAAAAAAAAGAAGTTATAGCAGGATGAACTTCACGAAACATGGTTTCCACCTCCTCGTTGGTAAATTAAAAGGGATAAAATTAGCACAGCTAATGAGATGGACCATCCTGTAGATTCCCCATCCGCACACACTTGATTTTTCTTTCCCCTTCCGCAGTTTACCTTTTCCTCCTTTTCGATGTGTACGGCGGGGTGAACGTAAACCGGAAGAAGGCCATCCACAGTAACAAAAAAAAGATGAGGAAAAGAAAAAAAAAAGGCAAAGTTGATACCAACGCTCTTCATCTTCACGTAAACGACGAAATAATAACCGCATACTTTGACTAATGGCTCATTTTTTTTTTTCTTTTTTTTTTTTCCATTACTTCTTTCCATATATACATGTATGAGAGGGCTAAATGGAGAACGAAGCAACAACATTTCGATGGTAAGTTTGAGCACGACTTGAGTGACAAACAGTTCAGTTTGCATTACCCCTCTCCGTATCTAAGCGATGTGTTACACATCACGAGGGGGGTATAACCCCAAGCATTTTTCCATTTCACCCCGTTATATAATAAACCCCTAACGTTGGCACCTTCTTTTTATCCCATTTGCAGGCCACAATTCTCAGCCAAGACGGGGACGGATACCTTTGCCACTGCTCTGTTTTGGTAAGTCAAAAAAAAAAAAAAAAAAGCAAAACGGAGAGAGGGGACGTTCAGAAAAGAATATTCCAAGGGAGGCGTTGCCATAGGCAAACAGGCACAAATATTTTAGCGAAAAAGGAAAAAAAGAAGAAGTTCAAATTTAAAGTGTAAAAATTAAATGGCAAAACACTTCTTCCCACAGGGACGCTGTTTCAGTCGAAGTAAATGCAACGTGGTGCTATTTCTGATGACCGGTGGCGCAGTCTTATCCGTGGTTTTAATTGCCATTTTGATTCAGCGTGCGACCCACCTCCCCCTTAAGTAAGTTAATAGGGAAGGAACTAAGATATCCGGTTCCGTCTACTTGTGCAGATCCTCCATTTGGCCATGCAGTCTGGCGTGATGGAACATGGAAGCTTCTTCCCTCGAAGGAACTACCACCTCAATCATGTATGTTCCTTCACGCACACAGGGCCAGGGCGAAGAAGAAGGAAGAAACAACGAAAAGGGCAAGCATAAAAAAGGCAGAGACGAAAAAGTAGCGCACATTACACAAGCGGTTTGTAAGCAAAGGAAAGTTGGACCAGGCGGAGGGCATTCCTTTCTTCGATGAATAATGAGCAGCATAAGGAGACACCTGCATAAGCGGCTCCCTCCCAGTTGACGCACAAATTAGTTGTCCACGCGTTTGTCGCACACAGCAAGAACATGATGAATAGGTCATGGCGGTATTTTTCATGTACGCGTCTGCAAAATGTTTGCACTGCGTGAGTAGTGTCTACTTCACCAGCAAAGAAGTAATCATTATTTTATTTTATTTTTTTTTTTGTTCGTTTTAATAGCCCATTAATTTTACTTTTCTCTAATTACACCTTCCGCTCTTTACGTTGGTCCCTTCATTTCCTTTCCTGTGATATTTCACTATGAATCACTCGAAAAAGGAAAAACTGACGCACCGGAGTGTATTACGGAAGGGGACCAAAAGTTATAAAATTGAAATTTTAAAGTAGGGGCACCTCGGGGGGGTTCCTCCTGGGCAGAGCCTCCCCAAACTACTCCCTGCTCAAATGGGAGGAAGAAGCACACCCTCATAACTGCTTTTCAAATTTATACATTCAAATAGCATTAATCAATAGGAAGCTCTCCTCCAGTGGCGCAAAAAATTATTTAAGGAACTCACAAGGGAGAGTTTAGATGCACATGGGGGTGTCTTTTCCGACGAACGCAAAGAAAATGAGCAGGCTATTAATAAAATGTTTACGGAAAAAAAAAAATAAAGAAGAAGAATGAAAAAAATATAGGAACAAAGAAAAAAAGAGAAAAGATGCCATTTGGCTCCTTTCCATACACACACTATATATGCACTGTATATAGAAACTGTGCGAACTTTGCAATCATTTATGCTCCCTCTGGGAAAGGGAACATCGCTTTAATGCTATATACGATGGTAACTGATATTTTTTCTCCCTTCGTTCCTTCGTTGGTCACTTCTTTGTCTCTGTTGTCGTTGTTGTGGACGTTGTTGTCTTCCATTATTACTTGTTCTGTTGAGGTTCGAATTATATATGGTAGATGTATCTGTCATGGAATCTGTTGCTGTTGAACCTTCTGCTGTTGAATAATCAACAGAATACTCTGTTGAGCTGTCTTCTGTGAGTGTATCGAAATCATGTTTGACTGATCTTTTCCTTCTGTTACTTCTAACAATGTTGTTGTTCCTTCTTCCTCCAAAGGAGAGGGTGTTTTTTATCCCAGAAGGTAAAAGATCATACTACGAAAGTGAATAAAAAAGGAGTGACGAAGGTGGTAGATGGAAGGAAGTCTGTTAGGGTGGGAATATGTATCACATAATACAGTTTATTCTATATTGTTCCCCTTTTCTAAAATATAAAGACAAATATTAGTAAATGATGTTATTTATATTTTAAAATGTGCCCAAATAGTTACCTTGTAAAGGAAGAAAGCAACTGTTGGTAATCCTATTAATGCTGCAGCGGCGGAAGAGCCGACGATTGGGCCGGCAGCACTTTGTTCTACTTGTGATGCAGTGTCATGCTGCTTCTTAGAAAGAGCTTCCTTATATGGTGCTGTATATTTTAGATCTAACTTAGTGATTTTGTAAAGTTTATCACTCTGCCCAGTTATATGTTTTGCTTCAGATGTTAGGGTCAGTGGGTTCTGACTACTGTCTTCCGCATACTTGAACTTGAATTCCTTACAATATGGATCATCGACCGCTTTGCTCTTACAATCAGCAAGAACCTTTTCAAATGCTGTTTTAGCTTGGTCAAGGTGGTTGTAATATTGATCATCACAGGAATTGCTATTAGAATTTAGTTTCATCCTTATATCGTCATAGTCATTAGAGAAGTCATTTACAATTTTCCAATAACTGAACATTGTCTGGTTAATTTCCTTGGCGTCTTCGTATAGAAGTGTACAATTGTCCTTAACATCAAATTCTTGCAATGCGTCATAAATGCATTGCATGGCTTTTAAAAATGAACTACTATTCGTAATTCCATCACTTCTCCATACTATATCCCCCAACCAGTAGTACAGGAAACCGCAACGCACATCATTGTCTCCATCGACTCCAATCGCGGACGATACATGACACAAACCTTTTGTAATCTTCTCTGTATTAGATGCAATTTCAGGACATTTGTCCAACTGGGTCTTCACTCCTCTTTCTTTAGCGCTATACTCACAGGTACCTTCCTTCTTCTCGAACCTGTTATAGTATTTTACTTTAGAGGCCAACCTGTCTAAAGTCCCTGCCTACAAATATGGTCAGCACAAATGCACATATGTTTTCTTGCGTGTTCTTATATTTTTATTGTACTACGCATGAATTATTATTATTCGTGTATATATATATTTATGCAAATTCATTTTAAACATGAAGATAGTAACCGTTAGGTATGATTGACCCTCTCCTGCCTGTGTAGCGCGGCTCGATGCTGGCCCTGTAGGACATGTTGTAGTAAGCAGTTTATCCGGGTCGTATTCATCCTGCTTCTTTTGAAATTCCTCACAATATGGGTTGTCCTTATCGATCAGACAATCTTGGTATACATTTTTATGTACTTTATCAATGCTCTGCACGTAGGTCTTATATTTCTGTGCACATGGAGACCCACTACTCTGCAACAGTGACTTTATTCCATTATAGTTATGCCAATAGTCGAAGACGATTTTTCTTTCTTTGATAGTTTTTTCATTAATACTTTGATTGTCCAGAATTGTACACTCGCTTGTCTTAAAGAAATCTTCCACGGCCTGAAGGATGTCCTGTATTACCGTTGAAAATGAATCCTCCTTTATACTGCCCAATAGTGCATTCACTATCCAGTAATATAAAAAATTACAACGATCCTTATAGGATGGATCGGTGCTCTGCATATTGGATATGCAGCAATAGGCCTTTACAATTTTTTCCTTATAGCTGCTAATACTAGAATGTTTCCCTAATTCACTTTCCAAGGCCTGTTTAGAACTTTCATCACATTCCTTGCAGTCTGTTCCATTGAACTTATCATAGAAATATTCATAGGAAGGTAATTGTTGCAAATCCTGTTCCTACAAGTGTCATTCGGCGGGGTGTATATATATGTTACCACATATTTTGTGCTCGCTAAGTTAACTCATTATGTACATAAATTACTATGTGCATAATATTTATGTATCCACATTAAATACGAGAGTAACAGGTAAGAACGGTTCCGGTGCTCCGGTTTCTGCGGGTGCGGTTTCTGACATGGTGCATATGTTACTGCTACTTATATGTGTGCTCTTTCCTGTATTTATAATGTTAATATATGCTATAGAATGTTCATATAATTAGAAAAAAGAGAAGTATGTATACCCTTGGCTGTTCTATCATCATTAGTACATAGAACAAAACTTCTCCTATTCTATACTCATTTTTCATTGTTCGAATGATAACATACACACACACATCCATGTAGTAAATGAGCACATGTATATATAATTAAGGCAAAAAAATGTAGGATCAAGTTCATTGTGGAAGTAAAATAAAAAAGAGACGCCCAAATTTTATATCTTCTTCCTTATTTATTATATTATTCTACCCTGTACTTGATTACTCAAAACGTTATACTAATATTTATCTTACTCCCCTTCTTCATTGTACATTTATGAAGGCACTATACTATTACTTATATGTACCTCCTATTACACACATAAGAATATAACTTCTCCTCCCTCTTAGCAAAAACTTCTTTATTCACTATTATTTTGCTATTTACACTTATCTAAAAGTATTTTTGAGATAAATTTATGAACATTTGGTGTAATACATTTCCGCATTGTGTTCATCCCTCCCCTTCCTAACATGTGCACGTTCATCAATATTAAATAAGGAATGTTTACTCATAAAAAATAAGAGAAGAACGGATATAAAGTAGAGGAAGTTGCATTATTTATTTATGCACAAAAAATACGCACATTCCTATAAGAATATTGCTTATTGTACACTCTTTTTCGTTCATTAATGCTTAGTAATAACAGTGCCACTCTTCTCACTTTCCTTCCCCCTTAAGGACATTATAATTAATTTACACAGTTTAAATACATTCTATCATTTCAGGTCTTCCTTCCATTCTCCTCTCAATAAAGATTATATTTCTATACATATTAATGTGCTCCTCCATTTCCCTCTTTCTTCTGATGACTATGGTATAAATACATTTTTCACATATAAAAAGTTTTCAGGGTTTAGGGTTCATGGTTCAGCGTTTAGGGTTCAGCGTTTAGGGTTCAGCGTTTAGGGTTCAGCTTTTAGGGTTCAGCTTTTAGGGTTCAGCTTTTAGGGTTCAGCTTTCAGGGTTCAGCTTTTAGGGTTCAGCTTTTAGGGTTCAGCTTTTAGGGTTCAGCTTTTAGGGTTCAGCGTTTAGTGGTCAAGCTTTAGCGTTTTTGGTTCAGGCTTTAGGGTTTAAGGTTCAGGATTTAATGTTCAGAGTTGGGGCTTCAGGGTTCAGGATTTAGAGTTAATGGTTCAGGGCTTAGGCTTCGTGGCTCCTCATTTAGTGTTCAGTGTTTAGGTTATAAGTTTTGGAAATGAGGTTATGGGTTTCAGTGTTTAGATTTAAGCGTTGAAAGCCTAGGTTTTAAGGTCTAGTCCTTAGGTTTCAGTCATTTAGGGTTCAGGTTTTAGGCTTTAGGGCTCAGACTTTTGTGTTTATGTTTTAGGGCTTAAGTTTTAGGTTTTAGTTTTCAGGATTTTAGATTTCATGGTTTTAGGTTTCAGGTTTTAGGGTTGAGGCTTTAGGATTTTGGGTTAGGGGTTCAGTGTTTAGGGTTTAAGGTTTAGGGCTGTGGCCTTTAATGTTTAGTTTTTAGGTGTCAGCGTTTAGGATTTAGGGCTCAGGATTTAGGACTCAGTGTTTAGACTTATGATTTTAGGATTTAGGTTTTAGCATTTCAATGTTTATATTTAATGTTCAGTTTTTTTACATAGGATCAATTAATAGAACCTTTTCCCCGGAATTTGAGCAATGAAAATCCAACTTCTCAACGCTGTAAACTTAAAGCGGTGAACTCTAAAACCCTGAACTCCGAAATATTAAACTCTGAGACCTAAAAATTAAAAAATAAAGACCACAACCCTAAACCTTAAACCCTAAACATTGAACACATAAAACAAAAGCCTAAAGCCTGAACACCTAAACCTGAAAACAAAAATTCTGAAACCTAAAACTATTAAATCTAAACCCTGAACCCTAAAATCTAAACCCTGAACGCTGAAACCTAAAACCTGAACGGTGAAACCTAAAACCTGAACGCTGAAACCTAAACTCTGAACACTGAACCCTAAACCCTGGACCCTAAATCCTAAACCCTGAATCCTAAGGACTGAAATCCTAAAACCTGAACCATAGACCGTAAACCCTAATGCCCGAACCCTAAAACGCAGAACCCTATTTTACAATGAAGAGCAGTATAGCTGAATCTGGAGGTGACCACGTAGAACCATGGTTTTATATGAATGTAGTACACGTGTGGGAAATAAAACAAGGGAGAGCCTTCTCAACTTTGAGAATTAAAAGTGAAATAGAAGTAAGGAAGAAAATGTTGAAGGAAGTAAAAAAGGAAAAGTGAAGGAAAACAAGTTAAGAAGAGATATCAATATATAAGTTGAAGTGCGAGTTAAGGAAGGGCAGTTCAATTAAGGAATTATGTACATCTATTGTAAATGAATTATTTATGATATATTTAAGGGAAAGAAAGAAGAAATAAACGGAAGAATATGAATAAATCCTAATTGAAATGTTTTCTTTAAGCCAACATTGTACCAATGTAGTAGATATAATACATGGTAGGGAAGGAGGTGTACATAGTGTAGTAGTAAAATATTGTACGAATAATAATAATAATCATACACAGTTTCAAATAGAGTTTATTGTAGTAATAGTGGTGAATTGTTACGAATAATAATATACACACTTCAGGGTTGTGTAGTGCGTGTGGAATAAAGTGAATACATAAACAATTTCGATTAAATTTTGAAATTTTTTTTTTCTTTTCTTTTTACTTTAATAATTTTCTAATATTTGTACAAACACCTGACTCTGTTGCATGCATATGGTAGTTTAGAATATATACGTGCAGTTTGTTATCATGGTATAAGAATTAAATAGTGCACATTGTTGAGGAAGGGAGAAGAAGTAAAAATTTCACATTTATAAAACTTTCAATGATAAGCCTACTGGAATAAGTAAACATTTCGCACATATGTATAATCCTTCATGAGAAAGAAAGGAAGTAGAAGGAAGCCAACTTTCAATAAAAAATTTTTTGTTCTATGTACCCAAAGGAATATGTGCGAAAAATGGTAGGGAGGATAAGGTGACTGAGGATCTTTTCATTCTTCTTTTTTTACAATATAAACAGTTATGTATTAAGTATGTAGTGCTCTGTACATAGTGTAGTGAACTGCAGAGTAAGGTATAAATACACATATAATTTGCCAATTACACTTTTCAGGCGGCAGGTTCAATTACATTACCCTCAGAACAAATGTACGCTGAATGCGATAAGAAGGACTGTACGAACAGAGAATATAAGATGAGTCAACAGTGCAACGAAGGAATAATAGGAGGTGTGAAGAAAGCGTTAAGGACGTGGACGACTGTTGATCAGAACTTGGATGAAAAAATTGTAAGAAACTATTACATCGCATCTACGGTAAACACAAATGGCAGCCCATCCTACTATGACCCCTGTTACTTTTTGTTTTTCTGGATTGGTGACAAAATAAAAGACAAATTGAGGGCGACAAAACCATATTTTGCGGACGCCATGAAAGACATTTACGCATCACTGGCAAATTTCCCATGGAATGGAAGGGATCAGTACCAAAAAAGGGTGTGCACTAATATATACCCTGAAATTATGAAAACTGTTTTCAAAGTTCTTAAAGAATTTTTTGATTACGAATATAACAGTAAAGCTCTAAAGGATAAGGAGGAGTGTAATAAATATTTCAGTTCACAGTACATCACAGATCGTGCGAGTGCTCAGGACGGATATTCATGGTCATGTAGTAAATGTGGGAACAGTGAGAATAAGTATTGTACAGAATTTAAGCAGAAATATATGAAGAACGGTGTGTGTACGAATTCAACATTACCACAATTAACATGTAAAACAGTACAAGAACCAGAACCTGTAGAAGTGCAAAGAGTAAAGCAAAGACTACTACAGGTTACTTCCCTCCTTCATCTTCTCATTTAAATGAACCAATGTACCAATATATACACGTAGCAACGTAGACGTCGCAATTACGTTGCATATTATACATAATATAATATGGTGAAAATGTAATGAGCAAATGTGTAAGGAACATATATAGGAACACTTGTTTATCTATTTCACTCTTTTGCTAATTACTTCTGTAGGAGGATGGCGAGTCGGATGAATTACCTTCAATGGAAAGGTACTATGGATTCGACAGAGGAGAAGGAAACCATGGGGACAGGAGCGAAGGGGACGAGGGAGCTACGTGTAACTGGAAAGAGAAGGAGACTGCATTGAAGGCTGCTGTGGGCACTGCACTAGGGAGTTACGCACAAATTAATGTGGATAAGGAAAAAATCGCAAAAGCGTGGTGTCACGTAACAAATGGTGCGAACGAAGAAGCAGGGGCGGCAGGGGAAGTACCGAAGAAAAATGTGGAGGGTGTTGTATATGACCTCCTTTATTATTGGCTAGGGAGTAAAGTATGTATAAGTCCAGGCAGGAGTAAAACGTTTTCAAAAATTATGGGTGAAATTTTCAGTGCACTGCAGAGTGTCTTCAGTGATATTACGTATGGACGCATATACAAGGATATTGACGAAGACACTTTCAAGAATATGGAAATACTATTCAGGTATAACTTGGATAAGGATACTATAACAGCAGATCCAGAAGGAGAAGGGAAACCGTGCCCTCCGAAGTATGAAGATTACCTACAGAAAGTACAGTGTGCTTATAAAACTGTACGTGCGCAATGTGAAGGAGAGGAAAATAGTGGAAGTGGCTGGTGTCAGAAATTTCAGGAATGGTATCCGAAGGATAAACAGAACGACGAATTAGATATAAAGTGTAAATTGGCAAGTACGGAAGATTGCACAGAAATAAGTAGTCCTGAATACCAAGGAAGTTTAGCGCAGTCCACCACTGCAACTGCCATTTCCTCCATATTGGGGCTAGTTGGAATACCATCGATTGTTTTCTTCTTATATAAAGTAATGACTGTTACCACTATGTGTATATGTAACTATATATGGACATATATATATAGCCTATATATGGTATATATGTGTACATACTACACACACCCGTTTTTTTTTTCTTTTTTTCTTCCCTTTCGTAGTATGGTCTCCTACCTTCTTGGTTTGGTAACGACTCTAGAAGAACAAGCACAAAGAGGAGAACGACCAAAAATGAGTTCAACACACTGGGGGACGATTCAACAGTAGGAGGTTCAACAACAGAGTATGATTCAACACTTGATTCAGGAACAGATTATTCCACATCAAATCTGTCAAGAACAACAATAGACAATTCTACCATATATGAAGGGCCATCTAGAAGAGGAAGAACAAATAATGGAAGGAAAAGTCAACAACAACAGAATAGAAAAAATATAAGTTATCGACGTATGTAATATGTACCATATTAAATGTGTAATGTCCCTTCCCCCCTCTTCTCCTCGGGAGGGGGTAATATAAATAACCCCTTAAAGCTCATATATAGTGTACAAGGTTACAAATGGCATTCTTCCTTACCTTTATTCCTTTTCTTTCTTTTTTCTTTTCTTGTTTTTTTAAATGTACTAAGGTGTACAAGTTTTTTGTGTAACCAATATACGTGAAAAAAAAAAATTTCGCTTCACTCTATTCTGATTTGTTCGTAAATTCTTTTTTTACTGAGAAGATCCAAAATATGTTAAATTTCTTTCTGTTATAGATTTTTTACCTTCATAAGTTTTTTCTTCTCTTAATAATCTTTTTTTCCTAATTCCAATGAAGGTTCTAATTATGGACATATTTGAAAAAAGTGCTCCTCCAAGTGTTGCGCGAATTATATGTTTCGCCCTGCCCCCCTTTTTTATGTTATACATCGTTTTAGATGTGCGTTTCACATATGAAGCCGGAATAGCGGTTTTTACATAAAAGAGGAAGAAAGTTGCGTCTTCCGCTTTATTTTACTATAATTTAGGTATAATATTAGCCAAAAAAAAACAAAGAAATGCCCTAATATAAATTTTGTCACACAGAAAAAAATTGCACAAAAAAAAAAAATGTCAAAAAAAAGTTGTCCAAAAAGAAAAGAATTGCCCTAATATAAATTTGTCACACAGAAAAAATTCCCCCCAAAAAATTCTTCCTAAAAAAAATGGCTTAAAAGGAATAGTTTAAAAAAATAGGTTTAAAAAAGAACACCTTCAGTAAGGTTGCTTTAAGGGAAAAATTCCGTAAGGAAATTTCTTCACAAAAAATATTCCGCGAAAATTATTAAAAAACATCTACAGAAAAAATTCCTTCAATCAATAGATTAAAAGGAGTAACTTACGAAAATTCTCTAGAAATTTTTTTCAAAAAAAATTATGCAAAAAATTCCCTTAAAAAAAATAGGTTTATATGGAACCTATGGTGTAGGTGCTTTAGGGGAAATTTCCCTAGGGGAAAGATTAGAAAAAATTTCCGCGTGCCCCGCCCCACAAATGGGGAATTAGAAAAAAATTTTCCCAAGGAAAATATGCAAAAAAATTACACAAAAAAATAGAGATTGAAAAGTTTTCTTTGAAAAAATTCTTTAGGGAAAAATTTTTCAAAAAAAAAAGAGACTAAAAAAATTTCCCACAAAAAAAAGTATATTGAATAGTTTTTAAGGGAGCTTCTTCAAGAACGGTTCTTAAAAATTTCCTTAAGGAATTGTATTAAAATGATCTATAGGAAGCAGATTAGTAGAAGTTACTTAAGGAATTATTCCCAAACCTCTTTAAAGAATATGCTAAGGAAATTTTCTCAAGAATACTATAAATATTTCTCCAACGAAATGGGTTCAACATACAAAGTCAGAAAAATCGGACGCACCCTAAAATGGACCCCAGAGAAAATATGAGGAACATTTACCAGAGGAATTGACGTTTAACTTTCTCTTAGTACCCGTTGTTAATTTAATTATCCAATAGAGACAAAATGTATTCCATTAAAAGAATAATATATCTACTCCTCCTTCTATTATTACAATGTACTGCTGCTGTAATAGCGGACAAAACGGAAAGCTGTGGTATCACTAATGGGAGCACGGAAAATTTTCCACATATTATTTGGGAAAGGTATAAATGCCTGCTGTGCACAATATGTGGTTTTATTGGAATTGGGGAAGATGGTAGTGCTTGTAAAAGGGACGATGTGGCCATCCCCGTTTTCCTCTTTCTTCTTTCCACTATATGGGGCATCATCCAATTTCTTCTTAGAAAGGTACAATATAAAAACAAAGAGAACATATTTCGTATTGTTAACATTCCATGACATATATATGTCATGGAATGTGGAATATATATACACATATATATTGTATAGATATATATATATATACACATATATATACCTACCTCCCCCCCTTCTTTTTTTAGTGGTGTTTATGTTGTCGAAGAAGAAGAAGGACAAGGAACCATATGTCCCATGTAGGTTATAATCAACTTATGGGAGGACCAAATGGACAGCCAATGTGCCAAATAGTGTGTCCAGTAGTGTGCGAAGGACAACCGTCTCATCCACCACAGAAAGGACAGGATCAACCACCGGAAGATGTGAAACAGCAGCAACCTGAATCTGAAGAATCAAACGAAAAGGGGAACGCAAAGGAAGGAAATAAAAAGAGAGGGAATCGTTCATTAGAAAAAACAGGTTCTACGGGGGGCGATGGAGACGACTCCCTTCGTGTAGGGTACAATTAAAAGTGAAAGAGGAAAGGTCTGAGTACAAATTATAAAATTGTCATAGAATTTATGATATTAAATAATTTTTTCTCCTCTTAGGATGCACTTTTTTTCACCCGTCCCACTCTTGCACGTTTTACCCATCTTTCTTTGCACTCCTATATATTATTCCTTTTTTTTTTTTGTTGTTGTTGTTTTTGAACACTCTTCAGTATGTTAACTTTTCCCCTTTTTTTAAAAACTTTTCTTGCTTTTTTCATCTGTTGATTATCCCATGAGTTTGTGCTATTCCCTTCTGCATAATTTTTTTTCACTTATGTCCTCCTTCCAAATATAATTCATCCGACACTACTATTCTATGTGTGTACTTTTTCTACACATTACCTGTATATGTAGTATTAGTTCTATCATAACTGTAATTTTTTGGGTTGTATAATTATTGCGAATGTACCCATTTCTTATATTACCCTTTGAACTTGTTCCTTCATTTTTCCTGACTTCTTTCTTTATTAAATACATTCGTGCATATTTATAGAATTTTTTCTCTGTATTCTACATTTTCTGTGGGTATTCACCAATTCATGGAAATCATTATAGTTTGAGGGAGCATTACATACTAATTATAATTTGGAAGGGGGGTACATTACTTGCAATATATAATTCAGAATACGTTGTATGGTGTTCATAATTCATGCGGGATTACACTTCACATACAACGTTACATGTAACGTTACATACGTTGATAACCTATATTCTGGCGACCCGATTTATTATTATTTCTTCGTGTTCTTCTGTGTTGTCTGTTATATATGGTAGATTCGTCTGTTCTTGACAAGTCTGCTGTTGTTGAATAATCTGTTGTTGAGTATTCTGCTAAATCATCTGTTGAATCATCCCCTAAATGTTCTGTTGAATCGTCTGTTGAATCGAATGACGAGTCTGCTGTTGAATCTTGTGTGGAACTATCCGCCCTATGTTCCATCATGTATTCAGTAGATTCGTCCGTGAATGTATGTAGGTTCCGTTCGACGGATCTTTTTTTTCTTCTGCCTTTACCGGAAGAGTTATTTCCCCGAGAGAATAGTGGAGTGTACTGAGGGAAAAAAGGAAAGGAAGAAAGGGGGAAAAAGGGTGTTGTGTACGTACATAATATAACTCATATTATATTCCTTACTCATAAAAGTGAATATTTGTGGACGCTATTATTTATGTTTTAATTATAATTATAACTATTACTTTGTAAAGGGCGAAGGTTAGTAATGGAAGTACTACTGCTCCCACTGTAGAGGATATGATTGGGGTCGTGGGCACAGTGGGGACAGTTGTACCCCCTGTTGGTTCTACAGTAATTTCATTACTTTGTCCAGATGTATGAGTTACAGTATCAGCGAGTTGTGCTGTTTGGGCTTCCGTTGTTGCGAGTTGTGTTGTTTGGGATTCTTCATGCCTCTTTGGAGCTGCCGGTGTACTCGGCGGTGCAGTAGGTGCAGGTGCCTCTTCCTCTTCAACAACAACCTTCTTTGGTACTTCAGGAACCGTTACGGGTGGCACTTCAGGTTTCTTTGGAGGTGGAACTGGAACTTTTTTCTCAGGAACAACCTCTTTTGGTGCTTCAAGAATGTTTACTGACGCCGTTTCTTCCTCTGTTCGTGTTTGTGATGATGCAACCACTGTTGCCTGACTTTGTTCTTTAGTCAGTTCCTCCTCTAGCCTCGCTTGCACCCTTCGTTTCAGGTCCTTCAGTTGGTTGAGGCTATTGCGATTTCGCCAACTTTGCTGTTTCCATGTTGTATTCCATCCGTTACAGAATGTTGTACGTGACTCATCCTTCTTCGTACAATCGTTATCTATATCCGTCCAGGCGTCATATGCACGCTCCAGGTATCCGTCGTATTTCTTAAGGCATTCTAAACCTGCTCGCTCATAGGTAACTCTTATGGTGCTTTCGTCCTGCTTACAATTGTATAATGATCGTAGCTGCTGAAACTGTGCATACGTTACATCGGGGCAACCACCTCTACATCTGCTTGTTCCTGCATTATTTTTTATTGCTTTGTGAATGTCTTCCATACTTTTTTGAAAGTCCCTATCTTCCACTCCCGCCTCCTTTATTTTATTCCCCGCCCAATAACAGAAATATGGACAATTAAAGCTCCTTCGTGTTGTGTTCGTTTCCTTCCAAATTTTATGACACCAGGCATTTATAATTTTATGCACTAATTCTTTCTGCTCCTCATATATATCTAGTGTACCTTCCAGTTCTTGTTTAATTTTCTGACATGTACTATCATCACTGTCCTTCCCCCTTGCATCATCAAATTCCTTGTTCTTCTTCTCGGATTCTAATTGGCGTGGACATGTTCCCTATAAATCCGAGGTTACAATGAATATACCATTGTATATGTGTATGCATTAGCTAAATATATTATGTACAATATATTCCACTTATATTAATTCATCTTTTACCCTTCCTGACATTTCCTTTAATTCGTGTTGATTTCATATGTTCTGTTTATATTCTTCCTTATAGCGCACTTACTCCTATGTTTAATGTTAATCTTTTTACTAATTCTGAATGTACATATAAATGCGTTACACATTTCATTATGAGTACTCTATAATAGTATATATGAAATCTTCACTTTTTCTACGTAAATACTTATTTCTCCCCTTTGACCATGTACATATTATTGCAAATCCTGATTATACTAATGTACATGTCGCATATATGAATTATTAATTCTTGAATATACGTACGGTGGGAAGAAAGATGCGATGGGGTAGTAAGTTGGGAAGAGCATGGTGGTGTATGGCATACAAATAACAAAAGAAAAGAAAAAAGGAAGAATACGCACCCCGTAGAACAAACCTAACACTGATCTTAAAAACTATATCTTGTACCATTGACAGTTGTTGGATGTAGACTATAACACCCTGAACAATGTTACATAGTGAAGTGGTGGTTCCTCCTTTTTTTGTTTCTCCAAATGTAAGGAAACAGTAACGAGCATTGTGTACTGCACACTGGAATGTAAAAATGTACCTTCTTCGTATCTGCTTATTTTTGTATGCTGAGCGGAGAGCGTTTTGCTATAAGTCCCCAATGACGGTTCGGTGCGTTTGCTTCCCTCTTTTTTTATCATGCTCAGTGATTTGTCTTTCCACTATGTGGTACATCATACATCAATGCAGACCTGAGTATAGACGACCTTCTTAAGAGAGGGAGCAACTTGATCTTTCCAGCGACTTTAAAGAATGACGTACCCGGTTTTGACCCTACATGTGGCCTTTACAAATTTAAGGAGGTATTATTGGGAAGGATACTAAAACAACCAGGGGTTCCACACAGTTCGCCTCTTTTTGCCTATTTTATGCTCCTTATTTTTGCTTCCTTGGCTTCTATTATATTTTCCTTTCCTTTCCTTTCCTTTTTTTTTCTTTTTTTTTTTTTCTCTTCACTTACCCAGTTGCCACACACCGTATGCTTCTTTAAAAAAAAAAAAAAAAAAAATTGTCAAAAAAAAAGTTGTCCATTATACGCGTTGGAACAACACACATTCGTAAAATTTGTCCTTACTCCTCCTTCCCGCGGGGTCATATGCGCGCGCCTCTTCAGAAAATTGAGGATGCGCGAGAAAAATTGAGAAGAGGTGAAAAAAAATAGGGGGGAAAAAAAAATGAAAGAAGAAAAAGAAGGAAAAAATAAAATAAAATAAAAAAAAAAAAAGAAAGCAATGGCATAGCTTGGTACAACAAAACGCAGAGCAACGAAAAGCAAAAAGGAGCATGGGGGCCAGAGTTAAACACAATCGTTAAAAAAAAAATAAATAAAAAGGAAAATATATAAATGCGCGTTTTTTACATTTACATACAGGTATATATGACGCGACTGCTAATTCTTTTAACGCAAGAAAGTCTGGTACTCCGTGAGGTGCTTAAGTACAGTCATTGCAGAGGCAGCCAATGGAGAAAGATTAACTAGGGGAGGTGGAAATTAAGGCACTTTTGGAAGTTCTTCCCTTCAACGTTTGCCACATATGCCACTCATGTTACTACTATGAGTGTTATCCGGTTTAATCTATCCAGTGAAGTCCGAGGTGACCGTTGTTCGCCTGCGGCCCCATTGACCACCGAATGGACGAGTCCCACCAGTAAGTGACACCCTGTCATAGTGCTAATGAGTGACATCCATTCAGAAAGAACACTTCCCCTCACCACCATCACCATCGTCACGCTGTTTCACCCACAACTTCAAACTCTAAAGTGCCAGTATGGACGACTCCTCACAGCGAGAAGGCAACGAGGATACCTTCGAAAATGAAAAAAAGGAAAAAAAAAAAAAAAAAAAAAAACAACACACATATTCCGTAATAAAGGAAGTGAACTATTCGCAGAATGAGGATGACACATCGGTAGAAATACCCAGTAAAAAAAAAAAAAGAGAACTAACAAAAAAAAAAGTACACATAGAGGATGTCCAAAGGGTAGGGGAGTTTAAAGGTGATGTTTCAAGTGACGAGTGGGGCAGGAACAGTTGGGTGCAAGATGGACAGGACCCCGAACCGAAGGGATGCATGAACTCCCAGAAACGTGACTTCGGTCGTTTGCTAAAGATAAGGGGCGTAAAAAGGAGAAAACGGGAAAAACATAGCAATCATAGTAGTAACGGTGGTAGCCATGATGACGACAGTCAAAGCAGTGATAGTGATCACGAAATAGTGCCACTCCAAGGGCAGAGAAGGAACGGGGAGCAGGACGCCACGACAGCTCCACCCCTGCACCTTCATGCGAAGGAAACGCCCCGTAGGAGTAGAAGAAAAGATGCACCATTCAACATGGTCCATAGTCCCCAAATGTCAAACTCACCACGGAATGGAAACTACGAGGATTGGCCTGAGGAACACCATCGCAGTAGTGACGATCATGGTGACAGAAATGGGAGTGTAAAAACTGGACTCCCCGTAGTGGACCACATTTATAATGTAAGGAGTGACGATATGCACGACGTCAGTAGTGACGATCCCCCCGATATGAGTAGCGCAGACTCCCACGACGTAAGCAGCGCCGATCTACCAAGCGCCAGTAGTAGTGAAGCGAACATTTTTTCCAAGCTGATCTACAGAATAAAGAATGTTTTTGCTGACAGGAGGGGGGATCCCATAACGGATGAAAACATTGTGGACAGCGACATCTGCGAACTGACCATTGTGGGTAGCAATGGAATTGACCCGAGTGGCCCTAACAACATAGTACACGTTGTGGAGGATGAAGATACGTTTATAATGCAGGGTCATAGCACTAGTCAGACAGGAGGGGGAGAAAACAGAGAAATTGCTTACCCACATGGAAGAACCCACACGAATGAGATGATTTGTCTAAACGGACTAAACCCGAATGACCTGTTAAACAGCTCCATTCCTATTAACTCTAATCGCCCAGAAATAAATGAAATTTTTAGTAACGTTGAAAATGGGACCATTATAATGGAAAGGCCCGATTCAGGGACAAATGGCACTACATCTGATCAAGACGCAGCGCAGCATAGTACAGGTAGTGACCCCGGCGGTAGAACCCACCGCTTCAGCTATAGGAATGTCTTCCAAAAAATAGTTACCTACGTTAAGGAAAATATATCCTACGTAAAGGAAAAAATAAAAACCTACTGGCTAGAACGAGTGCGTGAAGCGAACACCCAATTGACAACACCCCATCAAACTACAAACGAACGGCAGGAAACAAACGAACCAGCACTTCACACCGAAGACGAAAACGATGACCCTAGCTGTCTTCAAGTACTTTTCTTCCTAGGGTTGGTCTGTAAATTTCCTATCCTCTGGATTATTGGCTCCATAATATTCTGCATCACCCCAAGTGAACATAAAAGAACCAAAATGTGGAGTCTAGTCAATACCATGTTTGCTCTCTTTAGTTTATTCTACTTTATAAGCACATCGAAATTTAAAGTGCCAAGGCCAGTTTTCTCAGTCCTCATGGAATCAAATACTGAGGAAAACAATAATATACTTCCAAGAGGGGTTTTAAAAAACCGGGAAAACGTTGTTCACAGTTCGGTAGTGCTTGATGGATCTTCTACGTCCCATTGGATGGGGCAGAACTCCCATGCAGTTTTCCCTGCGGAGGAGAATTCCTTCTTAAATTGGAACTTCGTGTCGACGCAGAAGCCGGACACACACGTTTTGCTGTAAGGAAAAGCATCGTAGAGCTGAGTTTACTCCTCGATAAAATCGGAGCAGAGATAGTCCCCTGCTGAAAACCCTGCATAGTAACCTGCCCCCCATGGATCGACTCTGCCAAAATCAACACCTTCCTATTTCTTGCCCATTTCCCCTGTAGAAGCAGTGACGTGTACAAGCTCTTAAACCGCGTGCAAGTGACGTTCCTCTTCGGAAAGGGCAACGCCTACCCCCGAACGGAGGTCGAAAAGATGAAGCCTTTTTTTCATGACCTAAAAGAGGGCCTTAGGCCAGTCCCCGTGGAGAGACTCACTATGACGGATCAAGAGTAATTCTGCACCCGCCATACACGCGACTTTTTCCTTGTCTGCGTTTATTAGAATGGATGGAGGCACTTCCGCGTGAACGTGTCCCTCAACTGCTGGGAAAATAATATTAATGCACGTATGTATGCACGTATTTATATATCCGCCCATGCAATACGACCAACCATTTTCACGCCCACCTCCCTTTCGCAGCGTCCCTGAGGACTTCTTCGGAGGAGGACTCAGGTGCGAACGGACAAAAAAATACGCGCCCAAGCAGGCCAACGAAGCCGAAACGGACAAGCAAAAGGAAAAGGCCAAGTGGTATTTATTCTGGAAGGAAGACGACAACTCAAAGGATAATAGCTCAACCGGATCAGAATCAGACATCCCCCTTCCCGTTGGAGAAATCTTCTTCTTTAAAAACGAGTACACCTGCAGAGTAGCTTTCCTTTATCCAAAAAAAACGAACCCCGATGAAAAGGAGATGCCAGCAAATTTTATCCAAATAAATAAAATTATAATAAAGCCCTTTTGAGGGAACCCCTGAGGGTACAAAGTTCGTCCGTCCGATGTGCGTAGAAGTGGGTGACGCATTCTCTTCCCACCTTTATGGTACTAAAGGTGCACACCGTTTGAGTTTTTATTTCACCTTTTCTTTTTCATTTTTTTTTTTTGTTCATTGCCCCAAGGTGGTGTCCACTTGGACCCACTCCTAACTTTACCAACGTGTTTGTTATTTAATTGTATTCGTCGCGCAGTTGTACAGCAATTACAGTGGCACCTGTGCATGTGGAATTGGTGCCACCCCCGTGTATGCGAGCGCATGTGCTTCGACCGTTTTACTCATTTTTTTTGTTCAGCTCTATAAGACCCAGGAAGGCGTGGTCTTCCGAAAAGCAGAGGCCCGTTCGTGTTACCTCGTGCCGGGATTCTACTTATAATAACACAAATTAGCGCGCAACCGGTCTAGTTGCGCCGCCCGAACCTGCGGATGAAACATCCAATCGCGTCGTCCAACTTGGTCAGGAAGCTTTGCAGCTCCGCCCGCTCAATTCCAATGACGCAGGAGAAGGCAATGTAAGAAAAGGGATACAAATCGTAGCTGCACCCAAAGTGCTCAAATGTGTGGTTCCCGATGGTTAGGGTTTTTCCATGAATCGCTCCATTATTAATATTTTCCTTTTTTACCAGATTTGCTTGGCACCCTTCTCCCTTTACATTCCCGTTATTGCAGTTTTCTGACGAACGGATCAGACCTGCATCTTCGCTGTTCTTTCCACGATTGGATGAAAACTCCCCATCGGTGTGTTTACCTTGCTCAGAAGTGTCAACCCTAATGGGATCCACTTCTGTGTGGTGAACGGGTAAAGCAGGATCTACATTAGTCTGCATTTCCTGGTCCCCCCTCTGTGCCACTCCCCCATTTCGTATCAACAGCGGGGAGCATATAACCCTATGCCCGGTAACATTTCTGTAAAAAAGTAGAGAACCTAGTAAGGTAATACTCTTCGGGTTTGCCATATGGCAAATATTGTAAAGTTCGTTTAAATTAATCGCCATGGATATTTTATTTTTGCTAGCTTTGATTAAACTTAAATTGTACTTTGAGCAGAGTGTTGAAACCTTCCCCTGCAACCAGGAAAAATTTTCCTCTCTTTCTTTTCTTAGATTTAGAATTTTTTTTTTCCCTAATTCTAGTAATGTGATGAAAAGATCTAAATATGCATGCACAGGTGTTCTACCAGGGTAGTGCTTTTTCAATTCTTTCATTTTTTTCTTATCGGAGCTGAATACGATCCCGCCGTTAACTGGCACGAGGAAATTCTTATCACAACTCTGAACCACAAAGTCCACCCGCCCCTTCGATTCGAAACACTTCTGTATTTCTTTACACAAATAATTGCATTGTAATCCAAAGGCATTATTAATTATGTGTGGAACATTATACTTCTTGCAAATATGAGCAATTTTTACAACATCATCTGAATTCCTTGGGGCATAACTAGATGTCACTGACATTACACAACAGATTTTTTCACCATATGTTTGTATCAGTTTTTCTATTTCGTCTAGGTTTGTAAATAATTCTTCATCTCTGTAGACCATGTCCACTACTAAATATTTCAAGGCACAAAAATCGATGCACTTGTAGCAGGTCTTATGATCTATTCTGGAGATTATTACGTATTCACTTTTTTCTCTTTCCTTTTTTGTGTACAGCAGGCAGGTACTTAAACACATCCCTGTAGCGTACGGCAGTATGTACACATCTTCGCAGCCCTTTATTCCAAAGCTTTTGATCAGATCCTTTACAAAGCTAGTCGTGGCCTTGGCCAGGATACTGTTCCCCGCGCTCTTGGGCTGCACGTCGTCCAAGTTCCCTGACCTGCGTAAGGGGCATAATTGAGTTAGGAAGTCTGTCCAATATTCACATACGCCCATAGATGCGTACACACCCATTCATATGTGTGTGTGAGGGAAGAGCTGCTCACCTGCCGATGCCGTGCCCAAATCCGATGTACTTGTTCCGAACGAGCGCGCTGTATATGCGATTCTCCCGCTCCCCGATTTTGACGTTCTTCTCGCTGTTGCATCTGAGGAAGGAAGTAGGGCGAAAATGATTTCTATGTTTCGTCCTTTCTATAATATCGCATCATAAAGGAAATGATGCTTTCTTTCTTTTTTTACGTACAAATTTTGAGAAGATATCTGGTGCAACATGTTCATGATGGTTATTTCGTTTAGACCCTCATTAGGGACACGGCCGTGATTTAGGATGCTGTAAATGGAAGGGGGGAGCGTTGTATGACACAAAAGGGAGTGAAAACCATTATTTCCTTAAATTCCACACACGTGCATACATTTACTAGAATGCTCATTGTGAGTTGCTTCTTTTTTTTCTTACTTCCATAGCGTATTTTCCTTCTGGTTAAGGGTCTATTATTGGGGAGGTAGACAAAAAAGAAAAAAAAAAAAAAAAAAATGACAAATGGTAGAGGCGTAACTCGCGTTGAGAGAGACACACCAATGTTACACATTTGACACGAATCATACGAACAAGTACCTGCTTAGATATTAGGGAATACCTATTCCTCCATATGTCCCCTTGGACGGCCTTGCCATTGCGCACGTCCAGACCTGGTGTGTTCATCTCGCTCTTCTATTAAAAACTCTCAAAAGAGGATAATTCAATTTGGAACAGAAAAAGGGGAACAAAAAATTCCAACGATGTGCCAATACATACGTGTATTAACTTGAGCAATTCCCTATGATGCTCCCAAATGGGTAACTTAAAAAAAAAAAAAGAAGGGAATGCTCTTTGAAGAGGCTATATATTTACTAATTTTTCTTTTTGTTTTATCATATCCTTCTGATTACGCCTTTGCACTCCCTCTGTTGGAGATGCACGCGTGAAGCAACTGTTGCTATGTCAGAGGACTGTCGCAAGTGCAATGTTATACCCGCGCTGTTTCCCTCCTTTGCACTACAAATGCGTGCACACAACATACACCATACAACATTGTTCTTCCTTCATTATGTGAAAGGAAGAGGCGAACAAAATCGTCTGAATTGCTTTCAGCAGGTTGTTAGGTCAATTACACTTATGAAGGGACCCCAACCCATGACTCCATTTTGCTACTCTGCTGGTGTACAAAAATTCATGTAAAAGTGTTCCCCTTTCTTAAACAACTTTTTTACATGAACGTTCAGATAACTTTTACCAATTTTTGAAAAAAAAAAAAATAGCTAGCCAATTCGTGCATATTCTACAGTCTGAGCAATCCCTTACAACTTGGAACAAAAACAACAGCAACAAAAAGGAAAAAGCATTTCTATTTTCTATACAACAACAATATTGTAATTAAAGAATAAGAATGGGAAGCAAAGAGGAAAGGAAAATTTTTAATATGTTACATAAAAACTATGGAGATCACACGTATGCACTTATGGTATGATTTAAAAAATAAAAAAATAGGGAGTAAAAAAATTACTAAAAAAATTAAAACAAAACCATAACTGCGGTAGGAAAACCATAGGATAAACTTCAGCCAAAAAAAAAAAAAAAGAGCAAGAGGGACACGACGGTGTGTTCTCCTGATGTACACGCGCTGTACACTATGCGTTCCGCGCCGTGCCACTTTGTACACATTCATGCGAGAACGTGTTCTGTGGATGTGGAGCGGCTTCGGTGCGGACGATTCTCTCTTCAAAATTCTCATTAAAAGGAAAAAAAAAATTGACAAAGGGTTAAAAAATAAAGGTGACAACAGTAGCGATAGCATCCATAGCAGTAATGGAAGCGATAGTAATCGTGCACATAAAATTGGTCATATGGTGTAAACGCGCAGCGCGCGCAAGGATTTGGAGAGCTCCTATGGGTCAAATGAACGGCGCACATATTTCACATAAACGCACCTGCAACATGTTAGCGGTACGCACTCGTGTCGCCTGATCCGAGGGATTCTCCAAACTTGTCTATGCCGCAATGTCTTCCTTCGATGCAACCTTGGGCGCATTTTTGCCAAGGGTTCAAAAGGGCTGCCATTTGCGAGACGTGGCGGTTGCGAATGTTGTGTAAGGATCGTTCATCTATCTATTTACCTATCCATTCTTCTTTTTTGCCATTTTTTATTTTTCCCCCCACCTTGCGTGCCGACAAATCACACATTCTGCAACGAGTTGCAACTCTTCGGCACCGAGGTGCTCAGAGCAACGCCGCTGCCCTCGCGGGGGAGAGACACTATGGGCTTAATAGACGTACATCTTGCCGCGGGTGGGTTACATGTACTGTTAAAAAAATAATAAAAGAGCTCATGCTCAGCTATCAACTTTTGACATGACGGTTCGGACAAAAACTTCAATGACTTAAAAATACAAGAAGAATACTGATTCAGTTGTGAAATAAAAAAGCAAGCGTTTCTCTCATCGTTTCCATCACCCACAGAGTAAATGAAACATATAACTGAATTGTTGCACAGGTAGGGGGCTAAAATTTCATTAATGATTTGATGAAATATAACTTTCTTCCAATCCTTAGGATCAATTAAAGAATTAATTAATCTGTCCCTTGCGGATATAATTCTTATATTGTTGAGAATAATATATGACCATACTAATGGAATAAATTTACGCGCTGAGTTAATTAACCACTCTAAGCTCGCATTGGTTACTATGACCAATTTTCCCTGTGTCAAACATAGACTCAACGTTTTAATTACAACTTCACTTAATTTAAAAAAGAATTGTCTTACGGATGCTGGGATGTTGTCATTCAAGCCTAGCTTCATCTTTACAGTTATCCAGCTAGTTGGCAATATCGTATCATCATAATCAAAAACGATTAATTTCTTGTATATATACGGTTTGCTATGTGTTCCGTTTTCGACTCGCATTATTTGGGTGTTGCTCGATCTGGTAATGTGTTCTTCACAGCAGTTTATGCCCGCTGTGTGCACGTGGCTGTTTTCATTCTGTGCATTTCTCATTCCTTTTATCTGCAAACTGTTCAAGTAGTTGTCGTAATTGATTTGTCCCCCTCCAGTTGGAAAGTTTCTCATGTTCTCCATTTCAGCCGTTTTCGGGCTTCTCTTTCAAAATAAATTTTTGTTCACTCGGAAAGGTGCGCGTATGTGCGTGCAGGTGCCTTTGCAAAGGAGTGCATACGGGGTCGGCCTCCACGTATTGTCATATGCCTCGTTTTTGCAAGAACAATGCTACTTTCACTCACGTGGGAGGGAGGCAAAGGGGAAGGGGCTCCTGCAAGTGCACCCTCCTCAACTTTTTAATTTTTTCTTTTCTTTTTTTTTTTTATTTGTTTGTTTATTTTTTTTTTGTCTCCCCCCAATCAGGTAGATACAAATACGTATAAATTTGTGTAGCCTTATTTATAGGACTGGTTGCTTACTTCGCTTCTGGCCCTTCTGCCAGGGCTTTTCGAATTTTCATTTGTTCTGTTAATTCAATTTGTGTTGCCTCAGTTTTGTTCTTACGAAGTGTGCGCAACAGGCGCAAACTGTGCTTATGTTACAAAAAAGATTTTAAAAAATAAGCAAAAGAAAAAAAGAAAAAATATATTTATTTTAATTCACTTGTTCACTACGCGTGGTGTTCTTTATAAAGAGGTGCTCATGGAAATTTCGTCCTCTTCCCGAGTTCACGTGTGAAACGCGCGGCGTAACACGCTATGTGTATCGTGTGAACTGCAAAGCGCACGGCGCAACGCTCTGGACACACGAATTCAAATTCCCCTCAAAGTTTCGACAAAGCGAATTTCCAAAGTGTTGTGCTCACAAAAGAAAGTCTAAAACAAAAATTAAAAAAATAAAAATAAAAAGGGATATATATGAGCAAAAAAAAAAAAAAAATTAAACAGATAACAAAGCGTGAACAGAAAATAAAAAATAGTGGACACGCATAACACAAACGTAACCGAAATTAAAAAAAAGGAAAATGTAAAAGAAAAAAAAATAAACAAATAAATTACTAACAACTTAACCAAATGGCTCTGTGTCAAAATGCCGACGCGGGAAGAAAACAAAAAGGTAAAACAAAAAAAAATGAAATGAAAAAAAAAAAAAAAATAAAAAATAAGGAAATTAAAAGGATCGTAACCAAAATGGCGGGAAGTAAAATGCACAAAAAAAAAAAAAAAAAAAACACAAGTTTAAGGTAAAAAAAAAAAAAAAAAAAAAGAGAAACTAAAATGCAGCCATTTGAAAACCTGAAAAGAAGTCAAGGGGGCACATCACATATAGAATAAAAACACATTCAAAGCGAAATGAAAAAAAAGGCCAAATAATTCGTGAACAACTATGCAACGACTGTCGCAAAAGGACAGAGGCGGGCGGGGGGAGCAGCTGGGCGCATGGGCAGCAAGTACAGACGTGTAAACGTACGCATGTGTATTTAAAAGGAGTACACAAAATGGGCATCCGCAGCGGTACACTTGTTCAGGGTGGCTATACGTTCGTCTAAGTGTGTATATAAATATGGATGTACGTTTGTTTATATGCGAAGCAGGGGTGCATGTTCTGCATGGGTGTGTAAATATATAATGCATTTGCGTATGTATTTGCGTATGCTCATGTGCCAACGCGCACGGGGAGTTTTCCCTTACAAATGCCTACACAACACGCAAAAAATCCACCCCCCGTGCATTCAATTAGTGTAAAAATAAATGCGTAACAAGTTAAGGAGGAAAACAGAATTTTCCAAATGGGAAGCAACTGCTATCGAAAGTGAGCAGCGAATTTTTTTTTCCAGCTGGTCATTTGTGAACAAGTGTAATGGTACAAAAATGGGCAGGAAAAAAAAAAAAAAAAAAATAATAATAATTATAGCAATAGTAGTTATAGCTAGCTATTTCCCGTTCATGTAAGTGTGCGATTTTTTTTTTTTTTTTTTTTTTTGTTCATACGTTTCCGCAAATTTGTACACACGCGTGCCTGAGCGTGAACGTACTAATTTGCGGAAACGTGGGCAGACGTACCTACCCACTGGCGCGAAAGTGCGAACATATAAGTGAACAGACAAATGAGCAGTCAAATTAACAGATAAAATAACAGATAATTGAATAAATATGCTTACAGCTACTTTTTCGTGTTTGTAATTTTTATACCACGGCTAAGGCTGTCCAAAACTGCTCGCCGCCGCCTCGCATAAAAGGCGCACATTACGTCTTTATACGTGAACACGCAAAGTTCTGAGGCACGTATAAGAAGGCTGTTGCAAACCACGCGAAGTGAAAAAAGGAAAATTTTAATAAGGAGGAGAAGCTGTACAACGGAATACCCACTTAAGCGCCACAATTTTAACTACCTGTATGCAAATCTGTTCGTCTGGCAATTCATGATGCAACACTTCGTCAACAGGACGGCATGAAAAATACAAATATTCTTTCTGTATATACATATGAACAGCGCTGAATGCTGCGCTTCCTGCGATGTGAAGGACGTGGCACTTTCGCTATTTGGCAAAATTTGAACATGCTGAATTTCTTAATTTGCTCATTCGGCGCTTTGAATGTTGCAATTAATTGTTGGCGAGGGGTGAAGTGAAAAGGCCTCCAAAAGAACGAACGGTTTGGAAAAAATCTTCACCATAACCGAAGCGTAAAATAAAAGCTAAAAAGAAAATCCAAAGTGACAACCGCAAAAATGACAAATTGCGAAAGTGCAGAATGCCCAAAGGAAAAAAATGCGCTGCACACAAAAATTCGTTTCTTCTTTTTTTTGGCCACATCCAACATGCCACTTCTTAAGGCAATTAACTTCACACTTTCCATTCAACCAACTTGGGTATATGCCCCACTTCCTGCACAAGCATATAATTGCAATTATTCACGAGTGTATACTTCAACACACCGCGTTTGGCTAGTTTCCCATTCTGTAGACAAAGCTTAAAGGCGACAAAATTGAAAAAAGAGTAAATCGAGGGGTGGGGTGATTACCCTTATGTAATAGCAGGACTAGCAGGTGGTCTGCTTGGCCATGTTAGCGCGTGCTCCAATTTGGTGGCGCAAAGCAGTTGACAAAAGTTTTATCTCTCAGCGATTTTTATGCACGTGCATAATTCCCGAAGTGTTATATGTTTAATTCCAAATCGGTGTCTTCTCATGCGAAAGGGAGAACGTTTACAACAATTGCCTCGCATTTACAAAAGTTGCCGCACATATACATAAGCCACGGGGTGAGAAAAAAAAAAGAAGAAAACTTGTTAAGTACCTTCTTTTTTCCTAATTCTTTTTTTTTTTTTTTTTTTTGCCCTGAATGTATTACCAATAAACCATATCCCTTGACAAATATTTACATAAAAAAGGAGAATCAACAAAAAGGGGGGAAAATAAAAATGGAAATGAAGAACAAATTTAAAATTTCACCGGTACACTCAACACAGTTGCAACGGTTTACGCATTTGGTCGAAGGGCCTTAACATAAACGCGGTGCCTACGCGTGAGCCAATTGTGCATGCATTAGATATATATGAATGACGCCATTCCTAATTATTGACAGTTCTGGCAAGTTCTAATTATAACGGATAATAAAAAAAAAAACGAATCTGCTTATTAAGCGCATTTCGAGCATGTGTATGTCAGAAGAAGCAAAAAAGGCATTGTTTCCTTTTTTTTCACTTTTACTTTTGTAAGTGCCCTGCACGCGATAGTTCATCCTGGCCGTAGCGTGTGTTAAGAGGCGAAATGCAAAAGAAGTCGATGAAAAAGCGGAACGGCACAACGAATTCGTGAGCAGATGGGTTGACCAACGGGCGATTCATCGAAGGGTGCGGCATACAAAGCAGCGAAGGAGCCAACAGGGAGGATAGGATACGATGCCGCTTCGAAACTGCATCATGCCCGTAGCGTGAATTCTACGTCTCCCTTTTTCTTCGCCTAAGGCAGCGCAGCAACGCAGTTTTTGCTTCCCCCAATCGTTCTGCATTCTTAAGGAGGCTCGACAAGGCGTAACCAGAAGGCAATCGAGTTGAGGCACGCACGTTCGATTCGAAGCGGCTTGGATATATATAAATTTTTTTATTGTTTATTTGCCTACCTGCTTATATTTACTTCCATGGTGAGAAAGGAACAAATATGCGCTAAGCAGGTTTCCATCGGTTATGCAAACAGCTGAGCGTGACGGGTGGGCCTTTGCACATATTCCTCAAGAGGGGAGGTGTGGTGAGGAAAGCCGCATCGGAGCTGCGGGTGGAAATTTGCCCAGACACACAGGTCTGCGTAAGTATGCTTACATATATACCACACCCCTCTTACGCTCTTCGCACGGGGGTGTACATTGGTAGATACGCTCGCATTCACACACACCACACATACCGCATACACACCGCACGCACGTCCAATCATGTTAAGACAAGTGCAATTGCTCATCCTGTTGATGGTTGCCTCGAAGGAAGCCACCGTACTGGTAAACTCAAGGAGGATAAGCCACCTGCATTCCAAACTGAACGAAAATATTCTCTACTTCAACAAGTGTCCTTCGTCCAATGTGTGGCACCACAAAAGATATAACCCACACCATGCCTACATAAAGCAACCGCTCTTTCACATACATCAGAGAAAAATTAATTACCTGAAAAATGGCAATAGCATATATTCCAAATATTACAATAACGAGCCTGTTTACAACACATACAATCCAATTTTAAATTATGAGGTACTCGATTTGGTGAAGGTATTCGGGAGGTTAGCTGAGCATGGGAAGTACGAGTCCCTCAACATTGCCGTTGATGTGGGCGTAGACGAACAGGAAACACTGAATGACCCAGATGGGAAAAATCGTCAGACAAAAAGAAATAACTCCTGGACAAATAAACTTCTGTCCATTTTTAAATTTAAAAATTTTTATGAGCATGACAAAAGAGCATACTGGTACAGGCATTTCTCACAGCAGGGGAAAATGAATTTTTCAGATTTCAAAAAATACTTATTACTACTAAAATTTAAATGGCCGAAAGATTCCCTCTTCCCAACGTACAATATCTTCTTGTTCGAAAAAGGGTTAAGTAAAAATGTGGACTCCCCACTGATACGAAGCAAAGTGGAAAATTACATACAGCGGCAAGAAATTAACGAAAATTTGCTGAAAGCTTGCTTTTTCTGCTTTTCAGAAGGAAAAGAATACATAACTGCGCAGGATATATTAAATACCTTTATTGGGTGGAAAAGGAAAGGGGATAAAAATGAAAGGAAAGAGGGTAATAACAATTTCTTTTCCTTTTTTAAGAAAGCCAAGCCGGAGGAGGACTCCATTGATTGGTTCACCTTCAAAAATAAAATCGACGCATGTACGATTAGGATGCACGAAGGGATAAAGTAAACTTACCCCATCGTCCCCCACGGAGTGGCAACCTCTGTGATGAACTATTTTTTATGGTGGAATGGTGTGAACTACACAGATGTGCTAAACGAGGGGTGGTCTACTTATGCCATGTTATGTGATTCCCTTATTGGTGTAAATTACTCACAAGGGGGGAGAAGCAAATTCCAAGGTGAAGAATTCCTTTCCCGTTATTTATGAACATGCCCCACACATGACCAGTGGTACACATCCCTGATGTCTTCACTCCTCGAGAGTAAACTTCTCAGTTAAGTAATTCATGTGGTAGTGACACACACACAAGTGTGTACTCCCCCCTGTTTTTATATAAACGTCACTTCTGCATATTGACCAAATATTTTCACCAAAGGGTATGGTGATGCCCTTCTTACGATTCTCTTCTGTTGACCTTTCTTTGCATGCGATTTTATCCCCCCCAAGATGTGTCAATTTTTTCGTAATTTTTTCGTACACCCCGTTGTGCAACTTTGGCGCCATTTGACCCGTGCTGCATCAGCCAGCCTTTACCACGTAATTGGACAGTTAAAATAAAACGTCGTCATAGGGAAAGTATCCTAACCACCCAAACGTGGTATCCCCTCACGTCGCCATAAGAAAGGATGAAAATGGAAGGAGAAACGGGGGAAGGATAAAATGCTAACACATCGCGAATACTCATAGCGGGAATGATTCTTCCTCCCCCATCAAATTAACTTTTTTAAAAAAAAAATTAACATCATTTTTAGTGCTACATTGGAATGCTCTAAGCACTGCCGGAAGTGGCCGTTAAGTCAGCAAAACAGCGGAGTGATAAGAGGATGTGCATTCAAAAAAAAAAGGGGGAAACGCGGTTACGGTTACGTGTGTAAACGTGGCACGGGGAAACTCCTACATGTTTAAAAAAAAACGCCACATTTACAACGCACGGGAAATGAAACAATAAAAATGGCTGTTGCGATTGGATAAAAATGGGAAAGAAAAAGGAAGAAAATGGGAAGATGGACATAGACGGAGAGCAAGTCGCCATTAAAATGCTCCGCAGTACAGAATTACGAAAAAGAGAGTAACACAGAACGCACATGTGTACGCATGTGCGATTATCTGCAAATCATTAAAACATGTGGCATCTCCCCTGAGCGGGGAGGCTGCTTCGGTGACAAGGGCAGAGCGACAAACAAAAAGGCACCGGTAGACATATAAATGAGCTTCAATTGGTGTAACTGTGGTAGCGGCTTCGTGCATTCCTGGCATGCTCCGCAAAAAAGGGCGGAAAAACTAAACAAGCAGAGGGAACACGCACACGCTGACACAGGCGTGCATGTGCCGAGGCACCCGCTCAGAAGCGCCGGTTCTCCAGCCTCTTCTGGTTATTCTTATACGACGGGGTGTACTGGAAGTTCTTCTTCGTGAGGCGCAGAATGGACGAGCCAAACATATATATCGACCCGAAATTCTCTAACCATACTGTTTTGTATAACGAGTGGGAACCCACCTTGGTGTTAATAACAACTTCTGTCCACACAGACGTTTTAAAATCGTAAAAAAATAAATCGTTCTTTGGTAAAGAGGAACTCTTGCACTCTCCACCAATTACGAACATATAGTCATTAATGATGACGCACCCATGTCGGTACCTCTTCTCTGGTATGCTTCCTTTTGCCATAATTTCAAAGCATCTATTAGACTCAATATTGTAAAGGAATAAATTGTCGCAAAATTTGAGGTTTATTTTGTTCCTATTAAAGCTGTAGTAACTGATGCCTCCAAATATGTACAGATTATTTTTATAATACACGCAGGAATGCCCTGCTCTTTTTCCAAGCCAGGGGATTCTTCGTATCTTCACTCCGTTCGCTATAAGGTTACAGATATATTTGCACTTCTTCCCCTGCAGGCAGTCTTTACAGGGTGGGTCATTACGCTCATGGTAGATGTTAGTGCGTGTCTGTTGGGGGCTCTCCACGGGAGTACTTTCACCGTGCATACCTGCACACTTTGCATTTTTAGCTTTTCCACCCGTGGCTTCTTCACAAGTGTCAAAAATGAGGCTGTACAAATCTGAACAAGTGTCGTCCGCCTCTTCCCCCCCCTTCTTTGGAACTTCCCTTTGGTCCCCACTGATCGGATGCCTATCCCAAGATTCCCCCTTCGCGTGGCCAAACGAATTACTATGCCTCTCCGCAGTGGACGTAGCAACGGTAGCTATACTATCCACCGTGTCTACATTGCGGCGCAGACTGTCCTGATTTATCGCTCCTCCATCCATCTTAACCTTACTCGACTGAGTCGTGTTATCATTGCTAAACGCATCATTCGACGTTAGTAGAAAAAAACTGTCGTTAAAACATTCTTCTGCGTTTCTGGTGTCGTTTTCAAGCGCGATTTCGTTTTGTAAACCAACGGGGGAGGCAGTATCACCCGGTTTAAAATAAAGAATGTTGCCGTTATCGCTTCTGTTCGCGGCGGACTCATCTAAGTGGGTACGTAGAAGAGAATTGTCCTGACGTGCCTGCTCTGGGTTTGACCGCTCCTCAGGGGCACACCCATCTTCATCACTCCTATACTGGTACAACTCCATCCACCTGTTTCGGTAAAAATCGTAAACGTACAAATCGTTGTAAATAATATCGACATACTCATTGGCCCTTTTGACGGTGCTTCCTTTACCCCCGAAGAGGTAAATCAAAGAGTAGCAACTCTCGTTGACGCTGCAGATGGAGAAGAAATCTCGCGCCTTTATCAGCCTCTTCATTTTTTTAAAAGGATTTTTCTCATCATTCGGAAAAAGCTCAGAAAAATCGCACAATTCGGAAAGTTCGGAAAATTCGAAAAATTCGGAAATTCCACTGACGTACTCGTCAAGGTGGCTACGTTGGCTGTCGTCATCGTTGCTTCGACGGTGGCCATTCTGGATATGTGCACTCTCCACGGTACCGGCTTGGTCACTACACATTGTTTGCTCCACAGATGAAACGGTAGTGTTCGTCTGGTTCGGCCTGTTTGGCGCTTCCTGCAGGGAAGAGGATCCGCCGGGCTTTGCATCCCAACTGGAGGGCTGCCCCATGCGGTTCATCTCATCGTCATTGGCATGTTCCTGCTCATTCCGCTCCGTCTGATCCCCCCTCAACCCCCGCAACAGCTCCGCAAAATCAGCGAAGTTACTCTGCGCTGACTCCACCACAATGGTCCCAAAGAGGGTATTCATATTAAGCATATTGACTTTACAAAAATTCATAAAATGACAATTACTACTAATTATAAAAATACAATTATTGAGGTAAACCACATCTGTGTAGTTCATAAAAGAAATATTGCTCAGATGATGGAAGTTTCCTTCGATAGTTTGTTCTGGTCTGTTCTTCATATAAAAATTTGTCAACTCCAAGTTGCTATTTTTATTCACAGACATTTCTTCACATATGTTTAAAAATATGTACCACACGTTATTATATGGGGTGTACAAATATATGCATTTTTTAATTTTGTCGAAAATGTAAATGTTGTCATTGAGGACACAGACTCCATCGCATCTGTTTTTATACACCTTCGAGTCAAACCCAATGTTGTGAACATTAAATTCGTAATTTTGGTTTTTCTTCCCCTGGTCGTCTTCCCTGCTGGCGATGTTCTTCGCTTGGTCCATCCGATCGCTCTGCGCTCTGGTCATACCCACCTCTGACCTAACCGATGACCTAACCACTGGCCCAATCATTTTCACCACGGGAGAGCGCTCCTCCCTGCCCTTTTTCCTGTGACCCGTACTCACATTATTCCTGTCACCCTGCATCAACGTCCTCGAGGACGACTTGGACGAGCAGCTATGGTTGCTGTATCCATTACTAATATCGACAAAGTTACTTATTAAATTTTCATTCTCTATGTTGTTGTAATTGTACGCATTAATGTTTCGGTTGTATATGCTCTTGCTCTTATTGTAAAGGTAGTTAATAATATTCATGGCTTACATCTTTCGGTCACTAAATGGAGGGTCCTCTACTGGGGGGATTTCTACTGGGGAGTTGTCTAGTGGAAGATTTTCTATTGAAACTTCTGGACAGGCTCATGCAGCGTGGGTGGGTGTGGTGCAGACCTGTTCGTCGGGGCATCATAATACATGCACGTGAATATGTCCCCTTTCACTTTTAAGAATTTTTTTTCTTTTTTTTTTCCTTTATCAAAAATGAGCTCTTCGAGGATGTGTTTATGGCCTGCTCGGTACAATTTATCTGTTAGGGGGATGTGTCCTTCGGGCAGCCTCTCCTATCGTAGGATCCCTCCTGCAGGACGTGTTGGTCGTTCACCTGGCGGAGGACAATTCAAATGGGAACCAACGGAACGCGGAAAATCTGCTGCGAATGTACGAGTGGGGTCTCCAAACAGCAGGGGTACCAGCAAAGATTCACCACAATAAAAAAACGGAAAACAGAATAAAGTAAAACAAAACGAAGGAAAATGACACGGAATAAACACAACGTAAGCGCTCGGTGGTCCCCGCAAAATACATTCACACCTGCCTGTTCAGGTATACACAAACTTTTAAAAACTTTTAATTTGTACGCAAAAAAAAAAAAAAAAAAAAAAAAAAAAAAGGAAACAAAAATCTAGGAGGCCACCTAGGTCCAGCAACAAGCTGTTATTATCAGATAACGATTAGCGTTACTTCGGATTCATCAAATGCTCATTCTAATGTGTTTAGCGGCACGGTTTTATGTAGCTCCCCGCCTGTGCAATTGTCACGCATTAATTTGCTCACATGTACCCTTGCTTCTTAATCCCATTTATTCGTGAACGAAAGGGAAAAATTAAAATGGGCACGCCAAATTGGGGAGGCAATTAAAGTAGCAATTGAGGAAGCAAAATTGGGAGGCAAGTTCAGGGGGGCCACATAATGACGCATAATGAAAAGCGTTGAGGCGACAAAACCTTGGGGCTTTAACAAAACTGGATTACCAAAACGGGGGATATACATACCGCACTAATTGTTGCACGTGCATGTAAATTAGGGGGCACAATATTTTGCCGGAATGGGGAAAATTCCCTTCCTCGTTCCGCTGCAACTCTGTATGTTCGCGCAAAAATTCAAACCGCGAAGCAGTGGAAACCCCGCAACTGCACAGGCTTCCAGTTATGAGCTTTCATCTATGAACTACAAGCCATACAACTATGAGAGTTCCCAATATTGTGTATGCTTCCCCTTTGGCAATTTTTATGCCAATATGCCATGTGTATGCACGATGGACTGCTGTGCCTTTTACTGCACGCCGACACATATACCTGTGGCATATGCAGGTGCGGGGTGAACCCAAGATTGGTAATCATCTCTTAAATGTTCCACCTTCGTGACGGCTAAATAAAACGAACATTTGTTGGTACACCCATTTTGGGAACAACAATTTTTTTAAGTGACCCTACAGGTTGAAACCCTCAGTTGGTCTGGCTAACTTGACCCTTTTTTTTTTCTTTTTCATCCATTTTGGCTGTTTTGACCGCATCGGTGCGATCTTTCGTAAAACATTTTTACATCGGCGAATTGGACATACCAAGAGGGGAACGCGTATAGCCCTTTTTTCTCAAATGGAAAAGGTCACAAACATGCGGATGTATATAAAGCGGTACCGCTATACAACTGTGTGTGCATGCCATGTTGACCCACCGTGCCAGACAAAGGATGCTAACCGAATGTGTCACCCTTGTTAGACTTCCTTCGTTTCTTCCCCGCCTTTTTCACCTTTCCGCGTGAGAGTTTATCAAAAGTTTGTGGCCACACCATATAGGTAAGTCAGCCAAATATGTACCACTTGGCTGAAACGCAACACATTTTAAGGTTAACCAGGATGCTCAACTTAGTATGGATCTCGCTCCTATTCCATTCTGCTCCGAACACTTTCATATAGAAAAATCGAACCCTATGAGGTTTTACAAAACAGCGCATTGGTATAATCAAAAGTTAGAAATAACTCCTATCGTTAATTGGGCACGTTAAAAGTACGGAGCAAAAAAAAAAAAAAAAATTCACATAAGTTGTGCGACAAAATACAGAACAGTTTCACCGTGCGGCTATACGTAAGATAGTATATATTACATCGTACTCAAGGTAGAAGCACCCCACAGAGAATTAATTTTTTTCCATTAGCAACATACTTAATTGTGCTCGTCGCTGGTGTTGTTGGCCAAAGAATTTTTTCTTTTTTTTTCAAATTGTTAAATAAACAATTGGGGGGAGTGGCCAAAGCGCACTCGCAAAAGTTGCACAACAGGTTTGCACCGCGCGGATTGATAGGTATAAAAATATGCATGTATACATTTTAGGGGCTTTCACATGCGCGCATGTAGTAGTACGCACATACGTAAATATTATTTGCAGATGCCGATTGGGCAGGGGTGCTTTCATGTGCAGCAGTATGCGAGATATACACCAACGCAGCGCTCCAGCACGACTACGAACAGCCGACTGGCTGGCCTGCATGAAATATGTACCTCAACAAAATAAATGCATTTGTACATATACTATATGCAATTATATGTTACACCTTAAATGGCAAAAATGCCAGGTCAAAGAATTATTCTGTTAAACAACTAGCCAAATTTTTCCTCTCATATAAATTGATTTGCTTCCCCCGCTGCATGTCAAATGAAAAAAAAAAACAAAAAAAATAATATTTTCTTTTCGTCACCCTGAAGCACTACTGTAGCCAACGGCAAAAAGCCATTTTCTTCTTCGCAATCCAAATGTCAACCGCGCAAGATTGAATTGACGCGAATAAAAAAGTAAACACGCCCAAAAGAAAAAAAAAAAAAAAAACGACCGAATAGGCTTACATATGCGCAAATAAATTAACCTCCACATGTACATATACACCAAAAACATATGCGCGCGCAAGTGCATGGCTATTCGGTTCGCCCCCACGATCTGCGTCCATATATGCAGTCGCCCCGCTATAACAGAATAGCTGTACAGAAAAATTCTACGCAAAGAGGGATTGGCAACGGGGGGCAAATTGAAGCAAAGCAGACTAACAGACCTCAAAGTTGGCAAACCCAACAGGCGTAAAAATTTGTCACTCCTCACGAACGTAACTACAACGAAAAGAACGTCAAACTTTCACAAAAAAAAAAATAAAAATAAAACACAAATCGATGCAATCTGCATGAATAAATCCCTCCCCCCTCCTTTCTTTTTTTTTTAACACTTTCACATTTTGCAAAAATGCTGCGAAAAAATTAGGAAGAATTTTTTGTAATATAAAAAGTTGTTCATGAACTTAAAAATATTTTTATGCTATCCAACCTATGTGACCAATTTGAATACAAGTTTGAAAGAAAATTGTTTGTTGATTAACTCTGCATGCGTATTTCGTTTTTTAACCGTTTCGCATTACCATTATACAAATATATATATTCCCTCGCGACATTGAACACCCCCATTCTTAGATAATACACGCCTGGAATATATATCACTTTGCGGCCAGTTGTCCACGTAGGTGTATGTACTTGTATGAATGTGTTTTTGCGTAGGCTTATAGTCATTCGCACGCGCATATAAACATATATACGTGTATATTTACATACAACAACTTCGCTACGACAAGCGGCTACACAGAAAAAAAAAAAAAAAAAAAAAAAAAGAACTCCGCTTTTACATTCATCTCCGTTGCTAAGTCGTAAAGTAGAAAATTTTATCATTTTTTTCTGTATTTATTCTTTTTGTTTTTTTTTTCCAAACTTTCATAACACACATAGGTGTTCTTTATTCATGTCGGCTGACCCACAATTTTACACAAAAGTATTTTATTTTTATTATTTTTTTTTTTTGTATAATTTTTCGTACCATAGAGCAATAGCAACATTGCCAAACACACACGTACATGTTAATATGCCCGCATAGAAATATCACACGCATGTTCAAACATTGCGTACATGACAGTGTTATATAAAAGTGTGCATGCTACACGCTTACGTGGGCCTCACCCATTGTCTGTTCCCCAAGGCATGTGTAGAAGACTGCTAACATTATAACACGCGTAATCATGCTATCCTGCTTGGGAGCAACCAAATGGACGCCTTTTTAAGCACCTGCACGGCAGTCCATTTGTCATACACACAAGCAATTCCCTCCTTACATACGTACATGTACGCACGTACGCGCGTGTGCTATGGTAGCAGCTGATTGGTTCGCACTTGCAGCCGGTGATTGGATGAATTGCTACATTCTAAGGGAATAAATGCGTAAATGTTAAGCGTGTCGGTTGTTTGACGTGCTGCATTCCACTGTGCAAGCGGAGGGACGCATCTTTGTAGTTGGCAGCTATGCAACTTGTTTGCCTCCGGGTTGACGCCGTTCCCTTTGTGGATATTTTAACTTTTTTTTTTTTTCTTTTTTTTTGCCCCCGTGCCACATTGCCTGTGTTCACTGGCGTAAATGTACATGTGCTTTTTTTCACAATTATACGTACACGCCTTGGTGAGAAAACTATTTTTGTCCCTTCACCTTAAAATTGCATGCAAATGGGCCAATGGGCGCATGTGTACACGTATGTGAAGGTATCCATATATGCGCACATACATACCATAAATGTAAATGTGTTTTATATTCCTTGCGTAATTATGTAATGCTCATTCACATACGTACAAATGTTTAATTTTTTTTTTTTTTTTTTCCCTGTTGTGCCCGGCTCCGTGAAACTACATAAATTAAAATTATTTTTTTTTTTCCCCCACCATCAAGATCACCAAGTTGAGGTAAACCAAAACAAAGAGTACGCGTACAAACAAGCGAATGTAACATACCATATACTATCCATGTGAGGCAAAGAAATAACGTCGCTTCCTACGTCATGTTAGGAATTTTTTTTCTGCCCCTTGTAGTCATGTCATTAATCTACACTCGTTAAGCCGTCGCTTACACAGTGCAGAAGCTGCAAAGAAAACACGCTGTGCGTATTTCCCGTGCTGTACGCTTACCGCTACCTGTGCATCTTTTGGCCCCACTTGCATGTTGGGTTTTCCTACATGTACGTGGTGCACATATGTGTAACGCGAGTGCATGTGAATTTATGAAACGTATGTCATGTGTTCGTGCAGCTTTATGGCCGTGCAAATTGGCCCCGTCGTTAATTGGTCCCCACCTTTCAATTAAGTGCCCCGTTGGAGCGGACATACCATGTGTACAAATTTTTATTTTTAAGAAAGTGAATTTAGCGAGAAAAAGAAAAATTTAAATTCGCGCAAAAGAGAAGTTTATTGTGTTACTGAATTGTGTTGAACTGAAATTAACATTAACTGCATCGAAATTAACCAAGGCATTTATTTCTGCATTTTTCACGTTTCACATGTTTTCTTGTTTCACAACTTTTACACTTTTTTGCAAGTTTTACAATTTTTACGCACTTTACATGACTTACACGTTTTGCACATTTTACAATTTCGCCTTTTCTTCCCCTTGCCTTTCCCCCACTGTGTGACTCCTCACGCCATACCTGTGCACCTTCGTTTCCATATACTCTATCGTTCCCCCACACCATTTTTCTTTAACGCGCCATTTTACAGCACGCTGTTTTTACCTTTTCTTCACGCAAACCTCACTTGCGACCTCTGATGAACGAGTACCAGAGGAGAAGAGGACAATAATTATATGAGATGAGGAGCTTTACCTTTACCCCCAGTAGTTACATTTGCATTTCCAACCGTTAATGATAAGCATATTCAAAATAAGGGGCGGTTGAAAAAAGAGAAAACGGCTAAAGGGTTCCTCGTTGAAAGGAAGAGAAAACGCATATACGTACACATATACATATACATACATATATATACCTGTGCCTACATTTATGTACTTTCCTTAGGCACATGTTTGTGCGCGCTTGATTGGAACCCCAGTCTATGCATGTGCCATATGCACAAACAAATATGTTAAGCCTGCTCTTCCAATTCACGTACTCATTACGTATTCTTGAGTGTGCATAAGCCTGTGAGAGAGTGTCCCTACCACGTACACTTTTCGCAGCACATACAGACGTAGTATATCCGCCTACGTGCATATCGTCGTACATGCGTACATGGACGCGTACGCCATTATACTCTTGTCGCTTTTTTCGCGTACACGCAGACAGATATACTTTATATGCATGCGTGGGTATATAAAAATACATGCATCGTGAACTTACATGAATTTAACGCGTATACTCCCAAGGGAATGAAAGCAAAAGAAAAAAAAAAAAAAATGCGGATTTTCGCTATTACGTACGCAAAAAATATTTTTTTATTTTATTTTTAATGTGAGGGAGGGAAAATGTTTAATTCTTGAGAAGAATTAAATGTATGTATATATGTATGTATCTATTTATGTGTTAATGTATGTAAAGTATACCATCTCGTATTCTTCTCTTAGCGTTTCGCTTTATTTTCCTTCCCCCCCGCATATTTCATTTTTCCTTTGCTCTCCCTTTTTTTGTAAATCGCCCATTTCTCACAACAGCGCATACCTTTTAAGGCGAAATTTTTAAAAGAAAATTGCCAAGCATAAGTTTTTTCTTTTAAGCCCATCTGCAGGGGTGCCACTGTTGCGTCCTCGAAAAAAAACGAGTGAAGAAGAGCATAGCCTGCTAGAGCCAACTCGTGGAGCCTTCATTCACGTTTATGAGATATATATGCACGTGCCTGTTTACACCAGTGCATATCAGCATAAGTCGCTACTTACCTGTACATACCAGTGCCTACCTGTAACCATCTGGTCATAGCAGTCCATGCTTGCACGAGTGGGAGAGAAACCAAGCAGATTGATTACCCGTTGCAGACGAATGCATGACCTGTGATGTATACCTTACACGGATTTATATACATACAGCATTGAGATCCTACAATTATGTGTAAATGCATGGCTACGTGAATGCATTCTTAGCATAAGTGTAGAAGAAAATCTATGCCATAAGAGTGCCTGCCTTTAAACCCATCTTGAAGTACATTCTCACGCGCATAACACGGGCGCGCTGACTTTTTCCCCTCAATTGCGGTACTCCATCCACTTCCTGCATTTTTCTCCCTCGCGTTATGCGTATGCATGCGAGAGGCGCACTCCGCCTGCGTAAATAAACTGCGTACCCTGGTTACCTGCCTTAAGTGCGTACCTTAAGGTAGCCCTCCACAACACGCACCAATACGCACGTCCACTGCACTTAGCACGCCCCCTGGTCGTAAACCCAATTAGTAGAATTCATCCCAGGAGGCAAATGCGCATGCGAAGTGCGAATGTAAATGCATACGTGCTTAACGTGCTAGCTATACATACGAATACGCGTGTTCTCCATACTTGCTTACCGTTGCACTACGGGCACGAACAGACGTGCATTTTCGCACCAAGCGTATGTGCCCGTAAGGAGAACACGTCCCATGCACACAACCCATCCAAGGTACATCTGTACACGAATGAATAACTACAAAAAATGAATGAGTCGAATAACAAAGGAAGAACCCGACGACGTAGAAGTAACAACAACGGAAGCAACAGTGAGGATAGCGAAGAGAATAACTTCATCGTGAATGACGATGGTATGTTCATCGACGATAATGAGTCGTTAGAGGATGAATGTACAACTCCAAAGGATGATGAAGATAGTGTAAACTCCAGAAGAAAGAGAACAGATAGATTAAATAAAAAGGAAAATAAAAATATGGCTAGCGAGAGAGGAGAGTCCAACAATGGTAGCGGTAGCTTGCGCCGCAGCGTCAACAATCCGCATGGGCAACAACAGGCCCACGAGCAGTACAGTAGTAGACACCCTGAAGGCAGCAATTCCAGCATACTCATAAATGGCGCTCCGTCGGAGGGCGCAATGCTGGATAGCAGCCTCCAAAATAGCAACATGCCCAATGGCACAACGCAGGGCATCACAAACAACATCAGAAACGGGCTCTTCGTTTTCAACGGAGACAACATCCTTGGTGGCAATGACGGCACCGGGAACAGTGGTACGCTCGGCGTGAACCAAGATCCACTGGACGGCGTAGCCGCAAGTGTAGCGTTAAATGTGGGCGCAAACGCAATCTCCAACATAGCGGCCAACGTGCACGAGTGTGAAGGAATAAAGAACGATCCCTTGAGCCACATCCACGGGGGCGAAAGGGACAACGTGTTCGTGAACGGATCGAGCAACTACTTCGTTCAAAACGGAGTGCACGCCGAAAGTAATCACGCAGACGAAGTGAGGGATGCGTGGGATGACCCGATGGAGGAGCAACAGCATCAGGAGGATGAAGAAGAACAACAACAAGAACAACAGTCGAACCAGTATGAAGAACTAAGCCGAGAAAATCAGGCCAACGCACTGATGCAAGGAGTTGAGTTGAGCGAAGTCAGGGCAAGAGAAAATATTAAAAAGAAGGACGACGAAGTGGAAAGGAATATGTTGCACATGGTGGAGAACGGTCCGATAAATGACGAATTAGTAGTAGCATCAATCCTCAACCATGAGAATGAGCTCGAGTCTGAATCCCATGTTAATACATTAAGTGGTGCAGTAGGAAGAATATCTACAGGAGATTCTTCCATCCCTGGGGTAGGAGCACAAGGGTCACCAGTAGCTCTTCCCACAGGAGGACTAACAGTCGAAAGTTTCATACAGTGTTTGAAAAGAGAACTCACCTGTCCAATATGTTTGGATTATTTCTACCTACCCGTAACGATGAACTGTGGACACACCTTTTGCCGATACTGCATAGGGCATAACAAACTGAATGGTAAAAATTGCCCCCTCTGTAGACAAGCTTTAGGACACACAGTATGCATCAATACCATTATATCAAACTTAGTACGCATATATAATCTGAGAAGAAAATCCATTAAGGTATACAAATCTATCGAAATAGTGAACACAGTGGATGAAATATGGTGGAACGAAAATTTCATTAAACCCCAAGTTAGTGTTCCTTTATTTTTACGTATATTTCTCAACGATATGATTTCTGTGCCTGTCTTTTTTGACGACCTGACTGCCTGTATTGTCGACTTTTTCACGGTCAATAATCTGTGGTCCAAGGCCAAGTGGGTATTCAACATAAATGACTGTAAAATATTCAGTGAGCTCATCGGCTACGATAAGGACAATAAGGAAGTCACGAACGACAGGTTACATGCATGGGTGGAAAACTATATAACGCAGAACCCATCCATGTGTATTAGAAAAGATGAGAAGATTATTTTAAAAATTATTCAGGATAGAACCCATAAAATTGATAGCCAATTTTTCGATTCCTCTGCATTGCCGAATAGATTGCCGTGGGATGGAGGGAGACATGTTAAGAGCTTAATCCATATGCCCCATTCGTCCGTCTCGTTGTCTCACCTCATATTTGTAAAGGCAGAAAACAACAACCTTGGTGTAGTCGATTGTGGGTCCACTATTGGCACCATGATCAAGGTTAACAATAACCACGTACTGAAAGAAGGGGATATTATCCATATAGGAGACCGACTTGAAGTTACCGTCTCTATTGATAAGAACACCGCAGGTATGCCTTACAAAGGATACGTGTGGGATAAGAAGTCTAATAAAGTGCTCGACAGACACGAGTTAAACGAGCTCATGAAGGAGAAGGGGAAGGAAGGAGCGGAAGAAGCAGCAGGAACAGCAGGAACAGCAGGAACAGCAGGAACAGCAGGACCAGCACTTGATAAGGAGAATGAAGATGACGCTGAACAGAGAGACGAAGCGGCACCTGAATCGAGAGTCGACCCGTCTGCGGAACGTCTCCAAGAAGGAATCTCTGAACAGGCCGCAGAGCGAGGGGCCGATGCACAGGACTCCGCCAACAACATGGGCGAAGATGACCTGCCTTCATATTGTGAAAACATTGAATCAAACTTACTAATTAAATTCGACTTTGGTACCGTAAAAGATGAAGTCACTTTAAAAACAGAGTATATCGACCCCAAGGGAGTAGTCCTAGGAAGAGGTCCCTATGCACAGTCCAGTTATAAAAAACTGTCTGTTACAAATTCGAATGGTTATGTATCTAGGGAGCATTGCTTAATATACTATGATGGAACTAAGCCCGTTGGAGAAAGGTGGCTTTTGAGAGATACTAGTACCTTGGGAACGTTCTTAAAAATCCCTCCCTTTTCTGAACCCGTCCCTTTACCGGTGGGTTCTATTTTTAAAGCCGGCCAATGTAAAATTGAAGTTTGTTCTCGTGACAGTGCGCAATTTTCACAACACCCTGCCAGGTCCATTTCGCTACTCAACTCGAATAACCGACCGAACATGGGCCCACCCAACCCGGACGATAATAGAAACAACGACAATGGAAATGGGAACCCGAGCAGTCAGAACAATTCTGGTGGAGGCCAAGGAAGTGGAAGTGGCGCAAGCGGCGGTGCAGGAAGTGGAAGCGGTAGTGGTGAAGGCAATGAAAGAGCAAATGGCAGACAAAGCCGTGGAGGCAACCATCACAACAGTGGAAGAAACAACTACCGTAATAATCAGGCAAACCTTGGAGGCACGAATCACAACCTCATGTTTGCTAGATGCGAAGGAAGAATACAGCCTAGTAGTAATAACATCAGTAGTGTAGAGAGCTTGCGAAGATACAACTATCGGGAGCAGTACCACCAGCAGCACCACCACAACCACCCCTTTGATGAAAATAATGGAGGAGGCGCTTATTGGATATTTAATGGAAGTGCTCTGCAGAATTATCGAAGGAGTCCAAGGTCCTATCATATCCCCAACAGTGGTAACTTTGTTAATTTGGCTAACCGAATAACAATGACAGGGAACAATCCTCATTCTAGTGGCGGCAGTAACGGAGCGTGCTTGAATACACAGGGTGCGCACCAACAACAACACCACAACCACAACCATAACCACTATCAGCAGCAGAATAATCCCCTTCACCAATTCCACCAACACCAGCAGTACCAGCAGCAACACCACCACCACAATCGGGACACGTACTTCTACAACTACCTCCAACATAGAGTTAACCACCAGGGGAATGCTGAACGTATAACTAACGGAAACGACGTTAATGAAAACAGCGACCATGAAAATGGGAACAACGGCTTCCCCAATGAGCGCATCAATAACGCCAGGAATAATGACCATGCGAATGGGACACCTGGTGCTGGCGGTAGTCAAAACACAAGTCATCACAGCAGTGGAAGTAGTACCACCAATCGTTATAACGGGCATATGTGTCTAAATCACGGGGGGCAGGAAAACCGCGATGGCTCCAACCGGGCCAATCGACCGCATCGACCTTATCACGGAAATAATCCCCTCAACGAGATGATTAGCGTTAACGCTGAAAGAAGTCGAATGAACAGAAGAGGCTATTACAATGCGCCTTTAGGAAGAAGAAGCCTCTTAGATGTGAAGTACGAAGAAGTTTTCTCTCCAAGGCAGTTTCCCCACGCAAGCCACAATGGAAGTTTGTATGTGCATGGCGTAGGGAGAATGAACCCCGTAGTATGCAGTGCCCCCATCGTAGGAGCAAACACCTTCCGCAACAACATCTTTAAGTCGTGCCAGAGTGTTCACATGCATCATGTGGAAGACAGTCCCAATCACTGTCACCATAGTAGTTTAGATCAGAGTCACGAAGTGAAAGTAAGAAGGGATGAGGAAGCAACTACAAAGGAAGGCGAGCAGAGCTACCAAAATGGTGACTCAAGTAATGATGCACAATGTGTAAGCATGGGTGTAGTAAACAATACACAAAGGAGTGATCCAATCGTTCTGAATGAAAACCTTCGCAGTGCTTCCAATTGTGAGAGGAAGGTGAGCATGAGCCCGCAGAAAAAGAGCAACAAGGGAAGCAACGATGTAGTAGACGCTCGCAGTGGTATGGTTTATTGGAGCCCCGTAAGCGAAGCCTGTTGGAACGTCGTAAATGAAAGGGATTTTCTCACCAACAATGTTTCGAGCGATGTGGCCTGTAGTGCATGTGGGAGGAGGGAGAATTACTGGAAGCCGGAGAGCGCCTACAAGAAGAGGCACCTCGCGGAAACGTTTATGTACCATAGCCTGTCCACCGTGGAAGAGGAAGAAGAGGATGAAATGGGAAATAGTCCTAACGAGGGGGAAAATATGAACCAGTCTGCCCAGATGAACGAACAGGGAGAGTCGGACAGCCAAGATGAAGAGGACCATTGCGGTGGAAGATGCGATGCCAGTTTCGATGCCCCCTGCGAGGACGACGTGAGCACGAAGAACATCAACACCGCTGCAGCACAGACAGGCTTATTTAACGAAGTAGAGCCCCTCAACTTCATTTACGACTACATCCACGGTTTAGGGACAAACGAGATGGATAACTCCAGCATCAACCAAAGACTCATGTGGGAAGAAAATGAAGAAATAATGAACCTCCTAAATAGCTCTAACGTGAAAACGAAAAAAATTAGCTCCCTGAGCATATTCCCCATGGTGCATCTGTCACACTACAACTCTGAGTATAGACAAACAGATGAGCAGCACCTCGACGAAAAAGAAATCACGAAAAGAGTGTTATACACTGAACGCGACAATTTTTGTGAACATAATGGGATTCTGTCTTCGATAAAGATGAGTAACTGAGAGAAAAATTAGACGGCACGTAACCATGCACTTGTGCTTCTCATCAGCCATGGAAATGTAGAAATAACCTCCACGGTGAAGACACATCATAGAGTGTACAATAAATATCATGCGTGTGGAACACTGTACCCACGAAAGAGGTAGTAGTAGTTTGTATGTCCGTAGTTTCAATGTTTTGTATAGCGCAATTATTACCTTGCGAATAATCAAGAAAATACAAGTGCGTGTTCAATGCAACAAAAAAAAAACACACAAACGGAAGTATTACTCCCGCCTAGGGAACAGATCCACGCACACATTCACCACGTATGAGTATTCACCTTTCACGTTTATTCTACGTCCGGAAAATGAATTGACAAGAAAAACGTCTGTATAGTAACAACTCCAGAGAGCAGTATCCACGCGTGGGTAAACATGCAAGCCGAACAACTTCGGGAGTGTAGATCCCCTTTTCTTCACTCACCCTGGTAAATGACCCTTAAAGTGGAGGCAAATCAAAACAGGAACGCAGCGACGTTTATCACTTCTGTACAGAACTTCGAACATTGTACACATGCGTGCGTGTGTGTGTATGCTTATATGCATGTTTGCATAAGAGGTGAACTCGTCACATACACGCGTGTACGCATGTGGACAATGCATCCCATCCCTGCATACACTCATTGAAGACGCGCACCACACCCTCTTCATTTTTTTTTTTTTTTTTTTTTTGGACCCCCCTTGAAATATTTACATGAAAAGCATAAATATAAAACAGCACACCCATGAAACATTTGTTAAGACGTTTATTTGGAAGATAATGCGAAGCAGCATTGTTTATTTGTTCATTTCAGTATCCCCTTATTATTTTAATAAAAATATGCACTGCAGAAGGGCTTGCTGCTCACCTTGCAGTTGGCCTTCCTGCAGGCATTGCAGTTAGTATGACATGTGTTACACCCATGATACATCAGATGGGTGTACGAGAGAGCATTGCCCCTTCTTTGCATTTCCCATCATTTTTGCAGTTACACGCACACACACACACTACATTGTCAATAAAAAATGAACAGACCAAAACAGACGAAGAGCACGGTGTGTGGCATGTAAGGATATGTGTACAAACAGTCTGAGATTTATATGCCCCGCCGTGTGTTTGTGCGTGTTTTTGAGTCCACTGAGCTTAATTCGCCACATCAAAAATGCCAGACATATATTCATGTTTTTAAATGATATAAGTATTGTATGCTTGTGTATTACTGTGTACATAGGTAAATACAAACCAGGACAAGTGTTATGTGTGTGCAGGTGCATATGGATATGCTCACCCGAAACGATAATCGTTTCTCATCATTTTTTAATTTTTTTAATTTTTTTTTTTTAAACACATACATATCACATATAACTACGACTGGTTAATAAAAATGAAAATAAATGAACAGAATAAAGTTTTACTAGAAAAAATGGATACGCACAACTCGTTTGGAGTTTTTTTTTTTAAAAAGACAACAGATGTCGGATGAGCGAACAGATGAGATTTACGACTGGAAAGAAGTTGCCTCATTATCCGGTTCCTCATTCAAAAGGGTAACACCGTTGCTGCGTAGCTAGTCATTTGATCCTCGTTCACCCGAATCGCATCCCTTTATCATTATCATCATATGTTACTATTTATCTTTTTCGTTTAATTAGTTCTTACACGGTGTTCTTTCTACTTATGCATGGAATATATATTTTTTTTTTTTTTTTTTTTTTCTCTTACGTGTGAACGGTACACGAATAAACAGTCGTGACACGTGGATAAACGTGGAAGGCATATGCCAGTGGCTTCACGAGATGGAAGACGCGAGAGGCTCAAAAACAAAAAAGTGCGTGCCCAGTGCCTATGCACATAAAAATGTCTCCATCTTTGCTTCATGCACACATTTTTGTTTGCCTCCTTCGCGTGCGGGGGGGAAAAAGGCGTGTGTACTGTACGTATATGTAAGCACATACGTATGCATGTATGGCTCCTCGAAGGCATTGAAAAAAAATTAAGACAAAAATGGCTAGTCAGAATGGCTTGTCAAAATGGCTAGCCAAAACGGCTAGTCAAAATAGTGAGTCAAAAAATGTGTACGGGTCACTTTATACCTAATTTTTGCGGTATCACATGGGGGAGGAGGGGATAGTAACACTGTCGCTACGTTATGCTGATACTTCCTGTTTTCTTTCCCCTTAAGAAATAATCAAAACCGATGGATGAAAAACGGAAGCGCGCTCTACACTTCTGCTAGACATGTAAACAGTTCGGGTGAATGTGTGTACCCCGTACCTCCCCTGCTTGGTTTTCCGCTCTTGTACACTTTGCACACATTGAGCACTTTCCACACATAGTACATACTTCTTCTCAGCTGGTGGCTCAATTGGGGAAATTCACTTCTGTCTAATTTTTATAATTAGATAAGTTGATCCTTCTTCTCTTAGTTCCCTGCTCGTCACCATTCACCGTGGAAATAGTAATTTTGGTAACTTCGCTGTTTTCTTTGTTCAGCACTGCCTTGTCGAATTCGGACTGCACAGGCGGAGAAAAGAAAACAATATATATGTGTGTGTGTGTATATATACATGAATACACTTATATATATCACAATTGAAGTTGCAGTGCTGCGCGAGTGGAACCCTCGTGGGTGAGAGGACTTGCGCTTTTCTGATCCCTTGTGCATGTGCCCAATGGCCAATATGGTGTACACACTCTTAGTGCTAACCTTTGTCATGACTACCAAATCCTTGGCAATGGTTTGGCTTCCCAATTCCGTTCCTTCCTCGCCCTCCTCCTCTATTTGTCTCTTCAAGTCATTAATTTGTATTTGGACATCGTCGTATGTGTCCCGTATAATCTTCTCGTTCGTGTTGTCTGGCAGCGGGGTGGTTTTCTGTCTCACGTCCAGTAGGATTTTCTTCACCTTTTCGAAATAATCCACTGCTTCTTTTCTCTTTCCACAGAACATGTAACTCTGCGACAGGGAGATCAGGGGGGCGATCAGGTTTTCATCTCCCACCTTGTGCTTCTCCCGTAACTCCACGCATTTTTGGTACTCCTGCAGGGGGAAAGGGCGAATAGAAAGCGGCGAATGAGGAACGATAAATGAGACTGGGCAAAAATTGGCCCAACGGGAAACGATTTGCTGTCGTCCCATATGATCACTCTGCGCGCGGCTCAGCCCACCTTCAAGGCCTCCTCGAAAAAGTGGTTCAGTAAGCTAATATCCCCAAGGCGAATAAACACGTAGGTGTAGTTCAAAATGTCCTTCTTCGACATCTCCTTCTTCTGCTCCACCAAAAGTTCGTAACATTTTCTTGCGAATTCGAACATCTCAAAGGCAAGCTGGTTTGGGGGGTAGAACAAGGGAAAAAAAAATGCACAAATAGGTTCAAACGGGTCCGAAAGGGTCCGCATAGGTGCAAGCCGTTTCTCATTCAAACCAAGTGAAGCAAAAACGGTCCGCACGATGACAACGGCAGAACATTGCCATAAAAAATGAAGAACGCGTAGAAAAATTCTCCCGTGCGAAACATGCAATTTTGATTACCTGCTCGTCTGTGACTTCTTCCTTCTCAGTTGAATCCTCCTCCGTGTCGGGCACTTCGATTTTTTTCTCTAAATGGGGGAAAAGGCAGAATGTTAACATATCACATTCAGAAGGATCGGCACGAGACAAACCGTCTCTTCGTCAGGAGAGGGTCCACATTATCACACCGCTTAAACCGCTGCACTAATTTTAAGGAATTACTTTTTTTCAAGAATTCGAAGAGATCGTTTTTTTCTTCTTCCTTGGTCAGCAGGGCATCAGCAAAGGATAGGTAGTATTCACGCAAGTCGACGTGAATGCTCCCTTCTGCGTTTAATTCTTTCACTCTGCGAATGGGGGAGGGGATGGTCGTGGGTGTGCAGGGAGTGAAGACATATCAGCACCATTTTCACTTGGCAAAGAAAAGTAGCGCGACAAACGCGCAGAAAACATGTAGACTCTTTACTTCTTCTCCACGGCCATGGAAAACCTCTCCGCAGCAACATCGAAGTTTTTGTTCTCCTTAAATTCTAGGGTCCCCATGTCGAACAGTTCCTGTGCCGTTTTCTTTTCCAGGAGTTCTGCGGTTGGGGGAGGACGGAGCGGAAAGAACCAACAGGGGTGAACACACGGTACATATAGGAGTAACATGCAGCTACACATGAGTAACTTGCACTTGAATACTCAACATGGGGGACCCAAAGGGATACAGACACACACATGCGTCAACCCATGAGATCCTGTTACGCTGATGTTCTCTACTTACCCGCCTGTTCGTCCACTTCCGATTCGCCATTTGTGTTGGAGGTATCTTCAGCAATTATTTCTTGTTCTGTGGATGGTGGAGAAACAAAAAAAAAAATAAATAAAAAAACCACGTGAATCCCACGGAACACATGTAGCCAGTCAAGCGGCTGGAAAAAGTGCCACAGGTTTGCTCCTTCCTAAATTTGCAAACTACACACATATGTTTTAACATACCTGACATTGTGTTACACAAAATGAAAAAAAAGAAAAAAAGAAAAAATCACTAAAGAAGGGGAGTTTCTATTCGCTTATAGCCTTAACCAGTATAACCCCTAAATATGAAGGTAAGAAAACCACGTGTGGAACTGTTACGAATGAAGATTTTCGTACTTATTTATTTATTTATTTTTTTTTTTCTTGCGTGTGTTCGTGTAAAAATGGTTAACACGTTTAACGTTATTTTCAGGAACAATGCCGAAAATGTAGTGTGATGTTTTTTTATTTTTTGATACTTAAGAAGGGTACTCCTTTTTGTTTGAAGTTCTTGTATGGGACCAAGGACATATAAAATTTGAGAGGGACATGCGTATGTTATATTTTAACTCTCTTTTTTTTTTTTTTTTTTTGCGAATGGCAAATGTGCGTGCTATTTTTTTCTCTTTCTCACTTCATAAGGTGCATGTAGTGACCCAGCTAAAATGTCAAAGGAGAGTGTGGGGGGGATTCGGCAGCTGCAGTTAGATAAAGCATCATAAGCACGTATGTTGGCATATATAAATGTATATATTCATGCAGTTACTCCCTTAACGTTAGAAGGAGCGATGTGGCATGGATGTGTGCACAAGGGTTCGTGTTCGCGCGACAGGGTACGCGACGCCGGTTTGGATCCCATCACTAATTTAACCCTGCGCGATAATTCGCGTATGGCCATAACGAATCAAACACATTTGGAAGTGCACATTTGTGTACTCTCACCACAAAAGGTGCGAAAAAACTGTATAAATATATTTTTTTTTAATTTCTGAGGAACGCAAATGGGTCATTGCACTTTGGCTTAACTTCATGCCAATGTATGTCATTGTGTGCGCTCGTGCCACGGGGAGTTAATTTCTCCACGTGCTTCTTAAACGACCGCCTTGTATATCTACATGGGCACACAGAAACGCCCATAATTATGCGAACGCTTTAATTTGAACTTTTGTCTTAAAGGAAAAAAAAAAATTTGGTACATGTAGAGCAAACGCGTACACATAAGTAAACATTTTCCCTTTTCTTCCTTCATTTGTGGAAGAGCATAATTGAAAAAAAAAAATCCCGCAGAAGCATATATACCTATTCCACCGCGCAAGTATAGCGGAAGTCCTTCTACTTTAAAAAAAAAATAATGATAAAAAGATATCACCAAGTTAGGAAAATATGGTACCCCCCTACATTTAGAACATTTGGAAAGGTCCTTTCTTTCTTCATTTCTACACTGTAAACACTGGGTATGTACATTTATCTTTGCGCACAAATGGGGGGGTGTTGAGGAAAGAAGTCCACTCGTATAATCACTACGTCCATTTGGATTCCTATGAATCGTCATGCCAATTTTAACGGCGCTGATTGGCCTCTTTTCCCTGTGCACTCAGTAGCAGTACACGCAGCGCGTGTAGCGTATCCCACAAAAAGGGAAGCCAAACGATCAGGGGAATCACACATACATGACCCAGTTACGGGTGCATATAGGAGATGTTAACTTGTTTCATTCCCCCGTTTTGCATGTTGCATCGGGGGTGGGCATGCTTCTGTTTCGTTCTACCCACGCGGTATCCTCTTTAGCGGCTCAACGTCTGGGTGCGAAAATCAACAAAATGGTTCAATCTGGAATGGCCTAAAGTGGTACACTAGCGAATACGTTACGAAGGGGAACCGAGCAGGGAAACAACAGATTAGGGAAGCGCCCAACACACTTTTGAAGTGAACTCACTCAAAGCTTTAACTTTTCCTCACCCCCCCTTGAACCAGAATCTGTTCAGCGCCCCTCACATAATGCAGTTCGATGATAGTAAGACATGCGCAATTCCATACGGGAAGATGCGCTAAAAATGCGAAAAAAAAAAAAAAACGGAGCTTCCCAAAAAAAGTATAGTAATCCACCGTGCCGCAAACTAACAATCCCGCTTATCACAAGTGTGCAATGTTTGCATAAATGACGTGGAGTTGTTCGATTTTCCGCGCAATTCATCTTAAAAAATGTGTGCACAATAAAACAAAGTACAAAATGAAAAAACGGTATGCCTGAGGATTAAGTGTTCATTCTGTTAATGCTACACAGTGTAACTAATTTGGCCTGCTTTGCCAAAAGGCGCAGGAGAAATTTGCGCCCGCGGTTAGGTCAAAGGCGAGAAAAAAGTTGCTCTTCGTGGGGTTAAAAAGAAGGGTATCCCCTGTTGTTCGTGATTTTTGCTATTCGGTTTGCTATCCCTTTTTGCTATCCTCCTTTGAGACCCCCTTTTGGTGTTCCTTTTTATGCGTTTTTTTTTTTCCTTTTTTTCCGCCCCTGTTCAACGCTGACGCAGCTTCCACCTCCGCAAAGGATGAAGATCGCGGGGGCCATCGTGGCGATAAACTACTTCTCCCCAGTGAGAACAACTCCCCGACTGTCTTTGTCGAATAGGCTATTTTTCGAAAGGGGATTTTCCAGCAGAAATAATATATATAGTACCCGCTTCACCAAGAAGGACAAAAAATATTTCATCGTGAAGAAACCTGATATGTGCACAAATGTGATCATCGTCCCAATGTACAGAGATAACTACTCCTACATTTTTTACGATGACAAGGATGAAGGAGTGGCAGTGGATCCAAGTGACCACAACGTCGTTAACGAAGTCGCCGAAATGGAAAATATAAAAATAAAAAATGTGCTATGTACACATAAACATGCTGACCATAATGGGGGAAATAGCTATTTTTTTAAGAAAAAAATTAATGTATACGGAATTAAAGAAAAGGATAATAAATACATAAATAGGAATCTTCAAAACTTACAAAGTTTCGAAATAAATAACTTTAAAATTTCCACATTTTTGTCACATTTTCACTGTAATAATCATATTTCATACTTAGTGGAAAATTCCCAAAAAGACCCTTCAAAAGGAAAAATATTTTTTACGGGTGATTTTTTGTTCATATGTGGACTGGGCAAAAATTTCGAAGGCAACAATTTAGACTTGCGCACTTCTGTGAACAATTTAAAAAAGCTACAAAAGGATGAAGCAAAAATTTACATTTTTTGCGGACATGAATATACACAAGACAATGTAAAATTTGCCTTAAGTGTAGATGGGGATAACCCCCAATTGGCTGCCTTTCATCAGCAACTTATGCAAAACGAAAATATGCTTCCCACTGTGCCTTCTCTCCTGGAGGATGAATTTGCATACAACCCTTTCTTGCGGTGTCACGACGAGTACATACAGAACGAAATTAAAAAGTACGCAAAAAGGAACCATTACGTTATTAGTGCCAAGTCTGAGTACATTGCTCTTTTGCGCGTCATGAAGGATAACTTTAAGTGCTGATCAGGGCTATACGAGGTGCGCCCAAAGGAATCCTGCCCTCATGCCAGATTGCGCAACTTGGTCACGCCACCTTATTTTGCCCCTTTGTCGAGCCATCTCACTGGGCCACCACCCCCATTTTGCTACTTCCCCCTTAAGGGGGTTACCAAGCATTTCCAGTTCTTTTCCCCCGTTTGTTTTTTTTTCCACTTTTTATTTTTCTTTCCAGTTTGTTCTGTTTTCCATTTGGTTTCCCTCCACTTGGCCTTACCATCCATTTTGTTTCGCTTTTGTTTCATTCATCCGCCTGTTTAACACCATGAAGTGTAACTCTATGGATACTACCTAGGACGGTTACCACTGGCCCCACGCACATGTATATGAGGCTACCCACCCCTCCTTTTTTTCTGCCTTTTAAGCGTTCCACATAGGCAGAAGAGTCGTGTGAGCCAATGTTGCATTTTTCGTTTGTTAGTTTCACCACGTGGCTACGCTAATTGCATGTGCATCACCCAATGGAAGACTTACATATGTAATGTAAGCAAAGGAATACGATAGAGAAAGGGTATTTTTTTTTTTTCCATGAGGAGAATATGGTTCCTAATTAATTTTCGTCCCTTCACCACAGTGACTTTTTTCCAGCCACCCTTTTGCTACCAACGCAGTTGTATAAAAGCTAGTTTTGTTCCCTGTGCCTGTTATTATCCGCACGTGGGGTTAATTTTGTTTATATACATAGGAGTAAGGATAACCGTACATACGTTCACGTATTACAGTTGTGTACAGCTGTGCTTACGGAACATACCTCTTTTTTTGTGCCTTCCCTTTTTTTTTTTTTTTTTTTTTTTGCGCAAAAAGTTTCGTTTTCCCGCCGAGAAAACGGGAAGAAGCGCTATCAACTGCATAAAATGTTCTTCTTTTGTAAACCTTTCTTAAAATAAGAGCAAATAAAATTTCCTGGAGAAGGAAAAAAAGTAGCAAGCAAAGCCACTCAAACGGTCACCAACACGCAGCAGTAAAGGTGAACGCTTTTTTCCATATACCCAACAGTATTGTAATTTTTTTTTTTTTTTTTTTTTTTCACGGCGTAAATTTTTTGTTACCGTTTGTAAAATTTATTGCTACCTATTGCTCATTCAAGAGAGGGAAGAAATAAAGAACCTTTAATTTTCCGTAGCCTTTATTTTCGCCTGCTCCCCATATAAAGAGTTGATACGCGGGAATATACGTACGTGTATATGTACCATGTAACCGCTCGGAGTATGGGCGACGTATATAACCTTTACAGCTGTACAGCACAGATCATTGTAAAACAGTATATACGTATATTTTTTTTTCTTCAATTTTTTTTTTTTTTCTTCATTTTTGGCCGAAGAACGTGAAAGGTTACGCACGTTCAGGGCGTACATACGCAGATATGTTCATATGCATATGAACATGTACTGGCCATCCTCTCATTTTCTGCATTTATCGTACAGCATTATGTACGCAACATGTGCGAAAAGTACGCTTGGCGAGGGGCATTGAAGAAGTTCCCTGTGATCTGAAAAGAACCAAAGTAGTAATTAAGTTATACACGACGAGAACGGAAAATGCGTAATATATAGTACCAACGAAGTGCTTCCCTGCGGTAGCCCTTAGTTGAATACCCTTCTTTCATTTCACCTTTCATTTTCTGTTTCCCCTCGCCCTCCCTTTTTGTGAATTTTTTCCGCCTTTTCCTCCAAAATAATGTGGAAAGAGAGTATTTAATTTTTTTTTTTTTTTAAGTATTTTTTCACTCGCACCAGTGCGATTAGGTAGTAATTATAGCGTAGCACCGTGCTGTGTAGTATACCATAACGTGGTGTGTTACACTTCGGTGTAGTGTACCTTTATACGTGTGAACGTCGTAGCGACCTTGCGTTGAGGTGCCCCTCCATTAGTTCATGTGTCTCACCGTTACAGGAAGCAGTTACATTTTGTGTGAATAGTAAAATATATAATTCATGTTGGAGAACTACCGCAGCTAAGTTCTCCCACAATGCTTCTCCTTTTTTTTGAAGTACACTGTTTGTTATTTTTTTAAATTTTTGAGTAAACAACATAAGAGTAGCTAGCTAAGGGGAGGATAGAACAATAGGGAGGGTTACCAACTGACGTGAGAAGGATAAAGTCGATCACTGTGCAGTGGTTGCGTGGTAGCATCGCGAAAAACGAACACAAAGCGCGGCTACCACGCTCCTTCCCCACAAAATGGACATTGTAAATGGGGGAGACACCTTCAAAATGCTGAACCTGAAGGAAGGAAACAATATTCAGTACGACAAAGTGCACAGTTTCGCTGGAATAAGCAACACCGATGGTACAAGTATACATAAGTGTGCCCCTTCTAATGATGAAGAAACGTTCAAAGATGAGGAGTTCACTCTGAATGATCGGAAAACCTCCTTACAGGGGGAGGAAGAATTAGAAGCAAATGAGGGAATAACAGCGAAGGAGGATGTAGAAGCAGAGGCGATCGACATAGATACGGACGTCGAAAATTGTCCCAACCGATTTAACCAACAAACTTCGACGTACCAACAAGGGGAAGGAATCAAAGATGACTCCATCCCATGTAGCTCCAACACCACTGTAAGTCTGAACTCGGTAAATGACAAGAAAGACGAAATGAAACGATTCGATAGAGACGAATTATCTCTATACAACATCGAGACAACTTGTCATCACCCGAAGGTTTATGAACAAAATTACGATAAAGAAAATTTTAAAAATGAACCCGAGAAGGGGAATAACTTTCCTCAAAATGGGAATTTCACAAATGATTACTACTGCTCTTCCTCCTTTGACGATGAGAATAGGATGCCCGTGAGCAGTGTTGATAAGTCTCATCGGGTCTGTTCCGATGGAGGGTATAACCCTCTCAGTTGTAGGGATATTACCCTAGGGGGGGACGGCGACAGTGGAGAAGCCTACACCGGAGAAGCCCACAGTGGAGAAGTCGACAAAGGAAACGCCGACAGCGGTGACAGCGGTAACGGAGGCAAGCGTGAGAGTGGCGATGGTCACGGCGATCAGATAGGAAATGTTGACCAGAGTGGAAGTGGAGACCAGGGAGGCGGTGACCATGGCAATGGCGAAGACCAAAATGGGAAGGACGACGAAAGCGGGAATAAAAACCCGAAGGAGAATTACAAAATGTACTTCCACAAGATAAAGGAACTCAAGTCAAATCGATTCATAAGTGAATACAAAAACTCAGAAAAGTACATAAAAAAAAAAATATTTAATTACCTGCGAAAGAATAACCTCATCAACCACATGGATATAGAGCAGCTATTTGTGTACGTAAAAAATATATATTTTCTGATCATAAGAAATGAGAAGCTTATGTTCTTCTTTATTTACAACACGAAGGATGTGATGAATGCAATAATTCATTTTGAGAAGGTGAATAATATTAGCTACAAGAACACGGACTTTCTGTTGTTCCTTCTTTCCAATGACGTGGATATTTATGAGAAGCTGCTAAGTCAGATAAACCTCAAGTTCGAGAAGGAAGAACTTATTTCTAAATTAAAAAATTTAAGGAGGAAGGTTAAAATTTTGAAATATGAGGAAGAGAGGAATTTATTTGATGAGTGCATGCAGCAGTTGCACCTGATGAAGACAGACAGCAGATTCAAACGGGTAGCTTACAAAACTGGTAGTTACTGTGGATCCAATGCAAGTGGTCCTGAGAATAGCAATACTTGCAACGCGGATAGTACTTCCCTTGCGCGTAGCATCGACCTGGCTCGTAGTAGTGCCCAAGCAAATACAGGCGACTATACAAATAGCAGTCCATACACCAATGACCATGACAATGACGACACGAATAATGAGTGCAATAAACTGTTAGAAATATCGCTCAAAAATTTAATACCCAAATTATATAACTGCAAAGACTTTAAAGGAACAGGCAACATGATTCACAACATTGGCAAAAATATCAAAAAGAGCAATACCGTTATAGATATCTCAGAAAAAAAAAAAAAAAAAAAAAAAAAAAGATCCGACATATTCGAACATTTCCTATACCAAAATGGACTACTCGAAAATGCCACCAATGATGAACGTTCCCCATGGGAGTGGGATTTACTCCAACATGGCTCACACCAGGGGGGGAATGTATACAAGCGTCCCCCCCCAGAGTGGTGCCTATCCGAATATGCCCCCTGCGAATTCTCCCTATACTAATGTTCCACCCGCAAACGGTCCTTACGCGAATAGCATCACGCCCGCGGGTTTACACTCCAATGTGCCTCATCCGAAGGGGGGCTTCTCAAACGTGACCCACCCTAGTGGCGGATACACACATATACCCAATCAGAGCAGCGCCCACGCGAACCCACAAACCGCTAGTGGTACATACGTGAATGTTAACAGCCACCCCAACGGGGCCAACGGCTTCCACGCGAACAACTTTCAAGGCGCCCAAGGTGAGAATTACGCGCCCAGTTATGCGGCTAACTATGCAGCTGGCTACACCCCCAACCAAGGAGCTAATTGTGCGCCTAATTTGGGCCCCAATTATGAAGGAATCTACCCCCAGGCAGGCAACAATAACTACGGGAAGGGGTGCTCCAATGGCCACCCTAGTGATCACTCAAACAGCCACTCCAATGATAACTCGAATGAATATGGAAGTGAATGTGCAAACGATTATATGAACGACTATATGCACGACTACATGAATGAGTACCTAAACGACTACGGCATGGACGATCCTACTAGCGGGAACCACCTAGACGACACGAAGGAAGAAAAGAAGAAAACAATCAGAGGAATAACCTCCTTTACTCTCTTCGCTAGAGAAAAAAGAAAGGAGCTACTTAACCAGAAAGTCTTCCTAGGCAGTTCCCTAACCGAGCAAACAACAGCAGTTGCCAAAATTTGGAACAGCCTAAGCGATGAGAAAAAAAAGGAGTGGGCTGCGAAAGCGTCCAAAATAAATGAGGAAAATTATTTATCCCAAAAGAAGAAGAAAAAAAGAAAGTTTACTGCCTTTAGCATTTTTGCTCGAGAGAAAAGGAAAGAACATAAGGAGAAAAATATCGACATGGGGTTAACCCTAGCCCAGCAAAATTCATATGTGTCCAAGTTATGGAAACAGCTATCCAATGAGGAAAAAAATAAATATAAAGTTCTCTCAAATAACGTCAACGCGGAAGTCGCCAAAACGAATAAAAATGACATGAATTACATGAGCGGGGAAAAGCTCAGTGGGTTTAAGGGGCGAATCAAGGCTCTAGACAACATGATGAACCAGCAATTTTCAGGAAACGCCCTGCCGTACCATAGTGGTGTCAACAACATGGGTTATGTCAACGGCATGGGTTACATGCATGGCGTCGGCACGGGAAGAGCACCAATCGGGGTTGTCCCCCCTGGCCAAATGAATGCAGCGTCCCCCCAGAATGGTCTGAGCAGTACGCCAAACCAAGGGAACCCCCCAAGTGGAATCAACCTACCCAGCGGCTCGATCGCACCGAACGAATCGAACGACGTAAACAACCTGGGATACATGGACTACGTTAACTACATGAACACCGTGTTGAGTCATGACAACCCCAACTACATGAACAAGATAATGAGTGGAGGGAATGAGAACTACATGAGCATGATGAATAGACTGACCAACGAAATGGCGAATGGAATGACACAAGAATTTACCGGCACGTCACCCAACGGACCACCAACAGGTGACCCTGTGAAGGAGAAAAAAAACGCAAAAATGAAAAAGAAGAACAAAAAAGAGCATATGTACATCACAGAACAGGGTCAATTAATGCAAAAAAATGATTCCTACAAAATGGGGAAAGACGGCTTACCCCATGAAACAAATAATAATATGATTGGCGCTTTCCCTTCGGAGGCCCATACAGGAGTAAACCCTTACAATGGGAACATGCCCAACGTTACCAACATGGCTCATGTGACAAATAGCGGAAGTTACTCACAAAACAATGTCCCCGTAAATGGGCCGACGCCAAACAATGGCAACGCCTCCGTGGACATGGTTCATGCGAACAATTTGCTCAATTACTACTCCAACCAGGAGAACCCAAATGTGAACCAAAATTCTGTGAACAATGTGGGCAGCTTGACCAGCCCGCCGAACGGGAAGGTACACCCCCCCATAAGCATGAATGGGAGTGGCAATCCCGCCACCGCAGCGATGACAAACCCCCCTACCGGTGTTGACAAAAAACAACCCATGATAAACGAACAACCAAACAGCAACATGGGCGTGATGACCGATCCAAGCATGTTCAACAACCCAAATAATAACACGGCAAATATGATTAGTAATGTACCATATGGCGGCATGCCCATGGGAAATCCCCTCCCCGGTAACAACAATGCCCTTAACGGGGTCCCATTCAATAATGTTCCCTTTAACGCAGTTCCCCCCATGTATAATATCCCCCCAAGCGGGGCTCCCCAAGGTGGAACTGCTAGTGGCCTACCAGGCGGAAACTTTAACCCTGCGGGGGGAATGGATATGGGGAGAGGACCAAACGGAATGAACAAACAACCCTTCAGTAATCCCTATATGAGCAACGTGGCAGGTGTACATATGCACAATGTTGGTGAGAATCACCTAAGCCTAATCCCTGATCATCTAATAGCGGGAAGAAAAACAAAAAGTAAAGACAAAATGGAAGAAATGATGAGGAAAAAAATGAAAAAAGATGAGAAGCAAAAATTGAAAGAAAAAAAATTAATGATGAAAATGTACGACAAGAAGAGGAAGCAGTTACTCAAGGCAGAAAAACAAATGGAAAAAAATAAAAAAAATAAAAATAAAAATGGGGTGAATGCATTTGAAGATGGTAGTGGCGGCATGTATTACAACCATCCATACCCCCCCAATTTAATAGGTACAAACATTAATGGAATTCCTTTCGGTGCTCCCAACGCGCTCATGAACAAACCCATGGGTGGTAACTTCAACCCCTACGTAAGCATGAACCAGGTGGACACCAAAAATATGAACATTAAAAATGTTACCATGGCTAGCATGATGAGAGAGGGAAACCCTGCCAATCACGGCGTGGACAACCGGGCCATCCCCCCCAATTTTCAACCCGCTAACCACATGAACAACGCCCTGAGTAGTACCATGAGGAACAACCAACCCACGCCCTACCCCTTTTCGAATAATTACCCGAGTGATATTCCCAACATGGGGAATTACACGCCAGGTAACCAAATGAAGGGTTATGATGATGCGTCCAGGGGGGTACAGGACAAGCAAGTAGCAGCCATCCCGACACAACCCCCCAATGAGGTGACTACCTATCAGAATGTTACCCTGAATGAGGAGTCGAAGGAGAAAAATGTAAATCCAATGGATGCAAACTTGGTTGTTGACTCTGCAGGTGGAAATGTAACCGATGCGAAAAGCATTCCCCTTATGAATGAGAAAGAATATAGGGAAAATTATTACAAGGATGTGGGGGGTACTGATTTTGCGGCGTATCAACAGGCGGACAGTAACAAAGGGGCCGAAGTGGACAAGGTGGCAGATCACATGGACAAACAGGCCAACCAGGAAAAATCGTTCTGTGAGCCCAATGGAATGAACCCCATGGTGGGGAATGTACCAACTGGTCATGACAGTGCAAACGCCTCCTTCGACAAGCAGTTTTTAGCAAATGAAAACAACCCAGTGGAACATAAGGCGGAAACTTACTACAACCAGAATGAAAATAGTAAGAGCAAGGAGAACGCAACCTTATATGGGGAAGAATCGCTAAGCGTCAACTACAACCACTTTAATAGCAGCACCCCGGTGACAGCCCAACAACAGGCCACTTTTAACAAAACTCTGAACGAAGACGTAAACGTGGACCTTAACTACGGTAATGGCAGTTTTGTGCAAACTGATGCATGCAATGGGGACAACCAGAACAACACCACAGGGTACTTCTACCCACAAGGTAGCGCCATAAGTGGGGACAAAGAAGAAAGCGAAAAAGTGAATAACCCTGGAGCGTATGGGAACCAAGAAATGGATGGAGTGGTCGATGCAAACAACGTGATGTACTGCCCGGAACAAATGTTGCCAGAAAATGGAGTGAACAAAAACCTTGTATATTTTGACACGGTACGTGGGGAATTTATCACCCCGATGTGGGGGAGAATAAGTAGAGGTCACTCTTACATGGTCATCCGTGGCCTCTCACGTGTGCACATACATTACGTGACGTGGCCTCATTTGTCCCAATTTTTGCTTTTCCATCCCCCCCGCAGGACCCAAATGAACTCCCCGAAATGACAGACGACACGGAGATGGAGGCCCCCAAGGAGAAGCAATTCTTTAGCAGCGCCTCGCATTACTCAGAGCTTATTAATAAAAAAGTGAAAAAGAAGAAAACGCTGTGTTCCCCAAATGATGCTAATGGTAAGGTTTTAAAAAAGGGGTCCGAATGAGGGAAGTACAATAACGGTACGCATAATTTATCGGGTGAAGTTTCTTTCCGCGTTGGAGTTATGTGTCACATTTGTTGCCCCCCCGTTGAGTGGATTTTTTACTCGTCCCTGTGGTATCACATTTGGGTAATCGCACTCCACTTGCAGATAACGGGGGCACCATTTGGGACTTAGTGCAAAAGAAGGGAAGGAAGAAGATAAAGGTAAACTCCGCCAACCAGGTAGAAGGCGAATCAGAGAATGTACCAATGGAAGATGGTACAATGTATACGAATAAAAATGACTTCAGTTTTATGGAGACCAATAACGAATGGAACAGCGGGCGAGTAGGTGTTAATGTGGAATGTACGAGTAAGGAAGAAGAGGCTGATGATATTGTCAATAGTATTTTTAGAAGTCTAGAAATGGAGGAAAATGTTTCCCCCCCCGAGGGAGGCGCAGCAGTGTCCCAGAATGGAGATAATGTAGTAGCCGGTGAGGACACCCTCTTAAACCCTGCAAATCAAAACCACGCAGAGGATGCAACCAACTGGGAAAACGAAACCTCCCTGGAACAAAATAACGAAGACGACATAATCAATCTGATCGATGGCCCAGCGCAAAGCTATTCGAACAAATTAAACATCACAGAAAGTGGAGAAGTCATCTACGAAGAAAAAAAAAAATACAACTCGAATATCATTATGAGTGAAAATTGCATTCAAAATAACCGTATGAACATGCTAATGTCGAAAAGGGGAAAAATTAATACAAACTTGAATAGGAGCCAAATAGAGACCTACAACAATGCCTATAAAAAATCCGCCTTATTTAAATGGACAGATGAAGAAACGGATAAATTTTATCAAGCCATTGAAATGTTCGGCGTGGACTTAATGATGGTGCGTGCCTTCTTACCCAAATTTTCCGACAAGCAAATTAGGGACAAGTATAAAAAAGAGAGAAGGAATAACCCCTTGAAGATTGAGGAGGCCATAAAGAAGAACAAGGAAATTGATCTGGATGCCTACGAGAATGAGAATGGCAGGATCGAAACATCGGGGGATCTCAATAGCGACGCATCTTCCATCAGCGCTGACGGTAAGGCGAAGCGGCCAGTGTGGAATGTAGCACATTGTGTATACACACCCTAACGGTTATGTCTGTTACATTTCGTGTGTAATTTTTTTTTTTTTTTTTTTTTTGGCAAAGCCCCTACGTAAATTACGCGCACTGCTATACATGTGTGTGTATTTTTCCCCCTCTGCAGATGATAACGACGTGAAGAGGAAAGGCAGTGTGACCAGCGAAACGGATGGAAACGTCCTCACCCTCTTTGAAGGAAAGGAAGATGTGGACTACGACATGAATCAGCACCACGATAATCAGGAGGACCCCGATTTTAACGTTCTGTCTTTGTTCTAATTTGACCTTATTTTTTTTTTTTTATCAATATTCCTTTGCGAGTATGCGATGATAAGAAGTCGACATATATGAATATGTATGCTTTCCATACATGTTAGATACCTTTTTTTTTTTTTTTTTTTTTTTGCGAAACAACGTTATGGCTAGCTGCCCAATAATTATCGTGCCCCGTTTTGTCAAATTATGAAGTGCGACAAGATTGGGAAAAAAAAAAAATATAGTGTGATTGACACATCTCCTTTTTTGTGATCTTCCCAAATTGTGCAAAAGAGAAATTCCCACAAAGGAATGTCCACGTGGTAATATAACGGAACTGCGGAAATGGACGCTCCAAATAGATACTCTTTCTACGTACTCTGGTGGTACACCCCTGGTTGCTACTTTATCACCACGCACTAGCTCACGTCTCATCCCAATTTGCGGAATTTGTTTAAAAGTTTAATAATGACCATCGGTTTAAAAAAGTGAAAATAACATGCACCCTGACCTTTTTACAACAAAAGGGGGGAGGCAAATCTACAGACATAACAAAAATGCACATGATGTAGGAGAGTGGGGGGGATAAAGGACGCGTGCTTTTCTGCGTGCAGATAATATTCGGGTGTTTTTAAAAAATCGAACTACTTGCAAAAAAATTGAAAATTAAAATGAACATGTAGTGTGTGCGCGGAGGGGCAAAGGGTGGAAGTTTTCTCCACGTGGGTGCTTCATTCACGAGCGATCACTCTTCGTGGGGCATCGGAATGGGGGCCTCACCCCAAGTACTACATCGTTTCCCAATAGGATGTTTCCCGCTTCGTCCCTCCCCCTCTGCATCACATGTCAAAGTTGATCAAATTAAAAATGTCCTTGAGCTTCCTCTTATAATCCAGGTGACTGTGGATAATCCCACTGGCGTCGTAATTTTCCACATTGGGCACATTCACTGCGATAAGTCCAGCGACACTTAACTTCCACTCCATGTACCGGTAGAGGAACCCCAACAGCCAATCATTCTTTGAATAAACATTGATCACTCGATTCGTCACCACCATCCTAATTTTCTCCCACACCCTTGTGCTGGTCGTTGCAGGGAGGCCGATAAATATAGCATTGCTAACAATGTTGTACATTTTTTTTGCATGCAAATATTTTAAACAGTAAAAAATGACACGAGCCCCAACGGAGTACCCAATGAGGATAACTGGTCTCTGCCCAACCGTGTTTCTGTCACTCAAAGCGTCTGCTAATATTCTTCCTGCTTGTTGTGCTCTTTCCCTTATTAGCAAATAAACATTATCCAAACTTGAGGCATATTTAATTAGTGCCAATGGCCACGTCAACGCAGCACTGAGTGTGCTGGCTATGGTGTACTGCAACCATATTCGACTAGCCGTTATTGCAAACTCTTGAGACAACATCGTTTCGATCAAAGAACCCAATGTTTTTAACAAATGGTTTTCCCATTTTAGTGCATACAAATCACAGTAACAATTGGGGAAGACGTCAATCCATGGGTTGGTTATGTCTTCATCTGTTTGTATTTCCCCACTCACACAGACACATACACTTAGCGACTTTGAGAGACTTCCATTTAGCATTATAAATTCAAAGGTTCTTATGTTTGCTATTCTTCTGCTGTACTTGTACCCTGTCAATCCAGCTCCTCCTGCACCGAACAAGGACACAATAAAAGCCAAACCGCTAGCTGATGCTAGGAAAGCTGTAAGGCTACTTCCTCCAGCACCTAACGCAGTCAACCCTGCTATAATACCAGGTGCAGCTAACCCTGCGGTGAAAGCTATCAAAGCTCCCCCACCTAATGCAGCAGCTGCTATTTTTATCCTTCTTATGTTTCTCCTCTTGGAAGTCTCATTTGTTGATGCCTGTAAAGCACTTATTAAATCTGCCGCCAAATTTTCTTCTATCCTTAAAATTAGTAATTCATTTATTTTTAAGCACCTGGCAAACTTCTGGAAATATAATTGTATTCTGGCATTATTATTTCCTGTCATTATGTAGGTTGTGATTAGATCTCTGAGAAGTACTGACTTCACTTCGGGTCCTCTCGTGGGGACCCCATGGTTTAGGTGCTTATCAATATCGCTCTCTTCATAGTCGCTTTCCCCTTCGAATGTATCGGATCGGGTGATGCTCCTTTTGATCCTCGCCTGTATGCTCTCACCTACGCTTTGCCGATAATTTCCATCGGACGTGGTCCCCTCTGCTGGCATGTTCTTATCGTCTTTTGTGCTGGGTTTGCTCGTTTGGTTCGCGGCGGGCTCTTCAGGCACAACTTTGGTAGACTCAACTTTGATAGATTCAACTTTGGTAGACTCCACTTTGACAGATTCAACTTTTATAGACTCAACTTTGACAGATTTAACTTTGATAGATTCAACTTTGGTAGTCTCTACCTTCCCCGATTGCTCCACCGTCGGCTGCAACGATCCTGCCCCGTTCGTCTTCTCCGACTCCCCGGGAGATTGCCCACTTTTGCACTGCTCCGTATTTTCACTGTGGCTACTATCGCCCAACTCCTTGGGGGGGGTATCCCCCAGGTTGGCTTCCTCCTTATCTTGGTGGGGAGCCTCACAGGCAGTTTTACTAGCATCATCATTTGTAGCTTCACCCGGCATGGATTCCCTGCCACTTCCGTTTGTCATTCCATTGTCGTCTGCTTCACCCTGATTATCCATGTTACCCCCTGGTGAGGCATTACCCCCCATTTCTTCATAAATACTACTGCTCGGCTCCTTCATCATTGGGCCATCCATCTGACATTCGGGGGAGGCCCTCTTTTCATTATGCGGGGGATTCGCTTTGTTGCTTTTCTTCCCACTCTGTCTGTCAACACAACTTTGATCGTCCCTTGCACCTGGTGCTACGGGGGAAGCCGTGCAACTGGTGTGTACCGTTGGGTGGTCACCTCTCCCGTTTTTTCTAAACCCACGGGGGGCTTTGTTGTCTCCCCAGGAAAAGTAATCATGGATGGCCTCCCCATTGTACGATTCATCAATTTCTCTTTGGATAAAACTACCCCGAGCGGAAGACAAGTTTCTGCCATCGCTCCTGCAGTCCCCATTATCGTCTTCATCATCCTCGAGAAGGTTGCTACTGTTACTGTAGCACCTGTCATCACCATATCGTATGTCCCTCTCTACATCACTGAACAGATCGTTATTATGATCTTCAGTAATGTGATCATTTTGCCAAAAATCCATTTCGTTATTCAATTCTTCCACCACTTTTTTAAACTTCAAATCTATGCCTGCTTGGAGGTCCTGTATTTGTACCAATAAATTATCGATAAATGGTTTCTCGTACAATTGATATATCTTCTTATCCCCTGTGATATCCCTAATTAACTCCCTCTGCTCCAGCGGCTTCATGATACCCTTGTAGGCTAGAGGATCTATAACCAGCAACTCTGACATCTGTTTAAGAAAATTTCTGGACAACTCCTCCAAATGGTTCTGCAATTGTATATCGTCAAACGATTCGATATGCTTAATTATGATACATGCGAAGAGGGCTAAAATATTTTCCTTAATTTCTCTTGGAATATTTTTAAACTTGTCATTATTTATCGGTATGTACTGCAACCTCAGGGCCTCCAAATTTGCGTTTAATCTTTTTTTTTGTAACTTTCTCTCCTTCTTCTTTATATAATCGATCGTTTCTCTTTCGAGCAACTCTGGGAAATCGTTGAAGGAGAATTTTTCCAGCAAGCTCGATTTTAGGCTTTTCTCGAAAAAGGAGTTAATTTGGTTGTAGTACGACTCGTCTGCTTCGTCTTCCTGCTTTGCTTGGTTGAGGGTGTCGTTATCACTTTCGTCATTCGGTACTTCATTCTCGTCGTCATTTTCATCATCGTTTTTCTTCTTCTCCTCCTCGACGTCAGCTTCTTCACCCCGTTCATCCTCCCCTTTGTCTTTACTTTTTTGGGGCACTTTTTTTTTCCTTTTCGGCTGCCCTTTTGCCGGCCCCCTGCCCAATTCTTCACTATCATTGGGGCTGCTCAAATTGTTACTACCACTGTGCCAACCTGGGTCGCCTGCATCGCCTTGATCGGTGTGCCCCCTACCAGGCGCCTCGACATGATCTAAGCTAAAACATTTGTAGTTCTCTTCTATTTTAATATTCAAATCTTTAGCGGACTTGCCACTATAATATTTTTTTTTACTTATGATGTTATTTTTCAAAGCATTGTCATGTAGACTCTTTAAAAAGGCTTCTTCAATTTCTGCGTTTTTCACAGGACTTATATCGCAGAGGAATACCTTCCCCTCCTCTATCTTCTTCTTTACATGTTTGTCGATCCCTTTAACGACGTGGATGGATTCCAGAGTCAGGATGGTCTTGTTCGAGCCTTGGAAAATCTGCTTTTCGCTAACAAAGTCGTCATCGCTGACATCGTCGTGGTTACTGTTGCCCTTGAGCATTTCTTCCGACGGGGTCATACGGGGTGCACGCACAGGTACACATATACGTACGCGCTTATATGTACCTATTTACACGCAAGTGTTTGTATGCACGTGTTTATATGCGCGCATGAGCATAACTGGGCAGCAACGGGCCTGCGGGGAGCTAGGTTCGGTGTCTTCACTACACTGTACACTTACCACCCCATAGAGTTGCACGCTCGAATATAATTAGGTGGATTCACATGCAGGCACGTACTTGCGCGCATAGGCATACATATTTCGGCAGCCTGGGCGAACGCTTCACCCAGATAGCATCGCTCAGCATACAAGCGCTGTATGCGGAGTGTCCCTTGGGATTTATAAAAAAAAAAAAAAAAATTAAACAATAACTTCACAAAAAAAAAGGGAAATAATAAAATTACTAAATATTTCAAATGGGGAAATTAATCATACTTTGGGCTGACTAATTGGAAAAATTTAAATCTACATGTATGCATTGTACAAATTCGATGCGAAAAAGGAAAAAAACGGAAAGTGCATATTACATGTTATATATTGTATATTATATACATAATGCAGCACAAATTATATGTACATACAAATATGCGCACAAGGAACGTAAATTTTGGGAATTAATTGCCCTTCGATCACAACTGAAAACGATATGAGGGGGCGCAGCTCGAGCGATTAAAAAAAGGACGCATTTAATGCCGCGGAAATTGCGTGTGGCGACGGGCGGATTTGCAAAGGGTTCCTCATGCGCAACACTACATACATGTATAAACAATAATACATTAGAGAAAAAAAAAAAAGGAACAAATTAAGCGAACAAGGAAAAAATGAGGCAAACTTGCAAAACCAAAAAGATATGCGCATGCAAAGCGAAAGAAGCATTAAGTAAACACTATAAAATGGGTAAAATAGAAAAAAAAAAAAAAAAAAAAAAAAAAGCCTTTGAATTATCTGCCATTTGCCATGACCTCATTTACGCATAAAATGTATTTATATATCACAGTTCTCTTTATTTAAAGAATGCAACGGTGGGAGACACACCAACGACATAACACAAATTCGATAATATTGAAAGGAAAAACATAATCAAGAAGAAAGGCAAAAAAAAATAAAATAAAAAATGCCGATTTTAAATAACATCCACACTGCAAATATGTACCAGCATGAAGAACCATTCGTAACATATATGCATAGAATGTTGTGTATTAAAAAATTAACATAATAAAATGGGAGTGGGTTATGCATACCTTCTGGGGGGGAAATCTCGTGTAGGAATTTCCACAAATTGGTCATACTTACACTCGTACATTTAAAATTTCGTTGCTTCTTTCCCTTCATTTTTACGAACCGTAATTTTGCACCAGTTATATGTCTTCTGTGCACAGGGTGAATCCTATAACTGTTACAGGGGTCACTTCTTTGAATATCGCCAATTAATCGGATTTACAGTTCCCCATTCGGGGCCCTCGCCCCCTTGTGTACCTTTGCATTTATGCATGACACCAACGGTACGTATGTAACTACATACCTTATAGGTACATTTGTGCGGGCTTTCAATAGGTAGGGCAAAATTGAGAGTAATAGACAAGTACACAAAGGAATAAATAAATAAATATGCACATAAACAGTGGAACCATTTCTACAGCAAGGAGGCACAAACATGCCGACATCGCAACGACAATATATCCGTTCTTCAAAAAAATGGACATCTATTTATATATTCACCATTGGAATATATTGAAAAGATACAAATTGCGCTTTGGGGGAAAGCCAACATAGGTGCAAATATTGACTGCATTCTCCCACGTTGCTTCTCCCATGAGAATATAACTCCGCGCTCGTATAAACATATAAGCTCGTGGGTGTGTATATTTCACTAGAGCCACTCCACACAACTTGAACGAAAAAAAAAAAAAAAAAAAGAGGAAAAAAGAAAAAAAGACCCCATTTTCACACATAGCGTACATCGAACGTACCGTCCTTAAAGTACTGCACATATGACACCACCCCATTCTTCCATTTACTTATACCCGTATCCGTTAGCAACAATTTTTCATCACAAAAGCTGTTGATCTTTTTGTTCTTCTGAACAGTGTGCCCAACTATCATTCTGCTCGAACTTAACAAATTTAACGATTTGTTTAAAGTGGAACAAACCATCCACCTTTTAAAAGCACCATCGCTAACAAAAGAGAAATACCGATTTAATGTAGGCCCATAATCACAGCTTATGCAAAACTCTTCTTTTTTTTTTCTTTTCTTGAACAGGAGTTGGCAATTATTTTCTATTTCGTTTTTTCCCTCCTTATTTATATAATCAATACCGTAAGAGGCATAAAATGGCAACACCCCTGCGTGTGAAAATACCATTTCATTTACCTTCAGAACAAATGGCTTGTTCACTAAAATGTTGTAGATCACTTCATTTTTCGAGAACATGTCATTTCTGTTTCGGTAGTTCTCTACGTTTTTTTTAACTTTATTGAACTTTAAACACATGTTTTTAACTTCATGATTTCCCAAAACCATTAAAATTTTCGAATTCAGCGTTTTCCCCTTTTCGTTGTACTCCTCGATAAAGAATAATATATTTATGTCATCATAAGAGGGGTCCAAAATGTCACCGGTTATAACTATCAGCACATTTTCTCGTATAACATTGTAATTATTATCAATCATTTTTTCATTCAGTAGAATTTTTAAAAATGCATCCAAATCTCCGTGCAAATCGCCTATGCTGAATAAGTCATGTTCCCATGTTAAATTTGAAAAACTGGTTTCCTCATTTGCGCTACACAGTTTTGTCAAAATGTTCCAACAGCTCCAAAAAAAAAGTTTTACGTATGGTATCTTCATTGTGCTATTACCTATCTGCGCGCATATCGCGGGAGAGGCTTATATGTTCGGGACATATGCATGTGTGCATACGCGTGTGGCATGTGTCTACCTTTGCGTGCTTTGTATGTGTCTAAGAATGCCCTGCTGACATTGAGCAGCATGAGAAAAGGCAGAAAATAACAGACTCAAACGGGAACACACTACTCGCACATGTAACTGTTTGCAATATACTCAAAATGTATCGCTATTTTGGAAAATGCACACGTGGGGACCAACGCAGACTGTTTCGTTGTAACTCTGCAACGGGGATATGCTCCCTTGAAGAAATTAATTTTTTTTTTTTTTTTTATTAACAGCTAGCCAATAAGTGTAAAATAAAAAAAAAAAAAAAAAAAAAATACAAACCAAGCCTAGCTAGCTTTTAGTGTTGTAAAAAAATACGAACAGCCAAGGTAAACATTCAAACAAATTTTCACTACATTAATTTTCAATTTTTAAAGAGGAACAGACAACTTTGGTGTCGTAAAAGCGTACATCTGACTAACGCAACGCATTCTCGCAATGGTGTGTAGGGCGCATAAAACAAAAGACGTTTAACACGGTGGACCCCAAACGAAGGAACACTTTTTTAAAGTTTCAAGTTTATTTTTGTACAATTACATCATTGTGTTGGTACATATGGGCTTATGCAACGGTGGAGGACACATCAGCTCTTCACTCTCCACCGCAGTTGTGCACGTAACACAGATCATGCAGATTATCACTCGGGGAAAAACGCGGATGCCTATGCAATTGTCTAGGCCAACGTAAAGTCACGGGAACCATGATATGGCTACACATAAAGCACATATGAACACAGTTCACCGTAAATTAGAAACCACAAGGGTCACAAATCTCCACGGTTTTATTTCATAGTTAAAAGGGCAGTATCAGCAAGCCCATGTGTGGTGGATAACCGCACTGACACAGAGCATGTGCGAAATGACCTTCGGGGGTAACATACCAGTAAAATAAGGAGCAATTGGGGGGCTAGTTAAATATTTACTTTGTGACTTTCCAATTCGGTTAGCTATTTTTTATTTATTTATTTTTATTCTTTTTCCCCCCCTTCTTACTCCTTCGCCGCCGTTTTTCGCTTTCCCCTTTTTTATTTCACCCTTTTGCAAATTTCACAAGATGTGCAAAAAGCATAAAGGGAGGAGAATAGAAAAAAAATATATATATCGTTGGAGTTTTAAATTAAAAAATACATTTCTTCATTAACAGCAGTGCGAAAGGTCGAATAAAAAATATTTAACATTTCTTCTCATAACGATGTGCATTTTATCGCGAGCAGCAACATTCCGTAATAAACTGTGTCACGTAGAATTCAACTTTACGCACTGTTCTAACGCCATACGAAAGTGTATAAACGCATATATACATATACATACGCGTAATAAGGGCATATGATATTTTGCGTATTCATTAAGATGTCCAATCTACAGGAATAAATACGTGCAGTTCTTGTTCTTTAACATTACCCATGTGTTCAATAGGCGAAGAAAAAAAAAAATACCCTTGTGTTATGCCTACTCATTTTCGTATAAAACTTCAGGGATAAAGGACTTCATGTTTAGGTTCATTATGCTCTTTAAGCAGGCTTTGGTTTCCTGCGGGTTGCTAATCCACAAGGTTAAGCTGCAGAACCTGAAAAAGAATAGAACAAAAGGGGGGGATTTTTTTTTCGTAGAAGGCGATGTAATATAATGGTGTTTAAATTACAACAGGTGATACATGATCACAGTTTGGACGATCTCCCGTTCCACATAAATAATATGCAACGGCCGGTGCGTACCTCGTGGGGAAGTCATTTCCCGAGTGTAAGAACTGATCTCCAATGTGACAACATTTTTTTTTTTCTATTTTCAACAATTTCTGTAAAATGATTAACCCTTCTGCCTTGTTCCCAATGTCTACCCAAAGGTCTTGCCCCCCATTGAAGGCGCAGTAAGGCGCCGTTATTTCTGCGTGGTTGGTAAAAGTGTGTAATTGTGGTGTTTATTGGATGTCTTTAAAATAGGGATGTAGTGAAAAGAAGCGCATTTACAGCATATTTCTAATTAAGCTCATTTGAATAAGTACGCCCGTGCTGCACAACGTGGTAAACACTCCTCCCACTCGCCGCTCCCCATGCTTACTGTTTTTGACGATTTCCTTCTTCACGCGGATCACCGCCTCCTCCAAGACTTCGTACTTTATCATGTAATTCTTTTGCTCTAAAAAGAAGGGCGTTTTCGTGCGTACATATGTAGCATGTATACTAATATAATCATATATCCTATTGGCGTATTTGCTTGTTTTTTTCTGTTGGACGGATTAAACGAAAGAGCGCCAAGCGGACATGCAGTGCTATACTCACCCTTCTGGCTGTTCGCCAACGGCATCTTGTTCGGGACTAGCCCTATGGACTTTTCCTTCCTCTGAATTTGCGCACATAATTTAAAATCCGCAATAACTTGTTGTAAGCATTTTTGAGAAATGTCTAGTATTTGCTCAACGGTTTCTTTGTCCACATATTTTTTATAATGGTGCCACTCTTCTTCTGGAACGGAGTAAAGGTTAGCCTCTTTGTTGCACCTAAGGGGGCGTGAAATTACGTGCGCAGAAAAGAGGGAATTCTTGTTATTTTTAAATTAACTCCTTGGTTACGTTTTCGGGGCAGATCTTGTTCCATCCCATGCACGTAGGGGCATGATCTCCCCATGTGCATGTGTTCGTTGGGAGTTAACCATACACACATATGTGTATATATATTCTTTTGTTTCCTTTTTTCGCTTTACTTAAATAAGTAATTACTCTCACCGCCCATGACGTAGAAATTCTGGTACGAACCGTCTTCTATGTTGTTCTTGGAAAAGTACCGCAGCAAATTCTCCAGTCGCTTTTGGTATTTCTCCGCATCGTTGCTGTAAGCTTAAAAGGTGTAAAGGTAAGGAAAAATTAAGACATGGATGTGTGTGGGCACCTGTACATGCCTATTTGATGCTGCATAGGAAGTGTACTAACAGGCCGCGGTAACTATTGCTATGTTCATTTTTTTGAGCAAGCTGGAGATGTAGCTAGCCAAAATTTCGTCGTTAAAATCGGATCCATCTGGGTAGAGCGTTTCGTCTGCATCGAAGGTGAGCAAGTCTAGTCCGTCCTCCACAGACAGGATCTGTGTTGGCAAAGAAGGAAAAGCATGAAAAATTGAAAGACACATCATATGAAGACGCGGAAGAAGCATTCTAATGTATGTCCAAAAAAAAATACGCCTTTTTTTTTTTTCTTTTTTTTTTTTTTTTACGGCTCTTCTTTCGCTACCCACCTGCGCCAGGTTGAGGATGTGCCGAACTTCGTTGAAGGTTGGGGGGGCGTACAACCGTTTCGTTATTCTGTACTTCTTGTTGTATGTATGGAAGGCCTTCCTTATTGGCAGCTTCGTGAAGAATATTCCTGCGAGGATGATAATTAAAAATGTGTTTTTGCGCAGTCATGGGTTGTGCACAATTGGGACCCCCTAAGCATGTACATGTGTAGAAAAAAAAGAGTGCTACTCGCGTGATGCTATCATAGCTGGCGTCCCCACACTGCTGCTTCTGTGATGCGATGCCGAAACTAACCCACGTCATCTATCAAATACTTCAGACGGCTGTGCATAGGGTTGTAGTAGTGATCCGTGAACATCTCTTCTATGCTGGAGAGAACATTGTCGATGTTTTTATCAATGCAGTTTGAAAGAAAAAGGGACCTAAAAATGTCCACCAGGAACATGATCAGGCTGTCTTTGTTCTTCAGTTGGTTGTAGCTGTAGCGGTTGTTCCAGTCGACGACGTTTTTTTTCATGTACGAATTTATCACTGCGAAGGGGTCACAAAGAGGGGAAAGTAGAACTGTGTAGGTGTACACCTTGAGGGTGAATCTCCTCTACGTAGTAACTCTGTAAGCAAGTTGGAAGGACCCCATTTTTTTATCACATTGCTGAATTTTTCTTTTTTTACCGCTTCCATCCGATATGGCCATAAAGTTGTACTTGTCTTGCTCCCGAAAGGCGTGCTGCATATCTTCATACATTTCATGCGAAGGAATGTCTAACTCCTCCATTTTTAAAATGCACAATATTGCTATTTTTTTCTCCTTCGTAGAGGAAGTTCTTGGTCAGGCATCCCAATATGGAGTTCAGTGGAAATTGCGTGCTTTGGGCGATTGTTCATGTAAATGCTTAAAAAATTTTGAAAAAAAAAAAAATTTTTTATGTTTTAAAAAATGTACAACATAATGGAATAACGAAGTAACGATGTAATATCACAGTGACTCGGTGACATAATTTTCGACGCGCCTTTTCGCCACTCCTTTTGCGACCCCTTCTGCTTAAATTTCCCCCACGACGGAAACTGCTCGATATTTCGCAGTTATCCCTCACAATGAAGGTACACAACATGAGTTTTTCTCTTTTTTTGCAAATTCAAAATTGACACGTTAAATGTGTGTGAAAAAATATCGACGCTTTTCCAACACAAGGAGCATGGCTGCACTGTGCAAACATGTGGTATTCCCTCGCGTATAGGCCTGTGTTGGTCTAATGTAGGTACACACCGATTTGCGCGTGCCGGGAGATGAACCTCGTTTGCATGGCTTCTCAAAAGGGGGCAAAGGTTTTATTCCCAAATTGTGCCACTTCAGCTTTGCTAACTTTCGCACCTCTTTAAAAAAGCGAAAAGGTAAAGAACAGCTGTTCTGCTTGCCGTTATTTTTTTCTCACCTCTGCTGCAAAACATTTTCGACAGCTCCAAAAGGAGGGATTACGGGGAATAGGAACACAATAAAATGACTATTTTCTTTTTTTTTATTAAGTTTGAGTAAAGCTGTATTATAATTTGATAAAAGTTCGAGAGTTAAAAAAAAAAGAAATAAATTAGCATAACATAACATGATGTGAGTTGAAGTAAAATAAGCTAACTATATCTGCAACGTTTTCCACAGTGCACGTTCAAACGTGAGCACACAGCGTTGCATGCCTTGCCCTGTGGCATATGAAAGTAGTTTTTTTTTTTTTTTTTTTTTTTTTCCTTTTCGTTGTCCCCTGATGATGCGATTTGTTTATCCCTTTTTAAATGGAGTTTTTAGACATACAAATGTTTGTAAGGGCACATCGGGGGTGGAGGGAAATCATCTTCACAGAAAATAGTAGGTAAATTTGTGAACGCGCGGGTGAAGTGTGTATGGGGCGCGCAAAATTTGTATATACAGGCTCACATTTTGGTGCACACTTTTTCCACCCAGGTCGCTGCGAACGTAATTCGGTTGACGCATACACATCACGCGCAGAGTGGTTAAAATTTAAGCAAACCCCTTGGGCATGCTCTTTTCCTTGTAGTTCTTCTTGTAGTGCGGGTTTTTGTGCTGGTGGTAACCCTTTCCGTACTTGCCATCGCCCTTCTTGTGTGACCAGTTGGACTTCTCGTCCTTCATCTGCGTGCGTTTCTCCTGCATGAACATGAACCTGCGGGGGGAAAAGTAAAGTGTAAAAGTGGTGCATAAAATGTTTGCGCATAAACTGTCCACACGTGGCTATGTTACAAACACAGCACCTTGCATGCGCGGTTTGATGCGCTGGAGGAAGGCTTACTTCGGGTTGCGCATATTCAGGGTCAGCTCGTTCTGCTCCATAATCTCATTAATATTTTCGGCCAATTTGATTGCCACGGTTTGGAGGGCCGTGGGGTTCACCTTGTTGATGAGAATATGACTGCTGCTTTCATTCCAGCACGCAGGAATCTCATGGTTTATCATCATTTTGCTCAAAATGGAATGCACGACATTCTGATTGAGGTCGAACATTATGCATAGCTGGTCCACAGAGAAGGAGTCATATATGGAAATGTATCTAAAAATGTATGTTCGCATAGCCTCCTGTTTAATTTTTTCGCGTAGTATATTCTGTACTTTTTCCCTATCATTAAATTTAGACCAAATGGATAAGCTAAATATTTTTTCACAACACATTTTCCAATTTCCTTTCTGCAAATATTTTGTGGCTAGTAAAATAATTTCTTTATTATTTTCTGGGGGGCTATTAAAAACTTGCTTGTCATATATATCTAGGAATCGTCTGAACTGCCTCGAAATAATATCCTTCTTGGATTCAAATGAATGTCTAGCTAAATTGGGTACTTCCAACAGCATTGCGCAGATGTTATTCACACATTCAATTAGCTCAATTGAAATGTGCATATGGAAGGAGAGTAGTCTTCTCTTTTCGGCTCTTTCCTGTTCTAGAGTTTTTTCCTGATTCTTTAAGTTTGATACTCCTTGGGCGATCAACTCTCGGTGCTTATTTTGGGAGCATATTTCCCCTAGGCAACAGTGGGCCTCGAATATTTTCCCATGTCTAAAGGCACATAATCCTAACTGAATCAAATTTCGGTTGTAAAGAATTTGCGTTTGCATATCTGAACTTAGCGCCAGTTCGTGCACATTGGAAACGTTTAATAATTCCTTTGCTTCCAAAAATTCGTCGTGCAAGCTTCTATGGAAGGACAACTGGAGCAGTGCCTTCACCTTCTGCTGCTTCGTTCCATGCTCGAATATTTCGTACACATATTTTTCAACGATCTGTTTTGGCGAAATGTTGTCTTCCCCTTTGGTGGGCACTTTCTCTGCACCATTTGTGGCATCGCCATTCGCTTGCGCGTAGTGGTCTGCCTTCCCATTTGGGTTGCTGCTTCCCTCCGCATCCACCGACAGGGAATTGTTATCCTTACCATTTGTGATGAAGTTCCATACCTGCATGAACAGTGCTTCCGGTTTGTAATACATGTGCTCAAGAATCCTCGTCGAAATGAATATAGCCAGTTCGGGCATTTTTTTGTTAAACTTCACGTAATTGTACCCTTTGTAAAGCAAACCAATCATGTGGACAGTTTTTCCCAACCTCCTCCTGTACTCCTCCGTCTGGGCATCTATATATATAAGCGCCTTCAGCAACTCATCATCCAATTTGGCCAAAAATGATATAAGTGTCTTACAAGAGCGGGAAATTTTCTCCTTCTCGTTTATAACCTCTTCAGTAATTTCCTCCGTAATATTGATGGACACTAAATAAAAGTTCTCGTTCTGAATTAGCAAATCTAGGATAAGCTCAATGTATTTGAAGGCCTTGTTCCAAATGTTGAAGGACATATAGGTGTATAAACTTGAGACGACGTCAAATTCGAGGTTAATCAACTGTTCCAGTACTTCTATGTAGGACTGTGTGCTTACTGTTTTGGCTAGCTCACATAACTTGGACAAAATGTTAATATGCTCATGTTTGTCTAATCCTTTCCTACCCCTCTTTTCAATCACAAATTTGACTCTATTTCTTATGACCTCTTCTGATAAATTTTTCGTGCTTAACAATTCTGCATATGCTTTATTCTTTGCAGATTGGTTTTCGTCCACATGGGTTACCTTTTCTTCCTTCTTCGTTCCTTCCTTTTTCACCTTCGTCTTTAGTACTTTTTTCTTCTCCACTTTTTCACTCGTTTTCAATCCCCATTTGCTCATAGCACTTTTCGTTTTATCATCTGCGTCGTCGGATACATATTCTTCCTCTTCACTGTTTGACCAATCATCGCTGTCCTCTTCTCCAGGGGTCTTCTCCTCCTTCGCCTTTTCTTTCGTCCCTTCTTTTACCTCATCCTCCGCTTCGTCATCTTCACTTTCTTCTTCCTCTTCATCATCGTTTTCGTCTTCTTCATCATCCAGGTCATTCTCCATGGCGGCCTTAAATTCCTCCGGATTCTCATGGTACAGATTCAGTTTATTCTGATAATACGCACTGCACTTTCTGATCTTCGCCTTTAACTTGTTCAGCGTCTGTGCTTTGCTCTTACTGAGGTCCTTCTTCTCCACATTGTTCTGAAATGTTGTCTCCACATATTTTGAAAGTTTGTCCAAATACACAATGGCAAAATTTGGGATCCGTTCAGAACTTTCCTTAACCATAAATTTGTATAAACTCTCATAATCCTTTAGCAGCTGATTGAAGTCACTACTTTCCATGCTCTCATTTAGACTGTTCCCAATGTTTTTGTAGAAATCTATTCTCTTTCCTTCATAGCTTTTTATTACTCTTTCTTCTTCCTCCGAACTGCTGCTGTCAATGGCTGCCCAGCGCTCCGCCTGCGCTGATACTAGGGGCTTCTTGTCCTGCAAAGTGGAGAACGGATTTAAGGGTAAGAAGCGGTGAATCAGTGAACGGCACGCTGGTAGAGGGGCTACCTTCCTAACGACCCCACCACGCACGTTACTCAAATGGAAGAAAAAAAAACGCTTCTCCAAATTTGTACATTTCGCGTTTAGGCGTTCATTTTATGGAAGAACAAATGTGAGTGCTCGCTTTTGGTAGGCACCGCGGTAGTGTTTAAACGTGTAGGCATTCATGTAACAGGCATATATGCTCTTTCCCGTTTTTCCTTTTTCCTCTTACATCAACTTCATCGTCGGATGATTCAGTAATGTTATCCCCACTGTCGTCATCCGCGCCCTTGGCCCAAAACTTGGATTGCATTTTTCCTTTTTTTTTTTATGATAGAGTAAATGACTCGAGGGGGGAAGAAGAGTCAACTCTTTTTTTTCTCAGTGAGCGAAAGTCGCAGGGGATATTATACTATGTGTTGTATGCTCAAATAGGCATGAACAAGTAAATAAAAAAAGGGAAGTTTTAATTTTGCCAGAAGCAATTTCCGGGAAAACTGCAAGCTGGGGGTGGTCGAACGTTAAATCTGACTATATGGTTTTATGCGAAGCGATCAATATGTTGCCATCAACGTGATCTGCTGAACGCTGAGCTATGTGAATGAACGAGCTGATAAATGCGATGAGGTGAATATGAAGCTGTGAACACGCAGAAGCGAACACAAACATGCTAGCGTGAGTTGCAAATGTATGCGCTTCGAAACGTAGGCTGAAAATGTACACTCGCAAAAACTTATAAAAGTGGATTCATATAAGGAAGCTCAAAAAGTAATGTGGCTCGCAAAAAATTAACACGAAAATGGAAGCGGAAATAAACGCGTAGATGAAGGCACAAGATGGACTGAAAACTTTTGTGGGTCACCTATAAAAAGAAATGCGCATTGTTCCCGTAATATTTCGAACATACAAGTGGATGTAGGATTACGCATATGCGAACCAGTACCCTTTGCGCATACAAAAGTTCGTAGGCAAGTCACACCGCTTCATGCATTGCACTGCGTATATTTACTCTTGCGCTTCTGTTCGGTACGCACCCCGTTCAAGGTGCCATTTTTTCATTTTTGCTTTTTTTTTTTACCGCAAGGTATATTCTCTAAGCAAAAGCCCTTACCCCCCCTTCGGCCTTCGCGTTCACTCCACGCCAGCGCGCAACTGCCAGGTGATGCATAAATGCGCTGTATTTATATGCGCATAGAAGTATATATATATGTTTGTATAATGTGCCTGTTCGCACCCGGCCCCTTCTTATTTTCTTATTCTTCTTCCCCGTCAACCTCAGCGCACTCAAACGTGCATAGGTACGTACATAGGCGCTTACCCGGAACAGTATACTTCGGAACGAATTAAAAAAAAAAAAAGAAAGGACGCTATCTGGTCAATTTTCCCATCTAAGTGATGCAGTTAGATATATTTCCCCAAGTAGAGAATAAACATACATTATCTATTTGAGTGTTTTTTTTTTTCTTCTTCTAAAGAAGCGTGTACGGTGTATAGCGGACAAGGGAAAGTCCAAAAAAATAAGAAAAGGAGGGAAAAAAAAAAGAAAAGAAAATATATTTTCTGCAAAGGAAAAAAATGAAAAATAGGAAAAAAGGGGAAAAAATGAAAGATTGCCAAAGAGAGACCACTAAAACGGCTTAGCTTTTTTTCAACAAGAACAGAATAATTATGCGCTTGGCCGGGAAGAGGACGACGATGATATTGACATTTTTAAGAACGATGGGGATGCGGTTAGCGATGGCGACAAACGGGCAAACAGCACAGCCACTGCGACGAATGCTGCGAATGTGAAGGGCAATCACCTAGGAAGCAGCACAGACGGGGATGATGACAATGATGATGATCATCATCACGAACGTGATGATGACCAAGAAGATGATAACCATGATGATGATGATGGTGGTGGCACCGCAAATGCCAGTGATGTGCGGACGGAGGAACGCAATGGGGAACAACACGAAAAAGACGAAAATAAATAGACACAAAACTGGATAAGAGCAATAACATAAACTTGTTCTGTTCTAGAAAAGTTGCCCGTTAAAGGGAAGAAGAGCGAAACTGAAAATGGGAGTAATAAGAGCAGCTTAACCTGGAAACGTTTTTAAGGACACATATGATGAGTGCTATCCGGGTTATAGGAAGAGCGGCTCTTTTTAAGTGTATCCGTGTGGTCTCCCCCACTCCTTATTCTTTTTTTTCTTTTTTTTGTATTTTTTTTTGAACACATTTTAAGTTAGAAGTAAAAGGAAAATGGTCTCATAATTTTTTTTTGTATTCAAAGAATAAAATTAGTGGGAAAAGAAAAGAGGCTTAACAGATTTACCATTTTCATGTTTCCTTGGTAAAGGGGAAGTTGAAGGAAATTGTAGTATTCGAAAAAATGCAACGTGAGGCATCACATACGATAAGTATGCGGACATTGTTATAATTACACTTTGTATAGGAGAATGTTCATATGAAGTGTCCGTTCATTATAGGAACACATGGTGTCCCCCTTTTGGGGACGTCCATATAAATGGGACAGCAGCAGCGGGTCTATGTTGGTACTTACATTTAAGGAGGGAAATTGGTGAAAGGGCCTATGTGGCTTTTTCTATTGTAAAATAAATCGAAAAGAACTTATTATGCGAAGAAAAATGCTGGGGGCAGCACCACACATACGTCTATAAGGCTCACAACGGAGTAGTCCTGTCACATGTGCTAAGTATAAATATTTTAAGTTCTGTAAAAGGGGACCACTGAAGGACATTGACAGTCTATTAACAATTATTGTGGGGTGAAATTTATGTAGAATGGATGGAACACTATACATTGTCTTTTACCTGCAGACAATGTGGTACCGTAGGGTTGTGAAATATTGTGGTCCATTTCTTTTATTCCTTTTTGGATAGATGAGCAGTTTGAGTAAGGGGTAAAATGCATAATGATATGTGGGCCTGAGTAGTGGGGGTTGGAATTTTTTTGTAACAGATATATATATAACATAAAGTAGCAAGGGGGGGAATGTATTAAAGTGGGGCGGAGGGGAAAACATACCCTATAAGTAAATGAGTGAATTAAGATGTCGTTCTTATTTTGTTCTTCATTTTGTTCTTATATGTAGGTTTTCTTTATGTAGGTCATCTTATGTAGATTTTTTTTTTTCCATGTATAAGGGGAAACAAATTTTTTCTTTTATATATGTGCACAAAAATGTTTTGTACAATTTCTTTAATATATTATGGAAGGGTTCGGAAGAGGCTTAGAAGGGATCTAAGGAAGGAAAGGCTTAGGTGAAGGAAGGAAAGGCTTAGGTGAAGGAAGGGAAGGGTTAGATGAGGAAGAGAAAGAAGAAAGGTTCCTTCCTACTTTTTTGTCCCATTTTATCTCATTTGGGGCAATAACCCATTACGTTAGTACGGAAGTAGCAACTCCCTTACTAATTATATATTTAAATTTTTTCTGTCAGAATGTTCTTAAATTTGGCAGAAATAAAAAGAATGATAATGGAAATAAAGTAATACCGTTAGCGCCGGTTATGTGGAATATATAGCTTTGTAATATGTATAGAAGCCAAAGCGGAAAAAGAATTGGGAAGAAAGTGCTGGAACCATGAATAATTGTATTCTTCATTTTCCTTAAGTTAGAATAACTTAAGTATAGTACTTTTTATTATTGAGTGGGAGGGATAGAAAATACAGGGCGGTACAGGATGTAGAATGAGGTTGTAGAATGGAAAGGTCATAATACGTGCATTTGAGATGTATACAACAGTTTTAACATAAACTTTTTGTATGTTGCATAGAGTTAATTCTATTTTTAGTGTTTACTTCATTGTATTTTGTGTGTGTTCTGTATTCTTCGCATAGGCACCCTTTTTTCCTTCTGAGTTAATTAATTTTGGAATTATTTAGGAACTTATTCCTTCTTAGTTATTCCATAGAATATTTTTTGCCATAATTTCATTATGCATAGTGCAGAAGGAAGTTGAAATTGTATATGTTAAATATAGGAGAGTTGTAATATATGCAGGAATAGGTTATTTGAACACCATTAAGTATTAATGTATAGGAGGAAGTAAGTACATATGTCCATATATATATTCCTCTATTTATATATGTAAAATACCAAACAACACAAGCACAACGACATCAGTCATGAGTTCTAAATAGCGGAAGTTTTGAAAATTACATTCCACATATATTTCCTTGCTTTTTAGTATATTTCACTCCCCTATAAATATATATTTAATATAAAACATTGATGAACGCATAGGTATAGTTGAAGGGCAGAATACTCTGTATGTATGACCTATGCTATCTACATATTAGCAGTTCCTAATTAATTCTTTTGAATTATAATAGAGCACAAATTAATAATATATATGCTGCAACTTCTTTTACCTGAAAAGGGAAAAAAATTATGCTCCCCCTCCCTATATAAATAATAACAGAAGCGTATGAGTAATATATTGTTCCGCCTAATCATACGAAATCCAATAACAGAGTGAATAAATGATGAATGTTTAAGAAATTTATTTTTCCTTTTCTTCCTATTTTCTAGTTCCTAGTCCAGCTCCTCCGAATTTAGTCTTAATAATGTTCTATGATCTAATGTATATATAAAATGTAATGTCACCTATCCGGAGATAAATAATATGTACTACATGGAGGAAGTAAAGTTTGATACATACTCGTCCATAGTAATTCTGAAGTATGCAGAAAATCTTACATATTCATTGCGTATGGATAAATAAGGAATAAACTTTTAACATAAATTCCATTATATATACCACAAAATGCATAAGGAAAAATGGCAGGGGATGATGTAGCAGCAACGGGGGAGGTACTGATGGTTATTCCCTTTTTTCCTTATATATTCAAAATAGATAATATAGTAGTGTATGCATACAATGTTTCCATGCACAGTGTATGTTACTTTTAAGGGACAGGTTCAAACACATAAGAATACATATATTTATATATTCCACTTCTTTTATTTATAGGACCCAATTTTGAAGGAATTACCTTCATATACAGATTTCTATAGTAATTTCAGTACAAGCAAGGATAATTGTATGGATGAGCCAGAAGTGGAAAACATGAGAAAGAGTTTAGGGACTTTTGCACAAATTAAAGATGATATTAGCAGGATTAGAAGTGCATGGTGCTATTTATGGAGAATGAAGAAGAAGGATGAGGAGGCAACAAGGTGGTGTGATGCCCTTTATTTTTGGATAGGTGAAATAATATCTATGAAATCGGATGGTACAAAGTTCTACCAAGCTTTGAGTGCATGCAGAAACGTAATGATGAGTAGTGAAGGAGGAACTAAATGTAGTCCTATGGACCCTATAGAAGACAATAAACTGTTCATGGCATGGAAAAATATGTTCGATTACAAGGAAGACCGAGATTTTATGGGGGAAAAGTTAGAAGATGGGAGAAAACCTTGTCCCAGGGGGTATCAGGAGTATGTACAAAGAATACAGAAAGCCTGCAGTACTGTACAGAATAAATGTACAACAAAACAAAAGGATCATTGGTGTAATGAATATGAAAAGTTGTGTAAGAATTATGAGCAGAAGGAAAAATGGGAAATGAAATGTACACTAACAGGGGCACCAGAAGGAGCAGTGGAGGTGTGTTTTTTCCCTTTCTTCAAACAGGAAGAATCATACATTATGTATAGAATATTTTATGCGTAGTATAATAAATTTAAAGAAATAAAGAATACATAGGAACATGTATTCCACCAACAACTTCTGTAGGAAGAAGATGCTTTGGGCAAATTACCTTCAAGTGTAGCATATGACAATTTTACCAATAATTGGAGTACATACTGTAAGGATGAATATGTTAGCAGCATAAAGAGTAGTCTAAGAACTACATTACAGCAGTATGCAAATACTGATAAATGTTTGAATAGAACTCTAGGTGTCTGGTTCTATGTGACCGTAATAATGAATGATAATAGTCCATCCAATAAGGAACGTTGTGATTATTTCTATTACTGGCTAGGAGACAGAATTTCCAAAAATATAAAGAGCGATAGTTCATTTCCTCAAGTGATGAACGCTATTTATAATGTATTGGAGCAGTCACCTGGTACGAATACGTGCCCAAAAGTAACAACTGCTACTACTATTAGCAGACACCTTTTCAAACAAAGGAAAATAGTATTCGATTATTGTGAAGACTATAGTACTCTACGAGCAATGTTACTGAATAGTGGGTCCCCGCCCAATTCAAAATATAAAGAACACATTCAGGAAGTTATTTCAGCCTTCCATGGTGTGAATACGGATTGCATGAGTCAAAGTGCCGAAGATTCGTATTGTACACAATTCAGGAAGATATTTATAGAACATGGTGGGGCGAAACTGTCAGAATTACAATGTCTTGCAGAGGGTAAAACGGAATGTGAAGCACCCGTTGCACATGATCCGCAGGCAAGTCCACTCAAATCAACTAATGCTCCCTCCCATAGTGCCATCAATAACATTTTTTATGCTTCTCTTACAACGGGGTCCTTATTAATTACTTTTTTTTTCTACAAGGTAAGTATCATTACCGTTATATATACATTAATATATAGTTATTATAATGCACAAAGAGTATTCCCATATACCAATAGCGGATGAGGGGCACTACTTCTATGAATGGTAAGTGCTGGAAGGAACCGTTTCTTATATGTGGTACATGATTCTGCGCTGTTTTTTTTTATTCAGTACATTTCATTATTAGTCCCACCAAGACGAAAATCTTCCATTGGCAGCAGCACCAACAACAGAAGAAGCGAAAGAAGGGGTCGGTCCACTGTATATAACAGGAGCATACGAACTGAGGACTCCACATTAGACGACTCAACAATAAGTTCCACATTGGACGACTCCATAGAAGCTTCCACAGTAGAATCAGCATACAATTCAACAGTAGGTTCAACAACTGCAGATGAGTTCACAACAACAGAGCAGTTAATAAGAGGATCTACAGTATATACTCTTCCATCCAGTAGAGGAACAAATAATAAACAACGACCACAACGTCAGCGAGGACAAAGAACGAATATCAGTTACCTTCCTACATAATATTCCTTCCTCCTCAAAAACACAAAGACTTGCGATGACGAGGAAATAACCCAATGTAAGTGATGTGAAATGTAAGATATGAAAAGCATTATAACTTCCTAAAGTAATTAAAAATGAAAGAAGAAAAGGGTTCAAATGGAAATCAAAATGCTGAGAAGTCTACATATAAATGATATTATAAAATTGCAGAAAAAAAAAAAAAGGAAAAAAGGAAACGCGCAACAATTAGGAGTAGCGCTAAAGGGGAAAGAAACGAAATGAAGATGGAAAAGTGCACAAATATATCACCTATTAAAAAAGGAAGTGGTGGGTCAAATGAATATTGGAAATGACAGAATTAAGACTTCCTTAAAATGAAGATGGAAGAATGCGCTTACATGACTTCTTAAAAAAAGCAGGTCCAATGAATGCTGAAAATGACAAAACAAAGACCTGTTTGGAATCGGGATGAAAGAGCAAGGTAACCATATCGAAGGAAGAATCAGGGAAAGTATGTCAAGGACATATATATAAAAAAAAATTATCCAAAAAAACATGAATTACAAAGAGAATATATAATTGCGCAGCAAGCAGAAATTATTAATAACGCTGTATACATATCCTTATTCCTTATTATTATTAATTTAGGTTACTGTGTATATATTACGTTACCATTATTATCCTAGTGAATGTAAATATGGTGTTTCTGCTTTCCACCTTAAAATTCTGTGATCATTCTATTTCTGTGACAGAATATTACTTAAAACCTTATATTCTTCCACAAAGGATTACTAAATCATACGTTACAGGGTGTACACATCATAATTTGGACATGGAATAATTTATACCCTTGAATATTATTTAATTCACTTTGCTGTGCTTACACTCGTGAACCATAAGGAATATATGGCCATACATGCCATATTCTTCCTTTGCCTTTGTTGTTATTGCACTATATGCTAATTCATTCAAAAACTGTGATCCCCCCATTTACATATATCATTTGTCGTATATATTTTTTTTCTTTCTTTTTAAGGGTGTTTAATATGGAATACCATTAAAAAGATTTCCTCCTTTACATATTGGAAAGATATGGTAAGAAATGGCTCATATTTGTAAGCAATGCATCCATGCTGTGAATAATAGATGATCCCGTGAATTTGTGAATGTCAAGTGCATTGTTTTTTTTTTTTGTATTCGCCACTTTCACGCCATTTTATATCCTACACGGGAGGCATCACCGTCCTTAGAGTTTGTGTTTTTAGATGAATACTTTTTTTTTTGTGTTTTTTTTCTTTGTGTGTTCTTTTTTGTCCAATTCTTGGGGCTCATGTTGCTCCATTTCTGGTGTTTGCTGTGATTATTGTTGCTTATCGCCATACATACACACACATGTATGCACTGCGCAGTGACTCAGGTGTGTATGAAGCGAGAAAACGAAAAATGCCCCCAACTGTGGTAAATTAATGCCCAACATATATCCTCCCCCTCCCCCATACGGGAGTTTTAAAAATCGTTCCTGTCAAATGCAACTCAGGGGAAAAGTCGTATCGCTCTTTTCTCTATTTCGCCAAATGGGAAAAGTGGTTTTATCACGTCCGTTTGTGCAAAAAATTCGAACTGCAATACAAGCACAAATTGGTAGCCAAATAAGCACACGCGTGTATACACGTAAATATAGCTGTACGCACCTGCGCCGCCTTTCCAAATACACGCCCATGGCAGAGGAACGACAAGGCGAAAACAAATTTAAGTGGCATTAAGTTTGAAATCACATCATTGCACATGGGAATGTTTTCCTTTTTTTTTTTTTTTTCCACGCGGTGAAGGGTCCCCACTATCAGATTTACTGGCGCGAGTACACCCTTTGGAAATTCCTCGAGCCGTTTATGTGCGGCTGTGTTCTGCTGTGGTAAAGGGAAAACGAGGAAAGGTCTTCATCATGGGCAACCGTATAGTGCCCACCAGAGTGGTATCCACCAATATAATCCCCATCAGCATGGAGACTACTAACGTGGTGAACCCTACCGGAGCGTCGCCTGTGCTGGTATTCCTCCACCCCTGCAGACATGTTCCCCTGCCCATTCCCAATGTGGTAACTCATTTCTATAGACTGTATCTTCTTATTCAATCCGTTTAAATTGTTCATCACGGTTGCAAGGATGTCGTCGTCACTTCCGCTATGGTGTCCGTCTGGTGCAAATTTCCCCCCACGGTGGTAATTTCGTGTGTCTATTTTTTCAAAGGAGTAATTAGTGAAAGGGTCGCTCCCTTCATCATAGTGACTTTTCAACGAATCCAAGTAATACCTTTTTCTCCAAGCATGAATCGAATCGTCACTGGATAAGGCACTAACACTATTTTCATACATTTTATATTTCCCTTCCATGCTAAAAATTTTTTTTTTTTCAAAGTCAAAGTAGGCATCTTGACTGCTTTTCGAGACGTTATCTTTCTCTTCTACCTCCGCACTGCTCCTACTTATCGATTCGTCTTTTGTGGACAATCGTTTTGCATTTCTCCACATGACCTCATCTGTGCTTATCTGCTTCCTGTACAAATCGTAACTGCTTAAATTTTTTAACTCCGCCGAGTAAAAGGGGGAACTGTCACATTGGGGGGATTCACCGGTCCACACGGATGACAACTCTAAGTTGCTTTTGCCTCCTCCCCCGTACCCATGCCTACCATACAGTTCTCTATAAACATGCGTTTTTATATCTTCTATGGTGCCTCCCTCCATATGCTCCCCTTCCTCATCGTCGATTTTCAAAAAAGAATCCTCCGTTTCTGTTGCGAAGAAATCCTCCTCATCCGGGTCAAACAAGTCGTCCCCTACCGCACTGCATAGATTCCCTTCACATACGTTGCTATACTGGAGGTTTTGTTTTCTCATGTTTAGCAGCTTCTTCTTTTTCTCCTCATCCAGTATGGCTATACGGTTCGGGTCGTCACGCGTTTCGAGGTGGTTTCCTACTCCGCCATGCGGCTCCTCACCATCCGTCTCCTCAACAGCAGAGTCCACCCCCTGGGCATTCGACACATGTTGCTCCTCATCCTTCGCCCTATTTATAACATGGCTGATTATTACAGAATTATTCACGTAGGCATTTTTTGACAAGTCCCTTTTCCCGTGTTTATTGTAAACGCCTTTGTTTCCATTCATGGCTGTCTTCCCTCTAAAACTCCTCTTCCTTTCCCTTTCCATTTTCTCAAAAATGGAGTAATTCTTTGCGCAAGAAAGGTTCTGGAGGTGTTTTCCCTCTTTCGTTTGATCATCCCCCACATCGTTATTATGGTATGCAGTGGTTGCATCCTCCTCATGCTCTTCCCCTCTATCGATATTTAAATTATTTTCCTCATCAAGCAAGTTGTTCCTTTCTGCACCTTCCGCGTTATCTACTTCTAATGAGGATCTTTTCACTTCTGCATCCATTTCGTCGGTGTCTTTTCTTCCCTTTTGATGTTTCTCCTCGCCTTTGTCCCTATCCTCCTTTCGGTAGTAGGATAGCGGGCTCACCGTATAAATTTGTTTCATAATATTTCTAAATAGGTCCTTCTTTTGTTGTGCCGTTTCCGTTTTTTTATCTTCCTCTACCGGGGTCATTTCTACTGGTCCCTGTTTAGCCTGCTGCTCTTCCCGTTTCGCCTCACTTAGCCTCTTTTCCTGCAGCCGCCTCAACTCAACCTTCCTTTTCACCTGAGCTAGCCGCTTTTCTTCCAACCGTTTCATTTCCTCCAGGCGGCGTGCTCTTTCCGCCCTCTTCGCCTCTTCCATCCGTTCCATCTCCTCCAGCCTCTTCTTCTTCTCCTCTTCCTCCAAGCGCTTCCTTTCCTCCAACATTTTCATCTCCTCCAGGCGGCGTGCTTTTTCCGCTTTCTCCATCTCCTTCAACCGTTGCTCTTCTTCTAGCCGTTTCTTCTCTTCCAGCCGTTTCTTCTCTTCCAGCCGTTTCTTCTCTTCCAGCCGTTTCTTCTCTTCCAGCCGTTTCTTCTCTTCCAGCCGTTTCTTCTCTTCCAGCCGTTTCTTCTCTTCCAGCCGTTTCTTCTCTTCCAGCCGTTGCTTCTCTTCTAGCCGTTTCCTTTCCTCTAACAGTTTCTCTTCCTCCAACCGCTTCCTTTCCTCCAGCAGTTTCATCTCCTCTATTCTCAACAAATCCTCGTTCCTCTCTTCTTCCTGCATACTCCCTCCAGCTGCGTCCCCCATATCGCTGCTACTCCCCAGAGCCTGGTAAATTAACATCCTCTTATATTTCAAGTCTAATTTTTTGTTTTCCCCATTTCCGCTCTGTGACATCGAATCGATCGTCATGCTTTTCATAAAATTTGTGTCTCCTTCATTGGGATGTTCCCCGGACAGGCCTTTATGGTTCCCCAATAGATTATCTAAAAATGTGGGTCCGCCTCTGTTGGCTAGTTTTTCCTTTAACTTCAGTTTCGCCCTTTCTAAGATTCTTTCATTTTCTTCATAAAATTTGAGGGGTTCATTTTCCTTCATGGATCGTTTTATACATTTTTTCTTCTTCTTCAAGCTATTTTTTTTTAAAATGGTGTTGTGTGTAGTAGATTTGAACCTTTGGTAGATACTCTTTTTTCTGAAATTTGGTCTCCCCAATTTGTGGAACGCGTCACTTTGGTCTACGTCTTTTTTCATCTTTTCATTTATGTGAAGGATGGTTGCGGTGTTGTCTTCTGGAAAATGTCCTTCTCCACGTTCATCTTTGCTGTCCCCCTCACTGCACTCGTACTCATCGGGATCACTGCGATATCCTGTAACTGCTTCAAAAAAGCGTTCCGCCATATAGGCATACTCGTTAAACCCGCTGTCACTCTTGGAGGTTGATAGCCTTCTAAGGATGGTATTTCTTTCCCTTTCCACTTTGGGTCTTCCATACAATGCCCAATTGTTTTTTTTTTTTTTCTTCATCTGCTGTTTTTCTAAGTAGTCATTGAGACAGTCATTTATTTCGTTGTTCTGCACTGGCGCTGGTTCCTTTTTCGTGCCGCTTTCTCCTCTTTCTTTTTCTGCGTGTTGGTCATCCTTAGTCTTTAGCGCCGTGTCGGGGTTCGGTGTATTCACATCGTTTGCCACGCATTCTGCTCCGTTCTGCACCTCCTCATTTTTGTCCTCTTCTCCGCTGGCCTCCTTCTTCTCCTCGACTTCGACTGGGGTTTCCTCCCTTGATTCATCCTTTATCTTTGCTTCGTCCACTGGTTCGTGTGCTTTTTCTTGTACCTCCGGTTCGTCTTCCGCCTTTTCGCCCCCATCCCCCTCTCTGACTGACATATCCGCTAGCAAGGCCATTTTCTTCCTTTCCAGCAGCTGCAGCTCTAACTCCTCCAACTCTTTCTTCTTCCGAGCGTTTTCTATTTCCAGTTCGAGCAATTCCTTTTCTTTCCGTTTATTCTCAATTTCGGTGTTCACATCTGCGTCTTTCGAGGCATTACCCTCTTCGGCAGGAACTTTCTTCACTGCTTCTTTTAGAGCAACTCCGTCTTGGTTTATCACACCTTTCTCCCCCTTCCTTCCGTCATCCCCCTTTGTGTTGTCTACACCCTCATCGTCCGAGCCAAAATTGAAAATATCAAATAGGGACTTGTCTGGAACGTAATTGTTTAGCGCCACGAATAGATCATTCACCACGTCGTTCTGCGCAGGTTTTCCGACCTCCTCTTGAGGATCCTTTGAGGGATGATCCTGACTCCGTTCCGCTTTTGTACCATGCCCCTCCTTAACTCCCCCTTCTAACGTTGCCATTATTGTGTTTTCCATCACCTCCGCCTGCCTCCTCCCGAGGGTAGCAGTTTCCCCCCTTTTCCGAATAATCTCATTCTTCATTTTGATCAGATCAATTTTGTCTTTTTTTATTTTTTTTTTTTTCTCACTTATGAAACTTTCATAAGAAAAATCGCTATCCCTGATTTCCGACATGACTCCACTTTTATTTTCGTCCTTCAATTTTACAACATTTTCCTGTTCATATTCGTGGAAGAGAAATTCCACCTTGTCATATGCTGAGCCAGATGAATCATCCCTTTTCGTTTTTTTTTTTTTTTTTTCCTTCTCGAGCATGTAATTTTCATACAAGGGGTTTAAAAACCAAGCGCTTGATGTCCTCTTATGCTTAAAGCTATGCTTTGGTAAATTCACGTCGTAGGTTATTCTTCTGCCTTTCGTTTCGTGCTTCTTTGCCAGGTTTTCCAAAACTTCAAAGTCCTTCTGGTCGTACGATTCGTATATGTAGTAGTATACGTTGTTCAAAATTTCGTCTTTAAATGTGTTCAGTTGGTCTGCGTTGATCAGGTTGTCCAGGTTGAAGTTGTCTTCGTTGTTGTTTTCCTGGCCGGGGCTGCCAGGTTGTTCTTCTTTTGGCGCTGCTTCCTCCTGTGCCGCCGTGACATCCTTTCGGTTGCTCTTACCCTTGGCTTTTTTCTTTTTCTTCATGTTTTCCTTCTTTATTCTCTCAATTTCTCTTTTCAGTTTGTGTATGACTGCGCTTCTTTTGGACTTCTTGCCCCCCTCGGCTGTTTCCCCCTTTGCGTTTTTCTTCTCCCCCTCCCCGTTTCCCCCTCCTTGGTCATTCCTCCCCTTGTCATTCATTTCATTTTGTTTTTTCAATTCTTCGATATTCTTTTCTAGCTCATTAATTTTTAACTCCATCTTGGAAATTACCTCCTGGTTGTCTTTGCTCTCTTTCTGCATTTCTGCACCCTCATCAATCACATTTAAATTTAAGGACGTGTCGATAATGGTATGAGTGATATTCGAATCTTCTTTCCTTTCCTCACATATTTTGAATTCATCGTAAAAATTATCATAAAAGTACATTTGTTCGACTAGCCTATTCATTCCTTCTGTGTATTTTTTCAATTCGTTTTTGTTCCCTGTCCCGTTGTTTGCACTATCCACATCGTTGCTACAGAAGAACTTATCATCGTCTTCGTATTTTTGAAGAATATAGTTCAGCGTGAAGTCTTCGTCGTACTTCACATTGTTCTGGTTACTATACGCCACTAGGTTCGTTTCGTTAATGTTGTTTTGGCTTTGCCTCACTCCCCCATGCGGTAGGGCCCCGCCCATGTTGCCGTAAGGTTGGTAGTTTGTCCACTGTGGATAACCCGCACAATTATTATAGTTGGGGTAATTCCCATAATAGGGGTCATTCCCGTAATTGGGGTAATTACTACAGTTGGGGTAAATTCCCACCTCGTTGCTCACCGTAAAATTGGCTGCATAATTCATTTGATAATTGGGGGGACCATACGGGTTGTTCCCCATCTGGTTGTTCAGGTCGTACAAAACTTGGCCATTATTGGCATACTCTGTTTGCCCATTCATCGGGGGGTCTGTCAGCCGCTCTGGTTGTGTATCCATGGCGACCCCTTCCGTGGGTGGGCTCTTGATAGACCCCTTCCTTGGGGGATGCATTTTGTAATTTTCCATTGGGTATGCCCCCACCTTCTTGTTGCCATTATTACCACTTCCAGTGGCGCCTTCCTTTGGGTACGTCACACTGGGCCCACTCGCATGTTGGGCTTCCTTCAAATTGGCGACCTCCCCCCCCTTTTGGGTTATACCGACATGAGGGAGCTCCTTTTCCTTATTGGGAAACTGTTTTTGTATTAATTCCGCTTTATTTGCATACGAATGCGCTGCTAGTTTTCCATTTTTCCCATTCAGTACCTCCTTCTTACCCCCTTGGTAATTGTCCTTTCCATTTTTTTTATCGTCCTGTCCAATATTTAACTTGTCTAGGATGGAAACCCTTTTTACACTCCTGTCCAGAATGCATCTATCTGTGTAGTAAGTCTTTTCTTTTTTATTTCCGTCACCGTCTAAATCGTCTAAATCTAATTCGTCTACAAATTGTTCTTCATTCAATTCTGACTGGTCGTCCGCGTTGGTGGTTCCTTTTCCCCCGTCTGCCTCAAAAGACTTCGTAGCATTTTCACTACTATTACCGTTATTACTATCCGGAACGGGGTGCTGTTCATTTCCCCTCTCGGGCATTGGCCCCTCCTCCGCCAACGCCTGTTCATCGTTCATGGTTAGTGTGTTTTGCGCCTTGTAAGGAGGAGGAGCTTTGCTAGGTTTGCCCTTAATGTCGCTCATAATTTTTCCCTTACTTCTTGGGATGTACTGATTTTTTAGCTTCGTAGAATAGTCCTTGCTGCCCTGTTTTTGAATCCCATAGCTTTTCCCTTTAGTGGAGATTTTACTTAACATATTTTTCTTTTCAAAATATGCCTTATCTTTAATTTTCAATTTTGTGCAAAAGAAGGTAAAGAGTGAGTGAACTTCCACAGTGGCGTTGCAGTTCACATGATTGATAAAATTTAAGTCCCTTTCCTTTTCGTACCTCCAGTTGTCTTTCCACTTTTTCATAACACAGTGGGGGAACGGGTGTTCTTTTTCCCTTTTGTCCTTCCAAATGTGCACGTTTTTTTTTGACGATGCGCATGTCGAATCGCTGTAAGAATTTGCCTCGTTAGAACTCTTCCTCGATATATCCCAGGAGTGCACATATTTTGCTAACAGAAGTATCAGCTCCGAATTGTTCACTTTTTTTTTCGAAAAAATGTCATCTCTGTCCACACTCGTTTTGGCCTCATCGGCACCTATGCTGCTTGGCCTCTGTGTCTTCCTCAAAACGAATGTTCTCTTACCCCTTCGTTTTATTTTTTCCTTACAGGATGGGGTGACAGCTGCACTTTTCAGTGTGTCCCATTTGGACGTTTCTGTCAACGCGGTTGTCACTTTGTTTAAATGCTTCCACTGAAGGAAGATCCACTTCCGCAGGCGTGTGCAGCCCCTGCGTTTGCCTTTCCCTTTTATCCTCCTATTTATGTAATGCCATTTTTTAAAAACGCAGGTATCCACTGGGGACGCGTCCATTTGTAGGACGTCCACCTTGACTGTGTCCATCCCGCCGCTCCCCCTTCTTATCAATCACATTTACAAGAAAATTTCAGGCAGCGTTTTCCTCCCCTGTCCACAACTGCGCACATTTGGTCTTTACACAATACACGCAGAAATGTGTTAACCAGGGGGACACTCAAACAGTTATACCCCTTCGAAAAATAATCTGGAGCAAGTGCGTTTGTAACTGCAGGGGGGGCTGCTAAAAGGCCAAAAAAAAATGTATGTCTTCGATTGTCCGTTTTGGCAACCACCTGCTGAATTGTTACCGCCTCTTTGCAAAATTGGGAAAGAATATTTTTTTTTGCCGCTCGTCTGTCTGCCGCTTCGTTTCATACCATTGCATTTTTTTTTTTTTTTTTTTTTTTTTTTTTTTTTTACCTCAAAAGTTGAGTTGTCCAAATAAAGCGCTGTTTAACCGCTGTTTGTATTCACACTTGCATAAAAAAAAAGGAAAACGTCGAAATGGAAGAGCGCACATTTTAACTGCGAAATATTATCTTCGATGTGATGACTGTGCCATGTGGCGCATGGGACGAAAATTAAAACCTTTTTAAGCGCTGCCTCTTTGCGAACGCGGTTGGGGAACAATTGAAGAATCGAAAAAAGACGTCGCCAAAAAGTGAAGTGGTGAGATGGCAAAACTGCAGAAGTTGTCTTTGCGCTGTTGGGCAAACATCCACCTATGCATACTGCATACGCGTTAAGAGTATTAACCCTCACGTGAACACCACCCCGTATGCATCGCCCCCCTTGCACACTACCAAAGTTTACAGCTAACTTTTGCTGAACGGACAGGTGGTTCACCAACTTTGCCTTTTTCACACTTAACAAACATGTAACTTTAAAAAAAAGAGTTTCCGTTAAAATGAACCTACCAGCTGATAAAAAAAAATATATAAATAACTTTGCAGGAATAAATTCTTTTTTTATTCATTTTCATCTTAAACCATTTTTGCGCATTCCCCCATTTGTACATCCGAATGACGCTTTTTTTGCATAAACCAGGGGAAAAAAAAGAAAAAATTTGGCCCACACAATGCCGGAGTGAACACGTTGTTATTAAACATTTAAAAAGGAACACATATATCCAGACAATGCTAATGCTTATTGTTTCGAGGGAGTGATTAGACTCCTCCCAGTTGCAGCGTAACATGCCACCTTTCCGCCGTGGTTCTCACTACGCAGTAAAGTATGAGCAACACTATTGTAACATAACGTGTGGAAAACACTTTCGCGTAGTTTTTTTCTCCCCCCTTTGAAATAATTACGCTCAGGAAAAAAAAAAGCACATAATGAGGTACACAAAAAAAATAAAATACGAAGCAACGTAGACAACGCAGTGATATGGAAAGAGCGTGCCCCAACAAACGGTCAGATAAAATTCCCACCTATTACAAAACTGAGCAAGGTCGATTTGTGCGAAAAAAAAAAAATTCAAGTGGCGGAAAGAAAAATACCACTTAAGTGGTTTGCAGTATGTAGGAAGTGCCAACTAACGTTGACATGAAAAACCCTCTCTGGAACAAGTTCATTCCTCCTGCGCCCCAACAATTCGGACTTTTTACATGCCAACAGTAATGTGGAAAAAATGGAAACGCTATAACAATAGGTGTGTTCTCACATTTTTTTGCCCTCTTCAAATTAGGAGTTATAAAAAAAGAAACACAAAATGGTGCCTCACCTTTTTGAGTAAGCGATTCTTCTAGCAGAAAAATGTCGGTGTGTTTATCGCCGCAGAGGGGGTCGCCTTTTCTAAAGGAAAGCCCACATACGTGTTCGATCGAACAAGAAAGGAAAAAAAAAAAAAAAAAAAAAAAAAAAAAAAAACATTCGGAGAAGGCCCCAATGTGCGCTAGAGTACTTCTACATGTGCCACACCGTTTAGATGTGCATGCACAACGATGCCTTGCTTCGATCTGCTCACCCTCTTGATAACAAAATATCCACTTGCACGAAGTGCTCCCAATTGTGGGGCCCCCTCAAAAAAAAGTACACCCTATCGTGGTGCTTCCCCCAAAACAGCAGCGACTCACACAGTTATACACAATGAGGAGTTGCAATTTCGCTAAACTGGCCGAGTTAAGGCATCCGCTGGGTATAAATTCCCCCAAAACGACATACATACGAAGGTTAAAAATAAGGATCAAGCAATTCAGCACAATGAAAATGCACACATGCAAGCATCTCATCGAGACGAACGAGTTGCATGACCTTATAAAGAACAAAAGGGAGCATTTGCTATTTGACGCAAGCGGTTACAATATCAGGCAGGGGGAAAAATATAAAAACTCCTTTGATGAGCACGAACAGGAAGAAAGAATAGAAGGAAGCATCTCCTTCAATTCGATAGTTACCTCCAATGAAAATCCCAATTTTTCTTTTTTCTTCCCAACTGAAGAAGAATTTTTCTCCTACCTAAGGAAGCTACTTGTGGAAAGTCCAGTGGACATAAAAATAAATACACTAGAAGATGTGCCTATCATTTTTTACGAAAAGGATGAAATATTTTATGCCCCCAGAATTTGGTTCATGTTCAAATTATATGGATTCCAAAATGTGCAAATTTTAAATGGCGGTTTGAATAAATGGCTCAATGAGGAAAGGGACGTCTTGGCAACAGTTGGAAAGGCACAAATATTTGAGCACCTTCCACAGAGGGACAAAATTATCCAAGTCGAAAAACTGATAAAAGAACATGTAGAAAAAAATAAAAAACAAATAAGTGAAAATTGGAATAAAAGCATATACCATTATGCAGATATAGACAATTTCATCACCGGAAGGAAGAAAAAAAATGATAACATGGGACGTTTTGTCCTTGTGGATACCAGGCCGAACAGCTCCTTTAGCGCGCTGTTGCCCATTAATGAAAAGGAAAAAGTGGACAATTTCATTCCCTTTTCGGTTAACATACCTTATCATCATTTTATTAGAAGCCATAATGAGAAATATAAATTTTTTACTTTTAAAAATGAGGCCGAAATAAGGAACATTTGTGACAAGTACGATCTTCTAAATGAGCAGAAGACGGTCATATCGACATGCAGCAAAGGAATCAGTGCCTGTGTTTTACTCTTCCTTCTGCATCAGCTAAATAAGCCGCTCCACCAACTGGCACTGTATCATGGGAGCCTTGTCGATTATATGTTTAGGAAGTACGGCCTTCAGTAGGAGGTGTGCGTGGTTGGCCATTTGTTTTGCTTTCTTCCTTTAGGTGAGCAGAAGGGGACACCTCTTCTTCAAGATAGGTTTTCCGCCTTTGTTATCATCCCAGTTGAAGAGAAGCAACGTTGTTACTTTGTTATGTTTTTTTTTTTTTTTTTTTTTTTCGTTCCTCCAACTGAACAAATTTGAAAGGGGAAACCCGAGTGTACGTACAACACTTTTTTTTTTTTTTTTTCCCTCCCACATGGGAAGAACAAGCCATTACATACAAACAGGTATACATATTTGCATATATGAACCTTTTCTGAACAATACTGAAGGAGAAGCTTCCCCAGCGTGAATTCGTTTGGACATCACCACGATGAAAAAGTTTGGAGAGATATATTTTTGTTTCCTCGTCTTTGTTGTCCATTCTATTGTGTATACATTACCGTGTATGCCAAAATGAAGAACAACAAAAGTAAAGGGGGAAATAAAAAGAAAGTCCAAACGGCAAAGGGCGGGGGTATTACTACCCATGGGAATTCGGACTCCCCAAAAATTGCCCTCCAAAATGGGGGTGGTAAAGACAAGCAGAAAGGGGAAGCCATAGAAGGCTCCCATGAAAAGGTAACTCAACAGGAAGATCGAAACAAACCTTCCGATGGTCATCAAACTACAGATAACAATTTTGAAGGGGCTAAAATGATAAGCGCCAGCCCGTCCTCCGTGTGTGCACCTATGCAGGTTCGCCCCTCAGGGAAAAAGGTGGAATACCCCAAAAAGGAAAGCAATAGGAAGAAGCCACAAAAAGGGAAAACGATCATCAAAAAGGGTGCCCCTTCCTCGGGTGATATAAATATAGAGAGTGAAAAACAAAGCAGTAATAACAAAAAAAGGAATAAACCGACCACTGGGGAAGACAGCAAAAAGGGGTTGAAAAAAGAGATGCATGAGGAAGAAAAAAAGACGAAAGGGGAGACTGCATACGAAGTACCCCCCACTAAGGAACAACCCACCATAGGGAAAGACTTAGCGCAAAGTAGTGGAGAAAAAGAAGCCGCAATCATCTCACCAGATCACCAAATATTGGAGAGTGAATCAGGTAAAAAGTGTGAGGACCCCCACGTGGATTCCGAAAATGCCAATGGAGTGAAAACAAATGCAAATAAAAAGAGGAAAATAAGCAAAAAAGGCGAAGTGGACGGGCAAAACGAAACGAGCAGTCAGTGCGAAAAAAAGGACGGACAAGCAGTCACTTCACAGCCTGACACGATCAATGAAGAAGGTAAGGCCCCCCCCGAGACAACCACCTTGATCGAAAAAAAAAGCCAAAAAACTGCCTGCAAAAGCGACGCGGCAAATAAACCAAAAGGAGCAAAAATTACCCTCAGCGAAGAAGAAACAAAAGAAAAAATTTACAAATATATGAAGCAAACGAATAGACCCTACTCAGTTATTAATGTGTACGACAACCTACACGGCACCATCAGCAAAAACGTTGTCCAAAAATTAATGGACGAATTGAGTACAGAAAAAAAACTCCAATGTAAGGAGTATGGGAAAGCCAAAGTATATCTGGTCAATCAAAGGGAATTTAAAAGCCTAAATATGCAGGAAATGGAAAAATTAAAAAAGGACATTGAAGGGATGAGAGAGCAAACCGAAGTAGCCAAAAATAATTTTAACCATTTTGCTAAAATAAAAAAAAAGGTCACTCAAGATTTAGAGCTAGTAGAAAATGTGGATAAATACAAAAAGGAATTTCACCTAGTGGAGGAAGAAATAAAAATGTACCAAGAGGCAAACAAAGCATGCAAGCTAACTGCAGACGAAATTGACCTGATTAAAAAGAAACATGGCTACTTACACGCTATGTGGCTTAAGAGGAAAAACCTCTGCGTGGAAATAATTAAGTGCGTTGCCACTGTAACGGATAAGGACACCAAGGGCGTCATCTTCCACTTGGGCATCGACGTCGACGAGGACGTGGTCCCGCTCAGCTTGTACTCCTAGGGTGATAATGCGGCAAAATCGCCACACACAGGAAATTAATTTTTTTTACAAAAGGGGAAAGCACCCAAAGTTCACATGCGTTTGTAACGTATGTACACTTTGACGAGGAGCACTGATTAAGTCTTAAAGCGAATTGACACGGGGGAGGAAAAAAAAAAAAAAAAAAAAATTCCATCATTGCAGATGGAGGAAGGAGAAGTTAAGAATGCGTTTAAAATGAGACAAATGCCAACTGAACGGATATCCATTTGGCCATACGCGTGAAAGGTGGATCCACCTTTGGGGTCTTTTCCACTTGCACACCAGTTCGGTATTCACTTTCCTCTTTTGACCGCGCAGGAAGGCGTATATACAACGCAGCGAAAAAGGACGCCATAGTGAAGTACAAAAAAAAAAAAAAAAAAAAAAAAAAAAAAAAAAAATAGCTCGATGGTTAGCTAATTAGCATTGCACTGCTATACCCACGCCGGGGGATAGGGGGTAGCCCAAATTAGGTCTCTTTCACCACAATTTTGGGAAAGACATTCATTGTCTGCAGCTCCTGGAAGAGCAATTTGCACGCATAGGGCATTTTAACAAGAGCATTTTTGTCACACTTCTGACAGAAGGTGCAGTAAGTGTCGTAACCCATCATTCCACAATCTTCACAAATGTACACATCACACACATCACTACTTAACATTAATCGTTCAAGTAACAAATTACTAACACCATATGCTATGAGGCAATCTCTTTCCATTTCACCTAACCGTAATCCTCCTTCTTTGGACCTCCCTTCAGTTGGTTGTCTAGTTAACAACTGTCTTGGTCCTCTAGCCCTGGCATGGATTTTATCCTGTACCATGTGCTTTAACTTCTGATAATAAATGGGTCCCATAAAGATATACGTTTCTAGCGGTTCCCCCGTTAACCCAGAGTACAGCAATTCTTTACTAGAACAGTTGAAGCCATATTTAAACAAAATGGATGCCATCTCCTCAAAGGGGGTGCCACTAAAAATGGATCCATATTTTAATTCTCCATCTAGCACTGCTGATTTGGAGGCAACAAGTTCGAGTAACTTCCCCACTGTCATACGGGATGGAAATCCATGTGGGTTCATAATTAAATCAGGGCATATACCAGATTCAGTAAATGGCATATCTTCCTGATTAACTAGCAAACCGACGACTCCCTTTTGGCCATGCCTTGAGCTAAATTTATCCCCCAATTCGGGTAGTCTTGTTTGGCGCATAATAATTTTGTAAATTTTTAACCCTTCTGCGTTTTCTGTAAAAATAATTTTGTCAATATAAGATGGGTACACACTTTTGTATTTAACCTCATTCGCCTTTAAATCGTTTAAGTCGATTTTGCTGATATCCTTCACGTGATCTTTAACGTTTTTTGGTGAATATTTATTTATGTACACTTGTCCTTCTTTTAGTAGATAGCCAATGGAGACTACTCCGTCTACGTCCAAAGAGTGATATTTTTTAATTTCCTTGTTGTGGAATTTTTTCGGCTCCTCCACGTTGGTGACTGCGCCGTTTTCTGCGTGGTCTCCTTCTTCCTTCACTTGGCGTTGCTTCGGTACGGCATGTTGCTTCTCCTGAAGCTGCTTTTCCTGCCGTTGTTTGTCCTGCCGCTGCTGCAGTTTGCTGATCGCCAGGGGGGAGGGCAACACCAAATCGTTGGACCCGTTAAAGTACTTCTTCAACTCCACGGCATGCTTCCTCAGAGACATGCACCTTCCGAAGCCCCTATCGATCGAGGACTTGTTCATGACAATGGCGTCCTCAATGTCGTACCCGCCGAAACTCATAACGGCCACGATGGCATTCTGTCCAGCAGGCAATTTTTCAAAGTTAATAAATTCAATCGTCTTGGATTTTACTAGCGGTTTCTGGGGGTAAACGAGCAGATACAGTAAAGTATCACACCGAACGAACTGATTATATCCAATGGCTCCAATGGCCTGCTTACCCATTGCACATTGGTAGGTATTACGGGGACTCTGATTATGATTCGGATAAGGAATGAGTCCAGCTACCACCCCCAATATGGTCAGGGGGTCTATTTCCAGATGAGTCGTATTTACAGAAATGTCTGACTCGTTCAGCGCGATAAGAAGATTGTTCTGTTCATTCACGTCTATCCACTCGATGACGGAACTTTTAAGTAAATCGAAAAAGTTAATGGTTCCTTTTTCTAGTGACAAAATATGCTCCTGAGTCAGCTTTGATTTTCCATTTTCCACAATTATTAGCGGCCTGCACAACCTCCCACCGTCAGTCGAAATGTAAATAGCGTTATGCAAAAAATTGTCGTATATAGAAACGAACTGCCCAATTTTGCCATACCTTCTTAAGCACCTAATTCGTCTCATAAATACGCGTGGCTTCTTATGCACACCTAGAAGTATCCCATTAAAAATTACAAAAAAAATTCCCTCCTTGTACATTTCCTCTCCTGTTAGACTGTCACTGTCTTCCACCCCCAGGGTGTATAATATTTCAATTAGGTGTTCATTATTTTCGTTATCATTTGTGACATGTGTCATGAGGGCTAAATTTTTCACTAATCCACAGGATTCCCCTTCTGGAGTATCACAGGGGCATAGAACTCCCCACTGCGATGGTTGCAATGCCCTTGGCCCACTAACCTTTCTACCTTTTTCGAATTGCGAATTCAGTCTGGTCATCATACCAATACATGCAATGAAGGATAAACGGGACAATACCTGAGATACTCCACTTTTCTCCATTTTAAATCTTTTAATGTTCCAGTTTCCCGTCGAAATTGCTGCTTGCATCCCCCTCGTAATGATATCCTTTGGTAGACTCCTAAACACATCAGGGTAGGTTTCATTTATATTTCCGCTGTACTTTAACTTGGACGTATAATTACTTTGCATATACTTGCTGAGCGTCTGATCTATCTGCTTCTTCAGGGTGAAGTAAAAACGTTTGTATAAATCTTCAAAAAGAAGGGATATTAGCTGCCCAGCTAGCTCCAACCTCTTATTACCATAGTAGTCCTTATCATCTAATTCGTTTTTATTATTTGCGCTATCTAGAACCCGTCTAATCATCAGACAGATGCATCTAGCTTTGTTTCTAAAATCGTACTTGTTCTTCTGCTGAATGTGGGATAGAAGAACTCTGCTCAGAAAATCCAACCCTTCTTCGATAATGTCCTTTTCATTTTTTACTTGCTTTTCCTTCATGGAACTGAAGAACCCCTTGGCTAGCAATCTCGGCCTAATCTTCTTCCCTATGTAGAGCAGTGCATCTAAATTTGTCCTTATATTCTCACTGTACAGCTCATACAGGGATAGTAGAATCCCGTTCAGGTAATTCCTGTGCGAACCTATCATTTGAAATATTTCCTGGTCGGTTTCATACCCCATGGCTCTAAGGATAATACACACGCCAATATCTTCAATGAAGGAATTATGCTTTAGGTACAATTTGTTGTTCTTATAAACAATGGCACATCTACTCTTAGACTCTGCTGTTGTAGATGTGATCGTTGCACAGATATTATGTTTTATGTCCATCTCTACAATGATTCTATTTTTTGACAGCTGCTCCTGCATTAGAAGAACCCTTTCCGTCCCTTTAACGATGAAGTACCCCCCAGGGTCGTAGGGACACTCACCCAATTTCATCAGTTCCTCTTCACTCTTATTGTTTAGAATACATATGTCACTTCTTAACATGACAGGCAATCTCCCTATCTCCACGTTATTCTTTCTAATTATGTTGCTACCTTTTACGTATTCTACATCTACATAGATGGGAGCCGAATAGGTTAAGTCTCTTTGTCGACATATCTGTGGAGTCAAATTTGTTTCTATCATATTTTCTTCAACCAAAGGTCTCCCTACAAATATATCTAAAAACTCCACATAGAAATGCTCATCTATATCGGATTTTAAAATTTTATTTGTTGTTGCATTCATTATTGTCTTTATCTCATGCCTGATGAAATAGTTGTACGACTCGATGTGCTGTTTAACCAATCCCTTCACCTTTAAGTACGCTGGCAACAGCTTCCATTTTTCGGTCACATTTTTTATATCCTTCGATTCTTCATAGATCTTTTTATTATGTGCCCTACTTTTTACGACAAGTTCGGAGAAGTTGTCTTCTGCTCTGTTTTTCCCCCTATTGGGGATAGACCTAGGGGGATCAGAACAGATGGGGATTCCATCCATTGGTTCGATCTTTACCCCTTCATGTGTCTTACCGTTTGGTTTATCCTCCCTAAATTGGACGAACCGTTGGTTAATCGCTTCGACCTGGTCGCTGCGTTGCGCCAACCCCGGGGAGTACCCCTCACCGATGTTATCCTGCTTTTTTACATTCTTCTGCTGGGAAGCACTCCCCCTAAGGGTCCCTTCACCTACATTTTTATACTCATTTACGTCACCTGAAAAGGCGATGCTGCTCATCTCATCGTCCGATTCGTTGATCTTTATTTTAAACTTTTCCTCCTTCCCTCTTTCGTCCTTTTGTCCATAAATAAGCGGGTCTTCTTTGGCACCCTTGATTATTCCTTTCGCATCTTCCTGCTTGCTCTCCATCTCGTCGTTCACCTCGACGTTGTCTTCATTGTCCTCCTCCGTTTTTCCTTTTCTCTTTTTTGCCTTAATTCGTATGACCCCCTTCATGGTGGTGGTTTGCGAGCTTCAGTTTGGAAAATTCATATAAAGCAGATAATCACTACGGCGCAGAAAATGATGTTAACTCGCTTGGTGCACCGACACCTGCGTAACAGATACACAGGTATACACCCCTACGGCTACTTAACTGTGCGCCTTTCGTACCATTCGCTAAAATTCGCTAACATCTGTTCGCATACAAGTAGGATTGCGGCGGTTCGGGTTAACCATTTCGCATATTTTATTAGAAGTAGAATTTTACTTATCTTTTTTAAAAAGCCATGCTTTGACAATCTTCTCCGGTTTTCATATCCCCCTCTGGTTACATGTTTTTCTCCCTTGCTTCGTTTGAACTAGCCGAAGTGGGAAGTTCCGCAGAAATGATCCCGGCTTGCATAAAATTGACACGTTGGCTCCTACGACCAGCAGGCCATAACTGATAACCGTTTTATCTCTATTTTCTTCTTAACAAAATGGCTAAGTTGGTTAGAAAAAAAAAGGACCATTCGAACATGCATACCAACGTGCATAAATATATGTACATAATTTACACGTATGCGTGGTGGTATGGCTTGTGGAGCAGGTTCCGCAATGAACTTTCATCTGCCAGAACTTTTCGATTTTTTTTTTTTTTTTTTTTTTTTTCCTGCTTCATTCCATCTGTGCTTTAAAATGAGTTGGCGCTATTTTTTTGCCCACGCTGTAATTAGCCCTATGTTAGCACATATAATACAATTCTTCTTTTGCGGTTTGCGCTGGTGCGAGAGCCACCCGGTTTTTGATGTTGATAATATGAGACCCTTTCGCAACCATGTGAACCTAACACGAATGTATAGGGAGAAGAACACATGCGTTCGTGTCACCTGCTATGAAATTATCGGTGATCGCTACTTCTGTCCTTATGAATTTCGCCCCAAATGGTTTACCTCTTTTCCAGGACGAATAAACTTTGGAATGTTTTTCCTTTTTTTTTCTCCCTTTCCAAAGCGAGCACCCATTTCTCCTGCACCATTTTGTTTACCTCTTTTGAGAAAAAATAAAAATAACCTCACTATGAGCTTTACAAATGAAGCAGAAAAATATTTGGACTCGTGTGATGGACGTTGGGTGAGTAATTATCCCAGTGTTGTTCACGTAGGTGGTGAAAAGTATAGCCACTTTTGTTATGTATAATCAGGTCCCCACATACACATATAAACCCTTACATACACTCGCACGGATCATCCGCGGAGACAGCGCTGTGGTACTAAATTTACCCCAAACGTGTCTGACAGTGTGAAAATCCCGCAGCGAAAAACTGCCATGTCAGGCAAAGAGGGCTCATACACACCCCCCACATAGCAACGCACAAGTGGATGTACACCTAACCTATATGCCATTCTTCACTCATCATCGTGGCGCCGTCGAGTGAAATATGCACAGATCGAATTTTTCGCAACGTGTTACAAAAATTTGAAAGAGAAAATGTTTAACGTTTGTCCTGCTGGACATGCAAGGTGGAACACACAAAAGGGCTTTCCATCGATTAACCCATCGGTGGCACATTTTTTTTTTTTTTTTTTTCCTCTCCTCCCGGGGGAATTATACCCAGTCGGAACCCATTTTGATCGTCGCTGAACTATTCAGTGGCGCGAAAAATATAACGTCTTAGAAAGATTATTCGCAACAGTTTTATACAATTAAAAAAGGGGGCACCGCTGGCGTGGCTTGGTGATGACACAGCGGGGTGATAACACTACAGGGGGTGGGATGCGTGGACAGGCACACATCCCCTTATGCACAGACTGGAAAAAAGGGAAAAACTGCCAAGTGGGCCAGGCGGTTACCATACATTTGGAATAACGCCCACACGAAAAGTTGTGCCAGCTGGCGTACCGTGGTAAAATGCGATTATACGATTAAACACGCAGCACAGGGCACATCGCCGTGCGTGCGTCAAACAGGAGGCGGGCTTGCACCGTCACTTGATTAATTGGTTAAATTAAAAAAAAAAAAAAAACACCACGAAATGGGGTAAAAGACGCCTCCCCTAGATATTCCATTCAAATCGCATCGATGTCGATTTCCTCCTCGTCGCCCGTGTAATTCATACCATCTTTGGCATCCAAAAATATTTCTTCCTCGTACTTTTCACTCTTGGAGTCTTCAAACACCTTATCGTTATCGTTGGCGATTGCGTTATTTGTACTACCCCCGTTTTGGGTTTCCCTCATTTTGTCGTCATTATTTCGCAAAGACTTCACTTTGTAGCTGGTTAAGTTGCTATTCACGTGGTTACTAACTTGGCTATCTTCCTCCTCCGATTCGTCATCATCAGATTCGTTTTCCTTCAACCAACTGACGAAATGCTTCGCCATGCATTTGCATTTATTGTAGCATTCCAGGTAGTACTTATTTTTCTCATCAATACTATCACAGTTGTTCTTCTCAAACAAGGCCGTGGCAGAACTGCCAGCATCATACCATTTAATGATGTCCTTGCTTTCGAAGATATCATTGTTGTATAGTACTTGCAAAATATAAGGGTAAATAATAAGTGCATTCTCAGCGACCTTATTAACGTAGTATTCCAGGGCGAGAAAAATATCCGTAACGGTAACCGACGTGTCATTGACCTTCTTTATGTACTTGATATACTTTTGTAATAATTCCTTGGTTATCTGATTGTCAAATAATGCAGAGAGACAAATAAAAATTCTACACTTGGAATCAAAACTCTGAGACACCTGCAGCACACGAAGTTCCTCGCAAAAGTCGTTTTCACTGATATTTGGGAAGGTAACAAATAGGGTCCTCAATCTTTCGATAACTTCCTTAATTTCTACACTGTCAAAATGGAGAGATTCCTTCTCTAATACAAAATTGTCTTCCGTTTTGTTTTTCTTTTTATCTTTTTTTTTTGATTTTTTATCCTTCTTAGCGTTTTCATTATTTGTTGGATTACTTTTATCTGTGTCTAACCCGTCGGAACTATCGTAGTCTCCTCCGGAGGGTGGAATTCCATTTCTCGTTTCTTCGTTCTTATCCCCTTTTTCTGCTAATCCCTTTTCACTCTTTCCCTTGCCATTTTTTTCCACCTTTTTATCTTTCGTTTTTTTCTTTTTACTTCCAAGCGTGCTTATCTGGGGGGGGTTCTTAATCATGTAGGTGGCAATTTTGTGAGAATTATTTAGCTCCCCAATATTTCCACATGCGTTGCACTTACATATTAGGAACCCCTTCTTAACGATGATATCCGTTTCGGGTAACAAACAGTGGGGGCACAGAACATACATTTCGATGAACTTGTCTAAAATGTTTACTAAATCGTTTTCCTTATGAGCACCATTTACAATTGCCTTTTCTTCATTCTCTTCAAATTTTACCATCGTTCCTAATTCGCATCCAAAAAATTTCGTCGGATACATGGGCGGCCTTTTCAGCGATCTGGCGATTTCCCCCATGTTTGCAATGTTCGTCCTGATGCCATTTCCTCTTCCCTCAATTTTGGATATCAGCCTGGGCATCTTGTACCGGTAGTTTGGATCGTTTCGATCCCGCGGAATGTTAATGTACGACATGGTTACAAACACGTGTTGCACTAAAATAATTACAGCTTCTTCGGTGCCTATACACTTATATACTCCAATAAGGTGTATGCAGACTGATCAGTTTGGTAACGTCTCTCTGGCCCTGATTAAATTCTTCCCTTTTCTTATTTTTTTGATGCGCTCCCAAGTGGATAATAAACTGATTTAACCCCCTCACCGAACGAATGTACACAAGGAGAGTATCCCTTGGGTAGAAACTAACACATACAACAAGGCACGGGGGAGGGAAATTAACGAATGGACAAAGCTGTATATATATACACACACACACATACAAATATAAATATAAATGCACATATGCACGTTTATTCACTTCACCAAAATGGCGTACCTCCTAGTGGTGCTCACGTTTGATGCATAAAATGCATGTCACTAAACAAGGTGTGCTGTGCACGCTTATTTACATGCGCGTAACGACTAAACATCACACAAACACACATACAACTCTCCGATAAATAAACTCCAACGGGGCGTACAACAAAACAATAACATTAAAAAAAAGGGGCACACTATACAGGAATATATGGGATACGCTTTTATGCGTAACACAAGTATACATAATAGGAATTGTGTGCTATATACTATACTGAGTGAGGTAGCTAAAATGGGGACCTGCCAACTTCATAAATGGGCATTTTTGCTTCTCCCTGGGCAAATAAACAAAGACTAAACATACGTGCACGCCGACAACTCAGCTAATTGCTAATATGAGATTTGCTCTATCCGCGTGGTGCATAAGGCACATAAGGTATTACAACATTTCGCATATAAAAGAAATATGCGTATTGGGTTTTTCCACTCTGGATCCCGTGTGTTCACGAACATGTACGTACAGATGGTGCCTGTGTAGGACTGCTAAATGGGTCCTTTGCTGTTGTTCAGACGAAACAGTATTTTTTTTCCCCTATATCATTGTGTGTTCAGGTGAATCTTCCGTTGTTCCTCTATTCTAGATGAAGCTACTTTCCCTATGCGAAAAATTTTTCCGAAAACGGCCAAACGGTTGACCCATTCTATTCGAGCCGTTAAAACCGCTCTGCTCCTGAGACGAGTCTGGTGTGTTGCCTAGCCTGATGCAGCGTGCCTTCGAATCACTGTTCATTCATCACTACTCATAAGTGCTCAATTTGTGTAGCTTTTTATAAAATATTTGCTTCGCACTATTTGGTAAAAGAAATTCATGCATCTTACTTCTCTGTGCAAACGCTGTGAAAAATGGAGACTTCAAACGGGAGTAAAACCACACATGTGTTGTTAACAGGTGGGCACACAAAAAAGAAAGGCAACTTCACGCAAACACAAATGAAGCTGGTGCGTACTCACTAGGCCTCTGACTCTACGTCTTCCTTTACACCCATATAAGGTTTCATTATTAACTGATACACATGGATACAATTCTACTGCCAACAAGAGTGATGATCAATTCTGGGTTTATTTTCTCGACACGCATAATTGAAATATTGGTTCAAGCAGAAGAGGGGGGGAGGGGTAAACACAAAAGTACTTACAATGCACATGTAGATTCCCACTTACAGGGGTGCAGAAGGAGTCACCAAAAGGTTAAATATTTGTAAGGTACAAAAAACTAAAACTTTAAAATGCGTTACTAAGGATATTAAGAGGATAAAATTCCAACACGTAACATTCTCGAAATGGCTGCACAATAGACGTTTTTTTAAACTTCTATAAGTGTTGTGTATTCGTTATTCTGTGCATGTATATTTCTGCCTTGGTGGATTTTACCAATACAATATAGAGGAGGCTGTACTAAATGTGTCATTTGTGGAATGCCTAAAGGGATTCTTATGCTTTTCTTGTTTTATGTTATTATCATTCGCATAATTAATGTATTTTGTATAACCCAATTTACTTTCACAATTCGAAGTCTTCATTGACTTTTCTTTACAAGGATGTAAATTCGTGTTGTCGTGGAGTTTAATCATGCCGCTGATGCGTTTGCCGCGATGCTGCGTTCGTTGGGGTGGATTTGTTTCGTGTCACGTCGTAGCGTTATATCTTCTGTGCACACAAAACATTCACTGCTGTGCAAAAAAAAAAAGGGCCCTCTCTTCTAGGACAGAAAATATGCTCTATGCTGACGCAATCGCGGGGATGCAAACTATGTGGATTAAATATCTGGGCGAACCCCTTTCCCAATTAAGATGCACACAAGTTAGCTTTTGAAAAAATAAACGATCCGTATGTACATATGTACACGTGTAACACAAATACTTATGCAATCGTGACAGTTTTTTAAACTGTGTGGAGGGTATACATAAAGGTGATACCTCTGTGTGCGGCTGTGTTGGGGTGTTCCTATATATTTTACGCTGTTATTTTAGGAATAAATAACAACGCAAGGAAGGCGCTTTGTATGCTCAATTACACATCGTAAGCAGTTAAGTGGATACATATACTTACGCCGATAGCGACATATCACCATGTACATGCATACGTATGTTACGTACAGGTATATATTGTACAAACCCAATGCAACGCAAAAACGTTTCCCACGAATCAGGGTTCGAGAATAAAGGTACAGTTAAGCAAATGATGATACTCCAACGTGTACCTTTTTTCTTCCCTCTACTTTTACATACATTTAAATTCTCCTTTATTTGACTTGAATTTAAGTTAAACTTTCCTGTTCCAAAAAAAAAAAAATATACTTTTTTTTTTTTTTAATATAATGTTTGTGTTTTGCTTCAGATGGAAGGGCATTCAATTATGAACTTTCGCTAAAGTATTCGAAAATGACTTTTATACATTTTTCTTACAATATGTACATGAAAAGTGTACATTTATTAAAATAACAAAATTATAAGTTTACGTAAGCATTTTGTACATTTTTACATGTATAAATTGTTAATGCTTTTTTTTTTTTTTATTTCCGTATGGGCACTTTTTTTTTTTTTTTTTTTTTTTTCATACCTTCAGAGTTTTAAAATTTTAAAATAATAATTCGACACTGAAGAAAGGAGTTCATAATATACGGATGAGCATTTTTTTGTGCACATGCATATGGCCCTTCTACAGGTATGCATGAATGAATGGATCCCATCGTACGTACACGACGAATAAGGCACAAAGGTGTACATTGCGAGGGCGTACATGTTCAATTAATCGTTTTAAACTACGAAAATTACGTCGCGAAAATTATGTTGCGAAAATTATATTGCGAAAATTATATTGCGAAAATTATATTGCGAAAATTATATTGCGAAAATTTTGTTGCGAAATTTAAGTTACAACTTGTGTAATGGTTCTTGTACAAGGCGCTGTACGTGTCATGCGATTAACACGCTCGTCCTTTTTGCTCCACAAAAAAGGGCAAGGAGCGAACGAACACCTTCTCTTTCTTTCTTTTTTTTTTTTTTTTTTTGCCGTTTTAAAGAGTTGACTGGACTGATTCACTTTAACAACTCTAAGAGAAAACAAAAAATTGCCTCCGGTTAGTAGAAAAAATATGTAAAGCGAAACTCCATTTTTATAACACCCATAGGGGTGAATATTTTAAAGATCAATTTGAGGGAGTAAAAAGCGCGCACTCTCTATAATCATATTTATAATATATATATATTTTTTTTAATATGTGTTTTTTTTTTTATTTTTTTTCCCTTTTTTTGCTATACTTTGGCTCACACTTGACACATCGAATGAAATTAAATTCCAAAGTGGAAGTGTTCGCAATTTGGTCGCACATGTGTTATCGCTTATAAATGCATATTTGGGTAGAGGAATTTTTACAGAGGCACGTTTTAAGAGTTTTCTTCTTTTTTTTTTTTTTTTTTTTTTTTGTTCCCTCTCCATTTTCTTAAACTTTTTTAAAAATTCAGCAGCTTACGTGAAGCCTTCCTAAAAGACGCATTTTTTAGCGCCAAAACAACCGCGAATTTGATATAGGTGTGGTGTGTAGTGGAGGTACCTCTTAAGGCGCCTTCGTTGTTCATGAAGAAGGCATGGTGTAGGAGTAGGCCATATAAAAGTTTGTGAGGACGATGGGGAGGAGAAATCCCTTCTGCACCGTTGCTTCTTCCCTTTTTACACGCTGGTCTGGTGTTTCCCTTTAAGACAAAGGGGGCACAAAAGGGTGATCTGCGAATGATGAACGGTGAACTTATAAATGTGCAAATGAACGACGTACGACGTGGCTACGAACTTGCGAAAGTTACACATGCCCAGTTCTCTCATGTTGATCTTCCTCCTGCAACACATTAAAAAGGGCCCCGCGAAAATATTTTTAACCCTTCACATGGCAAGCAAATTTCGCCACAGGAAGGATGACTCCCACATTGTGATGATACTTTTACGTTGAATGGGGTTTTACGTGGAAGTGGAGAGGATGCCAAATTATTCTTATTCGCACACTGTACCAACGTAAACAAGGGCATATGCCCCCAGGCAGTGATGCCAGACTTTGGTTTCAGTAACACCCACCGCGCCCCTTTTCCGTTTAGCACATATTATGACTGTGTAAGTAAAAATGTGTGATCAAAGTATTTTAAAAATGGCTACAATTTTGGAAAAATTTAGAGGGTCTCTTTGTTCTGCGTTGAACTGAACTTTCCGTTCGCAAAAAATATTGCAATTTGTGAGAAGGGGGAAAAAAAATAGCCTTTATTTTCAATTGTTCACGTGCACTTTTTATTTTTTAACTTTTCGAATTTTCGCTCCACCCGCCCCCGAAAGAGCAATGTACGCATGCAGATCACATGCACGAGGAGGGGTAAACGTGAACATGCACATTAATGTATGTGCATACATGCTAGCGCAACTAGGTCGCAAGGGAAATGGCTATTTGTTATTAGTTCCAAAGGAGGCGATCACACCTTAACAGCGCGTTTAACGACTATCCATTTTTTTTTTTTTTTTTTTTCAAACCGGTGAAACGGGAAGAACACCAAAATTACAATCACACATACGAGTATTTTACCACGTGTGCTGCGATGTTTACAAGCTCGAATGATTATGCTTGCTGCCCCCTTTTTTCCTTTTTTAAGTATCTTATAATAAATATGTAACATGAAAATAAACAAAGAATGAAACGATAATCCACTGCTAAGAAAACTGCGCTACCAGTTCGCCTCCTCCCAGGTTTGATCATTATTTTATTACTTACACACCCGTGTGAAGTAAAAGTATAATCGTTTATTTTGGTAAACATCTGGCAGGTTCTCACCACATTGGCGCACTACTCTGTTGGCCCACCCGTTCAACCGTTCCCGATTGAGCAAAAGTGAGGCAAACAGTTCCGCCCAGAAACGGCGTAACTGAGGAGGAGCGGTACATACTTTTTTGATAGCGCCCGCTTCATTCGCCTAAGTGGTGAAGCAGATATACGGAGAAACTGCCAAAGGGCAAACAACCGTCATATATCAGCATCCCCTGTGTGATCTGCCCACCGAGACACAAAATGAAACAGGAACAGAAACACATCATAGAGGTGAACGCCATCAAGGGCTACTACAAAAAGACATTCACCAACGAGCTGCTGCTTTCACTGCAGAAGGAAATAAACATAGAAGACCTCCTATACTCATACAACTACTATTCCAATTTGCTAACGGAAGATGACAAATTTGATAATGAGGAGGTGGGGAGTGAATACCTGAAGAGTGAAGACGAACAGGAGGAGTTACCACCGAGTGGGACAGACAAGAAGTATAAAGTAAGGAAAGAAGATTCGGGGGAAGATATGATTAATTACTTCGACCCAACTGTAAGTGAAGAATTGTATGAAGAAAAAATCGAACAAACATTCGAATATTTGGATAATTTTTTAAAAGCATTTTATGTTCCAAATGATATGAACAAATCAGGCGAAATGGAAATAATAAATGACGTAGTGAAAAATTTAGTAATAGAAAAAGTGAATGATGAGGAATATAAAATATTGGACATGCAATGTGAGAAATCCCAGATATATGAAATTACGTTAATCATCATTGCGTACATTATTAGGAATATTTTCAGTTTAAGTTTGGGAAGGAAAATTATTTTTTCCAACGAAAAAATGACCAATCTGTTGTTAAGGGCGTTGTATAAGCAAAATATATACATACAAATATTCACTTTGAAAAATTTAAAAAAATATATCATGGAAGATGGAGAATGTTTGCAAGACATCCACTTAAAAATGATTAAAATTTGTATCTTCAGTAAATCGCTGTGCTCTTTCAATCGCTCCAACGAAATGGTGAAACTTTTAGTGAAAGAAAATAAACACGTGAGTGAAATTTTCGATTTATATTTTTTAAAAAAGCTTAAGAAGTCTTTGGAACATTCGGACAATGTGCAACGCCTACGATTGCTCGATCTCATTGCAGAGTGTGCAAATATAAACAGCCAACAAATTTGCAACATTTTTCAAACGAAGAAGAAAAAAAGCGTGATGCAGGAGAATGTTGAACAGGACGTTGGTATGTCTCACCAGGGGGAAAAGAAAGAAACACACACGGGTGGTGATGTGCCGCATGGAACAACGGACAAATATGATGACGATGCCAATTTGGAAAACTTCACCTACGATAGCAACTACGAAGAAGAGGAATGCACCTATGATGACATATCCTTTGTAAGTAAAAATATCGTACAGGATGAAATGAAAAAGCATAATATACAGTTAAGTCAAATATGCAAAATGGTAAAAATTAATGTATACAAATATTTATATATGTTATACCAGAAGGAGGATTTACTGCTGAAAATAAATGTGCTGGAAATATTCTCGAAATTTGTGCAAAACGAATACTACAGTGATTGTACTGTGCAGAATTGCTATCTTTTGCACACCGTCTTGAAGGATCTACACAATCCAGACGATGATGTTCTTCCCCTGAGTATACTCAACTCCCTCATTTGTTACGCCAAAATAAGTTCAGCTCTTCTTCATTTTATAATCACCGCACATGACAATATTCTCATGAAGACGATCATTTATTATCTGGCGAACGATTCCACTAACGGTAGTAGTGCCAACGTGGAAAAGCTAATTGTTGGCATAAAATCCTTTGGCTACTTTTTTTCAATGAAGGCGTCTTGTCAAGCTCTTGTAAATCTAAACCAGAATGCACACCTTATTGTAATTAATAACATAAACACACACTCACACACGAATGTTTTAAAACACGCAATAAATATATGGATAAAAATAATACCAGCCGAATGCATGGGTGCTCAATGGAACAAACAACTCATTCACGATGTCCTCTTCCAAAAGGTTATCACAATATTAAAAGAAATAGATGACCAAGAGGTTCAGATAAATACGTATCAATTGCTTCGTGTAATGATCCCCTACAGCATTGCAGATTTTATCATACAGGAGCAGTGGCTCATTAGGACTCTCCAAAGCAGCTTTGGAAACAACAGCTACGAGCTCAAGATGAGTAGATACAATTTTTTTAAGGAACTCTACGAACTTAACAAAATTACCATAACGAATGATGCCTTCGCGGATAACCTCATCAGCAACTTTCTGGAGAAGATGCCCAAGAGGTATTAGCCCGTTACTCGCTTTCACGTTGGCAATTTTTTAAAATTAGCGTACCAGAAAATGGAAAAAAAAAAAAATTTTAAGTTTACTCTCCCGCTTAGTGTACATCTATGCAGATGAAGAAAAAAAAAGAAAATAATTGAACAGTTAAATATTCGTCAAATGTTATCACATTTTTGTATACCTTTAAAAAGTGTCTATTTTTTTTTTTTTTTTTTTTTTTTTTTCTGAACCATACCGCCATTTTTAAAGACCCAATTGGGTGACCTCCAACTTGAGTTTACAAAGCGAAAAAATTACGCCGCGCAAAATTGTGCTGAGTGCAGCAAGAGTTGCTACTTAAGGGCTTCTAACGCTTTCTGCATGGAAGTATACAAAGGGGGAGGTAGTCTGTCCCTACGCCCCTACGTGCGTCTACTTTTTGCGCGTGCTACGAATGGAAGTGCACCCTTCTGATGATTTTCTTCACGTATGTGCGTTTATCCATGCCCAGGAGGGACACCACTGCCCCAGCGCGTGAGCCACGTAGTGGTAAAAAAAAAGTCTATATGCTGACGCATGCACATATGGGTGTGCCTCACCAGTGCCCCTTCCAGTTCGTAGCAAACTTGCGATACAGTATCCCCACGCAGAGTTGAAAGGACACCCATTAATAACCTGAAAGGGCCATGCAAACAGAAGGAAGGGGAGAAATGCACAAGAATAGGATCTAGCCAAATTGTCCAACTGTGCACGATTAAGAAGGGAGAAAATGTCTTTGGAGTTCGGTTCGGGTGAGGCCCTTCAGATAAAATGCTCCTACATGATAGAAAAATATAAGAAGAAGCTGCAAAAGGTGAAGCAGCTTAAGAGGGTAAGGAAGGAGAGCGGAGAAAAAAGTGGAAATTACTGTATGCCCCGGGGCAAAGCATATAACCAAAGTGACAAATTAATTAAACAAATGAGCATCCAGAAAGGGGCACACATCCACTTCTACCCACCCGCAGGAGCTCAAGGCGTCGCTCGAGAAAAAGAGGAAAGAGATCTACATGGACAGATATTTTCTCAATGTACGCAGGGAAATTGCACCCAATTTACCTTCAAAGGGGAGTGCAATCGCTAAATCGGGCAGACATAGTGAGGAGAATCTGTGCAACTATACCTTCATATGTGATGCCATTTTGTATATGTATGCATTCTCTCTTCCCCTGTTATATACCCCCTTATAGAAAGAGAAAGAGCACCTATACAGCGAACTGGCCAAAGAGAAAGAAAAAATCGAAACGGAACATCTCGAAAAAACGAAGGAACTATACAACAGCTACTTTGCAGATATATTTCTGTATGAACAGGAATATTATCAGTGCATTTATAAGGTCTTTAAAAATTTGCTTCTTAAAAAGGAAGAAATTGACGAGAAGGAAAGGCGCGTCCTTAAGTTACAGGTAGGAGCGCTGACGGAGGGGGCATTTTAAGAAGATAAAAAGAAAATGTCGGACCTATGACCTGTTCGTTTTAGCTATCTAGCGACTCACCATTTTGTGCAATTTTTTTTTTTTTTTTCCAAGGAATACGCCTGGATGACGCTTTCAGACAGGAACGTAGGCGAAAGGGAAAACACACACTCAAAAAAAAACGCAAATGCAAACGCAAACGTAAACGCACGTGTCGAAAATAAGACGGGAAGTGCTGACAGGGCCCCGATCAACCAGCCGGAGGAAGCGGACCATAGCCGGGACGACAAACATTTCGATATAGAAAATTTATGCGATTTGAACATTAACGAAATTTATCAAAGCATCATACTGGACCAGGGAGAACGTCCACACAATTTAAGCAACAAAAGTGATGAGTTCTCTGAGTCCATTATGGGGCAGATTCAAGGGGGGACTAACTCTCCCCCGTTCTTGGATGAACAATACCAATTTGGCAGTGAACACTGTAGCAGTGTGTCTGGAACGGAAAAAAGTGGCACGTTTAAGGAACACCAATTTTTGGAGCTCAGTTCACGCGGAAGGAAGGATACCCACACGGAAGAGTTACGTAACCCTCTCGAAGGAGAAGATGATCAGCCCTATGTGGAAGATGTACTTTGTGAGCATGACGTGATCGACTGGGACGACGCAGCCGAGGATGACCACTCAGGTGGAGGAAAAATGTCCACCCACCGTGAAGAAGACAAAGAGAGCACCCTTTCCAAATCGGGAGGAACAGAACAATACGAGGAAATGCGCGAAGAGGGAGAAGTTGGCCTGCGTGGGAGCATCCATTTTGCTGACCAGAAGGAAGAAATAAAATGCCTCACAAATGAGGAAACATCTAAAGGGGAAAAACATTACCCAAATGAGTACCACCCCAATAGTAATGATGAATACATAACTAGGGACCATTTAGAAGCTGCGGAATGTATGAGCGGTGAAGAAGTGGATGGACAGAATCGACGCAGCGCCATCGATGCTAATCCGCTGAGCAACGCAGTTGAAGAAGAGCTACGAAATAATGATATAATTCAGAACAGATCGGTGGCAAATCCGCAAAAGGAGAATGCGGAACTAGACCAAGTGATAGAAAATAACATCGACTTTAATATATCGAGCTACTTTAGTGGAAGCTACGAAGACATAGCTGATTGTGAGGTGTTAGCCCTAAACGATGATGCCGCTGACGAACCGGAATATGAAATGATCGAAGAGCGCCTCTCTGGTGCCGATTTGGAAGAGCTTGGAGACTCCCCTGAGAAGAACCACGGAAATGAAGGGGACACACAATATGGGGAAATATGCACAGTAGAGGATCCCACCAAGCAAACAAACCCAAACAAGCAAATCGACCACGTAATGCAAACGAACCAAATCAGTGCAATAATAAATGAGGAAGAGCCCTCCCAAGGAATAAACCCCTTCCCCTTCAACGAGAACGTTCACAACTTCTACAATGAGTATGAACACATGAGAAGGTTCAATGAAGATAACGACAAAATTCAGTCGTCCATTTTTAAGACGCTCTATAGTTACCACAACGAGTATTCCATTCCGATAGAAAAAATGCAAACCTTTGAAAATTACGTGGAGGAAATTGGCCAGCTAGAGAATTATGAGCATATCCTGAGTTTCATCAACGGAGGGGGTGAAGACCAGCCTGGCGCGGATTGTAATAATCACCCGAATGGAAATTCTCACGATATGGCGAAGCAACCAGTGGACATTAAGGTGAACTCCAATTTGGGTCTACACACAGTTAAAGAACTAATAAATTACGTGAGTTCAACTGCTAAGGGGAACGATAATGAAAAAAGCGGCTTCAAAAAAAAGCACAGAAAATGAAACGGCCAGCACTTCAATATGTTTATAGAAAACGCCCCCCGTGTATTGTCTCCCTTTAAACATTTTTATATGCGCATTTTTGCATATCTACCCACGCGGCGAAAAAAGGCACGCTTATGCGTGCATGCCTGTTTATAGCGGAGTGATTATTTCGCTCCCTCGAGAAAACGACCCCACGAGGAATGCCCATACGGCGGGTTAACCTACAAAAGGTGTGTCCAGCTTCCCCAAAAATGTAAACTTTGCTGCACTGAAAAAAAGTGTGCTTGGACAGATGGGGAAAAAGAAATCCGATGACAGCAGCAAAGGAAGTTCCCTCACTTGTGCCTTCCCCCGCTCTAAGGAGACGTCTAAAATATGCTCGAACCTTCAAACGGACCCCACCCTTCGTCTTAAAAATGGCACACATGAGAGAACGCCATAATTAAAAAGGAGCATACACATACTTCATAAGTTGGGAAGTCATTAATTAAAAATGAATAAACATGAAAAAGAAGAAGAGAGCCGAGCGCAGGCAGAACACACTCATAGGAGCAAAACTCAAAATTGGGAGACCTAAAAAAGTAAAAGCTAAAAATATGAAAACAAATGTTTTTATGACTTAAAAAAGGTGCTACTGTCTGCACGCCAAAAGTTTTCTTTTTTTACGTGGACTCTCTGCTTCAAAGTGAGACTTCTGCAGAGGCACACCTAGGCTACCCATTCGTGCATGCATTAAATGCCTCATTAGGAAAGGCAGTATATTCCATGCCGATTGTTGGAACGTTGGATGATAGGGGCACATGCAAATGCACAGGTATATATATGCACATAGATGGATAGCCCTTTATTTAAACATTTATGACCCTGATTTTATCACATCGACCACTGGCAGTGATTCCCACGACGCGCCGCATTCAGGGGAGGGCATTTACAAAGTGGGTACATCGCAACGTCGTTCCTGCTGGCTATGTCTTTCCACTTTACCACGCATTAGCACTTCCTGCCACCACCTTGTGCTCACTTCTTTTTACCCTTGTTCATCATGATAGACTTGTTCAGCAATGTTTTGTCGAGCTGCTCGATTATGCTATTCCCGCCGCTGCCCGTGGTGCCAAGCTCACGCCCATTTTGCATCCCCTTCATGAATCCCTTTATCCCCACCAGGTTGGCGTTTTTGTTAGCATTATTGCTGGCGCTTCTGTGCGCGTTCCTGTTCGTGGTTGCGTCGACTAAATTGGCCTTGTTACCTCGGCTGCCTTCCCGCCCAGCAGGGTTGCCAACCTGATCTAGCTGTTTACCACTTTTATCATAAAACGGGTTCTTCTGCTCATTTGTGTTTGGAGCAAAATTATCTTCGTAGAATTCTTGCTTCTTATTCCGCATGTTGCGTGTTACTTCATTCCTGTAATTTTGGGGAGCATTATGATCCTTCTCGTAGTAGACGTTACTGCTGTTGTTTCGCGTCTTGAAGTTGTTTCCATCCCCTTGGTGGATCGAATTCGAATTCAATCTTCTACAATTTTCTTCACTTGAGGGGAGGTTATTACCCCTCAGGACGTTACTGTCACTGTTGTAACCGTTGTCTGCCATCATCCTGACGTTGGTTTTCTTTTGGGGGGCTGCCTTCAAGGGTCTACTCGTACCGTCGTAACGGATACGGTTGTGCGTGCCACCTCCGTACTCGTTCCCGTAGTCCTCCTCATACGCACCACCCCCGCTTGGCTTCCCCAAAGGTTTGTACTCAAACGAATCATTCATATTTCTACTGTTTAGTGATTTTTCCATGTTATGGTAAAAATCCTCGTTTTCCTTTTCAGAGACACCCTTACCAACATTACCGTAGTACTTTTCAGAATTTATCTCCTCCAGGAATTCGTTAAAGCTGCTCTCCTTTTTTATCGATTCATTTTCTTCACCGTTGTAATTGAAAAGGTTGTCCCTGTTATCTGTGTTACCTCTGTTGTCCTTCTTTTTCGCCTGATTGGCGATTCTGCTATTTTCCGTCTGCTTGTTCAGTGCCCCTTTCATCTTCTTCCCACTTTGCATTAAGTTGGACATGTGGTTTATCGACTGCATGTTTCTGTTTACCAGGTTGTCTATCTGGTTGAGCGGGACTAAATTTTTCCCACCTCCATTTGTATTTGTGTTCCCATTTGCGTTCCCATTTCTGCTTCTGTTTTTGCTCATGTGGTCGTTGCCTTTCGCAAACCCCTGAGCTGCCATCCCTCCATCCCCTTTCGGAGGGAACCCCCTTTGTATGTCCTCTCCTCCATGAACATGGGTGTTAATTTTGTGCAGATTATCCTTTATGTTGTTTATGTTGCTGTTTATGTGATCCACGTCATCGTTAATGGTGCTAATATTTTTGTTAATGGTATCAATCCGTTGGACGTCCTGCTTGGGTTCCTTGCTCCCCTCATAATTTCCATAGTCCATCCCCCCCTGATGCGACGGTTGGGATGGTTGCTGTTGTTGCTGCTGTTCGCACTGGTGGTCCTCCCCCGTAATTACGTTCATGTCTCTTTGCTCATAATCCGTGAGGAGAAAATCCCCGTCGTACTTACTATTCTGCTTACCCGATGAATTACCGTAGTTACTTTTTACATCTATCAAATCGGATTCTATTAAATTGTTCACGTTTAGGGACGCCAGCATGTTTTCTCCATGCGCCTGCAGTCGGTGCTCCTTGAAATTCATCCTCGAGGCCGTCCTCATGTTTGAAGCGTAAGTCAAGTTGCTGTTTCCCATCTTGATATTCGTGCTCAGGTCGTTAATGTTGTAACTGTTGTGACTGTTGCGGTTGTCACGGTTATCACGTCGATCCCGCTGCCCGTGACCGTCGCTGAAGATGCCTTCGTTCGGGGAGGTGGTCTTATTCCCATGAGGAACGTTTGCGTAGGTGCTGCGCTGCCTCTCGTACCGCCCCTCCTCTAAGGTCTCACCACCTTCCCCTCCGTAGCCGTAATTGTAATTCTCTGCATACTCATTCGCCATATCGTCCCCAACATTGCCCACCATATCGTTCTTGTTCACCATTTGATGGTTGTCATTTATTGCGAAAGTACCCACTTGATTGAAGGGATCCTTTTCAAAGTTACTTCTAGATTTGCTACCCGGGTGCATCTTCCTACTGGAGTTGTTATCCGAGTAGTGCGCCCCGTCATGGGTTAGCGAATAATCGACCGTATTCTTTCTACCATAGGTGGTAGACACGTTAATAACGCCGCCTTTCTCATTAATAGGACCGTACGAAGCGTCCACCTGGGGTGCACTACTGTCATACGTATCCATTCTATTTGACCCCCCCGGTTTAGACTCCTTCACTGTCGTATTGATCCTCATATCACTGTTGCCTACCCGGTCTGACGGATGAAACGCCTCCGATAGTCCCAAACTGTTGCCATTTTTATACTTCAAAAAAGGCTTATTTTTAAAATTCTCATTTATCATGCTATCAATATATTGAATGCTATTATTAATTTCCAAATTGTTGTAATTAAAATTGATGCTTTTTTTTCTATTCTTCCTTCGGATTAGGTCTAATCTATTTTTGCCAATAATTTTTACCTTAACCTTATTCTTGGAGTTGCTAGCTCTGGATAGATTCGAGCTGAGTTTTCTGTTTTCTAAATTTTTCAGAGATATTATTGCCCCCTTTGCATTCTTACTTCGACAGTTCTGTAACTTATTCAACAGGTTAATCTCGTTTTCCTTCTCCTTCAGTGACTTTTCTTTATTTTTCAATTGCTCATGTAGCAGTTTTAGCTGCTCTTGTATAAATTCTGTGTCCTTCTCGTGCTTCTCCTTCATGAGCAAGAACTGTTTTTTCTCCGCTTCGAGACTGTTCCTATCAATTTGAATGACTGTCTGTTCGTCGATGAGTTCCTTTTCTCTCTTCTCGATCATTTGAAATTGCACCTCCTTTTGCTTTAAGCTATTTTTATAATTCACTAGTTGATCCTTAACCATTTGTAATTCGTTCTTCTTTTCCTTCAGTTTTTTTTCTCTTCCTTGTAGCTTACCACTGTACTGTTTCAAGTCGCTGTCAAATTCGTTTAGCTTCTCCTTCTTCTTATGCAGTTCGTCTTCATTCTTTTTCTGTTCCTTCTCCTTTTCGATGAGATTGATTTCTTTCGTTTTTAAGTCCTTATCATAATTTAGCAGTTCTTCTTTGTTCTTTTTAATTTTTTCCAACTGTTCGTCGAATATTTTTCTTGACTCCTCCATCTGTAGTTTGTCATTATGTAGACTCTGTTCCCTTTCGTCCAGCTCGAATCTTCTCTTTTCCATTTCTTCCTTCTCCTTCTCTATGTTTTCCTTTTCCTTGTTCAGATCCTCCTGCTGTTGTGACAAATTTATTATTCGAATCTTTATGTCGTTTTCTTCCTTCTCTTTGAAGTTTTTATAATTTTTCAGCTCAATTTCTATTTGTTCCTTTTCCACTTGTAGATTTTCCTTTTCCAGGTTTAGCTTCTCCTGCTGCACGTAGAGCTTGTCTTTCTCTTCCTCGATGTCTAGGTATACTCTCTTTTTGAAGTTCTCTAACTCTTCCTGCTCCTTCATAATGAGGTACTTCATTTTGCTTTTCTCCTCGTCCAGCAGTTCGTACTTTTTCTGTATACCCTCTTCGTACTTTTCGCACTTTGAACGGAATTCCTCTTCATAAATCTTTTTCTGTTGCTCGAAGGAGTCTCTATCTTTCATGATTTTTTTTCTCTCATTTGCGATTTCGATTTGCAGTTTGTTCGCTTCCTCTTTATATTTTTGTTCAAGTGTTAATTTTTCATTTTCTAAATTTTCCTTATACTTCTTCTCAACATAAACTTTGAACTTTTCCTTATCCTCCTCCATACCTTTTAGCATGGCTCTCCTCTCATTTTCTACTTCTTCCCTCATCCTTTTGTTTTCCTTTTCTACATTGTCCAGCATAGAATTTTTCGTCCTATCCATCTCCTCCATCATGATCATTTTCATCTTGTCTACATCTTCTACCATGAGCATCCTTTCCTTGTTCAGTTCCTCCACCATGTAATTCCTTTCGTTTTCCTTTTCCATCTGTAATTGCTTTTTTTCGTTTTCCATTCGGTCCAACATTTTGATTCTCTCATTTTCAAATTCCTTTTTGCTCTTGTTAAGCTCATCGATCAGGTCGTTATATTTGTCTATTCTACTTTTCAATTCGTTCTCCTTTATCAGGTTACTGCGCTCATTTCGCCTCAGTTCCTCTTCCTTACTTTGCAAATTACTATATTCACATTCGATCATTTTTTTCTTCTCCTTTTCGAGGGAGTCCAGTTCCTTCTTTAGCATTTCCAGCTCGTTTTTCTCCTTCACGGTTAGCATTTTTTCTTCTTCCAATTGTTTTTTATCATTTATTAGTATTTTTTCCTTTCTCTCTATATTTTTCCTCTCACCTTCAATTTCCTTTTCGCGCTCTTCCATTTCTTTGATCTTTTTGTTAAACAGTCCAAACTTCTCATCATATTCGTACAGCTTATTTTTACACTTATTTTCGATGGTAATACATTCGTTCATTTTTTCTAGCAACTCCTTCTGTGCATTGTCATATTTATTCTTTATCGAGTTGATATATTTTTCCTTCTCCTCAATTTCGTTTTTTTTCTTATCAATGGTAACTTCTTTTTCCTTAATTTGGGAATGTATCTTATCTATTTCCTTTTCCTTCTCTGCTAGCATTTCTACTTTTTTTTCAAAGTTGTCTTTTTTTTTTTTAAAAAGGTTCTTTTCCGTTTCGAGCATTTGTCTCCCTTCCTCCATGTGTAATTGCAGTCGAGCCATTTGCTTGCTCGCTTGACACACACACACAATATTTTTAATGTCATTTTTTTTTTTAATATTTTTATCAAAGGAAAATAAATCCTCGTAGTTACTGATTAGCGGCTGCATTTTGTTCTTTTCATTTGTCACACACACGTTATAACTTTCGTTTCTCTCATCGTCGTATGCTTCTTTCTTTTGCAAATAATTCCCCCCCGTATCGTTGTTGTGGCCGTTCATGTGCTTTTTCCTGAGTTCATTCAAGTCGAGGGTTCTCAAACCGCCCAGTTCGTGAATGCTATTCTGCTTAGGGGCGTTATTGCCGCTGTGCTGTGCATCAGCGTTATTTCCGTTCATGTGGATAGTATCATGGGTACTTGCCTGCACTGCATCATAGTTCGGTTTCACACCCGGCTCGTTCACCCCTACATCCGCTGGAACATTCCTCAACAAGAGGCCATTATTTTTACCATTCTTTAACTGCAAATATTTTTCGTACCCTGAAATGGTGCCCGACTCCCTCTCGTGGTAGTAGGTCACCTTGGCCTGCGTGTCATCAGCGTAACCTACATAATTGCTAACTCGCTCAACATCATGTCTGCCTAGATTCACGTTGGTCGAGTTCGAACGTCTGTGATGGGAATTCTTATAATCCAAGTGCAGAACATTCTTATTATTGTAAAATGAATTGTCTGCATAATTTTTCCTCACGCTGTTCAATCTCGCATTGGATCTGCTTCTCTCTTCTTCGATATTCTTGTTAATGTTCATCAAATTTTCTAAAATTTTCTGCTTCCTAGTACTTATGCCGCTTTCGTTGGTGGTTGCCTTATGTCTACTGTCGCTGTTGTAGTTATACCTGTTCATCATTTCGGACTCCCTCTCGGCGGAGCTTTTCTTCTCGCCTGGGAAGTTGCTCTCTTCCCTCACCGTTCTGTTGCTTACGGTATGGTTCACTACGCTGTTCGGTGCGAAGTTTCCCCCTTGGTTAAGGAAATTCCCCCTCAAGTCGTTCTTCGACCCAGTGTCACTATACAACACCGCATTGTTGGAGTACATCTCTTCATGCTCCTTCTTAGTCTTGCTGCTTGCCCTTTCCTTCACGTCCTGAACATGACTTGGGAACTCCCTTTCGTACAGAAAATTATTTTTATACTTTTCCTGCAACTCGATTAGCTTACTCGTGTCATTATAAGCAGGCATATTGCTATTCAATTTTTCTACATCATTATTATATAATATATTAAGGTCTACTTTGTTAGAATTATTATGCTTTGGGATTTCCATCCCTGCTGAGGTGTACCTAATATTATTCTTAAACGGTACGTCTTGATTATTAGCGAGATGATCCTTGTATGTTCTGTTACCGTAGGGGAAGTTGAAGTTAGCTTCCTTACTGTCTTCATTGTTTCTTTTATTGTCTTCATTTCGAAGGAACATGTTTTTCATTTTTGTTCCTTTCAAATGGTCCATGTAGTCTCCATCATGTATATTATCTTTGTACATCTCGTAATTATTCATTTTGTCGTCTTCCTTCTTTATATCTTCACAGCTATCCAAAGCTGCATTGTCCTTATCTTCTTCTTTCACGTCCTGCACGTTTGGAAGGGAAGTTTTCTCCGTGTAGCGTCTCTCAGTGGGGACTTGCCGGGGTGACAGTTCCCACAGGAACATGTACACCGCGATATGATTCAACCATGCTATCATGCAATTGCACTTACCACGCCTGAAAATTTGTGAGTATTTTCGGAGCCCTGCCTACTCTGCGTGTGCTCTACGAAAGGGGGGAAATGAAAAATGCTATGCGAAGCGTGCGGCAACTCTGGGGAAATTCCCCCATGCAAGCGTGGTGCGTAAAAAAAAAAAAGAAACTTCTTTCAGTTGCCTACTTTTGTTAGATCTGTACAGTGGCTCGTACATCTCCAAGCCCACATGCTTATTTGTGTTAATCTCTCCAAGTGCATAAAACTTTCTCTTTGAACTAACAGCGTCACTGAAGTTCCTGTTGGAGGAACTGTAACTAGGTGCCTTATTATGAAGCTTGCTACGCTCATTTTTAAAGTTATAGTAGTTGTTCCTTTTTGCGTTATCTACTAAAAGGTGACTTCTACTTGTCATATGGGAGTTATTTCTGTCGGACAATATGCGCTTGATTGCCGACTTGCCATTGCTGTCTGACTCTTGCCTAATTCTCCCATTCGAATTACTACTTTTTTTGAATAAATTTTTGTACTTATCGATGAAATTTGTTCCATTATGCATAGAGCCCTTTTTAGCGGTGTTAACATTTTTGCTACTTATGTATGAATGGTGACTGCTTACATTTTCTTTATCCGTCTCGTCCTTCTCCGCTTCGGCTATCTCTTCCTCCTCGTCTTCGTTTCCTCGTTCTCCTCCCGTGTGGGTGTCTCTTTCTTTTTTTCCCCTTTGTCTTCCCACGCGGTTGTTATCTGTGCTGGCGTAATTTAAAAGGTTGTCATTTTTGTACTTATTTTTTATTTTCTCAATAGTTGTGTTACTCCTACCTATTAAATTTTGCGCCATTCTCGGTTATGTTACTTGCATACACACCACTACTCCTGCTAAACGTTTTCATTCTATTTGCTGTCTTACTTTGTCAGTATACGGGCCGTGATGCGCCCAAATGAGTAATCTTACACGTTTAAGGAGGACGTGGAAAAAAGGAAAAAAAAAAGGGGGGGAGAAGAGACGGAGAATGCGAAGAAGATGGCGAAATACGATTCCGTGTCCTATTAACGGTGATCGTTTTTCTCCTCCTGCTTACAACTACGTCATAATTCTAATATAATGCATTTCAATTTGAAAAAATGCAATAAAAAAAAGGCATTATGGCACGCAAACGAGGAAACATGCAAACGGCTAAATCATTTAACCTATATTTAAAACGTAAAATAGCTTGTATGCCTTTTGTTTAAAAAAAAAGGAAGGGGGTAAAACTGAAAACAACTTTTGCGCACATCAACTATTTTCACTTGAAAAGTTTGTTCAACATGTAAAAGGTGAAAATACGGAAAATTTATGCGCAATAAATGTGTTTAAAAAAAAAAAAAGGTGGAAATGAAAGAGAATGAAAAATGTGGTTGTGTAAATTGATACGTTAGAACTGAATTTTAACGCATACGCAAACATGTTTGGTAGTTATTCACCTGCGCGATTTGCATTCCTGCGTTTTTAATGCTGGTTTTGCATTTCGCCCGCAGTTGCAATTTCTCTTACAATCTCACAGTCGCAGTACCAGTCACAGTTCCTACGTGGACTTTTTCACTCCTTACATCGTTGAGCGATTTAAAAGGAAAAACGAAAAAGAGAAGTCTATATGTGTAAAATAGCGGCGAAGAAAAACCATGCGCACAAGTAGCCACCTGTTGGGTGTATTTTCCCGAACTGGTAACACATGCATAATTTCGCATGGAACTGCATACACGTAATGTCACACTCGCGTAGCTGTGCGGTTCGAAAAATATGTAAGCATACACATGTAGCCCTTGCGCGCAGGTGTGCGCATAAGTACGTATGTATACACGGAGTGACCGCGGAAAGTTCCCTTCACACCCTTAATGGAGAAAATTAACAGGGTGGAAAAAAAAAGCGGGAACATAAACCGATCGAAGAGTTAATAAAACTTGTATAACTTCTGAACGTGTTTATTATCGCCATATCGATGAATAACCATGCTCCGATTTAAAACTCCATTTTTGCATTTTTTTTACGTGTATATTTAGGTAGCTTTTTTTTTTTTTTTTTTTTTTTTTTCCATGTCTGGGAAGGGGAAATTATTAAAATAAAAAAAAATTTCATTTCTACATGCACAGTACAGGTAAAAAAAAAAAAAAAAAAAGGAAATTGTGCACAATGGGAAATAAAAAAAAAAAAAAAAAAAAAAGCTGTAAAGGAAAAACTTCACGGTGTGTAGAAGTACCAAAAATAAATTATACCATCGCTTCTATAGAAATGATTACAAAGCATCACACACAACATATTACGTTTGTTCGTTCTTTTACGTAACTACTTGCAGCTTCTCCGCAATTTCGCTCATATTTAGAAACCAAGCTGTTTTGTCTTCTACGTTTGTGCATACTTGTTGTAACACGAATGAGCACTTTACTGATCGAAGAAAAAGGGAAAATGTGATCCTCATTTGGACTCCTCTTCGTCCAAATCTCCATTAGCCCATGTGCCCCTAACCATTGCTACGTCAAAAAAATTCTCCCCGATTTAAATTTGTCACATAAATGAACTATCAGCGAAAATGTCCCTACGGGCTGATCAGTTTAACGGCAACTTTTGTGGAAGCACTCCTTATCAACATCAGTGCTGCGTTCGTGTTATACTTACTTTTCTTCTAATGAACACGAAAAGGAGAGCGTTTTTTACCCCCTCATATGAAAAAAGAAGAAAAAGAAATTTCACCTGTACACACACGATCGATCATCAAAGCCGGACAAATCGTTGCGCTGAGTTAAAAATGAACCATGGCGAGCACCTCAAATGGGTCGTCCTATTTATGCGCGCATTTGCAACGAACAGCACATTCTACAATAACACCATTCCTTCTTTCTCTGTGGTATGATTTGCATATAAGACTAATTTTATGCAAAGTGGAGTTGCTCATGGCTAGCGAATTATGAAACAAATTGAAAATTAGCAAATTGCACGAGGTAGGGTGACGGGGAAAATAAAGAAGTTTGGCGCAAACGTGTAATTGGGCGTAATGGAGGCGTAATTAACGGCATACTTGAGGATGCAACTCAGTGCATGCCGAGTAGCATCACTACGAGTGTGTCCACTTGTAAGCAATAAATAAACATGTGAAATTTGCACAAAAACATGGGGCAAAAAAGTCTTAGGGCAAAATACGCAGCACACGCAACAACATCTGCGCAAAAAACCTTAAACAGGTGGCTAATAAATGGCAAGGAAAAATATACACATATACTCGCTTGTGCACATGTACGTGCATGAAAACGAAACAAGGGCTGACTTAACCGCTCAGCTACGCACCAACACACCAACGGACGTTGCGCTTGCACACTTTTTAACATTCCCACGAGCACCCTCTACTAATTTGTGTAGTTTACATTTACTAGGACGGCTCCTATATGGAAATCCTTCTTTATAACTTCTTCTTCTGAAGGATTTCTTCATTAAATTTGGTCTTCTTAAAGTGCGGGTTTGTGATATCCAAATTAAAATCTTTATTTTTGTACAAGTCAGCAAATCTACTATCAATTAGGTGGCCATCATTTACTTTTTCTAGGAGGTTTTCTCCGTGGCCTTTAAACATGACATCTTTTTTTCTTTTGTTTGTTTTTTTCGTTATGATTTTTTTTATTTCTTCATCTTTCTTTTTTAGGGATTCCAAATAGGCCTTTTTCTTTAATTTCTTTTTCTGTCTCACCCTATCTAGGTACTTGTCCCACGGATTTTTCTTTTCTTCCTTTTGGTCCTTACTTTTTAGCATGTTTTTGAAAACTTGTACGACTTCGTTTTCGTTGTCGCTATCGTCAGCGTTGGTAGTGTTGCTTGCTTGCGCTTTACGCTTATTTTTTTCACCACCTTTTTCATGGTAACTTTCGGTTAACTCGTTCGTTATGCTTCCACCAGAGTTTTTATTCGAGGCAAAAATTCCCTCTTTCGACAAATTGATCACTCCCTCCTTGGATGCAAAATCTTCCTCCATTTCGTCCATGTATATGGAGAGGTTCTTTTTGTTGACGTCGTCTCTAAGTGTACCTTTGCCACTATTATTGGCCACTCCCCAATTGGGCTCTTCCTTCTGACCACTTTGTGTATCATCTTCGTTTAACCAATCGCCAAGGAGGAGCTTTCTGTAATATTCCCTGTTGTCTTTTTCCCTTTTGTTAAGTGGTGAATTATCCTCGTTGCGATTCTGCTGCTCCTCCTCCTCCCCATCGCTGGATGAAGAATTAGCTAGATATTCCTTCAGGTCGAGTTCCCTTAACTTCTCTTCACTAAACCTCGTGGACAGAAGTTTTTTCCTTTTAGGATTTTCATCCCATGTTGACTTGGCATGCGTATGTTTTAACGGTGTACTGACGCTATAATGGAATTGGTAATTATCAGGTATCTTATTGCACGTCTCCTTCACCTTATAATCATCAAGAGAGCAGTTATCATCAATTATTCTAAGGTCTAAATAATTGATGCAAAAATCTGCATCCATATCGTTTAATTCTTCATATAAAAATTCTACTATTTCTTTATTATAACATTCTACTACTGCGAAATAGTATCTTGATCGCTGGATTTGGTATAGTCGGATTTTTTCATTTTCTTCCTCCTCGTCGGCACTGAGGTTGCTGTGCAAATTGGCTTGCTCGTTTTTTTTTTTTTTAAGTTTCGCCTTCTTACCTTTTGCACCGTCGCTTGTGCTGCTGTCCGAGTCGGCACTTTCATCATCGCCTGTGCTGTCGTCCTGATCGGCACTATCGTCCAGGTCTTCGCTTCCGTCACTTTCGACGCTCTCGTCATTATTGACACTTTGTTCGGCGCCTCCGCTGTTATTGCTGTCCTCGCTTGAGCTTAGATCCCCCTCATCTACCTCATCACCCTCTTCATCCTGAAAGTAATCTAGAAAGTTGTTCTGCCTATACACAGCTCCGTCTCCTTTCCTCTTCAGCTTTAAAATGTCTAAATTAATTTTGGGGCCATGTTTTTTCTCCTGTTTGAGCTTCTTTTCCCCATATTTAGAGGTGTATATAGTGACCTTCTTCACAGCTCTACTTTTACTATAATCTATGTTTTTTTTTTTTCCTCTTTTCAAAATTGTAATATGACTCAAAGAGGTAGAAAATGTCGGCACTGGATATATTGTCCCAGTCACAACCTAGGACGGTAAAGCGGCTGGTCACGTCGAAGGTCATCTTGATATTTTCCTTACTTCTCTTATACTTGGCATACCTCTGCTTCTCCATTTTGGTGTTATTCTTTTCCTTTTTAAAGTTAATTTTCTTCGTTTTGTTTAGCTTTTCCCTTAACATGTTGCGTGTTTTCTGCTTATCCGTTTTTTTGCCTTTCTTCTTGGTAAGGGAGTTGCTGACGTCGTCCTCTCCACCGCTGCTCTGATCGTCACTTCCTTCGCCGTTTTCTTCGCTGCTGTCTCCATCGCCTCCCTCATCGCTAGACTGGTCGACCGTCTGGTCATACTTCTTCTCACGTTGTGCATTTTTTCCTTTGGGTTTATTTTTTCCACTTTTTCCCCCTTGGCCATTCTCCCCATGGCTACCATCGCAACTGCTCTTCTTTTTTAACTTCTTTTTTTTACGCTTCAAATCGAAGGAACTGCTTTGCAGCGATTCCGTGATGTTGTCCTGTTCACTACTTTGGCCATTCACGGGGGGAAGGGAAGTCTCCTCCCCGTTGGCCTTTCCACTGTTTTGACTTCCCCCTTGGACCTCTTCATCTGTCATGTTTCTCATTTTTTTCCTTGGGGGCACAATAATTGTATAATCTTTCGTTGTATCCAAATTGGTGCAATTAGCACATTCATTTATTTTGTTGATTTCTTTCTCGATGGCCATTTCGCTGTCGTTTTCATCTTGTCTCTTCAGATCTTCCTTGTTTCTACTTGCCTTTTTTTGTGCTCTGCTTTCCGAGTCGCTATGCTTCGTTCCTCTGTTCCTTTCGCTTAGATTCTTTTCCCCATTTTCATCATTCCCTATCGTTTGGTGCTCTATCCAGCTTTCCACACTTAACGTGTTGTCATTTATTTTGATTGAATTATCGTTCATTTTGTCTTAACCGCATGAGACACTTATCGATTGTTCTTTTCTGGACATGTGTTTGGACACCTGTTCGCAGCGTGACAGCTAGGAGATTTTTCCCCACGTGTATACGGGTGGGTATTTACTGAACAACGCTGGCACCCTGAACAGGCACTTCTACGTGATGGGCACAACGGTCCATACACGTAAGTGCATATATATGGACTACGAGGAAGACGTTGCACAGGTGGTAGAGCCGGCAATTAGGCACCTTTTTAATCCCTCCTCTGCTGGTACATAAACAGGTGGGCACTTTGTAGGACAAAGAAGGCGTATACGTTTTGCTGCCTTCTATAAACTTGCGGGGGGGCTGAAAATGTTCGCCCGCGAGAAACTCCAGTGGGAGTTTTCCCCTTCGTTAATGGGTTCGCAAGAGAGAGACACTCGCATAAGAATGCTCACTCGGAATGACCATTTACATCCTCCGCTGAAGGATACAACATATACGCAGAAACATATAACAATTTGCCCCTGTGGTGGCGCGATAGAGTAATAACTGAAGGAAACAATTTCTACCCGTACAGCTGTATTGCCTGCGAGAGGGCCTCCAAAAAAATAAGTTTTCACTACGAAAACGTTAAAATGACTGCGCGCAAGCGAACAATTTATACTTAATCGCCTGCTCCTTTTAATTTTTTCAAATAACCCTCATAACGCAATTATACAGGGGAAAAAAAATATGAATAAGAAAAAAAAAAAAAAAAAAAAAAAAAAAATGGCATAATGAGAGGATTGTCAAACGGGAAACATATACATGTAGAATGTAATAACGATGAGGAAGACGTATGCCTGGCGCTTGCCATTCCGCCGAGCAGCAAGAGCCCATATATACATGCATCAAAAAAATTGTGCATTATTTTAAGGATATATATGCGCGCAGTGAATAGCGCGTTATAATATATATGCTTAGTAGTACTTTCACATTTGCCGCATTTAAGCACGCCCTTTGCAAGTACATACTTGGGCGAACGGCGGAACCAACTTACGTGCGCAGAGGCTTTATATCACCTCAACAGTTTGGTGAAAATTTTACGCGTAATGAAAATGGGCTGCTTTATTATATAAACGAAAATGATCAAACGAAATGTACTTTCTTACGCAAAAAAAAAAAAAAAAAAAAAAAAAAATACTCAAACTGGTATACCTGAGAAAAAAACGAGGAACATTTCCCGCCACGTCCTATGCGAGGCAGCTTGTAAAAGGAAATGCCCAAGAGGGGGGTAGCCAAGGACGTACATTCGAGGGCGCGCAAATGGGCATACAAATTGGCACACAAATGGACGCACAAATTCGAACCAACGCATGCATGATTGGGTATATGTAAATGCTTTTATGACGCTCCCCCCCTAATGCGCATATGCCTACCCAAGGCAGAATCGTTTTGTCCCCGGCGCCCTCTCGAAGAGATGCCACTTCGTTAACTACCTCCTATGAGTCCACAATGAGGTAAACACGAAAATACCAAGCTCGCCAAAACAAAACAGAGCAGCCAAAAAGTGGACAAAAAGGGAGGCGGCGAAAACGCCAGGCATGCGCTCTAAACGATAACAAACCAAGCAGTTTGTTTTGCAACAAAAAAAAAAAATTGATTTCTCACTTGAGAAGCAACGTCCGCTGCACTAGGGGGTGTGAAAAAGAATGAAATTATTTAAATGAAGAGATAAAAAAAAACAATTGCCAGACAATACGGAAAAAAGTCTTACTTTACATCTCGTGTAGCTTGACATGATGTTGTCCTTTTTCAAGGAAAATTCAACAGACAATTAATGCAGTTATCGTGGGCCTTTTTTTTTGTACTTATGCGTGTACACACATTTTTAAGAAAAATTGGGGGGAGGAATGGAGGACCATGCGTTGGGAGATCCCTCAGCACAGTTGTAAACACATACGTGGATCATTTTTATGTGCTGTTACAAAACGAATGGTCGAGAAGGAAAAGGGAAAGAATGTACAGACACGTCTTTTCACATGCATGATGAAAAGGTTCCTATGTTGATACGCCAATGTGTGAATCGAGGGCGTCTCATCAGTTATTATCTATTCAGGGGAAAAAGAAAAAAAAAAAAAAAATTGTTGGGAGCACTTTTTGGCTAAGCAGCCCAGCGAATAATTCGCAGCTGTCTGGCAGTAAAAAATATTTGAACCTGGCGTATGACCCATAACGTGTAAGCCGTGATATCCGCGTGAACACACCCTAAATGAGGCAGTTTTCTTTCTCAAAAAATATTTCTTAATTTATTTGGTACACTGGTTAAAGGGTGCACGGTCAATATACATAAGGATGTGCGAACAATTTAATTAGGCAGCAATTTCATGGTAAGAAAAAAAAATAAAAATAAACACTAAGTAAGGAATGGCATGTCCATGGAGGGGATATGCGTATAGGACGCAGAACTCCCCGGGGGAGAGTCACTGCTCAGACAAACACGTGGGATGAGACCTCTTATGGATCTTTGCCGTTCGTTGGATCCACGTCGATACTCTTCCCCATAGCGGGTACTATATTCAATGCGTAATTCCTTTTATGCAATTTTTTATTTTTTGTAAACCCACTGAAATTGTCACCTGGTTGATAACTCCATACGCAACTGCAGCTGTGTCTGCCACTGTGCATCTATTTATGTGCCAGGTATTACAATTCAGACGTGGTGGCATCAGCACCTCCTAACGCAACTGAGAAGCATCACTTGGTTGTTGTATTTTTTCACTCATGCGCTGCTTGGCAACGCCATCCCTACCGTGAACACGACGCACATCCAAGTAGCTATTTTGACCCCCCTTGATCAAACTGCCTTTTGCATAATTGTCCATGCTTATCTTTAACATGCGATAGTGGGTATCCTTAGCGGGGTGGTTAAATTCTGCGATCCTATGTAGGATACTTTTTTTACTAATGTTAAATTGCTTGCTCTCTCTTCGGAAGCACATTTCTGGGGAGTCTTCACTCTGCAGAAATGGATTCCTACCTAAGGTGCTATAATTTTTGTTTCTCTTTGCAGGAGGGGCAACTGCCGTGTGGTGCGCTCTGTACTGCGAACCGCCTCGATGGAAATTCCTTCTACATTCATGCATCCCACGGCTGAAGGTACATTTTCTGTTAAAGGCGGAGTTATAACCACTCCTACTGTTCTGTTTGTCTCCATTGGGTGTATCAATCTGCTTTGCGTTCACGTTAGGTGCATGCATAAACCCATTGTTTGTTCTGTTACCCGTATGGAAAATCTCGTCACATGTGTAGCTTTCCCTTTTGAGTAACTCTCCCACTGGTGCGGACATATCTATCTTGTTAAAATTGTAAAACATTTGTCCAATGGGGTAAATGCCCTTCCTGTAATTCGCCTTGATGTTGCTGACCACGTTTTCCTTGCTCCCGTGTAGGTCACCAACATTGTAATGACAGCTAGAGTTATCAAAAAGCTCCTTACAATAGACCATCCTATTCCTCCATGCATTAAAATGTAGGTAATTCCTATTCTGTTGAAAGGTGGGAAGCGAATTCCTTCCCTTTCCTCTACTGTGAAGAAATTTCCTCTCTGCTTTTGTCTCAGTTTGTACATTCCCTACACTAGGAAATACTTTTACCACATCACTTTTGGTAACTCTGCCCATGCACTTATGCGAACTGTTCCCCATCCTTTGCGAGTAGATATTTACCCCCCTTTCATCTTCCTTTCCAATTTTAGGATCGTCTGTTGAATTCAAGTGACTGATCATTCCTTGGTTGTAATCTTCACTCACATGGTATCTGCATCTATCGGTGTGTATATTCTCCACACTCGCTACAACATTGGGATCTACCTCCGTTCCCATTTTTCTGCCACTTTTCCTCGAAGCGGGGTTTAATTTCTTGGCGCACGGCACCTCACTAGCGGTCATTACTCTACCGTTGGTGTTTCTTCCTTCGTGAAAAACTTCCACATCATTTTTCGTTCTACTCGGTTTGTCCGATGTGCTGTCCTTCTGGTAAAGTGTACCTTCCAATTGCGTGAACCCCTGATTCATTTTTAACCGATTAGGTACATTCTCAATTGCCTTTCCTACGCAGTTTGTTTGGTTCTCTGGCATCATTCTTTTCCTACCTTCTTCCTCTTCACAAATTGGGTCTATCTTATACGTTTTGTACATTTTTTCCAGCCTCTTCGATTCGTCGCTTCCTTCCATTTCGTCTGCACGGTTCACTTCTTCCACTTCCTCTCCTCGTTCTGTTTTTCCCTGTTCATCACTCCCCCTCTCTGGACCCCCCATTTGAAAATAGCTAAAGGCATTTTCTTCATTCCCCCGCTGTTTTTCCTTAAACACAAAATTCATTTCGTGTGATTCATCCACTCCATACGTTTCATCCCTGTCTTTAGGCCTCTTCAGGAATTTCCATGCGTTCTCCGATTCGTTGCCATCTTTTCTGTTTTGCCCTTCAAAGTTTATCATTTGCCGCTTCTCCTCGATTAGGCTCAACCGATCCGGCTTCAATTGTCTCAGGTTCAGGAGGTAACGGTTTCTTCCACCACGTCCACGATTGAAGTGATCCCCTTCCACAAGGTTGAGGGAATCGTATCTTCCATTCGTCAAAAGTGTGCAATTTTCTCGTTCGTCTACAATTTCGCCATTCCGATTCAGTTCACTACAGGTGTGAGCTTTTTCAGTTTCCTTTCCAACACTTATATAATCGAATGAAATTTCATTCCTTTTTTTCATGTCCTCGTTCTTTAAAAGATCCAATAGCTTCTCATTGTTACTTATGTGATAATATCTTCCTGTTATGTCGTCTCCGTAGCTAATCAGGGCTGGCCGTTCGGCACAATTTCTTCTCATTAGCAGTTGCTTAACCAAACTTAGGATCTTGTTCACGTCATTGTTTTGGGGGGTTAGAACAGAAGTATCATTGTCTGGGCTCAGATATATGTTAATGAGAAGGAGGTCTCTTCTGTAATGGGTATGTCCCCTGATGCTGCTACGGTTTTTAGGTTTGTCCTCCTCATCCTTTTGATTATTTTTTTCAGTAGCACACGCACAGTGTGGGGAACATGCCCCTACATTTCTGTCTGAGTCACCATGGTGCAGATTAACGCCTTCGCCAAAATTGCTTCGGTCTACATTCCCATGAATGTATTCCTTGTCGTTGCTCCTGAGGGTATCTCTCTGAGATGCTATGTCCATAGAACCGCCCTGACTGGCATTCGCAACACATAGACGCTCATCACATGGATCAAATTCCGCACTTTCTGAAAAAAGAGTTTCTTCTTGCATCTTTCTCATCAATGTGACACAATTATAAAAAAGCTCCCCTTTCCGTTGTAAAAAGAAAATGCTCTCTTTATTGATTCGTTTAAGTGCAAAAGGGTTTTATTCACCAAATAAGAAGTGGCAAAAATGTGAAATGAGTGTGAGTATCAATAAGGGGGCTACACACAGGGGCAAACGCAGAGGCTAGTTTCAGTCACAGATCAGTTTTAATTTAATTTTAATTTTCAGTAAATATTCCTTTCTAGTTTTGCTCCAAATTTTGTGCCACTTTAACTGAAGATCAAAGTTAAACGCATTTGAACCACCATATTGGCATGCACTCCCAGATTTGTTTTTCCCGCTTGACATTTTTTACAACCACTAAGGGTGCCGTCCACATTGTACCGACTAGGTGCCATTCAGCACCACATGCTAGTAGACCATGCATATTTGCATATGCGAATAACACTTTACGCATTCCTCCCTCAATGGTCTATTTTGACAAGTGTGCACCATTTATATATATATATATAAATTTTTTTTTTTTTGGTGGGTGGGTGGTCCATGCTTGCAAGAGAAGCAACACCTATAGATGATGTCGATTTGCATGCGTTGAGTTTTTGTCCACATTGACTTTATCCCCCGTTCCGGTGCAAAATTGATTTTGCTTTTTTCCTCCTGTATTTATGCAATGACCCCTTGTTAAAATCGGTTTTTTCCCCTTTTACATTTTGTTCGCACAGCATGTATGCCACCCGAGTGGTGTAGGAGCGTACGGACATACCGGCCTCTGCTTTTTTTTTTTTTTCACGCCCAGAATGATCATTCAACAAGAAAACGTTAATTAACGTTTTAAGTTGAATATAATTTTTTTACACAAAAAAAAAAAAAAAAAAAAAAAAAATTGACATATCACCTTCACGCTGGAGAAACATTCAAATATTTTCTGCTTCCCTTTCCTGTTTAAAAAGGCGGAAGGAATGCTTGTGTAAACAAAAGTGAATTTAATGAGCAAAAAACATATGTAATAAATTGGGTGTGCAAAACAAATGCCTTCCTTTTCATTCTCAGTTATTACCAGCTTTAAATGGCGCTATGCATACTCTGTGAATAATTATCCAAGAACTTTTTAATTTCTCTATAAGACTATCCCATCAGATCTGTCGCGAAAAAAAAACAAATGATGAGCGAAAATGTGTTTAGGAAATTGTTACGTAACAGTGTTTTTGTTTCTGTATTTATGGGTGCGTCTGTGTTTGCCCTGCGCGAATGAACCGAATTTTTCCCCTTTTCATTCGAGAAGGGCAGACACGCAAATATTGGTTAGCGCCCCTCCGAGAACATTTAAATTGGCAAAAATAGCTAAACGAACAATTGTGAGGAGTGATTATTCAATAAAAAAACGTTTTTTTTTTTCTTCCTTTTTAAAAGTTACAACTGTGCAAAACTGATGGGTACTCAAGTTGCGCCTCTTGGGAATGGCACTATATGAACCCATTTCGACACAGAGAAGTATGTGGCACTTTGTTTTTCGCATTTTTCATTATTCATCCAAGTCAACCTGCGTCCAAAATGTAGCTACGCAATGTGTTTAAGCCACCCAAGATTACTACGTCTCATTCTTTCAATTAGTTGTGAACGTACCAAGTAGTGACTCCATTTGCTCCCTCTGCAAATTAAAGAAAAAGTGAAAAGGTGTTCCAAGTGCGGAATGAAAATGTTAACCGTGCGAAAAAGACACATGTAAATGTAAGCACGCACATGAACAAGAATAACAATAAGAATAAAGGTCAAACGGTAGTAAAAAAATATCCCACTGACACATCATTCGCCCGATGATAACCTCCCTCCTCTTCCTTTCCATTGAAACACACATCTCGTGCGCACAAATTTGAAGGGAAATAAAAGACAAAGTGAAAAAAGCAAAAATTGTCCTCTCTCGTATGTACCTGTTTTTTTGAGTAATCCATGAAATATTTGTTGCCTGTCAAATTCTGCTTTTTGCGCAAAAAGGAAAAGATGCAATTCGTGCGTATGTAAGCATGTGTCTGGATGTGCCAAGCAGCGTGCGAACACATCCACCCGTTTGATCAGGCAATTTTGAGCGCTTTGGCCCTCTACAGGATACACACCTTCCTGAAATAATTCTTCATTTTGTTCTGCTCTATTTTCCTGTTGTTTTCTCTAAAGAATAATAGGCACGAATTAAATGTGGCATTTCCCCATTTGCATGAGGAAGGGAAGTTGCGAATTTCTCTGCTCTTTGCATGAGCGAACCGCTCGTTTGTGTGCCCTTACATTTCTTTTAATAAATCTTCGTTCATAAGCGACTCGGTGTAGTAAACATTAATGACCGAGTAAGGGGGCTCATTCTGTAATTTGGGGGTACATATTATAAGTGGATAGTTTTATTTTATTTTTTTGAATATTGTGTGCGAAAATAAGACACTTGAATTGAGTGGATGCTTGATAAGAAGAGAAGGAAAGAAAAAAAAAAAAAAAAAAAGTTTTTCACTTTACCATATCTCTATCAATTTGGACAAACATGCCATCCTTCGGTCGAGTTTCCCCATTTCCGTTTCTCAGCGTTAGACTTATTTCAGCACGAAGTAGAAAGAGAAAAATTAAAAGTACAACTGTTTTCATCATTTTTTTTTTTTATTTTCGAAAAATTGACAGAATACTGTTAAAAAAAAATCACATGTTACAAATTGACCTGTATGAAGACTTTAACTCCAATAAATAACAGCCTTAATTATTGAAATGAATGTTACGAGAAAAATCGTTTGTTTCCATTTTGACCACGTCGAAAGAATTACACGCATGGACAATTTTGCGCGTGTACTGGTGTATATACGTTGCTTTTCCCCAAATGGAAGACAACAGTATTTTTTTTTTTTTGCCGCTTTGTAATTTTTTTTAACTCCCCAGACAAGTCAATTTTGCCATTTTGCCAAATGCCTATTTTTTAGGGCTAACGGGATAATTTTCATTTTTACGCTTTTCTCAATTTTTTGAGAAATGCCAATCGCGCTGCAAATTATTAATTCTACACTTGGTGACTATTTTGCTTATTTTATTTTATTTTTTTTTTTGCCGTTCTGCCATTTCGACATTTTAGCTGCGTGGTTGAATATTTTCCGCATTGCACTGATCACCATCGCAGTTGCCGTTCTCTTGAGATGCTCCGGTTTGGTCTGGCGTGTTCGCACGTTTTTTATTTTTTTACGAAATAGGACAAAAATGAAAGGACTAAAAGGGAAAAGAAATGTTAAGGAAAGCTGTTTGACGGTCTGAGTTTTTTTTTGGGAGGTTTCATAAATAGACAAGCTTGCAAATGTGGACAACTTGAAATAGGGTCTTTTTCTTTCACAAAAAAAAAAATAATAAAAATGAATAAAATGACCAAAGGGGGTACAAACAACTACGCGCAAGCAGGTAAAGGCTCACTTGAACAAATTTACAACTCGAAAGATCCCTTTTTACATGTTGCGACGCAGAGAGATATGTTCACACGGCGTACTTTACGTATGCATGCGCGGCTTAGCGTAGCCCTTAAAAGGAGAGATTAATTTTTTTTACAGAGCTAATTGCCCCCAAATGGAGCAATTCAAAAAAACCGAACAGAAAGAACAAAGGAGAAAAACAGAAACTGAAGATTTAACTGCATGTGCTTTTATAAAAAAAAAAAAAAAGTTGCACATTTTTGAGCTATAAAAAGTTCAAATGACTGCTCACTCCTTAGCAACATTTTTTTCATAAAAAGAAAAAATTAATTAAAAATGCACAAATGAGAGTACCCCCTTTTATTTGTTCTTAAAAAAAAAAAAAAAATTAAAATTGTCCACAAACCGTCTTTATTTTGTAACAAATTGTAAAAAAAAGCTACTTTCTTGTTTTTCAAAATAAAATAACAACATAAATATGTTTACACATACATGAATACAACCAGGTCTATTTTTTCCCCCTTTTTTAACACGAATCGAAAGTTCGCAATTAAGACGCCTTTTCAGTTTAGCCTTTCCACTCCACATCTTTCTCACGTCATACACCATAGTTCATTTCACACGTCGTACGCCATACTTCACTTCGCACCTCTCACACCCAATCTGAATGTCCAACTTAAAAATGACTATGAGCTCACCAGTACTCGCTTCACCCGAAGAAGGAAAGAAAAGGCGGACGAAACTGATCCGATTGAGAAATGGACACTACAGAAGAATCGTTGACATATCCACTACTGAGGAAAGAAAATTAATTCCCAATATATGTAGTTGTGTTTGCGTTACCCCACGAAAGGATGATTCTGGTACGTTACTTGGAGTGTTAAGTGGCTCCGCGAAGGCATTCATTGGTTATGGCGCGTTTGTTGAGCCCTCACGTGGGGATTACCTGCTTGCGTGGTTGCATCATACATATATTTGTACTTCTACCATTTGCCCCACAGAGAACGAAGGAAAATGGGAAGACCTGAAAAATGCCAAGAGGTCAAAGGAGTACGACGAGAAGAGCGATTACATGGAATCCGAAAAGAAAGAATCGTACACGGTTGCGATAAATGAGGACCAAACAGAGAACCTGTATTCTAAAACAATTTCCTTCACATCTGTTACGCCTACTAGCGTAAGGAGTGAGGAAGCAGAATCTCGCAGGAAACAGTCCCCGTTGGATGCGAAGGAAGAAGAGGAAGCGGAAGAGAAGGAAGAAACCGAAGAAGAAATCGAAGAGGAAGAAATAGAATCTACTGATGATGAAAAAGAGGAGGAAAAAAAAGAAATTATACCTGAAGCAAAGAAACTAATAGAACCATCCAAAACGCTGATGAGAGGAACGAAGACAAACATTTATTTCCTTTCGAATAAAGAAATGGTACAGACTTTAATGTGTTACAATTACAATTGCAATGCTGTGGTCTTCGAAAAAGACACATATCTAAGGTACCTTTACATGAAGTCTATCAGTAATATTATACTGAATGAGCGCATGATTGACGAGCTGTGCAAACAGGAGGATTTAAAATATGTCCTAACCAGCAATGCTATAGTTTTAGAATCTACAGATTTTCTCAAGCCACTAATTATAGAATTTGAGTCGTCCATTTCGAAGAGAGTATTTGTCAGACATCTCAAGCACAATGCAAAAAAAGAAATAGACATAAAAAAGTACCACGACTACTTGGGCGAACTTAACAACCACGAAAAAATACGTCTCATGAAGATTGAAAGGTTCCACTCTTTCAATAAGATGATCCAGAGCCACTGATTTTTTTCTCATACATGTAGTGGGCGAGGTCATGGAGGATGAAGATGGAAACTTCCATGGGAACACATCCCTCTTTATGCGAAACATCCTCTTGACAAAAATCCCGTCGAGGTGACAAAAATGTTACACGCGTGTGTTCATTTTACCTCTTCGAATAATCTGTACACCGTTGCACACCTTTTGTATACCACCCCCTTCTGAAAGGGGCCACTTAAAAAGGTTAAAAATAAAACCTATGCGATGCTTTGCAAAATTTGGACGGGAGGACGCGTTACACATATGGTCATCCTACTGTGGAAAGCACTGTCCACGTGGGACATGCGGGATTGTTGGATGTGCCCTCCCTGCGTTACTCTTCCCTCGTGCGTGTACAACCATACCTTTCGCGTTTTCGCCATCCCCCCAGGGGAAATTGCACACCCCTTCCTAGTTTGCTTTATTTGCTTGTAGTTTGTTTGTTCTTTTATTTGTTCTCTATTTGTTTTGTTTTGCTTTTTTTTTTTTTTTTTTTCCCAACTTTTGCCTTTCTTTTTGATAGACACCCTCCTTTAAAATGTATTAGTTACCTCTTTGCAATTCCGCGTTTGGCTAGTTCGCCATGCCGATAATTTGCGCCCTTAAGTTGGCACTGCTTAAGTGTAAAGCTTCCACGGTTCGCGGTTATCCTCACCTTTTTAATTATGGCACCGTTTGTTTTTAATTTTGGGACCCACTCCGCTGCTGCTGCTTCTTCTCCTTACTCGGTCTCCTCGGTTCTCTTAAGATTTTTTTTTTTTTCCCGCAGTTGGGCTGATAAAATGGGGGCGATTATTCCGCACATTTGTGGCGCATTTGACGCACCTTTTCGACGCACTCTTTGGGACATTTTTCTTTTCCTTCCAACATCTTATTTTCAACATTTTTCAGCGCAAACCCCCCCAAATGGAAAAGCGCTTTCGCGAGGGCAAATAAACTGGGGGTTTCAACAGGTGCAGCTTTCGCCGCTTCCCCTTTTAGGAAACTCCCAAATGAGAACATGCGACTGCTGCCATCGAGTTTACCATGGTTAGTGCAGCATTATGCATTTGTCAAAGGGTGAAACGAAACCCTGTGGGCGTGGCAAAGTAAATGTGTGAAATGCTTTCTGCCTAGGGTTCGCGCAAAATACACTATAACAGGAACTCGATTAAGCAGGGTATTTGAAGCTGCAAAAGGAATTAGCGCCGTATCCCCGTTGTCATCCGAGCTAATATGCCAAAACATAACAAGCATGACAAACGCGGAAAACGGGCCCCCCCTAGGACGTCATGACAATTTTGAAGATACTGCTGCTTTTCCTGCCGCTAGTCCACTCATTTGTCTTAAAAAAAAAGGTAATTGTAAAAAAAAGAAAATGAACAGCATGTCGAGTGGGTCTCCACGATGTGCAAGCGGAAGCGCCCGAAGGTGTAATTCACCCTTCGGTGAAAAGGGCTCCATTTTGAAGGACAAAAGGTGGCTGCCGCGCTGACGCAGTGCAGATGTGCATACGCACATATATATATATATATGTATATATGTGTATATTTTTCGCGCCCTCCTGCACACCTGCCTGAACTGCCCCCCCGCTTAGCCCCAATGGGAAGCGCAACAGGCGCACAGAACCAAGTTTCAGCTGTACCGAACGAGGTACTTCAGGAAATTTAAAACAATGCCATATATTCGCGATTCCGGACAAAACCACATTAAGGAACTGACCAGGGAGCGTGTCAGGCTGCATAAACGCACAACCAATTCGATTACCCTTGGCGCAAATTTCCTCTTTATATGTAACTTAGACAACAGACTCTCTTCCAAGGACGTTACGCATTTCTTTAATTATTTTATCGGCAACAATAATTGCGTAGCGCGCATACGAAGGAATAAGTACACAGGTTGGGCGTCATGTGTGGAAATGGTGACCCCTCCTTACGTCTTCTTTGCGGGGTATTTCGCATCCATTTCGCCAACCTCCCTCACCATTACATGAATTCCCTCCCCCCCGCAGGAAGAAACATGGGGCACGGAATTTTGAAATTCCAAAAGGCAGAAGACGCAACGCTCGTTTTGCTCACTTACCAGGGAATCAAACTGGGAGAGAAAAACATTATCCTAACCGAGGCCTTCAAGGACGAACACCTCAAGCAGAAGAAGCACATCTGCAATGTTCTGCAGCCAAGCAGGTCGTAAGAAACAATTAGCACAAGAATAATGGCAAATACACTAGCGTTCCAATATATGTGTGTACCTTCACGACAGCGGGTTCAGAGATAACAAAATGGGAGATTGCAAATTGAGCAAAATATAACCATGAGGTGCCATCAGGAATTGACAAAGAATTGAGTGACGCTTCTCAAACGATGAAGGTTAAGAAGGCCCCATTTCATTACACACAGTCCACGTTTTTTAAAAAAATTAGGGCAATGAATAAATCACAAAAAAAAAAAAAAAAAAAAAAAAAAATCATAATCATAATCATAATCAGTTGAAGGTAAATAAAGGCATATTTAAAAAGTGGAGCTGAATTAAAAATATAATTGTATGCAAATTCGCACACGTCTGTTTTGTTGTACTTTTTTTTTTTTAGTCCCTTTCGAGGTGTATTCTCACTAATGTAGCGCATTGCACGGCGTCTATGCATATCACATTTGTATGTTTCTGTGCTATTTTTTCAACCCTTTTTTCTACCCATTTTTTTTTTTGTTAACTGCGGCAGAATTTCAGCACCGTCTGCACCGCTGCAGAGAGCTGCTCGGCGTAGTCGCGTGACACGTCTATCCTGTTCAGCGGGATGTTATAGCATTTTACAAATCTGTTTAATACCCACCTCCTCTGCCGCTTCGCATACTTATACGTTTTTCTAACCAAATTTTCTTTGCACAAATTGAACAATTCTTCATTACCATCATTGTTCATTTTTTTTTCAATGTACGTATCAAACTCTTTGTATGCAATGCTTTGGTTAATCCCCTTCCCAAACAGCTTAACATTTGCATTCTCATTTTGTTTCTTCAATTTTATGGCTTCGTCCAACAGTCCCTTCGAAACCATATCGTCTACTCTCTTTTGGATATTCCCCCGTAGCACATCGTCATTGTCGTAGTCCAGGTAGAAGATGCAGGGGGCATACCTTGTCCTATCGAAATCGTTATTTTTGTGGTTTCTCATTTTTATTAGGTCACTATGTTTCCTATTGTGTGAGTAGAAAATGTCTAGACTTCTACAAATTCTTTTCCTGTCATTTTGGTGCAACTGATTGGCTCTTTCTTCGTCGACCCGTTTCAACTCTGCATGCAGTTCTTCATTTGTCTTGTGTTCATAAGGATCCGTTCCGCTATGCACTCCGCTATGCACTTCGCTATGCGTTTCGTTATACGTTTTGGTATGGGCTTCTTCCAAATCTACCACAGATTCCCACAGGAGCGACTCAACGTAAAGCAGCGTACCTCCAACAACAATGGCCAATTTGTTCCTCTCACTTATGCTACGGATAATGGGTATCGTATGGCTAATAAATTTATATGCATTGAACTCTTCCTTCGGTCCACACACATCCAAAAGGTGGTGTTTTATGTCCCTCTTTTCTTCTTCCTCCACTTTGGCTACACCTACCTTGAAATTTTGGTAAACCTGCATAGAATCCGCACTAATTATTTCGCTCTCCACATTATTCTTCTGCAGTTCTTCACACAAGTCTATGCTAAACTTTGTCTTCCCACTGCATGTTACACCGATAATGAGAATAATTTTCTGCTTCTCTGTTTTGTTCAAATTTGGCTGGACAGCTAGGTGGCTACTTTGCACGTAGGAATCCTTTCCGTCTACACTAACCACTTCGTTCGCAGCGCCCCCATTTGCCTTTTCGATCACGTCACTTGCAGACGAAGTTTGTCTCATGATTTTCTCTTCCTCTGTTACGTCCGATTTGTACTCCTCCTCTAATTGGCTACTCTCCAAATGGGACAACTGTTGCAGGTTTAATTTCTCATTTCTGTTTCTCCTTTTAATGCGAAGGGGGTTGCTGCATATGAACAACCTCACCCTCCTCTTGCCCACAAAGGTATTGGCTACCCACTCATTTCGCCTACCCAAATGGCGATTCAAATTGGACTTATGCTTTAGGTGATAACTGTTCCTGTCCTTGGCTACGTAGCTCTTGCTATTCTTGCAGGTGAGAAAATTCTGTGGATAGGTTTTCCAATCTATGTAGTTCCCCCTTGTTGGAATGCCCCTTTGGTGCTTTACCACAAAGGAGGTGACTGCCACGGGGAAAATATAAACAAAGAGGGTAAGTAAGCTCAGAAAAGTGCAACTATAAGCGACACAAAACATCTACGTTTAGAAAATGATGCCTGTCTGTATTTGTGTTGGGCATCTTGCCAAAGCGGAACCACTGTGAGGGATATCAAGATAGAGTCCTATACAGAACACTATATTGTGACATTCAAACAAATATGCAGAAATGGCGACGTGATATCATGCATGCGTTTTCGCGTGAGTATATTCATATCTGCGTATATGTACACATGAACAGGTGGTAGAACTGGGGGGTTTAGGTGGAAAGATCAAGCGTCGAATCTTTTGATAAGCACTCAAAGGAAGAACAATCCATAAGAACCGCTTTCGCCCCAACCCTACATATCAATTTCGCTAGATGTCCTTTTCACACCTTAAGATGCAAAACAGCTACATGCTTACGTGCATATGCCCTGTTAAGTGCTCCCTGGCACGTATGCTGCTATTTCTTTCCGCATCTGTGTATTCAACTTTTCCCTCACAAAATTGCTCACTCATGATGCGCCGCTTCGCAGTAGTCTTAAAAGGATGACACCATCCATTTAAATTAATTCTTTTAAGAATGACCTATTGGGGAGTCAAATAACTCATTTTTGCACTTCCTTCAGGTGGTTATAAACATATGTGGGTGTCAACAAAATGACAACAAAAAAATGATGACCCAGGTTGTGCAAAAATGGCAGCAAAAAATGGTCACCGAAGTTGTGCCAAAATGGTGCCGACGCGACGACCACATTGACTACAAAATGACGAGAGCGCAAGGAACAAGCGGCTCACACAAAAAGTTGGAAAACATTAAAACAGTTAAAAACAAAAAAGGAATTCACAAAATGATGAAGGAGGGATATTTCCGGATCCCCTCTCTGACCCTAAAGCATTCGCATAGACTCCAGCTTCATCGTTTCCACTATCGGCGAATACTGAGCTATAACTTTGGAAAGGGAAAAATGAAGGGCGTCCTTGATCATTTCGCTCTGCGCCTTTAATAACTTCATTTGCAAATCTAGAATTTTCTGTCGTTCCAGTTTTTCTGAAATGTCCCTCCTCTTCTGCATCTGCATCACCAGTTCGTCAATCGTGGGGTACCTGCAATTTGGCGAAAAGGGGCGTAACACAGAAGGGGGTGCATCCCGTTATTTTCTATGCTCATGCAGTCATTTCGATGAAGATATGAGCGCACAGTGTGGCTAGAAACGCTCGTAGAATACTCCATCAGGAAGGGGATCTACTACAATGACGTGTGTTCACTTACCCGTAATCCGTCTGGCTTATTTTTACGTTCAAAATGTTTCCTGTATCTTCATTTTCCTCCTCCTCTATGAAGGAAGACTGCCTTTGGAAATTCTCCTGAGAGGGTGGAAAAGTGCCAATGGTTTGTGCATGCGTTTGAAGGGCCCCCAATTTTAGTGGCAAACTAAAAGGTGCAAATCGCGAGGGTGAAAGGTCAATATAATGTCCACCTTTATCTTCTCCTTTTCCTCTCGCTGTCCCAGCTCCTTCAACTCCTTCGTCAGGGCTCGGTGCACGATCTTTAAAAGGGGTGAAAAAAATGTCGTTAAATGTAGAACCTATTTTGAAGTAATCGCGGAGGCACATATGCTTGTGTTCCCCCTAGGATGGCGCTAATTCGTGAAAAGAAAAATAATAAACCGTGAACCGCAAATCAGAATCACCTTCTTGTCAACCAAGAACGGGTTCAGCTGCAGTTGGATCTGCTTCTCCAGCTCCAGAATGGTTATGTCCGTCAGGATGGAGAATTCGGATAAGGCCATTTCGAACATCTGCCAAGGGGGAAGAAGGAGGGCAAGCATTTAGAAATCGCCCCCTCTCGACGCACGCTTGCAGGTAGGTGTTCCTCCGCGTGGAGTCATACACATGGGTAGACATACACACAAATGCAACATGCGTGTTTAGTGCCTCTTTCTAGGCAAGGAAAAGTAAGGCAGTACCGCAACTTCCTCATCGGTCCTGTACTGCTCCATCTCTTCGATTTTTTCCTTTATCTCTACGCTGGGTTCAGTTAACTCGGACAGCTGCAAAAGGGAAAGGGTAAAAAAAAAATTTACAACAAAACGGTGTCATCAAACGGTGTCGTCATCCATTATGTAGCTCTCTATTTTAAGGTAATAATTGATACCATCCATGTACGTACCGATATCTTCACAGAAGGCAACGTTCTATTAACGTAATTCTGTTCCAGAAAGGACGTATGTTTTCTAAGTTCGGGTGGTGGCAGTGGACCACTTGTTGCTTGATTAACCTTTTGGTGTTTCTTCAGGTTATTTTTCGCTGGAACATCTTCTGCAGGCTTCTTCATGTTCTCACGTCTTAACATTTTGACAGAATTAGAAATGACCGAGCCCAGCATATTCGGGTCGTTGAAAATGCTTAACGATTTTTCCACTGTGTCTTGTATTTTTATCTTTGAGCTCGACAACGATTTGTTGTATTCGTCCTCCAGCTTCTGCATCATTCCCTGTGAGTGTATGGCGCGTTTCCGTTCGTTCATTTTTTAGCCACGCATTTTAGCACTAGTTTTATGCGTGCGTATGGGCAGGCTTCTTCACGTATATTTGGCCACACGGGCATTCATTGACATCCCCTACCTCCTCCAGTTTAAGCCTCGCAGATTCCAACAGCTTAATTTCTGCCGCCACCTGCGGTAGAGGCTATTATAAAAAAAGCAACAACGAGTATATGGGCATAATAGAGCAATGATGAATGGGAACGTAAGCCGCATGAGTTGCCGGAGGCAGGACGGTTTTCAAACACCCTTCGGCGTAACCCCTGCATCATGCGTGCCTATTTTGGGGATCCCCCTAAGTATGCTCCCGCATGTGTACGGATAGTCAATTGCCTATACGGGAAAACACCCTATGGAGATGCTATCCCTTTTTTTTTTTTTTTCTTTTCTTATTTATTTCGATTTTTGCCTACATTTTCTGGGGGACTCAACTTGACTTCAATAGATGGCAGCGTCTTGGAGTTGAACTCGTAGTCAATTGGCCACCCCATATTTTCCTAACAAGCAGAATATAAATGGGGTCGGAAATGTGGGGTATGCAGAGGAGACAACTAATTTTACGTCGCAAAGTCGAATTTATTTATTTATTCTTCGCTTTCTTCCTCATTTCCAGCGTACATCTTCACACAGAATTATCTCCAAAATGGAGCAAGCCAGAACGGCACAAGGAACAAGAAATTTCAATCTGAACAACATTTTGATTATTACAGTATTGTTTATGAATTGTAAGTTAGAAGAAAAGAGTTACTTTCACTTTTGTCCACGCACGATTCATGCAAATGTGTGTAGAGACTAACGCGTACATACGTACATGTCTGCGTGACAGTAGATTCTTTGTCATCAGTAAATGCACAAATAAGTGAATCGTTGGCGGAAAAAGGGGCAAAAAAAAAAAGTGTTCGCGTTAAAATAACAAATTGTTGCATAAAGGGAAGAATAAATGGACATAAAAATGTGGAATGAAAAAATAGACTTAAATGTACGTACACGTAAAAAGTTGTTCTTGTGAAAAGGAGATTTAAGAAAATAAAAAAAAAAAAAAACACTTTTCTGTCTTTATTTAAAAACTATTTTGCAAAGGTCCATTCTCTGCTTTCTTCTGTACTGCTTCTAAAAATAAAAGAAGAGCCAAGACAATGGCCTTTTTCTTTTTTTCTACCATTAGACATATATAATAAACATAAGCATTAAAAAAATTGATTTGTTGAAAAGACCCCATTGTGTCATTACTCATTATGCATATCGATTTTCTGTACCTTTTTTTCTGGCTCATGTAATTCCCACGAGATAAAACGCACATATCTTTCTTGACATGGCAAGAGCGCTAAATCCATGCGGCGTCCTTTTTTTTTTATATTCTGCTACAAGTGCGTATACCTGCATAGGGCAGCTGGGGCATCCTACTTCTTACTACCTTTATCTGCGGCGATACGCTCTCCTTTTTGCATTTTTTTTTTTTTTTTTTTTTTTTGCAATTCGTTCGTATAATTGTTTTCATCTGTAGGCATATTAACAAGTTGTGGCTCCCTTTTGTGGGTAGTAAATTCTGCCAGTTTTTTTTTTTTTTTTACGGTGCCTTTTCGTGATAGTTCAGCTGGATTCGTCGCTGCCGCTTTGGGATTCGCTTTGACTCTCGCTCTCTGATCCACTTTCACTTCCGCTTTCAGTTCCACTCCCACTTTCACTTCCACTTTCACTTTCACTTTCACTTCCACTTTCGGATTTGCTTTCACTTTCAGATTTGCTTTCTTCTTTGCATTCCTTTTCCCCTTCCACTGTGGTACCATCTATTTTGTTTTGGCCCCCTGGTTTATCTTCATCATCGCCTTTGCTATCCTCTTCAGAGTCCTCACTACTTGTGCTGTCACTTCCCTCCGTGTCACTTTCACTTTCTGTTGCTTCACTTCCACATGTGTCTTTTTTCCCTTCCTCCTCACTCTTGCTATGTGCATCTTCAATTTTGTCACTTCCTCCTGTGTTACCTGTCTGCTTCGTTTTGTCCTTGTCCACGTCACTTTCTCCTTCGGAGCTGTCTTCGCCGCTTCCTTCATCGCTTCCTTCATCGCTTCCTTCATTGCTATCTTCATCACTTTGTTTGTCATTTTTAATTTTACTCTCCCCTTCCAGCGTTTCAGCTTTTCCATTTTCCTTCCCAACTGGCCCATCGCTTTCTTCACTTTCATTTTCTCCACTTTCGCTATCTGTACTTTCACTGTCTTCAGTTTCACTGTCTGCACTTTCGCTTTCTGCACTTTCACTATCTCCTGTTTCGCCTTCGTTACTTCGACCCCCTTCCTCTTCATCCTCCTTATCTACGCTATTTAAACCTCCTCTTTCCTTGTCACTTCCATCCCCAATTTGTTCATTCCCCTCGAAGATATTTTCAACAATTTTGCTGCGTTCTTCAACATCGACATTAATTGGGGCTTCTTCCTTTTCTTTTATTTCGGCTGAGTTCTCCCTTTGCAGCTCTGCATTCTGTTCCTTATCTTGGGCCACTTGGGCTACTTCAGTTTCTTCTGGCAAGTCATCTTTGACCACATGGGCATCTTCAGCAACTGCAACCTCATAAACCGCTGCAACGTCTTCCCCCCCTTCGCTATCCAAAGCGTCTCGTTCGTCACATTTATTCACGCCACCTACCACTTCATTTTGCTGCGTGCCTTCTTCCGATTTGTCGGCTTCGCAAGTAGGCCTGTTTGAATTCTCCCCCCCATCATGTGTTTCATATGGAATGACCAAATTGCTTATCAGTGCTTCCGTTGTGCATAAGTTCAGAGGATCCTCACCTCCACTTTTCACTTCAACTTGATTTAAAAAACTGCAATTTGTGTCGATTCCTTTGTCGAGATAGTACTTTTTTAAGCTATCACTGGCATAACTGTAAAAGTCATCATATTTTAGCAAGCTCTCCATGAATTTATTTACAAGCAGTAAGGACTCCGAATTCTTTTTTTTTATTTCGCTGCTCAGAAGGAGGAAATCTTTTCCCTCTGAATTGTCTTCCTCCTCACCGGGCGCCTCTTCGCCCATTAGCATTTCATCCTTTAGCAGTTCCTCCGTTGGCAATTCGTCCACTTGGTCGTCCTCCGCGGCGTTGTCTTCTTCATCATCTGCTTCGTCCTCCACTTTGTTCACCACGACATCCATCACCTCCTCCACCACTTCACTTACCGCGTCATTCACGGTCTTTTTCCCGTTCTCCTCTTTCCCTTCTTCCATTTCTTCTTGAGAGATTCGTTCCTTTTCACTGTACGCGCTCAGGGCGTATTCTTGCTCGGTGTCCTCGTTTATTACATTTGAATGTTCCACTTCGTCATCCACTTCTTCGATCTCTTCTTCCTCGACCGTCTCCTCTTCGTTTTCCACATATTCTTCGTCTTCTTCACCGTCTTCCACGTCGTCGTTGTCCCCCTCTTCGTTTTCTTCCTCTTCCTCCTCCGCGTCTACTCCACTTTCTTCTTCACATTCTGCTTCCGCCAGCTCCTGCTCCTCTTCGACCTCTTCCTCTATTTCGATTTCTTCCTCTACTTCTACCTCCTCCTCGATTTCTTCTTCCTCTTCCACTTCTATTTCTTCCTCTTCGACTTCTTCTTCCTCCTCATGTATAACTTCTTCCTCTTCCTCCTCCCCCTCGGAGGACGAATATATTTTGCGTCTGCGTGCCGTGGGCACAGGCACTTTCACGCAACCCTTTGCGGGGACATTTCGAATGGAACTGCCAGGACTGATACTGTCATTCCTGTCATTACGATAGGAAGGCGTTTTCTCCACGTCATAATTCTGCAAAGGCCCAAATCTTACAGACTTTTCTCTCTTTAACAACTGCTTCCCATCTTTGCCCAGGTAATTAATTTTCTTCTCTCCCTTTTGAAGTCCATCCCCTTTGCCACCTTTCCTAGTAGGAATTAACTCATGTAAATTTTTATTCACAAAATATTTTTTTACAGGAGTGGCTTTTTTGGAAGACTGTTCTTTTTTCTTGTCTTTTAAAAAAATATTTTTCAAAACGTTGGTTGCGTCTACGTACTTGTATTCATTTTTAAATATGAATTTTTTTGTGTGGCTGGTTACGTTTTTCTCCTCATCTTTTTTTTTTTTTTCAAACTTATTCATTCTTTAGGGTGTTGCGTCTGTGTGGGAAGTCACCGTGGAGGGAGAAACTACCAAGTGGATCAGCAGTACACTCAAGGCGCTAAATGAACTCACTGCAAGGGATCCAATCAGGTGCCCACATGAGAGTAGACGAACTATTATCTCACGTCACTCGAAACAAATTTCGCACATAACAATTTAGAAGCGCGTTTTGATAAAAAAAGGATACTAACACATAGGAAACCAAGGGGAAATTGATTTAAAGGAATCAGGATCCGGGGGGAATCGCAACGTGGTGTATCCGTTATTCGGAACTGCCACACAAACGTGGGCGCAAACATGTGATGACCCCCCAATGCGCAGTACACGCATGTACATATGAGAATTGGTAATGCACTTATAAGGGCAAACACGAGTATGGTTAAAAAAAAAAAAAAGACAAATAGTACACACCCTGGGGAAACGCGCCGCATTGTTCGCACATAGACAAAGGTCTGCTCGCGTGTGCATATAAGGGGCTAGAACCTCTGAAAGAACTTTCGAACTACTTGATGATGGAATATAAGGACTGCTTCACAAAATTTAACTTATCCTCCGAAGCGCTAGGCATGAGCTCCTTATAGAGATGCAAAACTTTGAAACCCAGCCTCTTAAATAACTCATAACGTTCGGAAAAATAGGGAGTAAGTGTTAGGGTCCCCTGAAAAGTATCATTATTGCCTATACATTCTACAATTAGATAAAAGTCTTTTACAAAAATGGGCACACTATAGTTATACATATTTAGGACCTCTATTTGGCAATTTAATTTTAATAAAATTTCACGGACTTCTCCTACGAAGGGATAATCTAGGTATCTACTTTTTCTTCCTATTGAGCTTTGAAATGACTGTAAAAAAGTGAACACAGAACTATCGATATATTTTTCATCCAACCATGAGCAGAACTGATTGAGAATAATTAGCTGTACCTCCTTTACAAAGTACACGTAGCTTAAATAACTGGTAGTACGGATAGACATATCTGAACGAGGCAATATCAACCAAAAGCGGAGCAAGTCATTTATGAAACTTGTCAGGGTATAGGATAATTTTTTATCCTGGTATTCCTTGGCGACTTTTATCCTTAACAGGTTTGGGATGATTTGGTACATCACCTTTTCCTCCTCCCTCTTATTAAATGTTAACACTTTAAGTCTTTTCACCAATTTGTGAAGGTCCTCCTTTTTTAAAATTATGCTAAAAAAATTGATGCATTTTAAAATATCCGCTATTTCGTGTAAATTGTAAAAATTAATGTTTCTGAAAATATGTTGACATATCAGCTTCAACCTTTCGCAGTCTCTATTTTGCATCCTCCTTAACGAAATAAGGTCGCCAAGTATTTTTCCATTAAGTTCGCTTTTGTGTCTTTCCGCATGGGTATCACAATGGGCCATAATTTCATCACATTTATGCCCCCTTTCGTTACTACTCCCGTTTTCAGCGGATCTTTCATCGCAGCGTCTGATTAATTCGTTCTGCGTGCAGACGGACAAGCTTCTTTTTCCATGGCAAAAAAAGGTACTTCCTATTTTGCCCTCCAATGGTTCGTACGTGGTTGCGCCACTGGCTGGGTGGACAGGTCCATACTTGCTGATATCCCCAACGTGCTTGCGTACCTTCGTATGAAAGAAACAAGTCAAAAAAGGAAAAAAGTGTGCAATGTGAAATTAAGCAAAAGTGCATGGAAGCTACTCAATCGGCACATGCCGGAAGACCAAACGGCCGCGTTCATTTGTTAATGTGTACTTCTGCACCATTTCGTGGTTAAAAAAAAAAAAAAACGCTTACCACCATGCGCAAGGGTAAAAATTTACCCTGGGGAAGTAGGTTCCTACAAGCCGTGTTCATATTATCAATTTTAGGGACATTCCATTGGAGCAAGGAAAAAAAAAAAAGAACACTCCTCAGTTGATGAACCACAACTGTTCATTTGCCCTTATGGCGTTAAAGCTTATGTAGTACACGTAAGGTATACATTTTCGGCACATCAGCAAGGTATGTCAGGTTACAAGTACATTTTCCTCTTTTTTCCCACCTTTTTGGCAATTTTTACATTTTTCATCGAAATTTTAAAAGCTCCCTTTTTCGAACCATTTTAAACATCGGGCAGGCAAAAATATCGTTTGAACGCCGTCTCCGTTTGTGCATACATGAGGGTGCGGGTAAGCATTGAATGGGTCGCAGCTTTGTCATGTCCCTTGGTTTTGCTCCCTTCCATTTAATTTTACTTTAATGTAATATATTTTTTTTTGTGATGCCCTTTCTTTTGTGCTCATCCCAAAGGGGCTTACTAAAAATACACAGCAGAAGGGCACTATTGTTACTTCCCACTTTTTCAGGAATGAAACACACGCGACATGAAGCCATCCTGTGCGCGAACACACAGAACATGACAGACCAAACAAGCATATACATCAACACACCAATGATTACATTATGCTTTTGAACCCTACATGGTTCTTACCCTTACATGGAGAAAAACAATGAACCTTTATTTTACGCCCTTCCTGTTTCTCCTCCTTTGTAACGCATACATAATTATAGGGGTAAATTTAAAAAGAAAATGCGTCTCCTTTTTCTTAAGTTGTAATTTGAATAGTGCACATAAGAGCAATCACCACAGTCCTCTGTTCTGTTACAAAAAAAGAGTAAAAGCGAAGGAACTTAGGAAGTTGTCAACTGAGGAGCTTGAGAAGGTACACACTCGCACGTCTGTTCTATTCTGACAAATGCTACAGGGGAAAGTGGCTCTTTACCTTCCCTATGTGTCAGTACATATACATTCATAGTATATTCCCCCGAAGGAGCGCCTTCACATGTGCTCAGAAAGGTACATAACTGAAGACGCCGCCAATGTGGCCTTTACCCCTTCACCACGAACACCGCGGTATCATTTTTACCACTCCCCGGCAGGAAATCGTCAAGTGCAGACTGGACATACAAAAGTTCCAACACCAGGGGTTTCACGATATACATAATTATAACGTTTATTATGAGAAAAATGCCAAAAGAAAATTAGCGCAGCTGCTGACCATATACTATGAGAGGTACCTTGATAAGCACGTTCGTATAAAAAGTAACCCCTCTGAAGGAGCAGACATCAGTTCGGTACCATCCGCACAGGGGGACAAAGAAGCAAAGGAACCAACTAACCACGAGGAATCAACCGCCAACAGCAGTAGTGAAACGAAAACATGACTCCGGGAAAAGGAACCACGGGAAATATATAACCCGTTTTGTTTTATTTTCTTAAAACGTTTGTTTTATATCCACTTACTTGTGAACAACTTGTCGAACGTTTGCGCTTTATGAGAAGAGGCCCCATTTAACGAACCATTCTGACAGCGCCTCTTTTTGCAGGCCTACATGAGTATGAGCCTACGCTTATATTGGGATCTTAATAATGCGGGTATATATACATATAGCGTATTTTTCCCTATTTTCAAACACCTGTTTGACGTGAAAAAAATTTTGCCTCGCTTTTATTGCCTTAACTTTTTTTGTCAATCTGATCGAAACAGATTAGATGCATTACGATAATTCGTAAATAACGTATCATTTTTTGTACATTGGGTAGAGGCGCGCATTTCCCGTGCATAGCCATATACGTATTTTTTTTTTTTTTTTTAACCCCGCACCGGGAATGTAATTAATTTTTTTCCTCTTTCCACCCATTTTGCCTAACGGAGTAATTTTTCCCTAAAGGCAAAAAACATGTTATATATATTGGTCGGGGATTTCATCTACAAGGCCTTTTGACCCATTCCGTAGGGGCCACTTTGTAGTTTTTTTTTTTTTTTTCTCAACCAAATAGCGGTCACATCCACGCGACTGCGAAGAATTGCTTCAACTTTTCAACCATTTGGCAATTCATGGTAGAACATTTCTTATCCCCCTTTTTTACATGCTCCTATTTCTTCGCATAAATAGTTGAAAGAAGCGGCATGGCTGTATACGCGGGCATCTACATATAATAATCTGCCCGTTGTACAGAATAATCCTTTGGAACATTCCTACGTTGGACGTATGACCTGTAAAAAGGTCCCGTCCCCTTCCTGTCAACATAACCCCTTTTTTGAATAATTTTCCAAATTGTAAAAAATGAAAAAGTCGTTGAAGAATATCAAACTGAAATTAAGGAACAAAAAGAGGAAGGGAAACTTCGTCTCCTTCTACGACAGAATAAAAGAAATTAATGAGAAGGAGAAGCTGCAGGCATGTAGCGTCCTCGGCGGCGCAAACTACGACGATGGTTTAACTTCACAATGGATAACTAACGAATCTAAGGATGCGGAAGGTGAGGAAGCAATGCGAATTCGCCCCGCGTATGCATGTGTCATTGTATATATGATCGATGGTATACACGTCACCAGTAAACGGTGAACTGTGTTCCTTCGTTTACACCGCGCCAGACGGTGAACTACACGCGTACCTGTTTCCCCACTAATGGCAGTTACGGTATAGTAGGTTTTGCTTGTCTCACCATATTGTTTTATATATATATTTTTCCCTTTGTACCCCCTTTGTTAGACCTCAAAAGAACAAACTTCTACGCAGCGCTGCAGGTGTACCCCCAGAACTGCTTCAACAGTGACTTCAAAAAATGCTGCAGAGAACTACAACCGTATGCGAAAAATCTAATGCTCATTTTGCTAAACAAGGACAAAATTTTCAGCACCATTTTCAAGTACATAGAGAATAGCAAAATCCAAAATGACGAAAATTATTTCTACAAATTGTTGGTGATCCTCATAAAGGATTTAAAAGATGAAAGCAAAAAGTACATAGATCATATTTTAAAAATATTATACGACAAAATTAATTTTAACAATTTAGACTTGTTAGAGGAAATATTTAATACCTATACAAATATATTCAGAATAATGAATAAAAAAATTATAAGTAACGTGGATAAGTATATAAAAATATCCCTACCATTGTTACAGCATCGAAATAGTATTATAAAAATTTTCATTGCAGATAGCTTTTCCTACCTGTTGAGGAAATTATCCTTACATGATTTAATAGAGTGCTTTCAAAAATTATTTTCCTTTTGCGATTGTGTGAAAAGGAACAAAGTCAGAGATTATTGTGACACGCTGAGCCTCCTCATGTTAGAAGCTCTAAAAGTTGATAAAGACAAACTGTCCAGAAAAACTTTACCCTTTCTGAAGTTTATAATTTATTCACTATTCTTAAAAACGACATATTATTGTGAAGAGACGGAGAGTCATTATGAGCCAATTGAAGATACACACTCTATGCACTTTATAAAAAATGCAGTAGCAACCTTCTTCGTTGATATTTATAATTTTACGAAAAAGGGGAATTTTGAATTTGTGGAAATATTTCTAACCTTCATTTTGAGAAACTACTCCATTCTGTTCAGAAGATACTACACGGATTTGTTAGTTCAGTCTGACCAAAGTGCAGATGCGCTGCATTTGCTGATCAGTCAAGGGGGCCCAAACGGGGTCTCCTCAATTTTTCCCTCGTTAGACAATTCGGATGGGCACAGTAGTGAGGTGGTAACTACTGCGTATGATTTGCAAGGTGAGGATGACGGCGGAGTGGAGGCTTCTCCATCGAGCCACGCTCCAGATGAATCACCAGAGAGAAGCTCCAAACTTCGCAACAACGATCAGTTTAGTGATGATCACCCACACGTAGACACCAAACAGGCGCAATCCTCCGAAATGCAAAGGAAGGCCTTTTTCGCGAAAGAAATTTTCCACAGCTGTACGAACTTTTTTCTGAAAAAAATATTAAGCATATGGATAGAAAAAAACAGCCAACAGAAATGTATAATTGTGGAAACCGTTCTTCGCGAGCTCAGTAAATACGCCCAAGATGTGCACTGTTTGAAGTTAAATTACGTCTCCTTTTTTTATATATGGAATATCTACGACCACGTGTTCTTTTTACTAAATCGGGACGTGGTCTCCAATGAAGGCATAAAAAATATGTTCACCTCTCTAATCAATATATTTATGAGCATGGTGACTGCAGATCAGTGCAATAACCTAAGTCGCCACCACCCTCTTCGAGACTCCCTCTTCCGCTGTTTCATTCTCAACGTGGACGAACTGTTAAGCAGAAAAAATCACAGCAGCGAAGATTCACATCTGAACGATATTTTGAAGTGCATATTTGTCAACATAGCGAGAGATGTGCAGAAGGTTGACATATTTATGCGTTCACAGGAATGCCACATGGTGGACGCACTGAAGGAGGGAGCTGGCCAAAACCACTTACCCGAAGAGGAAAACATGTCTAAAAAAGTAGACCCCTACAACATCTCCGATGAGGGTGCTAATCTACATTTGGGAAAAATATTCCTCCTGTTTGACATTTTGAAAAACACAACAGGAAGGGAGAGTAACTCCACGGAGGAGTGTAAGAACATGCACAAGAAGAAACGACAAAATGGAGACTTGTGCACAGATGAGGAGATGGACTGCTCCAGACCTAGCAGCGGAAGGGGTTCCTTCCACCATGGGTCTGACAACACGCGTAATAACAATATGAGCCATGAGGATTCCCCAACACAAATGCAAACAGAGCTTCATAATTTATTTTCCATCATCTTCGAAAAAGTAACAAACATACTTGCAATTTTGAAGAGCATTAATGAGTATGCCAATGTGGACAGTACAACAATTATGAAAAACGGGGAAGAGGTTCCAAATGAACCCGAGGAAAATATCCAAAAAGTAGTACAGTTTTTATTTGCATACGTGAGCCTACTAACAGAAATAAGCAGAACCGACGGGACCATACTACTTTTATGCGAAAAACGCAATGGTAACAAAAAGGAGGAGGACAGCTTTTTTACTATATTTAGAGAAATATGCCACAGGGTGGAAGAACTGAAAAGTAGACATTGCATAGGAAGGAAACTCCACAAGGAGAACTCCTCTCCCGATATGAATTTCTACCTGAACAGCATCATATTGGATGGACATGTTATGATGACAAGGTTGGCGAAGGAAATGTATGAACAAAGCGAAGTAATCGAAAACGTCCTTCCGAGCAACAACAGGTTTTTGCTGACCTGTTTAAGCAAGTGGGATAAGCACGAGGTGTATGGTGTGGACTACTTGAAAAAAATAAAAAACATACTTACCAACCTGAACGAAATGAACTTTTTTGCACACAAAATGGATGACTTATGTGCATACTTAAAGGTCTTTAAAAAGCTGTTTCTCCATTACGACAAGGCGAATAGGAAAGAGTTCCTGCAAATTATCCAATTCGTAGTAGGCATATGTATTGCACTGAAAAAGGAGAAAGGAAGTTATCATACTACAAATGAGGACAGCACTACATCGGAAGAGAGTAGTAACCCTACCTGCTACGCGAAGTTGTTACCCCTTTTTGATTGTCTCATTTATTTAGAAAATGAAGAATACTTAGCCACGTACGATAAGATTTATGAGTCCAAAATTATTGACGTAGTAAATTATTTGACCTTTTTTAAAAGCTTCAACATTTTAAGCGATTACTTGCTGAAGGTGTGCACAAAAGTTTGTATTGTAGAATTGGTTTATCTGTTGAATGCTAGTTTGGTGAGTATCCCCAAGGCAATCACTCTTCACGTGAAGAACTTCCTGCGGTCGTACAGCATAGACAAACAAATGGACGACGAAGAGAGTTATCACCACCAGTTGGAATACTATTTTTTTGTACTAAACGAGGTTTTCAAAATGGGTAAGGAAGAGCTGCTCGCTGTGGAAGCGGAGGTGAGCAGAAAAAATGCTTCATGGGGAGATTCAGCCAGTGACATTTGTGAGGAAGAAAACACTGCGGATGACAGTGCGAAGCACTTTGTGGGGGAAATGGACGGACGAGAGGATCACAGTGAGGGTGGCCACCGTCAGCATTGCACCCCCCCCCTGAGGGACCTCATTTGGCGGAACATAGAAGAGTGCGAAATTAATATACAACAGTATGTGCACACCAAGAGGGGCAACAAACCACCCACATTGCCAAGAAGCAAACATGTGAATGCTGAAAATACCCTCAAGATTGCATTCGCCACCATCCATATGGTGATCGTGCCGCAGGTGAACAGCCTTAACAAATCGTATAGATCAAAACTGCTGGATATGTACGTTTGGATAATGAGCTATATTAATAGCAATTTCAGGCGCTTCGTCCAGGAGTTAAAATATTACTCCCTCTTGAATGTGGTGTTTGACATTGTGGAGAGTTTGAATGAGTTATGTCATGTGCAGGGGGGAGCGTCCCAGTCTGCCACGTCTACGCAGCCACAAGTTGATCGAATCACCCGCGCCGTAAAAACCTTCGTCAGCAAATTTGCCCACAGCATGAACATTTTGAGCATCCCCAATATGATCAAATTTCTGCATATACTCTGCACATACAACGAGAAACTGAACAACTACAAAAACGACATTGAAGAAATGCTACTGGAGAGGAATGTCAATATCACCAAGTTACTGCTGAACATAAAAGAGGAAGACAGCAGCGGGATTATCCCCATTTTGATAAAAATTATTTTCTGCATTTTAAAAAATAAAATGAAAAAAGGAAATAAAAAATTGAAGAAGAATATGATTTTTTACCTATCCAACATTTCTTGTGACAATTACTGCCACATCCTTATATCTGTAGTGTACCCCTTGGTGAATGTATACGAGGGTTCAATTGACTATGGTAACTTACTCAGATACGGAGAGAAGGAGAGGGTGTTGGTCAGTTTCCTCACCAATTGTCAGGGGAACTTTGCGGCGCACTGGAGGTACCAATGTGACACGCGGGCAGTAAATTCAACCATTGCGGTGGCCAGTGCAACGGTCAATACAAACAATGGGGAAGGAATTTCCCTCTGCTACGACGACGCCTTTAATCACTCCAGTTGGCACTTCGGCAACCATATAATTGAAATAAAGAAAGATGCGCTGTTTAAAAACTTCCACTTCAACAAAAGCATTAGTCTTTTTATCGAGATACTGAAGATCATGAAGTACAAGCTGGATACCTACATGGATTTTTTTCTCCACGTCTTTGTCACCATAAGTCACTACATCAATGTTTACCACCTGATGAAGAAGAAGGCGAAGGGGAGAAGGATTTTCCTGGTGGTTAAGAAGATGGAAGGTAGAGACAAATGTGGAAGCGACGACGGGGGGGAGGAGACCCAAATGATTAGTAGCCTCGGCGAAAGTGAATACAAGGACGGGGCGAAAGAACACCAGCAGAAATTTGATCACGAGTTTGATAATGAGTGTGAGCGTGCCCCCCCCAAGGAACACACTGTCGAACTGAACGTGAAGAACTCCTACCTGAAGAACGCCAACAAGAAGTGCATTGAGAGCATCCAGTTTATCATGCTCAACTACGAAATGACAACTGCCAATTTGGAGAAGGCAAAAGATTTCTTCACCTTCCTGTTTAGAAAAAATTTGAAGAACATAGGGAAACCAAATTTGTTCCTGAAAATTCTGCTTGACATTTGGAGTAAGAACGAATCGTATCACGGGTTCTACGACAGTATCGTACCTAACTCTTTACCCGTTTTGGTGAAAGCTGTGAACAACCCATTAATTGTCAGCCGATTGAGTTACACTGAATGGAACGCACTCACGGAGAAGGTATTCGATGTTGTTTTGCGCCTCTGTGGTTATGACCATTTGGAGGGCAACGAACTGAATTGGCGTAAAGGGGAAGCCCCCATAAAAGAGCAGGAGCGCATTCGGGGGAGAATCAAAAACAGGGGAGTACAGACAATCGTGGAAAAGAGAAAAGGCTATGACGTGTCCCCTTCGATAGGCATGAAGATATTGAATCCACTCATTTCGGACATTATCGTATGTATTAGGAAAACCATTTTAAGAAGGTACAAACAGTTCCTTGAGGAAAAGGAAAAAGGAATCACACTTCGTAAAAGAAGCAAAACAGATGAATTAAAAATTATTACCAATAAAGAACTATACATTCTAATTGAATTGTCTTCCGTGAACAAAAACCAGAAGTACAATTTGCACGTCATTAATATAATTATCACCTTCGTGCTTATCAATGTTAAGTCGCTACATAGTACAAATTCGGACCACGTGCAGAAGCTCAAACTTATATTGGTAGCTTTGAAGAGGTTACTCATTAATGTATCAAAGGGGGAAAATGAGTACCCAAAATGGAAGGGAAAAAAGAAAACAAATTACAACTTATCCTTCTATTATGAAGCGACGAGGAACGCCACGCCCAGATGTGCAAATATGTCCCATGTAGACAATGTAGAGGAAAAAAAACGTGCACGAAAAATAAGCGTATACTCATTTTGTCAGCACTCCTATCACTATTCGCACATATTGTACGTGTGCTACAAACTAAAAAGCATGGTGTACGAAATTGTCCAGAGATGCTATGACGTCAGCTGTAGAGTCCTCGCCGGGGATCTCCTAATTATGATTGGTTGCATCTTTCTAAAAATTAGAAACATAAACAGATATTTAGAAAATTTTAAAAAAAATATGGACACCTTTTTAAAAAAAACAAACGAGCTTAATTATAACTCCAAAGTGGTCCTAAAGCAGATCATGAAAATTCCTTTAAAAAATGACCAAACCAGAAGGCAGAATTATTATTACACCTTCCTTCAGATTGCCCAGATATTTTGCGGTCTCAACATTTGCAATGACCAAATCTCCCACCATGAATACGACGCGGATGTGCAGTTTTTAATTTTCCTCGATTTGTGTAATGTGAAAATGGCTACCGTTATGAGGAGTTATGCGGTGGAAGGGGAAGAATACCCAATGGGAAGCCGCAACAATGAGGAGGTAAACAAGGGGAAGAAGAAGAAGACACCCAGCAAATACACCTTTGATCACCTGTTTTCAAATAGCAACAAGTTGTTCCATGAAATCCTCGTGAGGCACAGCTCCTTTTTAATTTTCAACGAAGCGACCAACGATATGGTTAGAGACAAATCCGTGCAGTTCGTTTTGTTCTTCCCCCAATTCTTGAAATGGCTACTACAGGCGTATGAAAGGAGCGATGAGAATGTGCACCACCTGAGCATCGAGAGAGACGTCAAAATATGTGTCCATTTCCTAGTTAACATTATAATACCCAAAGCGCTCAACGCACTAAAAAAGAACGTCAACGATTTTACCAAAATTGCGCTGCAGATTATCTTCACAACGGTGAAGCTAGTTAGCCCCCACATGGACGCACTCAAACGATTAGATGTTGAACCCTTTTTAAGGGAGGTTAAAAATTCTCTGGTAAAAAATTATGTACTCAATGCAGACACAGATTCTTTGTTCTGCTTTAGCGCCGTGAAGACGAATAAGAGTGAGCAGAGGCAACCCTCCGAAGAGGAAAGGACGAACTTCAAAATGTTGGAAAGGTTGCTATTTCACGACTTACATCACAACCTAGTTGGAACATTTCATGAGAATAAGTCAAATAAGATTGGGAGGAAAGATGAAGAAAATAATAAACGTACATCCATAATCGAAAATATAATAGACCTTAAATCAGAGAACAACTCCAAAGGTGTGGAAAAATTAATCGCCATTACCCCCCTATTGTGCTACTACACCATTTCTAAGATTGTAATTCCACTTGCACTGAATTACATCCTCCAAACGAGTTCAAAAAAAGAAACATACAACAAAACACTAAGCGCAAATAGCATCAAGCTTCTTGGCACGTGTACCGAGAGGGTGGGTATCAAAGTTGTTTATAACCTTTTGGAGTTGCTTCTTTCGGAACTGAAGAAAAACTCATTTAATAAGGTATACGTCGAAAAGGCAGTAAGTCACATTGTGAGGACGTACGATTTTAGGGAATTCAGGGGCATGGAATTGGAGCAGAATTGGGCCCGCCCAGGGGGAACATCCTCGGATAAATTTCGAAACGGGGACGAGGTAAACCGCGCCGCAGAGCAAAATGAAAGAATCCAAATGGGAGAAGTCAAAGGGATAGAAGTTGCAGTGGAAGACGCACCTGTGGAGGCCGAACCGACGGGGAGGGGCAGTCCCAGCCCGCTCTGCCACAAGTTCATCCGTCGCATCCTGCCACAGTTGAAGCAGCTAATGTTCGACAAATTCGCAACGAACGACAAGAAAAAACAAAAAAGTTACATAAACGACCAAGTCGTTGACTTCAAAAATAAGGAGGCAGTGGCCAAGGCAGACATCATCATATCATTTTTAGTAATTTTAAACAAAATGAATTACAATTTTGAGAAAGAGTTACACAAAATAATTTACAGATTATGTTTCTGCTTGTCATCCAAAAATAACAATGTAAGAAGTGAATCGAAGAAGACCATGTGTTTCATTTCCATGTACCTCGGTTTGAGCTACTTCGATTTGATCATAAAGCAAATGTCGGATTATCTGACCAAGGGATATCACGTGCCGATATTTTTGTGCACAGTTAACTCCATCCTGGAGTCTGTGCTAAAGAAGAAGGACAAATTTTTAGACAAGAATTACTTAACCATCGGTTTGAACGTTCTGAACGATGGGAATATCAAAAGGTCCAAGAGGAAGGACTCCAATCCGCGCAGCGGAAGTAGCGCCACCCCGCACGACGCCTTCTGCACCAACATTTTTAACATGATCAAGCTAGAAATAATAAACGAAATTGACAAAAATACTGAAGATGTTAATAAGAAGCATATAAAAAGAAAAACGAAGGAAAGCAAAAAGACCTATGGAAAGAATATCATTAAGCTGTTAACAAATATAGTACCCGAAAAATGTATCGAAAATAATATCCTCACATTTTTAGAAAGCTTATTTAGTGGAGAATCATTCGAAAATAACGAAGTGGATAAAAATTTTATTTTTAAAAAAAAATATATTTTTATCGTATTGTCTTACTTCAACAATTTTGTAAAAGGAATAGAAGAGAATAGAAGTCTCTCCCCCCATTTTGTCCTAAACATTATTTACAAACTGTTAACCAAATCGGTGTATTTTTTCAGAGGGGATGATTATCAAAATTTGTGCAGTGTTATGCAAAATAGCTCCATTTTACTTTTTAAATATAAAGTCCCTGACCAAGCAGTGCAGACCTTTGGCAGCTTCAAGAAGGGTATCCAGTTTTATGTGCCTCAGGAAACAATGGAGGAGAGGTACTTGGGACTTAATTACCAAAACAAATGTGTCCATTACCCGTCTAAAGGGAATAACAATATGCATATAATACAGGGGTCATTTCAGGAGAAAAGCATTTATGACGCTATTGGAAAGACGAAGAAATTTGATTTCCAGGTACTTGCACAGGTGTTGGCTAGGTGTGCCCTCAAGTTGTTAGCTTACGTGGTGAAGCGCTCGTCAGAGTTGTTCACGCAGGATATAAGGTTAAGAAGTAATTCAGATGCTAATGACAACATAGATGGTGTTATACAGGGTGGGAGATACCCCTGCGGAACGATCAAAGAAACGCCAACTTTCTACTCCGCGTCCACCACCGTGACGAACGTGGATGATAAATCGCCTGGAGAAAATGAAAACGCGCAGAAGGGGCAATTCACATTTATCGGTAATGACAAGGGAAGCACCGCAGAGGCAGTCATCACCCCCGTGGGGAACAAAACTAATAACAATTGGGTAAACCCGAACAATTGGGGCTCCTTTTCAAGCTTCCCGGAATTTATAGGCCTAATTGAACCGCTCCTTGTGTACTTCTTCTGCTACGGAAAGGAAGACGTATTTGTTCTATCCTCCAAGTGCATCAAAATTATTAAAAAAAAGAAATTCAGCGATTTTAAAAAGTTTGGAAAATTAATTATCCTCTCATCCGTGGATATACTAAAAAATATCCCCAATTATTACAGCAAAGAATTTGATAAGCTCATTCTGTCATGCATTGACACCTTGACATATCTCATACGGGGTAACAACAAAAATGATATTATATCTTGGCTGAATTCTGACCTATCCTATCGGGGAAAACCTAATGATAGTGTTGATGAGTCCACAAATAACGACACTGTTTTGAAGAAAAAGAGAAAATTGGAAAACGGCACAAATAGTAAGAATCCCCATGACCCACATCACAAGATAGCAAAGTTGAAGAAGCAGAAAAAACTGAATTATTTGCTGGACGAAAAGGTCTTATCTATGCATTATCCCACCATGGAAGGGGGAGAAAATTCCCAGGAGGAAGAAGAAGAATCGACTAACACTCTACGATACTGCCTAATTAACCAAATTTCGATGCTACTAGAAAGTAAGAATCACGTGTGGGAGTTACTAATATTATTTAAAAACTGCATGCTGCGGGAAGACATAAATAACCTCATCAAGAAGGGGGCGATTATCCTAAAAATGAACAGCTGCATTGATCAAATTTTTACCATCATGATAGAAGAGTCTCATAATATGAAATTGTCATTTCTGTGTGGACAAATTTATGTCGACTTTTTGATGCGCTTTCCTATATCAAAAAAGGAGAAGAAAAAAAAGTTTTTCCAAATTTTAAATAATTTAAATGATGAAAATGACGACTCCAGGATTGCCACTTTGAATGCCCTCTACGTCTTCCTCAACAGATCTAACGCCAAGTTATTAAAGGACGAATTTTATTACGTTACTTTTGCCAGCATCATAGTGCATTTTACTAATGAAACAAATTACAAGTGCAAGAAAATGTATATCTTTTTGACCTCATTACTCTTCCAACAAGTGAACGATTTGACCTATGTTTTTAATTCGTATAAAATGTTAAAGCGGAACTTACTCTTTTGCGAAAAGACATCTTTCACGTATACCTACTTGTATTTGCTTCCCCTCTTCTCTTCCATTTTTTCCGAGCGGGTTGATACATATGGGCAGATGATTCAGGGTGATGATAAGCTGGAACAGGATGAGCTGAGTTCAGTATCGAAGGAGCACCAAAAGGGGAGACGAGACAGAATATTGCAGCTAACTTTGTGGGGGAAAGACGTATCGATGGAAAATGACAGAAACGGCGAATCTAGTGCATGTCTCCAGGATGCACTTAGTGTGGGTAACTCCCTTGGGGAGGACACCATGAACGAGGAGCACAACACCATTAGAAATTACTTCATAAAGGAACTACTTAGAAGCACGAAAAAGTACAATACGAAGATGAGCCCAAGTGAAAGCGACGGTGTAGTTTTTTCCCCCCCTAGTGATATGACCCTTTTTATGAAAAACCAATTGGAAGATTTGTTCCTATCGGTCATGTTTTACCTAATCGACAGGACGTGCGCTGATGTGAAGGCGTTCATGAAGGGGGACAAGCTGTCTCTTCAAGTAATAACCTCCACGCAGAACATTACCCATTTTAGTAGCAACTATGAGATATACGCACAGATGGACAAGGATTTAGTATACCTCTTTTACAAGGCACTAGAGCAGATTTTTACCCATATGGATATAGACTTGATAGAAAATTTGGTGCAAGAAAAACACGCCCACAAAATGTACAAGCGGTACTTCGTAAAGGAGGACCAACTAGTGTATACCAACGGAGGGTGTACAACAGACGGAGAAGAAAAAGAAACAAACGCAACAGCTAATGAAGACACAATCCACGACAAATTAATTTTGTACTTTCTGTACTTCTGGAATTTGATCATACAAAATGGACTGTTCAATAAGAACCCATATGTGCAAATCATATCGCTGAAGATGCTGCTAAATTATATAAGTAACAAAATGACACGCCCGTTTTTCCCTCTCCTATTGGTCAAGCTGTATTCTTCGGATAAATTTATTATCAACCTGGTTTTAAAAAAAGTCCTGTCCCTCCTGTTAAATTCATACTTTCTGGAACATTTCTATATATACCATAAGGAAATTAGTGTTTTTCTGTCCAAAATTTGCGTGCTGTTGGTTAACTTCCCGTGGATTACCAACGGGTTTGATGACCAAAGTGGTAGCGAAGAAGTAGCGTGTCAGAGCTACTGTGTGGAAAATTGTGGCCAAGTGAAAGGGCCATGTAATTCACCCTGTGATAAAGACACCGAGTATTCACATGTTACCGCACATCGAAATGGTCCTAGCGAGGAGACTTCCGCAAAAGAAACCCAAATGGACAACCATTTTAGCGGCGCAAGTGATGTCGAAGGAGACGAAGAATTCAAAAAAGTGAACACAATTTTGGAGAAAGAGCAGAATGAGCAAGATAAAAATACTTCCTACGATCGGGTGGAAGTGCTAATAAGGCCAAATTTGAAAATAAACAAGGAAATGCTTTCCTACAGCAAATTCTTCTTAGTCATCGTTACCCTCTCACGTGCCATAAACATCCATTTGATAAACAAGAAAAAATCTTTTGTGAGAATTCTAACAATTTTAAATACGTACAAAAATATAATTCAGGATTTTCCCCCAGAACTTTGGTCCGTCCAGAATGAAATAATTAACATCGTCCTTCCCTCCTTATACAAAGTAGCTTCCATATTTAAAAAGAAGTAAGTTTCGCCGCGCGCACGGTGCGTGTGCATCTAGTACGTATTATGTGCACGTTACTTATGCATGGTGTACCCCAATGCTTGTATGTATAACGTGTTTATAAATTGTGGCCTTTCGGGTGATGCTCCTTCTGTACTTTATGTACTGCTCAAAAGTACCATTTTTCTGGTTTTCACACACCCTTCTCTTTTCTTCTTGCAGATACTTTGTCGAGGATGAAAAGATTTTCGAAGAAGCGAACACATACAATAAGCTCCTTTACCTGTCGAGCTACGCGTGGGACATTATTTCTCATCTGGAGGAAAAACTGCAAAACGATAGGGGCACTTTTAATAAAGCCTTCGTTCAAGCGAGACAGGTACATTTAAAAAGAAAAAAAATTATGCTTCTTCTTTCCTCTACGCATTATGTATGTAACAATTTTATTGTTCACCCAAAGGGAATATTTGCAAATTTTATCGCATGCGCACAGTACATGCATTACTTATGTGTGCCCATTTTTTTTTTTTTTTTTTTTACTCCCCCCCTACAGAGGATCAACCGAATTAGGTTTATTAAAAGAAAAAAGAAGAATTTGTTAGCCTTGAAAAATCCCAAGCTGTTTACCCTAAATAAGTTAAAAAGGAGGGAGAAAAAAAAAATGCAAAAGAAGAAAATGAAAATGAACCTGTAGAACAAGTCTACATTTGGGGGAAGGCTTCTCCACAGGGCCTCACCCCGCGTGCGTGTGTACATATGTAAATGTATTTTTTTTCTGCCGTCACAAATGCATATCTGCATAGCTGCTTCATTTTAACAGTAGAAACACTTATTTTAGTAAGAAAAAATTAAAATGAAAAAGTGAAGGGGAAAAACCCGCTAACCTTTTCGCAATTTCAAACTTACTCACATTTGGAGGTCACGAAACGGAATGGGGCTGGTTGTCTACACGTTTGCGCATTTGCACGTGTACAAGTGCACCACTCGAATAAGGTTTCCCTTATAGGGGTCTTCAAAAAAAAATTTTCATTATAAAAGTTGAGTTAAAAAAAAAAAAAAAAAGGATGCATTTGAGCCTAAATTATCACTCACATGGGTTGCAACAACCCCGGAATGCATAAAATGGAAACTGCCATTTGTTGTGTCTTATGTATACTTCTACCTGATCCTTTTGAGAGAAAAAAAAAAAAAAAAAAAAAAAGTACAAATGGGCAGATCTTCTATCAAAATAATCATACGTATTACACACCAATAAGGGCAAAATAGGGTCTTACAAGAATTTCCCTTCTGTTGTTTGTTTACCATTTGATAATGTAGAAAATACACACCTGCTACAATCTGTCCATGATTATTACATGTCAAAATGATTGGCTCGTTTTTCTTTTCTTCCTTTTTCCTTTCTTTCTTTCTGTTTTTCTTTTTAAATTTTCTTATTGTATTTTTATATTTTTTTTACCACCTCTATGTATCAAAGAAAAAATAAACAGCACATTTGTGCATTTCCATGGATCCCACCACATGTTGTTGTGCGAGGGTGGAATCCTGGGGGGTGGACTGAACTCTTTATAATGTTACGTGTTATTTAATTCTGTGGGGATGTACAGCCCAATTTTTTTTTTTTTTTTTCCTGGGCGAATTTTTATTGCTTATAAATTTTCAAATTGTCTAACTCCTACAAATGGTGGAAGTGAAAAGGTTTCTCTCTAGCGTTTCCCTAAGGATGCTAATTTTTTTTTTTTGTTGTATCCTTTTGTTTTTTGCCCTCACCCCGGATATTACTACAGGAAGGGTGCAACAACTATGTGGAAGCCCTAGTTACAGTCTTAACACCGGTTTGTGCGTGGCAGACAGTTCGACCAGGTGTTGTGCAAGTTGCGCTTTGCCCTATTCACCAGGTAGAGAAATATTAAGCGCTTCAAAATTTTGCCACCATGATGAATTTATGAACAGGGGAATTTACCCCTTTGTAGGGAACCTTACGGATGATCAATGGTAAGACGCTTCATTTGCCTTTCAAAGCTGGCTGGCCTTGCATGCAGCAAGGGGTGCATTATGTGATCATCTCGCGAAACTTTTTTTAACCAAAATAAATATGCCACCAAGGAACTTATCGCTCCTGCAAAATTGACCGGGGGCGTTTTAAAGGGGGCGCATTTATTCTCTTACCTAGCCATTTATCGCATCTGCTATGTCCGTGGGGGGATCAAAGTTGGAGTTGCCACAAACACATACACAAATGTGCATATATATGTACCCATATGTGTGCGCCATTTTTTCCCCTTTTGCCAGGTGCAGCCAACCCAATCTAACGAACCGGCGGCGCGGCGGTGGAGACAGCAATAACAACAATAACAGTAACAGCTGCACTAGTAGTAATGTTAGAACGCCGGGGTGGCTCTTCTCCTCGTGCGGGGCCAAGGAAGGCACCCCTTTAACGACATTCGGTGAGAAAAGAAGGGAAATACTACCAGGGGAATCACTCATGAGAAGGTCATTCACAATAGATGGAAGAGTACCTCATATGCAGTCCGAGTCGGAATACACTTCAAAAAAACAAACACAACGGTGTCTCGCAGAGTTTATCAACTTAGACAATAATACAAAAGGCGAGAAAAAGGCAGATGCAGTAGGGGCACCAAATGATTACCTAGTGGGTAGGAAGAATCTGGAGGAGGATACCAGAAATATATACATGCAAGAATCCAGTCAAAGATCCGGCTACGATGCGGAATCTGCACCAAGTAAAGACATAAACACATCGTTAAAGTCGCTCTTTCTAAACAGAAAAAAAAATACAGGAGAGAAAAATAAAAGAAACAACTTTTCGAGGAATATAGAACGCACGATAGAATTTATTGAAGGAAACTACCCCATGGATAAGCCACCCCTTATGCATATTCTGGCTGACCAAATGTATATAAGAACGATAAACCAGATGACATCGGTCCAAATTAAAGGGAATAAACTAGACAAATTTAAGTACAAGAATATTTTAATATATGATTCCTTCGAAAACTGTAAAGGAAATATCGTTGAGAAAGTTTCTGTAAAAGAAATTTCGCCCTTTCACATATTAACGGAAAATTTTATGATGAAAAAATTGGGAATGTTTTCCATTTGCATCGAAATGGAAGACACACAATATGTCGCATTGCTAAAAATTCAAAACAACTTAATTGAGCAGATCACACCGTCAAATGATGTAAGCACAATATCTGCATTCAATTGTGCCCTGGGTAAATCATCCATATTCATTCCTGAAGAGGGCAATGTGAGGATTGTAGAGAAAGTTGGAGAAAATTTATCACAAAAAAGTCATTCTTATGATATCTTGGCTAGAATTTTAAGGAAAGAAATAAAAATGTTGGCTTGCTCTTCCTTCGAAAATTATGTTGTCTTCTTGGAAATGAATTATATAATCGTTGCCACTTCAGAACCGAATGATGTATACGAAGTTATTTCGCATTTTTTGACCAAACCGGTTGGCATATTTCTAGACCAACACATTATATATGTCACAGACGCGGACAGGAAAAATGTTTTCAGATACAGATCGGAGTATATACTCAAGGAGACCGCCGCTACGCTGGTCTTTCTGGACGGAAGTGGGGAAGTGGGGCAAGTGGAGCAAGCGAAAGGGGAAAAAGGAGAAAAAGGGGTAAAATCGCCATTACCTGCGTATCACACTCAGGGCAAGGCAAACGCTCGGCACACATATGCAACAAAAAAAAAAAGAGACTACCTCTCCCCCCTGGGGAGGATCCTACTGCAAGGAGGAAAAAAGGAACAAATAGACTATTTAATAAATGGGGAAAACTACCTAATAACCAAACTGCGAGATTTTTACAATATACGGCGATACAAAAGAAACAAGGCAAAACTGAAAGGGCTGTTGTCTAAGAGTGTGACGCTGGTTTACCCAGCAGGAATTGTTGTAGATCAGGAGAAGGTATACTTCGTAGACACGGCACTACATATGCTATTTTGCTTCTCCATGAAGGAAGACAGAATTATCGAGACGTTTGGTTATCTAAATTCTCCAGTCATGAGCAACAAAGGATTGAACAAACCTTTTTCCTTGTCCCTATTTCATGTGACTCAATGGAATAAGAGTCTCCTCTTTTTGAGCGAACTGTCCAGTTCTATAATTCTAATATTTGAAATAAAAGAAAATATCCAATTGTACCTAACCTATGGTAACCTCCCCCTTGACATAGCCACCTCCATTGTCGTGACGGCAGAATTTTTAATCGTCTGTGGATTAAAACGAAGTAAAGAAAATTATGTGAACTATGTCACATACATAAAGATTGAAGAATTGAGCGAGTTCGAAATTGAGTACAACGAATTCCCATACACCCTACATTATGGAGAAGAGGTAAATATGACGCCTCTGAAAAGAAGCAGCAATATAAAAAAGTTTACCCTTAGACAGTACGAAAATAAAACCAATGCAAATATCGACACCGGATTGAATATAGACAAACACAGCGGAATGATAAGTGGGAAAGTAAAGATCTCCGCATGGTTCCACATGGAAATAGTGGCTTACGATTACTTCAACAAAATCACCTTAAGTTTTGAAAATTTTATCTCTTCATGTCCGAAGGGATTCTTTTTTCAGTCTAATAATTGTGTCCCTTGTCCCATAGGGTACTATACATCAAACGTGCATAGACTCAAATGCATGAGCTGTGAGAACTACCAAGAAAATTCAACCACCTCTTACCCTGGATCCATTTCCAGAAATGAGTGTTTATGTAAAGCTGGATACTACTTGGAGGACAAAAAAAAAGCGTGCGTAAAATGCCCAGCAGGCTACTATAAAGACCAAATTGGAGATTTCAAATGTCAGTCTACATGTGAAAATATGAAAAGAAGTCTCGTCGAAGGAGCAGCAAGCTATGAAGAATTAAACTGTGCATGCAAAGATGGGTACTATACGGACGCTCTATCCAAATGTGTTCCATGCTACTTAAACTTTTATTGCATTTATAACCCAAACGTTCCAATTAGTAAAGCGGATATTATTCCTTGTAAAGAACACATGGTAACTTTAAAAAGGGGATCCACCTCACCGAAGGATTGTATCTGCTCCGTTGGCTATTACTACGATAGTGAAACGGATACATGCAAGCCATGTTCTTATGACACATATAAAGCAAACCAAGGCAATGAATCCTGCACACCCTTTGTAACCAATCCAAGATCCACACAAGAATTTCTGCCCAATGAAAACTACTTGGAACATTCCAATATTTTTTTAAAAAAAACATCAAACGTTATTATTTCCCCTAGGAAGGGTAACTCCTCTTCCCATAGTGCCAAGTATTGTGAAACTGGATACTTCTACAGTAAGAATAAGTCCATTTGTTCCATTTGTAGATACAACGGGTACTGTGAAGGGCTCCACAATGAAGTTACTACGTGTCCAAAAAATTCAGTCACCGTTAAGTTGAAAAGTGTTACCCCTATGGACTGTTTATGCGAAAGGGGATATGGACGAATAACCATTCAGAAGCACAAGTCATTCAACATATTATGTGTACCTTGTCCTTACAACACTTTCCAGCCTCACCACTCCTCTGGTGAATGTATTCCTTGCCCTGCTTACACCTTTACAATTTCTGTAAAGTCCACTTCCATTACGGACTGCTTACCTCAAAATGGCTACTACGACATGTACTTTCAGTACATATACCAGCATACCAGGGAGCGACTCGTGCAGAATGTGCCTCTTTTTTTGCAGCAGTACCGTCGATACGTGAGCGATCAGTACACAAATGGAAGAGAGGCGCATCTACGGAAAGGGAAGCCAAGAGCCGATTGCCACATGGACCATATGTGTGGAATACCTGATGAAGACAGTCCTCTATCACTACAGCAGCTCACTCCCAAACTGATCGAGGGGGAAAGAACCCATGGGGATCACGGCCAAAACCAACATGACGCCCAATGGACGTGGTGCGACAAACCAGATGCCACAAATGGGTACGAAAAAGACAACGCTAAAGCTAGAATGCCAAAAATAAGTAACAGCATACGCAACCTGAAAGGAACGTACAGCAACGCGTTTTACACGAATTACCTCAAAAATGTTATTCTCATGGATAGTACAAAAATGGCCCGTTTTATTCAGCAGGAAGGCTCCATATTTTCGCTAGATAACTCACCAGTAGGGAACAACAACCCTAGGGGAATTATCCTCCCTCGTCAGGAAGACAGCAAAGAGGCACCTTCAAAAGGGGAACGTGTACTAATGAAAGATGGAAAACAGCACTCACCTGGAATATCCATCGCAGAGGAAGCGGCGTCAGGGACACTCATTGATAGCAATTCAAATTTACAGGGAACAATTCTACTACCAGAAGATATGAAAGCAGTTGTACGCAAATTCAACTTCATAGCACAGAAAAGAACAGACCTCCTAATGTTGATAAAGTCAAGGGAAGAAACGTACATCGAGAATAAGCGAAAGGACATATCCTACGAATGCTACGAAATGGACAGAGCAATAATTATACAAAAAAATGTGTACGTATCTACCATCCCCGAAATTGATCTCATAAGTTGTCTTAACACATGTATCTCAAACATATACTGCACAGGGATAGAAATGGATAGAACAATACACGACGGGAAGACAGACTTATTTTTCTTCCTAAACAGAAGTCATGGGACGAAAATGATCCATTTTTTCAAATGCTACTTATATTTTTACGAAGAAATTGCATCCTATTATAAAAAGGAGAGTTTGAAAAAAATCGAAGACATACAACGTTATGATGATGCAGATAGGATAACCGGCTGTGTGGTGCAAAAAAATGAAATGCTAAAACTGTGGAAGGTGTACAATTTTGACGTATGTCCAAATAACTATTATTGTCCCCAAAAATCATTTAAAAAGAAAAAGTGCCCGTTAAATTCAGTTAAAAAAAACTTCCAAGGAACTATCGAAGATTGCCTATGTTCCCCCGGGTACTCCCTACAGAAAAATTTAAACCTGTGTGTACCATGTGAGAAAGGGACTTACAAAGATTCCACATCGAATGGAAAGTGTATCAAGTGTCCTCTCAACTTAACTACATCTTCGGAAGCATCCACTTCCAAGTACGACTGCGTTTGCAGAGAAGGCTACTATTTTCATGGGCTCTTCAGCATGAAATTGGTGGACTCAAAAATGGAGCAAGTCATGATTGAAGGTATTAAAAAAGCGAAAAAGAATAAAATTTTATCTCTACCAAATGGGGAAAACAAAGTGGACGATCTTTTTTTACAAGTAAAGTCATCTGGAAGGAGGCAAAAATTTGCCAAAATGGTGCAAGCAGTTTTAGGGGAAAGTCTCCAACGGGCGACAGGAAAGGGGGAAGCTCACGGGGGTGACAACACAAGTGCGATTAAGGAAAACGAAGTGGCGTCCACCGTCAAGGAGAAAAGCTTCACCCAAATGGGAGATACCCCGATACACGTTTCGCATACCCCGCATGCAGTGCAAAAACATTACAATTCACTCTCCAGTTTAGATTTTCCTTTCAACAAACTTCATGACAGTGAGGACAGTTCCCCCTACGGGACGTGCATTAAATGTCCAAACAAAATGTTTTGTCCAGGCTTCTGGTTTAAAAATTTCGAAAGGGAACTTCATCACCCGCCCATATTTTGCCCCAATGGATCAACCGTACCTAAGACGACCTTAGAGTCGACGGACGTGCATAAGTGCATATGCGGGAAAGGGTACAGCATAAATGTGCAAAAGAGTCACAAAAACAGAGAAGGCAGCGACGTAAAGAGTGGAAGTAACGTAAACAACGTAAACAGTGCAAGCAACGCAAAGGATGGAAAGGACAGACGCGGGCGTAGCAGCGAAATGTGCGTGAAGTGTGAAGAGGGGTACTACAAAGACGTTGTGGATAATTCACCGTGCGCTGGTCTATGCATGGAATTTTCCACCTCCTTCCAAGGATCTATCAGCAAAAAACAGTGCTTTTGTTCTAGGGGCAAATATATGATACATGAGTCTTCCCACGAAATGAAATGCGTGAACTGTTCCAAAGGGGCCCTATGCATTGGTGGCTTGAAGTACAAGTCGCTAAAGAATTTAATACAAAACTCCAACTACACCGACATAGAAATTAACGACCATGTTATTCCATTCCCTCAGAAGGGGTACTTTGCCACCTTTGAAATAAAGCATGATGATTTCGTATGGTCCCCGCTGAACTCCCTAAATGTTCAGATAAATAATTACGAAAAGGGAGATATAATAATTAAAAACAAAATAGCCAAGCAGTTATTTGGCGGAAGGGTAAGACATATTACTGTAGAGAGGAATAACCAGAATAATCATCCAAAGAAGCACAAAGTGGAAGTCAAACCGGGGAAGGAAATACAACTGGGTTACCCCGCCAGTAAAAAAAGTATCTCCCTTGTCGAAGTAGGCATAACACACATCCTAGTTAACGAAAAATTGGAGAAGCTAAAATATAAGAATGAGTATTTAACAGTGGAGAGAATTCCAGACTTTCATTTGTGTCCAATTAGTAAAAGATGCGTAGGGGGGGTGGACAATTTATGTGCCCACGGGTCGGAAGGATACTTATGCAACAACTGCTCAAGAAACTATGACACGATTTATTTCAGATCCCAATGCGTTAAATGCGAAAAGACAAAAACGGAACTGATCGATTTATTGGCTAGGAAAATATTTTTCTATATGATAGTATTCTTTCTAATATATTTAAATTACTTCTGCTATGTAAAAAGGAACTTTGTATTTATGGGCATATTAAAAATATGGTACTTTTTCATCATCTGTTTTTTGCCCTACATTTATATAGTAGAGTCTAACCATAGTTCATTGCCAAACCATTTGTTCTACTTCCAGTTCTTTATCACCCTCCCTATGAGGTTTCTGACACATTATTTGAAGCTGAACTGTTTTGTGAACTCCTATAGCAACCAGCAGTATATACACATATGGTACATACAGAGGTACATAAAAATAGCGGAACCCATGATTGACTGCGTTGTGTTGACAGCAACCTTTTTAACTATCTACTTAGTCTACACTTGGCTGAAGAGGAAGCAAATTAGAACCGTAGAAAGGGTCATTGCTAGGCAGATTAACAAAGTACACTCCAAGGGGTACTACCAGCACCGCTCCGACTTCTACTACCAGTACTATCAAAAACATGTCATTGACACGATTAATGATAAAAAGGGGAGGGAAGATTTGTGGTTGAAGAGGTGGGGAAATGCATCCATTCAGCATGAACATTCCTCCGGTGAGGAAGCGGCAAAGGCGAAAACAAAAAAAATGAAGACAACAAAAACGCCTCAACGGAATAGCAGCACATCAGGTGGGAACAGCACACAGTGTGGCAGCAGCGCCCACTTATCCACCTCTGACGATTCGCTGCGCGGCAACAAAATGGCGAAGAAGGAACTATCCTCTAGTAATGAAAATCTGTACAATTTTGATGAAGAATTCTTGCCTAACGATGCATCAAATTACTGTGTGAAGGAAAACATAGCAAAGGACAAATACTGGACGTACATGTGTGCGCTTAATATCTACAATATTAAAGCCTTTGGATTATTCCGTTACATACACCCGTCTAGCATAAGCACTTTTAGTAGAATCAAAAGAGTTCTCTCCGATTTGAAGGTCCTCTACATTATCGTCTTGTATATATACTTCCCATTTACTCTTATTAGCCTGTTAGAGCTGGTGTGGTGCCAACCAGTAAAGTACAAAAGTAAAACACCCATCCTAGTTCTCTATCACATGCCTTCCCAAGTTTGCAACTGGGGCAATAAATTATTTGCAACAGGAGTGATATTTTCTTCCGTCTTCTTCCTCATGTATTTACTCCTATTCATCTTTTCATTTTATGGCACCTTGAAGAATTTTAAAATATATGGTTCGTATGCAAAACGAGTGCGTAGTTACTTCCTCTTCAATGGGTACAACTACCAGAACCGGTGTTGGGACCTCTTCAATGTGATCAAGGTGATGTTCGTGGCAATTTCCTTCACTTGTCAGTTGTACACCAAAAGAATTGATAACGCGAAATATTTTATATGCTGCTGCATCGTGTTTATCCTAATCACAGAAGTTACCCTTATTTTGATGTATTCCCCTTACGACAAAAGGTCTAATAACATTTTGCGCAAGTTAAGTTTGTTGTCCACCTTTTCCATATTGATAACATACCTAAGTGTCCAGTTCAGCTTCTTCTTTAATTTTCCCATTACGAATTCTTTGCCATTCGTTTTATTTGTCTACTTTCACCTCTACATGGGTAACAAAATTGTACTCGAATTTGTCATTTATAAGAATATTTTTAAGAGCAAGGAGGAGAAAGAGGATCAGCAAGACGTAGGGCGAGAAGCGGAAGGGTTGCTGAACGAGCAGTCCTTCTTCAATTTTGCAAAGCAGAAGAGTAACCAAAATGGGGCGAACCCAAACCTACATGCAGATGATAGAAGTACAAGTGGGGCACACAACTCTTCCACCCTAACGGGAGAGAAGAAGAAAAAAACTTCTTTCTCTTTCCCCTTGCCCTACACATCTGTGTTGAAAAAATGCAACCTTTATGACCTTCTCCTACGCGTGAATAACATCCCATTTTATTCCATCCTCTTCAACGAAAAGGGGGAGGAAATTTTCATATTTGAAAAGGGGTCCACCAGAGCCAAGTACGAAGAAATAGTGAAGAATGTAAAAATGGACACCACGGAGAGATCTCAAACGGGAGTAATAAGCCTAGATTTGCTACACTCTGATTTGCTTTACTACAATATTAGTGACCCCTCCAGACAGCCCCTCTCCAATATCAACTATGTAGACCTGAAAAAGAGGAGTACGAATTGGTCTCAACTTATGGGTGAAAGCAAATTATCCAACAATTATAAAAAATTTTTAAAGAGAGAAAAAGAGTACCCCAACGGAAAGGACAACAATCTTCATGGTCACGTAGATGGAGAAAATTCAAGAAGGGTCACCCCCCCAATTAATATAACCCATTTTATCAATTGCCTAATTGAAGCCATCAACATTCTGTTTGTTAATCAGTCGTATAACCAAATAAACGTAGAATGGATCAGCTTCGTTACGAGATTTTCTATCTGCTTCATACACTGGATGAAGAACCACGACGAGAATTTAGTGAACCTTGTCCCAATCAATAAGAAGCAATTTGAAAGGAAAAAAAGAAATCTCTTATTCTATTCCCTTTTTAGTTCCTACGCAGAAGTTTATTCTGTGCATTCCATCATTGGAGATAAGAACAAATTTGAGCAACACAAAAAGAATTTTCTACAAGCGGAAAACTTAGAACAATTTTCCACCTACCTGAATGAAGCAAAGAAGAAAAACCCTGCAGCAAAAGCACCCCATTATAGCCAAACTGATGATGAAGAAAAATCCGATTGTTACACTCCTCTGAATTTTCTAAATGATGAATTTTACAGATGTGAGAAGGATATAATTAAATTACTTTTTGATGAAAATATTTTTAAAAACTTGTCCATCTCGATTGTGGAATTTTTCTTCTCAATTTATATGATTCAATTTATCGAAAGTAAGCGTCTCTCCATTTTAATTTTCCTCTTCTGCGAGAAGAAAAACTCCTTAAGTAGGGAAAAGAAATTCTTAAAAATAATCCAAGCCAGAAAAAAGGACATCCAACTTATTATGTTCTCGCAGAACAACAAGCAGATGTACGATTTCGTGGAAAAAAACTATCTGAATGAGTACAATCAGGATTTAAAAAAGAAAATAAAAAAACTACAAAACTTAATCAAAAAGAAGGAGAAGTCCTCTCTCAAACGTGAAAAGGCGAAAAGCGTTACGCGAATGCAGGGAAATACGGCGAACAAAATGAGCAACGCGAACGCGTACTTCGTCCAGACATTGAAGAAGCTTCTCGACGATTCGTCCGCCACCACGCTGCGGCACACGGGGGGTGCAAGAAGAAAACGGCACAAGAAAACGCCCAACTAAATGTGACCACTTTATCGAGTGAACCTACGCACGCAGCGCCCCACCCCTTTCAACGAGCACCAAATTGATCGAATCGACCTAATTGGCCGAATAATCCCAGCCGCCTTGCCTTTTTATGCAAGCATACCTGCATTCTGGGGATTCTTTCAAAGTCTGCAAAGGCTTCTACGTACTTGCCTACCCCAGTTTATGCCCCTTCTGAGGACATAGACTGTGTACATATGACACTTTTACATTTAGTCCTAACTTAAATTGTGCTACACCCTTCGTGTGGCGAGATTCTTACAACGCATACACGTATGGAGCATAAGCCCATGTTCGCAAAAAGAATCCTAGGTTGGCCTTATTTCAAAACATACTAAGTAACGTGCAAATATGTGAGGGGTGTTAAAACATGCAAGTGGACCCTCGCGCTGTAGATGAGTTCCCAAAAAGGGGAGGTGACTATAAATACCTGCTTATGTGCACACTTGTGTTTGTAGAAGAGTAGGCCTCCCCTTATATGGTAACAAAACCCCTGTGCGTGAAAAGGCCAAATGTTTGAACAAAGGAAAGATACACTTGAGATTTTTTCTCCCTCCCGCTGCGGCACTTTTGTAAAAACCTTTCATTCATTTTTCAGCATGGAAAAGGAACGACGAAGGGGTAACTATACCATAGGCACTCTTAAATATGAAAAAAAAAAAAAAAAAAATGAATTAAAATAACCGCTTTTCATCAACCCAATTATGCAGAATTCCAAACAGAACAGCGATGCGGTCACGAAGAAAGGGTTCAAAATTTTGTGATAACATTAGAGGGTGCCTTTTCCTCTTCTATCAGCGGCGAATTGTGCAGAAAGAAAAAAAAAATCATGAATAAACACAAGCATAAACATATAACATGCAAACGTGTAAACGCATGAACACACCGCATTTAACCATTTATACACTCGTACGGGATGTACAGAAGTTTCTTCACATGTAGCACGCCATAGTCGCCCCTCGTTCAGCGCACTAGTACTGCCAAGAAGTGAAACACCCCAGTTTGAAAGTGAAGGTCGCGGAAAAATCGCAGCCAAGGGTACCAAGCAGAGAGAGCAAAACGTTTAGAACACACGCCACGTGAATGACACCTATATGTACTACAATTCCACAACTGTGAGAAAGCCAAAATGAGGAGAAATATACTTCGAAAGTTTTGCCTTAGCAAAAAAAATGTCAAAATTTTGGATGTACACCGAAGGGAATTCGTTTGCAAGCCTCTGTTAAATAATGGAATGACATACCGGTGCAGTGTGTTCCTTGGAGGTAGTAACAACTGGCTTGCAAAGAGCGAAGTGAAGGCGGCATCTTTTTTCTCAACAGAGAAAGATAATTTGAGCTCATTCACCAAGGAACAGATTGAGGAAAAGGTGATGACCGTGCTGAAGAAGTACATACCCCCCAATGTAGAAATTAATTATAATGAAGAATTGGAAAAATGTAAAACGAAAGATAATAGAGCTTGGGATTTTCTGGACACCGTCGAGTTTTTAATAGACGTAATTATGCATTGCCTATGCGCGCGTAAAACGTGCCTTCCTGACTAAACCCGTGGAAAATGTTTCATTTGTTAACTGTGACAATGTGATTACATTTTCGGCGTAGTGCAAATGGGACCATTCGACTTGTTTTGCACTTTTCATTAGTACACACACGTGTACATGCTTATAAATACGTGTATCACTTTCCAAACTATCACCACCTACAGATTGAATCTGAGTTTAATATCACCATACCGGACGAAACAGCAGACAACATCAAAACTGTGCAAGAAGTAATCGATTATTTGGTTCAGCTGAATATTAAGAAGGCGTAGACTTCACTCTTTTTGCTTCCTCCTTTGGTGCATTATTATATGCACCTTCTTCCAACACAGTTTTAACCACCATTTTGAATATGTGATAGCCACTTTGTGATTAGGGGACAAGCGCGAAGATGCTTCTTCTTCCTTTGCGCGTAGCGATGTAGATGCTCAACCTGCCTAGTGTATGTGTTACGTATGTGAGGAGTTCACATTTACACGGGGGCGCCACTTCCCCCGTTTCGCAACAAATTTGGGTTACTTAAAAAAAAAAAAAAGGGGAGCGGGAAGGGGCTAATTTCCCCTTCGTCTACATTTTCGTCTTTTTTTTTTTTTTTTTTTATATAACATACTTAGAAATATTTCACCCCCCTCTGTGAGGGGACGCTCTTATCCTTTGCGATATTTAAATTAGATGTAATCCTTAAAAAAGGAAGCAAAAAAAAAAGTACAGCCCTTAGCGGCGACTTCCAACGGACAACACGTACACACATGTGTAAATTTCTTTGTAAAATTCTGCATAAGGTAATTTTCAAATGTGGAAATATTTAAAAAAAAAAGCAGTTCCCCGATGGGTGACTTATGGGGGGAGAAGCCATGCGTACAAATAAACGGACCATTTTAAAAAAAATAAAATTTATCTTATCTTATGGATGACAAAATTGTCTTTTTTTTTTTTTTTTTTTTTCTGTTGGACTCCATTTTGCAAATAAAGGTTTATCAGCCAATTTTCCTTTTGCAATTGCTCAGTTGTTTTCTTTTCTCGTGGAGGGTGCATCCTTTCAAATAATGTCCATTTTTAAGCGTTCGGCGCGGGAAGGTAGCTATACCCCCCTAGGCACATTTGTCATATGCCCCCGTACCAATAGCGCCGCACTTAAAAGGAGCCCCAAGCGTGTTGAACATTAATTGTGTAAATTCACATTTCAACGGTTAACTGTATCATAATCGAGTGGTATATTCCTTTTATCACTCTTTTTGTTATACCCTTGTCTACATTTCTTAAGGGCTTGGATGGAAAAAAAAAAAAAAGGGAAGAACTTATTCAGTCTGGATTAGTTACGTACAGAATTGTCACATGTAAAAACGCGTTCATTTCTTTTCACCAAAAAGGGGAAGTGTGCCATGAAATAACTCCTAAGGTATATCTTATTAAAAAGGGTATATTTGCTTAAATTCTTTGTTAGCTGTTAAAATGGCAATTATCACGCTACATGCGCAATTGTAAAACAGTTAAAATTTGTTCTTTTCACATTCGGGTGGTAACAAAATGTGTATACTTGTACATTTGGGAAAATAAATTGTCAGCCTCCTTTTTAGCATGTGTATGAAGGAAACATGTGCATAGTGTAGCTTCAAAAAAAAAAGGTAGGAAACCAAAAGGGGGAAGAAAAGAAACGATACACGGGAAAGAACAAGCAATTTATTAGGTGACAATCCCCAAGCACAATTTAACTCGCTTGAGTTTTTAACTCCTTACCCGAATGTTGATCCGTGAGAGAGATCCGCTAGTTCTCGTGAAATAACTCCTGAACCAAAAAAAAGCACCCTGATTTTCTCATTTGCCAATTTGCGGGATTCACATTGCGGAGTTCAAAATACTAAAACGCAAAATTGCAAAATGCCGATCTTCAAACATACCAACCTTACACACCTCTCTGATTTTTCGCGAGGCAGCCAAATGTAAGATACCATGTGTGATATAAAACGCGCTCACCATTTATTCTGCAACTGAAAAAGGTGGCCAAGTGTGTGTATTTATGCGCCCTTTGCTTGTCTCTTGTGGGAAAAACTTTTAGGCTTATAGCACTTCCTTTTTTGGAGCATTACCCTGCAACCCTATCGGCCCATCGTTTGAGATCGGCCAAAAGGGGGAGGCACACAGGGAAGAGTAAGCAATAGGAACTGCCGCTGTGGTGAAAACACCCCCAAATAGTGACCCGTAAAAGTGCCACCCAACAGAAGCAACATGCCGTGGGGAAGGGGAACATAGACGGAGAAAGTACAAACAACACGCAAAAGGGTCCGCGCCGAAGAAGGTGAATTTCCAGACAATCGGTGAAGTATCAAATTATCCTCTACTTCTTCATTCTTCCTTTTTTCCCAGTAACTATAACACAAAGGAAGGATGGGGAGGGGACCCCCGTGTTGGGAAAAACAGGTGGACGATGGGAAAAACACCGAGTACCACAATCTAGAAGAACTGGAGGGAAGAAAAAAAATGAATGTTCAAGGGAAGAACAAAAAGGGGAATACGCACTACAATGATAAGAAGGAATACATCGAGAAGGTAAAGCGGCTTAAGGAGAAGAAATATTTTGGAAATAAAACGATAGGAAATAAGTACAGCTATATATATTTAATAAATCAAATATTCGGATCAGGAATTGTGTCCATCCCATATGTGTTCAAAAGTTCAGGATGGCTACCTTGTCTAATCACAAACATACTCATATGCGTCTTAACCATTTTTAACACCTTACTTTTTCTACGCGCCATGACCATGATCCCGAATAATATCCATTTTAATAAAAGGTACGAGTACATTTCCACCGTGTGTTACTTCTTAGGGAAGAACAACATATTCTTTTGGCTCATGCAAATGTGCTACTACGCCAGCATCTTGGCAAGCAACATTATATCGATCGTTATAGTTTCCCACGCAATGGATTACATAATAATAAATACGGTCGGCTATACGGTAGGGTTTACTCTGTACCCGAATTTTCAAGTAAACTACTTCATAGACATAAGCCAGATATACTACAGTAAGAATTATGTGGTGTGCATAACGGTGGGGTATGTAATCAATGCGATAATATCGATATATTTCTCCCAGTCTAACTTGGAGGATAATATGAAGATACAGTTGTTTTCTTTCCTATTTCTGATGAGCACCATTTTTCAAATGATCTACTTAAGTGGACTTAAAATATATCGTTACAACGCCAGTGGGGCTATAATTAATAAGGGCATAAAAAAGTATACTAATATAAAATATCCTACCGCCTTTGGAGACTTCAATTTCAGACAACTTCTCTCCTCATACATTTCTTCCTACTCAGCAGTGACAGTTATTCCATGTTGGGCAAACGAAATGAAATCAGACGTAAAAATTATCAAAACTGTTTGGGTATCCAATCTTTTCTGTTGTTTTGTTTACTATATATTTGGCTACATGTTATGTACAGCCTACCCTGATATTAATAGTGATAATATTTTGTACGATATTTTGCAATATCCTTTTATAAACACTTATATGAAAATCTGTATATACCTATTTGATTTGCTAACCATTGCCCCGGGAATATATGTCTACTGCATTGCTACTCGATACAACCTAATCAATAGTAATATTTGCTCTGAAAAAATGGCTTTCATTTTTGGAACCATTTTCCCCTTTTTGATTTCCTGTTTTTTTACCTCCAGGGAGATTTTCGAAAATGTCTTCACTTGGTCCAGCTTGATTTTCTCCTATGCCTGTAATTTTATCACCCCATCTATTATATATCTCATAGCTTGTAAGAACATCCCTTACTCGGGGAAGAATCCTCTCCACCATATGTTAGTCCTCTACGACCCCAAGGAGCACAAAAGGAAGAAGCCCCTTTATGGTTTCTATTACCCACGGGATGCTGAGCAGGGGAAGAAGATGACCACTTGGAACTCCTCCAAAGTATGCAGCGAAGACAAACCAAGCATTTATGCAGCACAGTATGACACACCAAGTATGTTATATACTCCCCCAAGTGAAGCGCAAAAATGCTTACTCCCGCTGCAGCATAGCCAGAGGAGCTACGTCCATTTGGGGGGGACCAACTATAACGCTACCAATGTGGGGGCAACATACGGAACAGATGCGAAAGAACCGATGGTCTACACACAGGAAGAGGGAAATAACCAAATGTTCGCACCTGAGGGTGATCTTCCTTACGAACACGTCCCTCACGGGGCGGAGAAAGCAATGCGGATACCCCCCTCAGACGACTTCATAGTTCCAATAAAAGGTCAACCCGGAGAAAACGCGCAGATGCAAACAAAAAAGAGAATCTCGTTACAGGTTAACAGCCAACCCACAGAGGTAACTACCGATGGTACACATATCATAGCGAGTACAGGGATGCCCCCAAATGAGCAGCGTTACCCAAGCAAAGAAGACGACCAAGAAAGGGAAAAAAAATCGTGCGAATTCCACCGTCGAAGGAAAAGGAGCACGGAGGAATTCGAATTTCGGAAGTGTAGCTCCCTCTTCAATATGAAGGCAAACAGCATAAATAAAAATAACCTTCAGACGAAGCAAAGACTACCAAGCGATGTGAGAAAATCGAGGAAGCACAAAACGGTAATGGGGTTTGAAAATAAAAAAAACAAAAAAATTTCCATAAAAAATGAGCAACAAGAATCCTCGGACTATTCAGACATCACCGATAGTGAACTTTTAAATGATAAAATAATAGCAGACCTGTCAAGAGACATTTACAACGATATCAGAATAATCAAAAAGAACTACGAAAGGGATGAGTACTTGATTAAACATTCGGACGTTTTTGATTCCTTTCTAAATTTGAAGCTCATTCTGGAGGGCACCTCCGACGGGGAAAACGCGTACGATATGTGCGATGTGCAAGACGTGTATAACATGCACAATTTTTACAATTTTGAAAACTCCGGGAATGGACTCTCACTGGAGTTTACTGCGTCCAATGGAGGGGATCCAACCCACGGCAGTTTAGAGGTAACTGCCCACGCGTATACCTATGATGTGAGTAACGCAAAGGAGGAAGGGCTGCCGTGTAGGAATCATCCAACTGTGGATCAGCAAATGTCAGATATGGAAGAGGGGGAACACTGGACGAATGGTAAGCCGCTCCCAGGAAAGACAAAACAGTCGAATGATCAAACAGGAGAAGAAGAAAAACCAACCCATTCGTACCAACAAATTGGAACAAGAACTACACAAGTGGACACAAAAACAAGAGGAGATAGCTCCGAAGGGGAAGAAATGAAAGAAGTGCAAATTGACATGTCCTCAAATGATATATATGAAGGACAATTAAGTAATGATTTGAAGAACGATTTTCACGTATTCATTAACGGAATAAGTAATAAGAAAAATTTAACCTGGGCCTTTGATGGAAATAAAAATGAAGGGAGACAAAATGCTTCTCCAAATAGTAATATCCATGTGAATGTGTCCAACGTGGAAAAATTTTTCCATTCAAATGATCCTATAAGTTCCTCCTTCAAAAAATCAAAAAGTGATATTTATTCTTACTCCCTCAATTTGTATAATAATGGACATGGCGGAGACGATTATGAGGATGAAATAAATGGAATGATCCTTCTGAAGAAATTACATTCTCAGAGAAGCTGCCTTATCAAGCAGAGAACGAGTGAAGAAAGTGTGCAGACCTTTTTGCAAACCAAAAGTGTCGACAATTATGCAAACCGCAAATTCTTATCTCTTCCCAATGAAGAAAAGGTTCATGTGCATTTCGAACAGATAAATGAATTGGAGGGAATCAAAAAATCGGGACAAAATGACGCAAGTGAAGATTCGCCACAAAATTTTGAAACAAATCAGGAAATAGTTACCCCCATGGGGAGCGCAAATTACTCCCAAGTTGATGCTACATCTGAGGGAAGCAATTTGAACAAGTATGAAACGTTTCCCAATTTAGTACACAAGAGAAAAAGGATTTCACCAAAGAATGGTGATCAAGATGGATATGCAGAGAAAGAAAATTGCCAATCGAAGGACAGAATTTTGTACTTCCTAACTTCGTTCAATCGAAAAAGTAAAATGTACAAAGATGTGAACACACTGTCCGTGCCGGATAATGTGTATAATGTGATCCCCAAAATTAACAAAGGAAATGGACACAGCAACTTCGATGATACCATAAACAACATATTCAACTATTACAAGTACAACTTTTTGCTCTCCTTCAGTGAGAAAAATAAGAAAAGGGGGACCATTAGCAAATATAAACATGCTAGAAAGGTTCACTGGGTGCACAGACACACCAAGGTGGAAGGAAGAGGCAGTCACCAAAGTGACCGTGAGCGTGGTAGTGACTTCCAAAATGACGCCTGCGATAGGGTGTACGCGCAAAGCATCCAAGAGGGAAACACAAATGACGACGTTGACTCCTACAGAGATAACAACGTGGGGGAAAAAAATATGCCGAAAAAAACGTTCGCCCCTCCAAATTCTAAGTTAAACTATTTGAAAAAATTTCATGCTGATGAAAAGACGGAGCCATTACTTACCACTCACCAGAAGGAAAACCACTACGACGAATTACCAACAATTAATTTGATTTGTCCAGAGAAACCTTTGCATGGATATGAGGATGCTTACCAGATTGATGACTACGTCAATGGAAAAATTAATGAAAATATTATCCACGTCTACCCCTCTAGGTACCTACGAATTAAGCATGTAAAAATTACTGAGGTGCTCCTATTCGTTGCAGTGCTCCTGCTGCTCATTTCAGTGTTGTATGATTTTTCCTACTAATTCATGCGTGCTCACCGCATCACAACCATGGAGCTTTTCTCATTTTTATGCGCCTGATTTTGTTGCTCAAATGAACTTTTTAAAAAATCGCACACGGGGGTATGCCCCTACCAGGTGCGACCCTCCGTGCGGCACTTGCGGAACAAGGACAGTATCGCCTTTGTGTGTCCTGCTGTGTCTCTTCGTTTTAGATTCATTCCAGCAGCGTTCCACTTTTCTGTCAAATTTGTTTTTTTTTTTTTTGGTGTTACTTAAAAAGACAAATTTTAAAATTCTTACCCATTTTTAAAAAGGACGAATTAAGGGATGGGGCAGCTGGCAGACAAACTACCGCTCACGCTTGCCCCCTCAGTATTCGAAGAAATAGCTGTGCAGCTCCATATCGTGCAGGCGGAGCGCGCTCCGCATCTCGAAGTACGTTTCGATAGATACGGCCTCATTGCCGATGAAGTTCCGGACGATCTGCTTTTGCTTTGTCCCCTCTTTTAAGTACTTTAAATAAGACGGGAAAAAAAGAGCTATAAATTTTGGAGTGATAAAAGTTTCCGCGAAGGAAATAATATCCGTAACATGCTCCTCTGCTTTCTCATGGCCAGAACCGCGCGGTTTGAAGTGGTGTACCATTTCGCAGAATTTGTTAAGGGAAAACGGGTCACTGTCGGGTGGTTCATCTGGGGGGAAAACAAAAAGTGTGTCCACATCTTTACCCCGCATAGCCGCACCCTTGCACTCGTGTTTACTATTCCAGTGCTGTATAATCAACATAATGTAGCAGGGGAAAAAACTCGCAAACAATTCGTAATTCCCCCTTAAGAAGAAGAGGTACCTTGCTGCAACGTCATGCGAATTATTCACAGGTTGATTCGCTATTCTCCTCAGCACAATCATGATGTAACGGTCGTATAATTCCTTTCTGACTGTGCTAAAATGGTGATAGTATTTATTCATGGAATTGATCTTCAGGGCGAAGGAACTGTTCACGTGACTTTGGGTGGGCACTCCATGGGTGGACGAAGAATAGGATGACCTGTTTTCCCCCTTAGTTAACCCTTCCTGCGCCGGGAATGTGTTATCCACTGGCCTCCGGGGGTTCCCATTACAGACCATGTAATACCTGTAGGTCAACCTGAAGTGGTCATCCACAGACCTCGCTACATCGTCATTCATATTTTCATGCGCCTTTCTCATGAAGAAGTTTGAACAGTCGATGCCACGGAAGGAGTAATTAATAGCACTCAGGTTGGAAAATAATCTAGCCATATCGGGTAAGCTGTTGTAAAAATATATATAATTTTCTTTTAACAACGATAGGACTTGGAATTTCTCCGTTGTGCTCATCATATCTGCTTTGTCATCCAATTCGGTGAAAATTTCCATGTAAGTTTTACCCTGTTGTTTGTGTGTCTTTCGCTCATTTAGCGTGGTCAGGCGATTCGTCTGGTGGGCGCTGCTTGTGCTAAGCGGCATCTTCGTAGGGGAGGCAGAACTATATGCGCAATTGTGTAGATTATTTTTGTGGGGTTGATTTTTTGCCTCCTCAACATGATTGGTGGTAACTGCTTCGTAGTTACTCCCTACTGCGCTTCCGCTTATCCTCCCATGCGTCACCTTCCTGTGGGTGTCCAAAATGGCATAATGTGTTCCCAAGTTGGAACAAATTGATGTAGACAGACGATCCGTTGAAATAGTGTCTAGCCCCAGGTCCCTATACAGAACCTTCCTAGCAAAGGAAAAAATATCATTTTGACACAGAAGAGAAATGTTGTTAATTTCTTCGAGTGACATTTCACTCAAATTGGGAATACGATTTAGTAAGTCGAGGGAGTTAAAACAGGACCGTATGTCTCCATTGCAGTTATGTGCCAATCGTTTTACAACCTCTTTCACGTTCCGGTTCAGGTTGATCATTCTACAGTAGTACCTTTCTGCCAGGGTCTTCTCCAAATATAGTGGATGCACTTTTTTTAACTTTACAAAAGAAACATATGAAGAATTATTTATGTCAATTCCTAGCAACATATTGACGGTCCTTATTTGTTCATACGCATTTATGAGGATTACCATGGGGTGAATTGCATAGCACTTGGGGAACTGCTCCGTGGGGTAGTTTTCCCGAACGTACTTTACATACTGCTGCTTACAGTGATTGACTCGGTTGAATATAAACTCCATCGAACTGGCGCAATTCGCTCGGAAGTCTTCCGAATATTCTAACTCAGTTAATGGTAACTCGTCAAGGAGAACCGCACGAGTGCCTATAAAATGTTCTTCGTAGTAATTTTTTTGTTTCTCCTCTTCCCATTTTTTTTTAAGATCGATGTTGGCAAATTCCCTGTAGAGGTAGCTCCCCGAAATGACTCTTCTCATTTGTTTCTCCAAAATATTTGGCATGAACCACTCGACAGTAGTATCGCTCAGTTCTATATCCTCCATCAGGGCGCAAAGGATTTTCCCCTTCACATCTCTGTCTTTTCCCAACTGGTTTATCATTTCTTCGACCAAATCGTTACATTTGATTAGCTTGCTTGTCATTCTCTTGTTCACTTTGTAAATCTCGCTGCAGTAGTTGGCCATTCTCTTTCGTGCCTTCTCCGGAAGGGGCAAATTCACACCAGTTTCTGGCCAATTGTGTCGAATGGTAAAAGGGGAAGTTTCATCCTGAAAGGGGTTCTTCCCCTGAAGTATGCCTCTCAATTTTCCCCATGCAACATGATCATCATCGTTACAATTCGTTGGAATGTTTTCCATCGAGTTGGAAAATGACGGAACCAATTTTGTCCCCACCACTTTTGAGCGAAGCTCAGGCATCATCGGAGCATTCTCATCACTTCCCCTCTTGGGGGAGTTGTTTTTCCTAATAAGGTCACTAGCCACTTCTCCCTTTAGGTAACTCACAAGGGTGGTATTAATAATCACTGCTTCGGTCAGATGGTTGCCCAAAAAAGAGTTGCACAGGGAGAGACCCCTAATACTATGCAAGACATAAAAATTGTTAATAAAATGTGTGAACTGATCGTTTATTTCCATTAAATATAACAGACCTGTGCTCGTGTGAGGCTCTTTACCCATATTATCATGTATGCCGTTGTTCCCGTAACTCTGCAGAGTGGTGTATTTCCAAATGTGATTTATTTCTTCACCAGCAACCGCTCGGATGATCTTCTCCCGATTACAGAGATCACTATTAATGCGCTGGTGTTGCCCTATGCTTTGCTTTAAATTTGTCGTTTCTACCAAGTGGGGGATTATTTGCTTCCCCCTGTGTGATTCTATAAACTGTTTGACCTCACTTTCGAGTGGGTCAATAATCGAAGAGGGGGCATCTTCCCTCCGTTGCATTTCATTCTTCTCCTTCCCATTAATGAAAAAGTGGTGGCTCCCCCCATAGGGCATGAACTTTTCTGCCCCCTGTCTTATTTTCTTCCTTTCGATAAAGTCTGCTAATTCTTCCCTGAGCGTGTTGGCCAGGGCTAAATCTTCATTCACTTCATCCATCAGGTTAATATACAATTTTAAAATATCTATCACTGATTTGCTTAAACTGTTTGCTTCCTTCGCGTTTGTGTTGATCTGTTCGCGCAAATTAGAGGAACACTGCATGTGGTTAATTAGGTATTCGCTATGATTGCCATCCACAAACATATCGATTATAAATTCCTTCCCAAATGTGTGTGCTTCTTCCTCGTTTTCCAAAATGTGCCTTTTCAAATTATCAGCCAAAGTTAATAGCTTGTTCATTTTTTTCCACATGTTAATCCCCAAGGTGTAATTTTTGTGTGTCATTTTGTTAAACTGGTTAGACAAACCGGCGGGAAAAAAAACCTGCTTACCTTCTAAGCATCGTGGACTGCCTATTTTGCTCTTTACCCTAATTGTGGGACTGACTAGATTCATATAAACGTTGTACAATTTGAGCGTCACGCTGGATATTTTCCCGTTAACGTCGCTGCAGTCTACCAAATCTGCTACAATTTTCTTCTTAACCCCACTTTCAATATCTACCGGTACCGATTTGTTGTTCATTCTGCCATTTGGGTGGTTGTTCCCCAATTCGGTTTTAAAAATTTTCTGTAATGGCCAATTTTCTCTATGCTCATATTTTTTTTTCCTCTTATTGTTACTACGGATTCCGTGGCACAACATGGTGTTGCATAGTTTGTTCTTTTTCGCACACTTTTGGTCGTCCTGTTTTTTCGCATGATTTATTGCTGCCTTTTTTGTATTTCCAATTTGGCAATTCGAATAGAGTAAAAAATTATTATACGGATGATAGTACTGCTCGTTTTCTTCACTAGTCTTTCTAACCCAAGAGATATGTTCCTGCGATTCTGGTTCGTAGTGGCACTCTCTCATATTTAATTTGTCACATAGGTATTTTATTAATGTGCTTTTCCCACTTCCGGGGGCCCCTAGAATTACACATATATTCCTTAATTTCTGCACATCGATTGTCTGTTTGGCACTACTCAAGTTTTCTAACTCTTTGCTTAAAATTGGGTCATTATTGAATTTTATCAAATGGGTGAAGAAGTCCAAAATGGTTTGCTTGTCCTTGGGGTGTATCAATATTTCGTCGAAGCTTTTCGGCATGTAGTTATGCATCTTGTTCGCACCACGTCACATTTGGTGATATTCCCCCTTCAAGATGTTTCTCCCCAGTGGTACACTTATGCGGTATGGAAAAAGCTGCAAAACAGGACATAACCTGCATGTTTCGCCTTGGCCCTTTCTTACGAGTCTAAGTGGCCATTCCCGTCCTCCAACAACAAACATTAACGTGTACACATGAAAAAAAAATCCAGTGTTCCACATAAGTGTTGCTTCAACGTTCTACATTTTGGCAAGTTTATTCACATGTATATGCACAGGTATGCCTACGCCATCACATCAGGATGGTGCTTTTTTTTTTTTCTTTATATATATATGTATATATAGTGCATGCGTTATGCACGCTGCTCATTCCGTGGTTTTTGGAAAAAAAAAAAAAAAAAAAAAGAATAGCGCGTTTGTGGTTTCCACTCGATTCGATTTAGTTTAAGTCGATTTAATTTGATACAATTTAATTCGATTTAGTTTAATTTTACAGGATTGCATTCTATTTCCTCGCGCGAATCCTTCACCCCACGCCTTCTCCCATTTTTAATGAAGGATAATTTCTACAGCAAAGTGCCATGCGTATGAATTCACTTTGCTTAAAAAATCCATTCCTCACTTTTTTGAAGCTTAGATTTCGAAAATAATCGCGGAAAAGAAGTAATAACAATGAAAGAAAAAAAAAAAAATGGAGTATCTCCATGTATCCAAGTGAACGCCTTACAGCTACGCATAACCATAACTCCCCTATAGAGCCACATTTCGCCACATTCCATCACAATTGACTTTTTTTCCCTTTTCATGCAGAGATCCAAGTGCAACATCGAAGAAGCCTTTAATTAAAACCCCACCTCACCTGTTCGCTTACACAAGATGAATGAAAATATAAGCAAAGTAAATAGCACCGTGGTAGAGCTACTGGGCATGTCTGATTTGTTCAAGAGAATGCAAAACACCTGTTGGAGCAAATGCATTCCCGATGTAAACGATTCGATACTTTCGGTAGGCGAAACCAGTTGTGTTGACAGGTGTGTCCATAAATATATGGAAATACATACACTGGTGGGGAAGAATCTACAGGAGTCTCAGCTTTCCAAGTGACGGCGGCGTGGGGAAAACGTCGCCCCATGTGTAGGAGGTCATAACACGGATTGTTCCTCCACACGTATAAGCATATGCGTTTGCACATAAGGGTATCTATTTCAGAGTGGAGTACATTTACACATATATGTTATCCCACTGAAATTATGCAGTCTAATTTGTGCCATTTTTAGGAGGCGTCATTTTTTTTTTACCCCACCGACGCACTCCTTTTAAAAGGGACATTCAGCTGCACCATATTTAATTGCGCCATATTTAAGGGCACTTCCCTCGTCAATTTTACACTTTATGCCCATGCATATTTTGCCATTTTAGCTACGGGGTAGGGGGCCCATTTGTATGACGGGAACGACTTCCACAATTTTGTTTACTTCAATCAGTTCCATTTGTTGTTGCATTTTTTTCCATTCTCCTTTTGTTTGTTTTCTTCAAATGAAAAAACAAAATAGAAAGTGAACTCGCGCCCCACTTTTATCATTTAAAAACGGCACAGTTATGTTCCTCCCAAGATTTTGTAACTCAGTGTACACATGTAGAACTTCACAAAATGGTATAGATGCGCTCATCATATAAAAGCGCAAGTACAAAGAAGAGAGGCCTTTATTTTTGCCTCTTCGGAGTGGGTATAATCACACATAGGTAACGCTTACGTGCGATAAAATTATTCCCCAAAATAGATTCAAATTTTTGTTTTCTTTTTTTTTTCATATCAATATTAGGGTAATATGCCTTTCCCCCAATGGGAGTGGTACATTTACACTGTTAAATCATCCATTCCATGGTTCTTCATGCTAACCATTTTAGCTAATTGGTTCCACTGTTTTTTTTTTTTTACAATTTATTCTATTACTAATTTATGCCCTCCGCTTATTCGACCATTTTAACCTGTACACTTGGCCATGATAGAATGAGAGAGGAAAAAAAAATCTATTCAGGAAAAACGCCATCCCCAAACCGATGTTGACAAAATTGATTAGCAACCTCAACAGGTGTAACAATTTCCTTACGAGTAAAAAATTCACATTTCAATTTATAAATGGAAGAAGATATCAGTCGAGTATCTTTCGAAAGAGTGTGCGAAAATTGCTCCTCTTCTTTTATAAAGAAATACATCCAGACTTAACACAAGAGTTACCAGAGGAGCTAAAAAAGGTGAACAGCGAATCACTCAGTGTTTTAAATTCATACATAGACATCCTAAGTTCGTCCGAAAGGAGAGAAAATAACATATTTTTGGAAAAAAAAATTGTTTTTTTTAAAGTGTTTGAAAATTCACAGAATAAAATAATCAAGGGGAGGTACAAAAACATCGTCATTAAATTGCAAACCCTGCCGAATAATTTATCAACCCAACAAAAGGAAGAAATCACAGCAAAATTGATATACGACATTAGACAATCTTTGGAGAAAATAAAAAATGCAAACATATTGGACGAGTGCGATAAGGAAAGCATCGAAAATTTGGAGGAGGACATATTCATTAGTAATAAAGGGGGGAAAAAACAAAATGGAGGCATCAACTCCATATGGGACGATTTAACCGAGCATGTAAAAAACACACAGGCGTTGTTCCAACCATCGGAAGAGCAAACCATGTTAATACAGAAACGAAGAAGCTACTTTCATTATATAAAAAAAAAATTAGAAGAAAAATATCAAAAAATTAATCACAAAAAGAGGAGGGAAAAAAAGTTGCTAAAACTGAAGGAAACTGCAAATAAAATAGCACGCGAAAAATTCCCAGACATAGAAAATAAAAAAAATAAATACGACAGTGACATCCTCCATAGCAGTTATAAAATTGTTCAAAATGGATTTGATCCAAATTTAATTTTTTTCCATAAGGACATTAAGACGGAAGAAGAAAAAAAAAAGGCCGTCGGAAATTTATGTGGAATGCACTTGAAGGATGATGCCGATAAATGGTTGCTAGAAAACTGCCTCAAACTTTTAAAAAATCATCAAACGCAAATTCCGCTGGTTGTCTGCCTGGACAAAACCATGTCCTTGTGCCCTACCTTTGGCTTCATTTACGTAATGCCTGTGTGCATGTGCAATCGTGGGGAACACCACGTGGTACCGCACGGTGGGACCCCTGTTATAATGACATTCCAGAGATAGGCAGACGTATATGTGAATCTACCTCCATGGATACGCCACTTCCCCCCTTTTTCAGATCCCAGTCGACTTTTGCGCGAGGGACTTTTTCAGCTTCCTGGAGGGCAATCTTTACCGGGCCAGAAGCATCAGGAAGAAGGTACACGTGGTATAACCTGGGCTAAATAAAGCGCGAACTGAATCGTTTGCATGCCGATCCAATGCGTCTACACTTTTGCTTATCCACTTTCTCCCCATCTCAGGTTTTAGCAAGCTTCGAAATGTGATCTTACCGCAGGCAAGTGCCGGACACCATTTTTTTTTAAGTCAAATTGTGGAAAAAAAAAAAAAATATATTTTTTTTTTTCCTTTTTTTCGTGAACCACGGTACAATCATTAATTTAAAATAGATCGCGCTGGTCATACTGTTAAAAGTTATTTGGTTATATTTAATTTTATAAATATGAATAACTTAAAAATTGGGGCCTCCCTACGCGTGCAAGGTGTGCACCCTTCCTGCTACTAAAGCGATAAACAGCTCATGAATCGCATGGTGGATGGAACAAGGAGAGAAGACAAAAAACAAAAAAAAGGGTACAAGACAAGGGTATAAGAAAAAGAGGTGAGCAACAAAACGGGGTGGGCGCAGAATTAACGGGGGGATGCAAAAATAAACGGAACGACGCAGAAACAAAGGGAATGCACATACCATTCCAATTATTTTTTCATGTGCTCTTTTGGGTGGTTCACCAGAGGGCAGAGGGTTCCCATCCTGCGATGGCTACCGAATCGGCCTACGCGCAAGCGAGTTTGGTACATACATACATATACATGTAGATCGGTATGAACAGATATATTTACACACCTATCTACACACATATGGGTAGCTTCCCCAGCGAGGGTGCTGTGCCCATGAGGACGACATTTAAAAATGAAAAAACAAAGGAACAAATAGGGGTGAAACAAAACAAACGATCGTCCGTGCAGGGGGAGGCGAAACTTCTCACATTGTGAAAAGGGGGCAAAAGCATACTACCAAGTACACACAAAATGAGGCAGTCAAATTCTGCGAAACATGTAATATATCATTGCTTCACCCTGATAGTGAGTATCGTGACGGCCTCGACCTTCTTCTGACTATCTTCGCAAGATATTTTGTAGACATTCTTGATGGCGTCTCGGCAGAGAGGACAATTGGGGAAGGAGTCCTTCAGCTTGAGCGAATTGAATATCATGGACCGTATACATGTTTCGCAAAATCCTCCATGCATACAGGGATAGAGCACCACATTTTTAGAGCGTTCATCGCAAATTTCGCAATACTCCACGGAGGACGTACCGGGGTTGTCTAAACTGTCATATTTGTCACCATCAACATGGTCTTGATTTTCCTCCTCACTATTATTATCGTTCGTCTGCTCGATTTCTTCCCCATTGATGGTGTCATTTTTTGCAATTTTCTTCTTTATATTTGCCCTAGTAAATAAATTCCTCAAGTTAAAAAATTTGTTTTTTTTCTCATATGATTTTTTCAGTTCGCCTTTATTATTCGCATCCAAGTCAATTTTGCTTTTGCTTTCTCGTTCTTCTGAGTTACTGTCCAGGGTGACATCCTCATAAATGTGCTCATTTAGTCTAACTAGAGTAAACTTTTTTCCATTTTTTTTGTTATTTTCAATTATGTATAATTTTTTCTTTCTTTGCCTATTTGATGAGAAATCTTCAAAATTGGTGAGTCGTACTTGTTCTATGTAGGAGTCATTTAAAATGTCTATGAAGAGCACTATGTCGGTCAGGATAATTGTGATAACGGTGGCCTTGCTTATATTGAATAGGATAAAGAGACAAGCAAAGACGATGTTAATGCCGAACAGAAAATCGTGCACATACTGCATGGAGAAGGAAGCCGAAGAGCAATTGTCACTTTCATTTCTTACTGCATATTTTCTGAATACTCTATGTAGTACATACGACAGTAAGCAGAACAGAGATATGTACCATAAGAAATATTGAAAGTAGTAATTAAAAATGGGATCGATATCGTGTAGCCACCAAGTGACGCAGTCACCCCCTAAGATGATCTCTAGAAACAAGATGGTGCTCACTGACCACATGTACTTCGCAAGGTACTTCCTTTTGCTCTCTATCGACAGTCGGTAATTCTTGAAGCACAGAAATAACACAAAATCGTACAGAATTCTGGACAATATTAGGGCGATACGCATGCAGAAGAAAAATACCGTCAGTATTAAAAAGATGGTGCTAATTTTTAAATGCTTCTTCTGAGATACAAATAAAAATACATAATTACTTCCCCCCGTGAGCGTATTTGAGCTTATATTTTTACACGGACTTAACAAAGATTCCTTTACCCTATAAATGGACATATTTCTCTTGCTCAGTTCGTCATACAAAAGAATAGAATTTTCGATTATTTTTTTTTTATTTTTTTCATCATTCGATTTGTAGAATTCTATCAAATTGTCACAGCTTATATTTAACTTGTTAACCACTTCACACATATTATCGTGGAGTGTAAAATTCCCGTTCGATATTTCGTCCCTTATCATGTCATTTGTTAGGTGCCACGTTTTTAATTCCTTCTCATTAAATTGAAACAGAAAATTATTTAAAAAGGCGCTGTTGTAATTTGATTCGACCAGCAAAAACTGATTTTCCGATACCTTTACTTTTACTAGGTTATTATACAGTAGGAAAAATTCCATGCTAAAAAGTGCCAGCATCACAAAGATGAACAGAATTATTCTAATGGCTTTATTCAAATTGTACTCTTCTAAATTAGGCTTTATCTCATACCCTAGTATCTTCCCAATAAAGCATCTCTGATAAAAAGCTAGCTCAAGCCCTTCCTCATTTTCGTATTCGCTTTCATTCACGTGCGTGTTTCTTAAGTCCCTTATGGTTAAGACGTAGTAGTCTAACTCCTCTGCATTCGATGCGTTTTCTACCGAATTTCTGCTTCGACTTGGGTCATTTTGCGCCTCATTCGGGTTTTGGTTTTGCATGCTAGTCGGAAGACCGTTTTGCGTTTCGATGTTTCCTCCACTAGGGGGGTTCTCACAGGTAACATTTCCACTCGGTCCGCTGTCCCGTGTAACATTTCCCGAAACGATGCCCAAAAACTGTCCATTCGAGTCCTGCCCAATGGCGGTGCCTGTCGAATGATTTTCCCCGTGTTCTTCATTTCTTCTGGATGTATTTTGAAGAGCAGAATCATCCCTTAGGGAGGCACTTTCGTCTTCACCCTGTGCGGAGTGCTGACTGGGTCGCGTCCCCGAGAGGCCATTGCTGGGGTTATTACTGGCGTTGTTACTTGCGTTGTTACTTGCGTTGTTACTGGCGTTATTACTCACGTTGTGGCTGGCACCACTGCTTGAGCTATGCCTGCCCCTGTCGGACGCGCCGTTTAAATCATTAGGGAGGGCCGCATCCCCCCGTTCACTCGATTCATGGGGACGCAGATTTGGAGAATCATTCTCCGCACCATGCACATGAACAAATTGAAATTTATTTTTCACCCTCACATTGGGGATTTCCAAATCGCGTACATACGATTTGGATATTTTTCCGTTAATCACTTCCTTCTGATTATCCTTCAAAGAAGAGTAATCACTCATACTTGATGAGAACATGTGCTCCATGTTTCTTTCATTATCGGCACTACGTTCTTCATTTTTTTTTTTTAAAAAGTGGAAGCTGCGGAATGTTTTCCTGTTTTTGGTCCCCTCTCTTGGGGCACTTTCTGGAGCAGGAAACTCCTCCATTTGGCTTTTGCTGCCGGTCATCGTGGGGGCGTGCATATGTGCATACACATACGGCTACTCATACGTATACTCACCCGCATATGCATGCGTATGTACATTCATGCGTACGCAACTTTTCTTTTTTAAAATGGGAACAATTCAACTGTGCCCAGTCGATCTTTTCGATTTATACCTTACGGATGGTATTATTATTTTTTTTTTTTACATGTACGCAAGGTGCACATGGGAAGGTTTGGCCACGCGCATACATACGCATACACATATGTTAACAAATATACACGTAATGGTGCATTTGCCCAGGACAAATTGCATGTTTCCCCTTTTTGTTCACTTAAAATATCGAATTCTCTGCTTCTCTGCGTGGACAAATGTTTCTCCTTTACAATTTTTGGTAACGTTAAAAATGACAAATACGGACGGGTCGGTTGAGTAAAGATGTTCGTTCGCGCGGTGGCCGTTGGGTTCACTTCGTTCCACGTGGATTTGCCTTGCTGTCCCCTTTAAAACGGTTTAAAAATGTTTACAGTGTTTGCCACGCAAAATGCATAGGCAATATGCAGCCGTAGGTACGTACATACACACGTGCGTACGTTCCCGCAGACAGATATACATCTTACGTTTACCCTGCGTATGCGTTACGTGATGGCATACGTTGCAGGCGAAAGTAAACATTTATAAAGACGGAATAAAACAACGTATATCTAAGAACAAATCGAAAAAAAAAAAAAACAGGTAAAACAATCAGGATTGAAAATGAACCTTGTGTTAATATGAAGAATGGCGCTGATTTTCTTCTTAAAGCGGAAGCCAGTTATGCGTAGCAGTTGTACTTCTGCAATCACAGTTGTGCTGCTGGCGGAGTTATTCGCGACAAGGAAAGGGTACCCCCTCAAAAGAGACGCCCCTTTTCTCCTACTTAAAAAACGTACGCGTATGCATACCTACCATGCGCATATGTACACATATGCCCATATCTCTATACACATAAAGGCATGTTAAGAGGTGCACAAAACAGACGCACGGTCTTCCTTTTTCGCCTTCCAATGAGATGCAAACAGAGGAAACTTTTAAATCAGTAATCTAATGGCAAGTACAAAATTTCGGACGACGAATCACTTCACATTTCCTGTGCTGTAATTATGCCGTCTTCCAATTTTATACTCGCCAAAGTATGTTACCAACGTACGCGTAAACGGGTTATGAAAATGGGTACGATGTAAAAGTTAATCAAATACGTATGGCATACAGAACGGAAATATATACATATACACTCAGGGGCGCATAAAAAGAAAAAGTGACGCTAAAATGGCTAATATTAATCACAAAACTTTTGTGAGAACGTTTTTGCATAAAGCATTATAACGTATGCGCGTGCGTGTTTTACGAATGGATATTATCATATAGCATGTATGGGTTGGTTAAAAAGGGAAATTGCACGGAGCAGTCGGTAGATATTTATATTCATTAAAAGTTCACGTATTTGAATAATCAATTATTCGCAATTTTATTTGCTCGCAAAGTATGTTTTATCTATTTCTTTATTTGGCTTCTCTGCTGTAGCACTAAATCATAAGGAGATGCAGAATCGAAACCTTTTTCTTGGGGGCAAAGAATTTTCTTACAAAAAAATTGCAAACTCTCCAAATTGAAATGGAGCGTTCTTCTTCTTTTCCCTTTCCAAATTGGCAATTGCAAAAGGGTTTCAAATTTAAAAAATCATGCCACCACATCATCAGTAATACGGGCAATATATATACGTGGGGCTCCGAATTTCGCATCGCAAATATGCTTAAAATGGTATGGTATGCATAAATAAATATGTAATAAAAGTGCCCATAAAATTGCCCCTATATATATTAACGCGTGCGTAACTTTATGGTATATTTGGCAAATTCCACTCATGGCATGGTTCAAAATTTATTTGCACTCAGAAAACAGCCTTTTCTGTTTAGTCATTTACGAATTTGTGGATTACGCGCTTCTTCAGATTTTAAAGGGGAAAAAAGAGTAAATAAAAGGAGAAAAAAAAAAAAAAAAAAATACACAAATGGGATTGAGTATATATTTTATGACGAACCTTTTTTCCTTTCATCATCATTTTGATTATTTTCATTTTTTTTTCCCATTGTTTTTCCATTTTTCTTCCCCCCCGATCATTTTTTTTAAATTTCTCCCTTTTTTGCATGTGAAGAAAAAACGAACCTGTTGTGAGGGGAAGGGAATTTTGGGAATCCTTGACGTAACGTCAGTACCATCGCTTTACTCTGTTTATGGTCCTTTTATTTTGAAGGAAAAAATTAATTTTGTTGCAAAGTCAGCTTACCAATTAGCGGGTGAAGAAAAAGGGAACCATAACAATTTATATATGTGAAAGTAATGAAGTATACATATATGTACTGTACGAAAGAGTCCACTCTTTTCTTTTAACCATTTTTCCAAATTGTGCTTAATTTTTAAAGAAAATAACCCCCAGAGTCGTTGAGCGGAACACGAACCAAAACATTTGTCTGGTCGCCCCTCCCCTGAACAATTTTCAACAACACATATAAGGTGCCCATATCTGTCTGCGAATTCGTGAACATGTCTTTTCGCGTTCCTGTCTTTTGTGCGCTTTTACTTTTTTTGCATCACCGCTTGTTCATGTTAACGGACAAGTCTTTTTCATTTAATCGCAACTTGGGCGTAAGTTGTACATCCCCAAATGTTCGACTGAATAAAGGAACGGCACAAATACCTTATATGGATTTTTCCTTATAATCTTTAAAAAAAAGAAAAAAAGGAATTTCCTTCCCCCGTTGGTTAACATATTTTGCGCGCAAGCATATATGTGCCAGAACGCATTAATTCAAACATGTAGACCTAACAATATGTTAAGAATGGCAAAAGAAATGTTTATGAGTGTTACGCCATCGAACAATTTCGCTGCGTCCATTTTGAAATGCATCTTTGCCCTGCACCATTTGTTCTCAATCAACGTCGGGTTAACACGCCAGCAAGGCATAAACGCACAAAAAAAAAAAATTGAAAGAGACCATGTCGTGGCTTTAGCCAGTTGATCAAACGTTTACATGCCCCCATTGGGGGAAAACAAATTAACCAACTCGAATGAAAAATTAAGCATTAAATTTGCACGACAGAAATTGTTGTTCACCCTTTTGTGCAACCTTTTTTCATAACATGAATAATGCTCCAAATGATACGAATAATTGTGCACAATTTTTTTGCTCCCATTTGTATATCCCCACATAATTCATTTTTACAAAGGGTGGCTAGCCATGTGAGTTACCCATAACGACACGCTTCTCATCTGTATAGAAGTTGCTAAAAATACGAAATGGTCTAAAGGGGGGAACATCTACACATTGGCGCGTATTTTCGCGATAAGGTATAAGCTTTCTCTTCATTAATCAACGTATGCTGGTGTATCAATTTTGCATTGGCTTACTCCAACTAATTTAGGGAAAAATTAAAGTGACCCCTTTTTTGTAAAGAAAATTAAAATTGCACAAACAGCTCATCTATCTCGATAAGCGTGAAAGGATCGGAGGAAAATAAATAAACAATAATGTAAAATAGAAAGGTACAATTAAAGCATTCCCGTAATGCCCTTTCAAGGAAAGACGGATAATCCTTCTGTCCCTTGAGGCATGCATATGCGGGCATCAAATCATTTTTGCATTTTTACATTTTGGCATGTATGCATGTGTTCCCCTCCAACGTGGAAGAGAGTTGCATTTTTCGTATCCCTAACTATGAGTGACCTGAATAAGTGCAATTCAAAAAAGGCCACTAATCACACGTGAAATATGGGGTCAAGTTACAATGGACAGGAAAAACAAAATGGAGTAATGTTCTCCAAAATGGGAACAAGATCATAAGGCACCAAATTATAAGAGCATAAAAACGACGTGCCTCCTGAGGGAAGCATAAATACTGTAAAGTTGTTTGTTAAAGAAGGTTCCTGTACATTTTAGCAAGAGGAACTTTGCTTATGCAAATGCACATGCACAGACGGTAACGCATTTACACATGTGCATGTTGAAAATGCGACATTTTTGAAACTATGTAAATATTTTCAATAAGAATTTCGGGGGACGTTAAAAGTGTGGTTTCTTTGGGGGAAATTCATTTTGTAATAAACGCTAGCAAAAAGGTTACTGCATCTTATAGCGCCAATGTGACCTTGATACATTGGGGGAAAACATTAATTCGCAATTATATTATGTGCATACATCCGCATATAGATCGCATATGTATACACCTTCATGTGAGAAAATTTTGTTACAAGTGATTCCTCCTTTCTTTTTTCTTACACATAGAGGACTTACAGCAGAACTGCACGTAGGTTGTGTGTGCCCCTCACCCATATTTAAGTGTAACTAATAATTTGAAGCATACCGAATGGGCCATATTGTAAAAGGAGAAATATATATATTTTTTTGTTTTTTTGAGGAGCTTAGGAAAGATGTGCTATCTTCAAAATTGTAATTTTAGCAAGGAGGAAAGAACTACTGCCAATGCACCATGGTGCACATTCACCTAGGAGAAAACAAATCTCTTTTTTTTTTTTTTTTTTTTTGCCCATTAACAATTTTTGCAAATAAAAGAAATAAGCAGGTGTGCTAATTCAAGGGCAGTAAACCAAATGGTACACGTGGACGCAAGCATAGGCAGCTGTGTGCAACAGCCTGGCTAGTTACATGCGGATGCGTAAGGCGAATGAGCCTTGTGAGCACTGCACCCCTGCCCACAGGTCGGCAACGGGTAAGAGGCAGTCCAAAATAATTTGTGCACAAATTTAGGAAGGTTCCTAGGATTACCCTTTGAACGGAAACGATTTCCCCTCAAAGTGCCGCAACAGTTTCGTACTAACTGAAGTTGTTAATCTTTCATCAGCTGAGTTTCCCTCTAAGTATGCTCACTAATATGCACACCTTTCAAGTATTGGTGCTACTCATATGTTTAGACCCCATTTTTCCGCAAAACCTCCCCTGCGTAACCTCTTTTTTTTAAGTTTCCCCTTAAGTATCTTGTCCTTTTCCCTTTTTTAAAATTGTGGTAAATATTAAGTAACAATATGGTGGCAAAGGTGTAAGGTTCCACGATTTTCCACCGCTCCCCCCAAAAAAGGTAACCCTTTGGTAACATACATATATGCACAGAGAAGCAGAACGGCATGTCTCTCAGAAGTCATAGGACACTATGCAAACCTATGCAATGGAAGAAAGTCGACCTAATGCGTAGGTGCCCGTGTGCAAGCAGACACACCACGCTTGAAAATTAAGCAAATGTGTACACAAGTACCTTTTTTCCAGAATAAATCAAAGTGCCCTTTTGTGCATACGTGCCAATTTATTGCTAATGCACAGTGGGAGAAAAAAATAAAATACGGCATATATCACCTTTTTTTAAATATATGTAAAAAAAATGCATTTATTATTTTTTTTTTTTTCCTTTTTACGGTAAGAGAATTGCAAAAAAAAAAAAAAATAAGGTAAAAATAAAAAGAAAATATGTGTGACCCTCAAAAAATTGGCAAATAATTTGGGGGAAAAAAAAAAATATACATATATACACCAATTTACCAATTTTTTTCTTTAATAAAAATTAAACCTTAAATTAACAATTAATTAAAAACTCATTACACAAATGAGAAGGTTTGAAACGTGTTAAAGAAATATATATATTAAATTAATATTAAAAATAAACATGCAGCACAATAATTTTTTTCACGTAATTAAGTAACATTTTGTACACAAAATACGCATTATATGCCATTTTTCCGCATGGCGCGTAATTATATAAGTATGCGTGTACGTATTATGTATATCCCCTAGTACTTTATTCCCATAAGAATTACACTCGTGTAAGTTTACATAAAAACGAGCACGAAACATACGTACCTGTGCGCGCTTCCTTGCGTGCGCATGTAACAATAGAGATAATGCGAATTAAAGTCGTAATAATTAAAAGCCCCTGAAAAGAGAAAAATAATTAACTCTTTTTAATTTTCAAAAAAAAAAAAAATATAAGCGGAAGGGATACACAAAGGAAAAATTTTACGTATGCAAGCACTTTTGCATTTTGTTAATCCCTTTTTATTTTACACTTTTTTTTTATAATAAAATGTAGCAGTATGCTTTTTTTTTTTCTTTTTTAAACATTAAAGAAAAAAATTAAGTGACAGTTTGTGTGCCGTGTTTGTACTTTTTTTTTTTTTTTCCGTAAAATGAACTTTATAAACTGTATTTAAAAAAAAAATAATAAGCATAAAGCACGTAGGGTTTTATGTGAACACACGAAGCTATATTTTTTTTTAGCGCTTTACGATAAGCCAGCAAAGGTATATGCGTAAATGCGTGTATTAATATATGTGCACACATATGTGCGCAGTACGAACTCGCGCGTAATTCATGTACAATTGCGTTTTGCGTACGCATACACATGTACCCGGCCGCGCACTTGCGTACAAACGCGTACACGCACATACGAAGGTACACTCACGCGTAAGTACGTACATACATACATCCATACGTACGTAGGCTTATAGATAGATAATGTACAAATAAATATGCGTACTACGAGCAAAAGGAAAACAAAAAAAAAAAAAAAAAGAAGAGAGAATGCAATTATAAAAAAATAAAAGGTGACAGATGACACATACCAAATTAATCAATTAAGGAGAAATAATATCAGCATAAACGAAAATCGTGTATGCATGAATACGTGTATTTTATGTTCATACATGTATTGCATGATTTATTCACGTTTTCTCGCACCTTTACATAGGCCCTCCCATCTTTATAGATACACGTCCCAGTTTATGTACACCTTGCCTGTTTATATTTTTTTTCCCATTTACACGTACACGTAAGCGTATTCCTGATTGCATATAAATGAATTAAATGTAAATTAAATACACTATGCTGTGAAAAAAAAAAAAAAAAAAACGAAATCGCGAAGCTGTTGTGGATACCCACAGCATTAAAAATATAGATATATTAAACTATAATTAAATGCTCATATATGCCTTAATGTACGCATTATCGTATGCATTTTTACCACCTACATGCGCAGGCACGTACGCATTTATGTGAGTTTCCTCTCGAGAGTAAACTGAAATATTTAGCAGTTTACCTACATGTGTACGTTTACACATACATCTATAGGTACACAGCATATGTGTGTGATTGTACCGCCTCCTCCGACGAACCGGAAATTAAAATAAAAAAAACACACACCAAAAAGGGTATAAAACATCATACTCTAGAAGGGGGGAGGAGGAGGAGAAAAAAAAAAAAAAAAAAAATTCGCACACGTCATTTATGTGTACCCTGTGTAAATATTTCATGCCTGTTATTTTTTTAAATATGTTATAAGAAAACATCCTGAGGAGTATATACCCTTTGTGTATGCCCCTATGGATGCGTACGCGGATGCTTATGTATACGTACATATTCATATAACGTATACATACGCGTCCACAGATATAGGTAGATAAGCTCATCCCGTGTGTATACACTTTCATGGCACACATCCCTAATTCACACGGCTTCTCCTTCTACAGTACAGCATCCGCTTCTATATGCCTACCTACGTTTGTGCACAGCCAAATACACGTGTGCAAAATTCAAGTTATATCGTCTTCTTACTGCGTATAATGTTATAGTTTCCATCACACCAGATTAGTTATATGTGTACGTACAACCCCTGGTACACATGCCTGCCGAACATACTCCCCCCCTCCTTTACATGTATGTGCCACCCAAACGCATACATATGTGTATGTGTGTATACATGCGCTTTAGTTTTTACGATCACTTTTCACCATGGAATTCTTGAGCAACATATATGACAAGGTCCTGTCCGGTTATGTGTCCACCGACGTATTTAAGTATAAGACGTGGCAAGAGGGCGTGCTAGGGAAAGATCGAACCGCCTGCAACGGCAAAGGAAACGATAATGACACGGACACCGTGAAGAGAAAGTTAGAAGATATTTTGGGGACCTTTGTGAAAAATGGAAAAATATCACACGCTCTGTGGGCCCAACACAAAATGTTCATAGGGGACGAAGGAATATATATCCTAGGGGAAGTAATAACCATTTGTCAAATTGTGGAGTTTATAGACGCAGACGACCTGGTCGAAATAAACAGCGATGAAGAATTCAAGGAGAACATTTTGGAAGAGTTAAAAAGAAGGTTAAACATAAAAAGGAAAACGGAAATGTTGGAGGAGAAAATTATTACAAACATATCCATGTGTAACAGCAATTTTGATGGAGACGAGGGGGATGATGATGGAAATGGCGACTGGAATAAGGACGATAATGAGGGGGATGCAGATGGGGACTGGGGAGGTGGAGGTCGCGGTTTCGACGAAACCAGCAGGGTGGACAAGAAAAGAAGGAAGAAGAAAAAAACGGATAATCACAACGATGATGAAAGTAGCTACAATGACAGCAGCTATAACGACAGCAGCTGTAACGATAATCCACGTGATGATTCCAACCTGGGAGACAAAAACGCCGTGTCCAATTTCGTCGAAATGCTATGCGCAGGAAAAACGAATAAATTTGGGTTCTGCGAATACGATCAAAAGTTCAATGATAGATACAATATGAAGAATGGTAAAAACGACCGCAAGTCGTCCAAGTCGTTAGAAAACTGTATATTACCCTTTCGCGAGGATTACGAGCACAAATACGTGTGTCTCCTACTAAACCATTCAGGAAAACAAGAAGCGAGGATTTTACGATTTAGTAGGAACTGTGAAAGTACAAATAAATTATTGGACACGCTAAAAGGAACAGTTACCTTCTTAAATGAACTGCGATTTTTATTCAAATTTTTTAGATCACAGGTGGTGTTAAAGGATAGGATTTATGGAGAGTTTTGTGCATATATAAAATTCCATAGGAGTGATCCTAATTTTAGTGGCACCAAAGCCATGAATGAATTTTTTAATTCGCTAAATGATAGTGCACTCAAGCAGCTATTCTTTGGCCTGAATGAACAGAATTTGAATTTACTAGAAGAAGCCATATCCTATTGTCCCATCGCTACTTTTTCCTTTTTTAAAAATATTAAGCTTTTGAAAAATATCAATGTGAATGCCACTAGGCGGACGTGGAAGGCTGTGTGTGGGTTGCAGAGGTTGTACAAAAATTTGAAGAAGGTGCGCGAAAAAATGGCCCTGGAAGATCCCCAATTCATGTGCGAGGAGTACAGCTCCTCCTGCGTTGGCAGCAGCGGTAACGTTGATGCCCATCGCAACGGTAACAGTAATGCTAATGGGAACCGTGATCAAGGATACCACGATCAGGGAGACCACAACCACGGCAATCATCACAACAACAGTCATACTTATCCCTCCTCCAGCGAGCACGCACGACTCGACCCCGCACAAGGTAATAACTCCCATTTGTATGAAACGAAATTGCTGCATGAGAAAGAAAGAGAGTTAGGCTTTAAGAGCAGTAGTAGCAGTGTTTACGCCGGTGGAACGAACGCCAGTGCTGTTGCAAGTTCGACTGCTTGCACGAGTACGTGCTCTGTTTCGTGCGCTGTTAACAATTGTAACCATAGTAGCGGCCACGTGAACAGCGGCATCGTAGGCAACCTAGGCAACAACAAAAAAAATAAAAGCGATTTATTTACGGATAAATCAGAAAGTAAAGAATACAATCATGAACTGTTTAGTAACTCATTAGATTTACACACCGAAGAAAAAAAAAATAAAAATTTAGAAATAAACAAACTAAATGATACCTGTTTATATGTTACCTCAGATGAAGAGGGTCTTCAAATGGCCAGGAGTAACAACGTCACGGGGGAGTTAAATTGCGCGAACAGAACTATCGAGGAAAATAATAAAACGTTACTAGATCAAACGAGTAAAATGTTCTTAGATGATAATTACAGAACGGTGGATGAAATGGGAAGACGTTTAAGTGAAAACAGATTAATGAGGGAAAATTCCTTGGATGATGTAAGAGCTAACATGATTAAGTTATTTAAGACGTATGGAGGACAGTGTCGTATTGGCAAGGTACAAGGAAGGTGTGAAGACGCGACGTTTCAAACGGATATACCACCTGCGTTTGGCATATTTGATGGGGTGGGTTCTTGGAGTTTGGAAGGAATAGACGCTTCTAAATTTTCCATCGGTTTGTCACTTGCTTGCCAGAGGGAAGCAGAAAAGTTATCGAAAAATTTAAACGACTATGCAAAGGTGTCCTACAATACTATTGTCAGATCGAAGCTGCTGTTAAAAAATTCACTAGACAGCGTAAAGAAAGAGTACGCAGATGCGTATGGCAGTTCGACGGCCATCGTAGGTTTGATAGATGAATATACTGGAAAGTGCGGGATAGCCTCTTTAGGAGACAGTGTGTGTATGATTCTTCGAAGGGAGTTCCTCCCAGGGGATATAAATTTCGAAAGAGAAACTTACCCCAAATTTCCAGTGGAATCCTTTTTGTATTATAATAATAAAGGAAGGAACCCTTCCATAGTGCGTAAAATTATATGGAAGACGAGTGAACAGAAATGGGAGAACGGAGCCCCTTACCAGCTATCCAACTTACCTGATCGTAGTCAATGGAAGGATTTAGAAGATAGAGGTCTACACAGTTTTGTAAAAATATTAGAAAAGGTAGATATTGATGGAGATTCACCCGATGATGCCGTCAGCCCTCCATCGGAAATTTTATGTATGCCCGGAGATCTTATCCTACTAATGAGTGATGGTGTTAGTGATAATCTCTTCGATGAAGAAATAGAAGCCTATTGTACCTTCGCTATCAGCCCTGAAGAAGCATGCGAGTTAGGAGACCCAAGTGCATTCACCCCTGCTCAGGACATAGCTTATTCTATTACGAACATTGCTAAGAGGAGAAGTGGGGACAAACTTCACAGCAAACCGTTTTTCCCATTTCTTGGGAAGTATAGAGAACCAAATAGAACCTACAAAGGAAATAAGGTAGATGATATTTCGTGTGTTGCCATATGGGTAGTCTGCGAAACGGAAGACAGTGTGAAAAATTTCGTTGCTAACCCGGATGAACCATCCATATTAGAAACGGACAAATATTATTCGAATAATTATTTCCAACAGTTTAACAAAATAACGGACATTTGTACACCTACCAAGAAGTTTATCAAAGAGAAGAATCGCATCGAACGTGTTAATTTGGAACACATTAACATGGATTCTGACGGGCTAAGCGGGGAAAGAGACACCACACACGGAACTTTTGGTCACTCCAATAGTTCCAATATGAATGCCCATTTTTCAGCCAACTTTTTCGACTCCTCCGAAACGCCCATTAAATTTAGCGTGTCCGATGATAACAAATATCAGGACTTAAGCGACATGGTGTTAAAGGACGAGGATGACCCGAGCAGCGCCGATGGGGAGGATGAGCATGGCGACGCTGACAATAGCTACGGCGGTAACAGTCACGGTGACTGCAGTGACGATGAGGAGGTCACCCTCTCACGTGACAACCCCAACGCTATTGACTCAAACAAGCTGAGTGACGACCTGGATTCCATGAAGACGCCAAACAGCAACAGCCTCAAGTCAAGGTTCAAAGATCAAATTTTCAACAGGGACGACTTCGACCACACCCCGAGGCAAAGAATATCAGATGATCGGTTAGAAGAACAAATAGAGAGAATAAATAACATGTATATTAAAACCCCCATTTTGCATATTGATAAAAACTTCAAGAGCAACAAAACTAGTGTAAAGAAAACGAAGGCTTCCAACAAGGGAAAAGGCATGAACAATAAAAAAATGGAACAAGGAGATATGTCTAGTATGTTGAATTACGAAACGCCAAAGAAGCAAATGATCATGAGAAGTGGGACGAAGGAAAAAGCGAACATAGGCACATCGATAAATGAAAACGCAGTTATGAATTCTTTTATAAATAATGAAACGCCCGTTAAGTCGAGCATCACGAAGGATACTTCACTAAAGGTAGATAAAAAAATTGCAAAAAATAAAAGGAAGTCCGTGTTCAATTTTGATAAAAATGAATCTCCAAGTAAAATTAGCTACTCTAAAAAGAGGAGTAAGAAATCTTAGTAAATGGAAAAAATATGAACTCAAGATATACCTTTAAAAGGAAGAATCACGAAAATGTTTTTTTTTTTTTTTCCTAATTTTATCAAGTATAGCTAAATATGCACTTCCCCTCATTTGTTAGGAAACGTGTATCATTTTTTTTTTTTTTTTTTTGAAGTGAATATTTGCCACTATCGTGTAACATCTTGTACAATAGAAGAAGTGAAGCAAAACCAGACAGTCGTATGTGTGTGTTCGTGTGTGTAAGCGTGTGCATGTGTATATGACGTATATGCACATGTTCTAATCAATGTGTAGCTTCGTACCAACGCACGTAAGGGTACCCCTTAGATTTGTGTTTTAAAAATTTGGCTATAAAATATGTGCGCCGTATATATATGTGCATTGTCCTAAGCGCTTGCTTAAACATGTATGCGCTTACGGAGTGTAGGTGTCTGCGTATGTATATACATACGTGCGTTTGCGTGTGTGATGAACATGCCTATGCAGAAAGGAGGGAGATCTACGACGCACGATAACCTACCTCTACAGACGAAGGGATGGGTGGGTGTGTATACAGATGCCTACACTTTTGCACATATATATATATATATAGCGCACATATGAAACAGCATTTTTTTCTCTCTCTTTCTGCTTCCTCTTTTCCTTCTGTACTTCTGTTTTACCCCCCCTTCCCTCCTGCGAAGCTGCCATCTTTATTAGATTTTGTGAAATATGTATATGTCTACAGGCATATACATATTGGTAAAAAATTAAGTATGCAAGTAATTTCCACATTTTCTTTCTTTCGTCATTTTCCCCCCTTTTTATGCTTTAAAATTTATTTTTTATTGTAAATTTTTTTAGAAATTTTATGCTTGCTCCACATGCTCGTCATAAGGTTTCCATCAGCCCATGTTTTCTATTTTTTTTATGCGGGTGTGTATGCGTGCTTATGATGTGCATGGATGCTGGCACATGTGCAGACGTGCATGTCTACGCAGGCGAGCACAACTGCATAACTGCGCAGGTACATCGTTACACAACACCGCTACATAACACCGCCACACAGTACCGACACGCACCTACACACACGCCCCCGCACACTACGTGCTCCCCATTTTATTGTTATTAATTTTGCTTCTATATGATGTAATTTCGATATTTTTAAAAGTATAATAATTTAGACAAATATATGTAAAAATTCCATTCAGTTTTTTAACACTTTTTTTAAGTAAAACAGAGCAAACGCGTTCGTGTAGAAGTACCCTGCACCGTTCTACAAAGAATAGGGACTAACATTCGGGGTCTAAACCGCCGGTTAGAAAAATACATTGAGCTAGGAAGTGTCAGGGCAGTGGGATAGTTTTTCATTATTTCCCCAATTAAAAAGGAAAAATTAGCTCCCCATGTATTCACTCTGTTTGGACTCTTCAATTCGAGTTCTCCCAGGTGCTGCCATTCTTCTGGACGTACCACCTAATGAAAGACGCCCCTTTGGATAAAAAGATTTTTTATTTATCTTTTTTTCTTTTGCTGCTTAGTCACACTTTTTACAAAATTAACGGTAAACAATTTTCCCTGTTAGTATACTAAATGTTAATCCAATTTATAGGATCAAAAAAAAAAAAAAAAAAAATTTAATCGGACGTAAATTCCAACTCGTGGGAAATTAGACAACTCCACAACAAATAATTACGGGGTATAGGAAGCGCTACAAAATTGCACACGAATTCCGCACGCGGAAAGAACATGCGCATTAGTGTATATAGGCAGAACTGCACTTTTAAAAAAACAAAAGAAAAAAACTAATTAATTTTCAGCAGAAAATTGTAAAAACAGCCACTCGGGCGCATTAAATTTTCTTTTTGGAAGGGGGGGCCGGGGATCAGGGTTTACGTCCCCAAAGATGCGTTCACAAAGGTAATGTACCAGACCTTCCGATAAATCGTCCCTATTAACTCTCGATTTTTTCACCATCTGTCTTCTTTTTTTTTTTCTTCTTTTTCTTCTTTTTTAAATTCTCTGCGTTTTCATTTTCATGTTCATTAATGGGGTTCCATCCGGGCACTTTTCTTTCTGTGCTTTTATTCGCCAAAATTTTCAGGGCGCTATTTGTGATCACCTTTCTTGCGCTTGCAGCACTGTTGTCGACGGGATTCTCGCTTGCATAGGTCTTCGTGCTGTAGTTCGCAATCCTGCTCTGGTTCTGCTGCTCTAGTATTTTCCCCTTCACTTGATATACGCAGTTTTCCTCCTGCCATGGGGGAAGGGGTAAAGTGATGAAAATTAAGACGCAAGTGGGTTTTTTTATTCGCGCAAATGGTTACGCGTGGTGGTGAGGTGGAAGGAGCACCGCATAGATACTCACCTGTGGCATGTAGTCCGTCCTTACACGGATGGTTTTTCTAAACGTGCCGTCACTCCTCTGGGTACCCTTAATAAATTTCTCATTGGTTTTTTCATTCAGTATGTAAACATCCCCTAATGGAGTCACCACTTCCTTCAGATGATTTTCTTTACTGTCGCTATTTTCAAAAGAGTTGGGGCTCCCTGCAAACTTATTCGCTGTGGCGCTTCTGCTGTTCATAGTTCTATGTGTGCTGTTTATGTTTAAGACGTTGAAGTAAAATGCTAATTCCTCCGAAGGTGCAGCAGTGGAGTTGACAAAACACGGTGGTGTGCGTGTGTGCATCTACGTACATACATGCGTGATGAGCTCGTGTAATTTCCTTTCACGGGAAAATTTTCAATGAATGTGTGTCTCTCCAAAAAGGTGGCAAGAGTGAATTTAACAGCATTGGTGCTTTATCGCATTTGTAACCTTCCTTGGATGGGTAGACGCTGAGAAGCATTCTTCACGCGCACAATTATTTTCATATAGAATGCATAAGGGGAAGGCAAATCAAGCAAGTGCTGTTGCAGGGTTGATAAACTTATATATTTAAATCTTAAAAGGGGCATCAAAAAAATGAAAAAAAAAAATTCAATTCTTCAGCTGATATTTAGGAGGCTGAAGGGAAAATAGTTCATACGCCAATTGGGGGTAACATTTTTGCAGTCTCTTCGTCAAATGGAATACAGGGAGTTGTTCCACTTGGGGCGGAAAATTTACTCACTCACAAAGGGTGTTTTCCTTCTATATTTTTAATGTGCAAGCTGGGGGAAAAAAAAAAATTTCCTCTCCACTAAAACAATTGTGGGTTTATGTTGCGTGAAAATTGGGTTAAACTGTTGCCTATTGCCTATATTATGCCGATAAGCACGTGACATATTCCATTCCAGCAGGTAGGCAAAATGCGTTGCATCAAAAAGAGCGAATGAGATTACTCTGACTCACGGTTTCTTACATTCATTCGAAATGGTACGTTAATATAAGGTAGTTACAAATGTGTTTGCAAAATTGTCATTTGGTTAATTCGTAAAGATGAACTGGTTTTGACAGCCCGCAAAGAATAATACATCCATCCCGATGAGCAACTTAATTGCGTACAGAAAAAATATCAACATCTTCCTCATTAATTTTTATTTCTGGTTTTTAATCGCCCCTTTTATTATTATACTAATCTACTATTTTCTTTTTCTTTTTTTTTCCATTCCACCGCCAGCCCATGGGAACAAATTTTTGTAGCACAAAAAAAAAAAAAATCCTCACGTGTGGCATACCCAAGAACGGCAGTCGTAACACTCGACTTTGCTTTAACAACAACAAAAAAAAAGTTTGCCTCTTGTTCTAGGTGTAACTAACCGTTCCGGATTTTTATTTGAATTTTTCCCTTTCTCATATCACTGGATGTGCGTCGCTATTCCTCATCATGCATTTTTTGGGAGACCATAACTCTCTACGCGAACGAAAAATAACTTTGCAGTTTCGTGTAAGAGATTCTCTTTTGAACTTCACATAGTCGCATGTTTCGATCTTTTAAAAAAAGTGACCCCATATAAAGTTGCCTTTACATTTTTACAACACCCAAATGAGGGAAAAAAAAAAAAAAAAAAATGATACGAAAAACTACAGCGCGATGATATTTACGGAACAACATTGATATGGAAAAAAAAAGTGTTTTATTCCAAAAATTTACAGTATCATAGGACATATAGAGGAGAAATGTTGTAGAAAAAACATGTCAGATCATACACGAAACATCATTAGGATATTCAAACAAGACAAAAAAAAAAAAAAAAAAAAACGGATTATAGTGCACAATAGAGCGTGTTTGCCATTGTGTGCATAAATTGTTACGCGGAAAAAAACACAACGGGGGCTTAAACAGGAGATCACAACATTCCTATCGTGGAAGTAACCCTCCCCCCCCCTTTAGTAATAGTAAATGTACCCATAGTGGTTATCCCGCTTGAGGTGAATATATAAAAATTTCAAAGATGTGAAGGGCTTCCCACAGCAGTAATATATTCTATGCGTTTTCACATGAACGAAATGATTTTCCAGACTCCTCAAACTGGAAAACTGCTCATCACAGTAGCAACATTTATTCGTAGCTATCATGTTTTGTAGCCACGGGGGTTGTTTTCCTCTCCTGGATGGGGAAAGCAAATGTCTAAGGGTGCAGTAATATCTCGGGATGGACTTGGTATAGTCATGTTTGAAGTGCTTTAAATAGGACAGCTTGTAGTATATTTCCTTCTCAAGTTCTTTTACATTTTTGTGCGGTTCATATGGCTGCAACGCGTCACTTGTTTTCCTTTCATTGTACTTTCTATGCCCATAATTGTTCCTTTTTTGCGTTATATAAAAACCACTTTTATCATAAAAGTGGTGATGAACATCTTTGCTTTTTTGTACACCCCAAAATGGATAATCAGATTTGTCATTTTTTTTATGTTCCTCTCCATTGATATAGGTTGCCTCTTCGTGAAAACCTACCATTTCGCCCCTACCATTATTGTAAACCTTACGCGGACCTGCTGTGTAATATTTCGGGCTGCGCTTAGTCCAACTGGGGCTGTAATACGTGCTGTACTTATCCATGTAGTTGTTTCTTCCGGCTGTCCGCACGGCCAAGTGATGGGAGTTACGCGGGGGGAAACTGTGTCCGTTGAGGAGGCTTTTTTTCCCAGCCATATTATAATGATTGTATTTCCCGTTCCAGTTGTTCCAGCGATGGTCCCCACAGTAGTCCCAATTTTTCCAATTGTCCCAGTGATTATCCCACCTGTTGTTCCACTTGTTACTCCACTTATTGCCCCATTTGTTGCCCCATTTTTCCCCGTAACTGCGATAACCCTTCAGGTGGCTTAGGCCGTCTCCATCCCTGGTCCACCTCACCTTGGCCTTCCTGCTGTGCCCATATTTCGGACCATAGTACTGTACCGTGTTATTTTGTATGTATATGTTAACCGCTTTCGTATTGTGCGTGCAACGATTGCTCGGTTGGTGGTCAGCGTTGCATTCGATGGGACTCCCCCCTTCATCAGTCACGTTCCGAAGGAGGTGCCCATTTGTGCATTCCTCCCCATCGACCACATCATCGCCCGGGGTACAATCCGAATGGGAAGGAGATAGTTCCCTTATACACCACTCCCCCCCCTTACTGCTGGGAGCCAAATCTGTGTGATTCGTTTTGGCGGTGTGTAAAGGTGGTCCATTTGGGGGGTCATTTTCCGGCCCATTTGTGTGCCCCTCTCCGCTGCACGAATTAGCCGTTTCGTCCTCGCTAGCGCTCATTCGATGCAGCGCTTCTTTGTTTAAGTCTTCTTCACTAAGAGAATGCGTGGTGAAAGACTTCGACATATGGTACTCTCTCTTGCTATTTAGCGTATCACACCATTCGAGGCATTCTTTGCTATTCCCCTTAGTGCTACCATAACGTAGGGAAGATTTTTCTCCTGAATTGAATTTGCCAAATGTATCATTATTAGGAGTAAGCACGTTGCTTTCTCTGCCTATGTACAGTGTCAACTCCTGTTCCTTACCAACAAGGTTATCATTCGCATTTTGTTTTTTTTCCTTTGTCTTACTCTCCCCGTGGTTGTTGGCATCTATATGTCTGCTCACTTGGGAATTACCTACGATTAACATTTCCGCCTTGTCCATTTCGCTCGTATGGTCACTTAGTATATGAGGAGGTGAACTCTCTTCTCCCTCAAGGTCTCCTTCCTTTACACCATAGTCGCTGCACTTTGTTTCCCCCTTCCGGTTGGTACTCCCCTTTGGGAAAATTTGTCCCCCTTGTTGCCCCTCAACGTCGGGGTCTTCTCCACTATCGTCATTTCCACAGGGGGAATCTTCCCCAGTTGGTGATTTTGCTCCTCCTTCGATTGGACATTCTTTCGAATTTTCGCTGACTTTATTACGAAGACATTTATTAAAAAGAAAGAATTTTTTCAAGAACCCCTTTTTGTCCTTATCTTTCTCCTTAGAGAGAACTGCCTTATTAACTGCCTTACTTAATGGAGTCAGATTGAGCTCATTTTCGTAAAGGCTATTCCTAATGTGTGCATTTCCCTTTTGTAACTGTTTGCCTTCCTCTGGTTGAATCTCCGTCTGGGTTGATTCAAGCGGCTTGATTTGCACTTTCTTCTCCTCACGGAAGTCTATCGAATTACGTTCCCCCTGTCGCTCCCCATTCGTTGCACTGCTTATTGCGCTGCCATTTGTTGGGTTCATTTTTACTTTCGTTGTGCCCGCTTTTACGTTTTCACTATCCAACGTAGGTGATTTTCCACGATTGAGAAAAAACAGGTCCTTGCATTTCACCTCTCGCAAAAATGACTTATCGTTTTTATTGAAAAGGTCTATTTTTTCCTTTACAGTTAAATCATAACTGTTGCACAAAACAGTTTTCTGCAGTACATCATTTGTGTAATTAAAAAAACTATTCGTCGAGAATAAGTCATAAATCTCCTCCTTCTTCAAATTGCTTTTGCAAAGTTTGTAGTTCACTCCGCTTAGCAGTCGGATATCTATTGTCACTAGCCCCTTCAATCCTATTATGCATATCTTCACATTGTCTTTCGAAAAAATGTAATTGCTTCCCTTGCCAGGGTTTTCTTTCCAGTTGTGCTTCTTTGCATTTTGTCTAATGTCATTCAAATTTAGCCACGCATCCTTTTCTTCATTCGGAAGAGCGCTAACTACGTTGGTCATTTTGTACGTACAAAAAAATTGTTCTATCAGGGGTGCCCCCTCGGGGGACATACGTAGCAAGTTCTCAAAAAGGGAAATGTCACAAATGGGGCAATAATAAATGCATGCGGGGATATATTCAAAAAAAAATTTTCTTTCTTCCTTGCTTCTTTAAATGTATATATAAGAATGTTCACCCTTCGTTTATGTAAAAATGTGCTTCCTATCATTTGGGCTACCTTCCATATGTTCATCGAATAGAGGAAAAATTACCCCCACGGAATTGCCCAGTGTGTGCTCCTAAATCCTCGGTTGGGTTAAAATTACGAGCAAAAATGCACCAATGATAATTTATTCGAGGAAATGCCTTCACGGAGGGGCCATAAATAAAACTTCGCTTACTGACCGTGATGAATGGCGATCGGATTTTTTCTTTGGGGGGATAAAAAAAAAGAAGGAGGATACAACTGCTAACAAGGTGGTTGCAAAAAAGGATATTGGGCCGTTCGTCTGTTTTCCCGCCCGTCCATTTGATTTTTTTCTTTTCCTTTTTATTTCTCTCTTTGGACAATTTGCCACTCATAACAATGCGCGGAACTGCTAAACTAATTTTTCAAATTGGGAGGAATTTAAAAAAAAAAAAAAAAAAAAAAAAAAAAGATCTGACACCACGGAATCGCAAAAATGTGCACATATTTACATGTGCAAAATTGTACATGCAGAACGCAAACCATGCGGACGCAGTTGACACCTTTTCAACTTGTCCCACGGGTGCTATAGAACAAAAGGCAAATTACAAAAAAGAAAAAAAAAAAAAAAAAAAAAACAAGCCAATGTTGTAACATTTGTAATAAGATCGTGGTATACAATTTGTGCGGGGAAAAAAAAAAATAGCGTGGCGGGATAGTGGTGCTATAATTTAGGGACAGTGGGATACCCGGGCTAAAGCTTCCCCACTTACCTCATAGAAAAAAAAATAAATAAAGTGCAGTAATTCTGCGCTCACATTAACAAACGTACAAAGGCGTTCTTTTCTTTCCCATTAAGAGCACATCACCTGATAAAAATGATGCGAAGGAGCGCAGTTGGTATGTTATGTACGCTGTGAAAAATTACCGTAATACTATACCTCCACAAGGCAGCAAAAAAAAAAGAAAGGAAAAGAGCTTGAAACCAAATTAGGGGATCCACATTTGTATGACAATCTCCACATTTCTGGGCGATAAAATTGACCGGAACCTAGGCAACAGGGTAAAGTAGAATTTACAATTATTTCCGCTTCTTTTTTTTCAATTTCGCAACAACCCTGCGAAGTCGAAGCGACTCAGTGCAAATCCTGTAGGAAAGGAAGGCATGTTTTCTTTTTTATTTTCCTTCCTTTTCACTTCATTTTCATCACATCAATGTAAGACGAGGTTTCCCTGAAAATAATTCCCTCCCCCTGTTGTGCGCCCCTCTAATTTAAGCAGACTTGTTTTGACTCGGCAGAAAAAAACTACGCAAAGAGTAGCACAAACAGCAGTGTGGACACCAGTGCGAACGGCAACGAAAGCAGTGAAGAGCTAAGCGAAGCATTAGAAGGAAAACGCAGCACACCCCCTCCAACCAAATCCCCCCATCCCCCACTTTGCATCTCTGCTCCACCACCCCCTGCCAGCAAAATGTCGGTGCTTCCAACGACCCCAGCATATAACAAAGAAAACAAGTTCATGACAGACATCAAGAAATTTATGAACCAAAAGATTCGCGTCAAGTTCGATGGCGGAAGAGAAGGTTAGCACCGAATAGGGTGGGAAAAAATAACCTCCCCCGTTAATACATACATACCTACTGGTGTGCATAAAACAAAAACCCCACTCCACTTCATACCTTCACTGACACACATATAATTGCTTGAGGCAGTCACGGCGATTCATGTCATAATTCTCCCGTTTTCCTTTTCCACGCAGTTGTTGGCAATTTAATTGGCCACGATGCCATCTTCAACTTAGTGCTGGACAAAACGGAGGAATATATAAGAGGTAGAGCGGGATGAAATAGCATCCAAAAGGAAAAAAAAAAAAAAAAAAAAAAAAAAAATCCAAGCTAAGCTAAGTAAAACAAAGCATAGCATAACATAACATAGCATAGCAAATGCGCCTACACATGGCTCACTTCTCACCCCACTTCAGACCCTAATGACAGCTACGTCATAACGGAGAAAACCAGGAGCATCGGTTTGGTCGTCGCCAGGGGGACATCGGTACTGTCCTTTTTCCGGCACGTGTGCTCGTGCTGCGGGGAGTCCACCAGACGGTGTAAATTGGACTGCCCCATCAGACTGCCTCCTTTTATTGTGTCCCATTCCATTGCGTCAAATTTCCCCATTTTCCTTACCACATTACCCCTCTTTTGGCAGATCGCGCTAATAACGCCAGTAGACGGCACGCAAGAAATCGCCAACCCATTCATGTCAGAACAAAAGTGAAGCCCAATTGTGCATAGGACCGTGCCCCTCGTGGATACCCCCCAGCGCTTTTAACCTCGCACATCACGTAACTTTTTTTTATTTTTTTGCACCTGCTTATACAAACCTCAAAAACGGAATGTTCCCCCCAGTGTGGTGACACCATTTTGAATAGAATTTTTTTAAAAGTAGGAAAATGCGCGTTATGTGTGCGTGAAAGAGAATTGTGTTATTAACCCCCGTTCCACGGAGGTAAAAAAAAAAAAAAAAAAAAAAAAAAAAAAAACATGTTCATCCGTTTGACACGAACAAAACAAGTGTCAGTGGTACAAAATGAAAAAATGTTGGCTTAACAAATCTGCATCGGCAATGCGTAAACATAAGTGGGTGTGTAAGCATCATCTACTGATACGCCCGATGGAAAGACAGATATATGCTTGTCATCACATCAGTGTAGCGAACTCGTTAAAATGAAGAAAAAGGGGGGGAAAAAAAAAATAAAAGGATAAACGTATAAAAGAATACAAATATGACTGGCGAAAATGCAACAACTTATTTTACGGCACCTTTTCATCATACACAAACGTAGAAAGATAAAGGTTGAGCATTGGTGGAGGGAGATATCAATACCCGGTGCAATGTACCTGTGCGGGGATAACACAACACAGGAATTTTAAAGCGTGCTGCTTCTCATTTAATTATGTAAGAAAAGACGTGACATGAGTGAAAAGGTTTATATGTCTTATGGGGGGCACCACCCCTTGTCATGGTGGGTACGGTACTGTACATTGTGTTAAAAGGGGGAGAGGAAAAAAGGCTGCTGCTCTTTTCATTTTAAAGTATGAAATAATGGGCCTTTCTTGTGGCAATCCCAAAATACGCTGCGCTGGAGTTACTCACGCGGTTCCATCCTCACCACGTACCCGTCCCTTCCTCACGGGTGTATATTAACGTTGTGGCGGCGAAAGGAACTCCTATACCCAAAGGACATGTTGCACTTGGAGCAGAAAAAACGCTTGACCCGATGATGGAAATTTATTATGTGCTCCTTCAAGCTGAACTCAGAAGAAAATTCCTTGCTGCAGTTATTCACAGTACATTTATAATTCTGGACGATATTCAAATGGACTTTCCGTACATGCTTGTTGTAACCATTGGAATGCAAATATATTTTGTTGCACTGCAGGCAGACGTACTTCTTTTCGAAGCAGCTCCTCTTGTGTTGTATGAACTCCTTATAAATGAGAAATTTCTTGGCACACACAGGACAAGTATAGAAGAGGTTACATTTGTGCTTATTCAAATGGTACTTCATTTTCGAGATAGTCGAATAGGAGTAGGTGCAATTTTCATATGGACATGTGTAGTGCCTTATCTTGTGCGATCTTAATTCTTTGGTAGTGTCAAAGGTAGACTGACAAATGGAACAAGTGTATTTTATTTTATCCTTATTATCCTTATGCGATGAAATATGCTTCTTTAAATGATCCGACCGCTTGTACGTTTTTACGCATAGGTGACATTTAAATGGTCTCGATTCTGAATGCACACTCATAAGGTGTCTTTGCATTAATTTTTTATTTGAAAAAATCATACTGCACACGTTGCACGTTCGAATTTCGACAGAAATTCTATTGGGGCTGCTGTTCTCCTTCTTCACTTCCAACCGCTGTTCCACATTCTCCTGCTGGTTGTGTGCTTCAATTTGCCGCTCTTCCGAGTTCGTTTGCTCGTCCGATTCGACCTTTCCCTTGTCGTCTTCGATTTGACGCTGATCCATTTCTTCTCCCTGTGCGCTGTTCTCAGTGCCTGCCTGTTCCGTGGCATCATCGCCTTTCGATGTGCCACTTTCGCTACTACCAGTGTGCCCCTCTCCCTCTGCTTGGTCTTCACCACTTTGCATTGTTTTACCACTGCTATCGTTTTCCCCTTCGTTCGGATGGTCCTCCCTATTGTTACCTACCCCGTCGACAGCGCCTTCTACTGGTTCCCTCGTCGCCCACTCCACAGCATCCTTAGCCATGGAATACCTTATATGCTTCAGTTTGCAATTCTTCATCTGTCTGGGCGATTTGAAAAACATCTGACAGATGGAGCACTGGAACTTCTTCTCCTCCTTATTTAGGTTGTGTTTTATCCGATGCAGCTTCAAGTGGTCTGCTCTTTTATACCGCTTCAGACAAACATCACACTCGTATGGCCTTTCATCAGAGTGGACGCTCATCACATGTCTTTGCATTAAATTGCTGTTTACAAAAATCATATTGCACACGTTGCATGTCCTTGTTTCAATTTCTGCTCCGTTAGCTCCGCCGTGTGGTTCTCTCTTCACACGGGGCATTTTTCTCCGATTAACTTTCTTGGTCCCCATGGACTTCTTCGTCTTTTGCGTTCTCCTGGTCCGGTCCCCTCCACGAACATGGCTAACCACCTTACTAGCAATGTTGTTAGCAGTGTTCTCAGCACTATTCTCACCAACTTCGCCATGGCCATCATCCCCATTTTCATCTGTTTGCAAATTTTCATTTCCTTCATCTGGTTTTTCTTCACTGGGGACATGTTTATCGTTGACGTCGTCATCGTCTTCTCCCGCCACATCCTTCAACTGAGCGGTGCTATCCATTTGGGAACTATCCCCTTCTTGTTGTTCCGTCGAATGGAGCGGCTCTTCTGTGCGTTCTTCATTGGAGCCATTCGATTCGCTTCCTTCCTTCTGTTCATCCTCATCACTTTCGTTTTTTTCTCCATTATCCTCACTCTCGTCGTCACTGTGCCTTCTCCTGTCTCTACTCTCCCGGTCACTGTCCGAGTCCTCATCCGATTCATAATTGTTAACCTTTTTGGAGGAAAAACCGAAAATTCTCGAAAATTTGCTTGACATATTTTCATAAAACACGCTTGCCTTTTTACTTTGCCCGCTGTCACCTGATTGGCCACTGCTTCTGTCTGTATCCTTGCCGCTCGTTCCACTACTAACACTATCGCCAACTGTTTTGGGACACTTATTGACATCTCCCTCCTGGGACACATTCATTGGTATACTTTCCGCCAGGACTGGCGACACGCCATGCTGCTCGTCCTCAGTATGCTCCTCACAATGGTTAGTCTCCTCACAATGGTTAGGCTCCTCACAATGGTTAGGCTCCTCACAATGGTTAGGTTCCTCACAATGGTTAGGCTCCTCACAATGGTTAGGTTCCTCAGATTGGTTAGGTTCCTCACAATGGCTAGGCTGCTCCATCTTTATCCCAATGGTTCCAGAATTTTCCTGCAGATTATCCACTGTGCTCGCGTTACTGTCTGCTGGCATTCCCTCCTTCCTAATATCCTCCTCGCAGTTTTCCCGTTTGACTCCAACCACTGTGGCTGGGGAATTAACTTCGCAGTTCTCTTTCGCCCCTTCTACTTTTATTAGGCAGTTTTCTTGAACTTGATTTTCCTCCCTTTCTACTGGCGCCTCTTCATTTATCTGTTCGTTGACGGTATCCACAGGACTGTTAATCGTATCTACGGGCTCGCTAATTGTATCCTTCTCTTTGGAAAATGCACTCACAGGGTCGATATCAGAACCTGCCGGATTGCCACCTAAACCTGGTGATGCGTCCTCCCTTCCTTTCATCCCCATCGCATTGTCCTCCACATCCTGGTTCTCCTTACCTACTACGGGGAAACCCCTTTCCTCCACCGCAGCGCCATTGCACTCTTCGAAATTTCCCTCCTCCAATTGACTTCCGCTTATAGGCGCATGATCTACATCATAGAAGGATTTGTGAACATCCCCATTTTCACTGTCATTGTCATGTGTTTCTTCATCTTCCTCCAGTGCTTTCTCTTTTCCTTCTTTCACATTTATTTCTTCTTCTGGTACCGATATGTTACCTTCCTTGTATGGGCTCCCATTTGGTTTCATCCCTTCGGCTGCAATGTGCTCATTCATGTGTTCCTCTGATTCGTCCTGCTCCGCTTGGTCCTGCTCCACTTGGTCCCGCTCCACATGGTCCTGCTCCACATGGTCCTGCTCCTCTTCATCTTCGTTATCTTCGAACGTACTTACGAGATTCCCCGTGTCAACCGTTTGGGACGGCGTAAAAAATTGTGTTTCCTTTTCTGGTTCTGTAAAATTTGATTGTCCTTCCGTGAGGTGAACCTCTTCCCCGCTATGGGCATCGTCATGGTTGCTGTTTTGTGGCTGGCCCAATCTACCACCATCGAATGAATAGTCATTCCACTCGTCATTGCATGTGTAATTATAAACACCGTCTAATTCGTTGCTCCGCGCATTCTCATTTTTACTACCACTGCAGTTATTCCCCTCATCGGCTTTTTCATGTTCCCCATTAAACATATCAGCAGCTTCCTTCAAATCGTTAATCTCACGAGATGGGTAATTCTTCGGTGTGCTGTTAAAATATTCTTCCCCTTCCCCTTCATCGTCCTCTTCCCCTTCCACTTCCCCGTCCACTTCCTCTTCCACTTCATCTTCCACCGTCTCCTGCACCGTCTCCTCCACTGTCTCCTCTTCCTCCAGGGCACAGTTCAACCCCATGTCACCTGGGCACAGTAACCTGTTCCCCTCATGAATACTTGTATAGACATTTCCATCCAACTCGTTCATATACCCATATGCTTGATCTTCTTTTTTTCTCTTTTCATTTTGTATGAAATTTTTATACCTCTTTTTCATGTTCTTCGTTAGGATAAAAGAACTGTCTACATTTTCAAAGCAGGTTCCGTAGATTTTATCAATTTGGTATTTTCCCCGCATTTGGTTATTCCTGCTTCCGTCGGCGTTCGGGAAGTCCTCATCCAGCTCTGCACTGGTGCTCCCATCTTTGCTAACGTGGCTGTTGGCAAGAACATCCCCATCGTAATAATCCTCTTCCTGCTGCATATGCGGCACATGCTGCATGTACTGCATATGTTGCATATACTGCACATGCTGTATCGGCTGCACCTGTTGCATCTGTTGCATCTGTCGCGTCTGTTGCATCTGTTGCGTCTGTTGCATGGGGATTATCCCCTGGGCCACCCCACCGGCCATTCCGCCTTCATTCAGGTAGACATTTTTATAATTCTGGCAAAACTCAAAATTGTAATTGTTTTTAAAGTGGTCTTCATTTGGATTTTGGTACGACGCTGTGCCATGGACGTGGCCATCACCAAAGCCATGACTATCACCAACATGGGCGTCCTCGAACAGATGAGACGGTGACAACTTCCTTTTCCTTTCCTCATACTCTTCAGACAGGTGGCTGTACTTCCTTTTGCTTAAAATACTTCTGTCATTTAGACTTGCGTTCCCCCAATAGAAACTCCTATTAAAATTTTGCACACCTCCGTAATTTATGCCAACCTCGTTGTAGTTCACACTGTCAACATAGTTGTTGTTGCCACTGGGCATATCCATAATGATGCCGATGCTGCTGCCCTCTTCATTTTCCTTCTCGTTACATTTTAATACGTTTATTTTGTTCCAGTTTATGTTGTTCTTTAGGAAAATTTTTTCACTTTCGCTGTACGAGCTGCCGTTCAAATTTTCATCGAGGTAGGAAAATGCACTTCTGTCTTTGAAATTCGCGGTCATCCTTTACCTCTAAGTTTGGTCACTTGTGTTATGTTATCTTATGTTATCTTATGTTCTTTTTTTTTTTTTTTTTTTGCATATATTATATGCTGATACGGCAATGAGTAAGAGGTGTGGGTCCCTTTGCCAGATTTTTGCAAGATTTTCCCTCCCCCTTTTGTTCATACACAAAAAGAAAAAACGTTGCAAATTTTTTTTTCACCGCCGTCCGCGTGTAACATTAGACTTTCCTCTGCTGCCTCCTTTTCCAGAAAAGGGATAGCAGTTTTTTGTACAACGATTCCTGGGGATTTTTTCGCACAATGCTTTTACATGTGCTGCAAATTTTATTCCTTAATTCAAGTGTACTTTGGCCACCTTTTCGAAACAAATTTGTATCACTCGTATTTTTCTCGTCACGCGTGTATTTCGCGTGGTCGACAAAAAATGGGAAAAAAAAAAAAAAATACACACAGTAATTATCCGGTTTCGCTAAATGGTTCCGTATAATTTTTTTTTTTTTTTTTTTTTTTTTTTATGTTGAGATGGGGGCATTTATTCACTCATGGACGAGATGCGACATTTGGCAAACACGTTCGTATGCCTACTAGTTTGTACATGTATTTCCAGTGCACCCGAATGTATGCTAGTTCGTTTACACACCCGCGCATATCATCTGGTCAAATAACGTATACGGTTTCGGTCTGTGCCGTTCGCAGGGGTAATCATCATATATGCATATATATGGGCGACACACAACAGCACTTGTCCAGTGGATTTCTTTTCTTTTTTTTTTAAAAAAAAAAAAAAAGTTTTTGTCTGCTTCTCTTATGCAACAATTTAGCTCGTTTCCCTTACGGTCATTAATTCGACACGTTAAAAGGTATGACCATTACGCGAAAAGGGTGGTCCCACAAGTTAAAACGGCGTGCACACATATGCGCAAATATATACATATATATAACATTCACAGCTGCTACGGCGCTGAAGGAAATAATCACGTGAACCTACTCAACAGTGAATGGAAAAGAAAGGATTAAAGAAAAGGGCGGGCGGGGAAATGATTCATGTAGTTACACATGTACGGGAATACACACGTGCATGAATCCGTGTCACTTCCATGTGCGCTTATTGCATGCATACGTTCCCTGCACAGGGGCGAAGCTGCTTCTGTAACTGAGGCGAGGCAAACGCAAAGCCTATCATGCAAAAAATCGCTCGAGAAATAAATTTAAATGTGCTCACAATGGCACGTACACGAAAATGTGACCCACCGAAACGGTGAACACATGAACAGCTTTGCAGTTCACAACTGAACAGTCGAACAATTGCTTTTGCGCGCGTACATAATATATGTGAAACACATTGCACATTTTATTGTTCCGTATGTAGGAGTATCAGTCAGATTTATCTTTTCATTTAAATTTTTTTTTCACGTAATTTTTTTTTATTTAAAAAATGTTCTCCTGCGTCATCACCTTGTTTCACTACACCTTCTCGCTTCAACGCCAAAAAGGGAAGAAATCAAATAGGTAAAAAAATGAAGTGAAATAATAACGTGAAATAAAATGAAGTAAAGTGAGATGAAAACAATTTGAAAATGAAATAAAGTGAAACGAACAGTAAAGTTCATTCAAGTAGTTTGAATTACACATAAAATGAACTGTGCCACAGGTAAAAAGTACACCTCAAAGAGCCACATTAAAATGGCCAAAAATATATATTTTAAAAAAATAAAAGGAAAGAAAAGAAAAGAGAAGAAAAACGGAGGAGAAAACAGCCCATAGCACTCTATTCTTTCAGCATAAAAAGTTAAACGATTTGTCGCCACATGCATGTGCAGCGCGTACGTGAAAAAAGTACGCCAAAAAATGATACATTTTTTCACATGTGTACGTTGGTGAATGCTAACACTTTCCGATAAACGGAAGAGGCACCTCTGCGCTGTTCAGAAGCAACTGAGAGGGAAAAACAAAATGGAAAAATTAGAAAAAAAAAAAAAAAATCCTTTCAAGTGAAACACTCTTCCATTGTAGAGAATGCTAAAAGCTCCACACTGTCGCGCAGTAGCAGAACCTCCTTTACACATAGGCACCATTGTGCGCCATTGCGTTGAAAACAAATTATGGCCGACAATTTGGATACGGGCGACGACGGTTTCTCAGTCAGTTAAAGTGGTAAAATGGCACATCCGTATGCCCTGCGTTAAAACTGATCCTCTTCCCACATGTGTCGCATTCAGGTGCCTACACGATTTATGCATACACCTATAATGAGGCGTGCATATAAATGTGCATCTGCAAACGTTCGGAAGAAGTGTAACTTACAAGCTGACCGCGTTTTTACGAAACCGCCGCGTTCTCTTCGCCATTTTAGGTATCATCCGTTAGGACGTAGTTCCCTTTATGGCATCGTTTCACCACCGTTCATTTCCTGGTGGCCACTTTGCCCCCCTACGCATTATTAACTAACTCTTAATTATTGAAAAAGGGGTATAACAACCCTACGTACGGAAAAAAATGGCACATATCCAAATGCGCACAATGTATGCCTATTTACGTAGTATGTTCTCCCTACGCATATGTCACATTTATAGATCAGTCAATATTTCCATGTGAAGGGGTTTTCCCAAGAAATATATTTTTGGTACCTCTTTAAAAGAAACCTTTTTTGTGGGACGCCCCTTTCCCCTGCAACACGTATGACGCAAGGATAACCACTTCAACTTGGAGGCCCAAAAAACCACTTCCCTTTTGCCATTTGAAAATTTCACCATAATCCCAAATAAAAACTATTATCATAACTACTGTTTGGACGGAAAAAATGGAAAAAAAATCAAAAGCACTAAAGGTGTTAAAGAGCAAAAAAAAAAAAAAAATATATGCCCGTGAGCAATTGACTGCGCTGGAAAAATACATGCGTACCACGAATAATACGGTACATTTATTTTTCCGCTCTCTCGTTTTATTTTCTCCCCCCCAATTTTTAACTCATGTAAACAAATTCGTGAACTTTTTAAAATGTAAAGAAATCACTTTTCAGTTTTGTTAAAGGTTGCGAATGTGAATAAACGCATGAACTGCGAAGAGTTGACATTTTTTTTTCTCTTTTTGGCAATCTGTACCCCCATTACTAATTAGCTCATAAAATTCCGTTTAAATCTGCCACCTTTTGCTATTTTAAAAGAAAAAAAAAAAAATTAAACCATATCATATCATATCATACCATATCGAGTGAAAATCCCCCGTTTTATGGTAAACCAATTTGTGCCTCTTTACATGTTCGCATGCATACTATTTCGGCAGTCGACTCCCCAGAATGGCAGTTCGTTCATTAATGGAAAGCACGCGCACGTGAAAGAGAAGCACAGATACATTAGCGTAACGAACGCAACTGCACTATGGCGGCAGCAATGGAAGCACTAAAACATTGGTAGTTTCAAATGCAACTCGTAAATGCGTCGTCTCAGACAACCACGCAGAACAGAACTAAGTGACACATTTGTATTTAAACGCGCACCCTTTTACATGGAATTTTAAAAAAAGCTAAAATAAATTAAAGTAAAAATAAAAATACCTCCAAAAACACGCATACTAGGCGTATTTGTGCGGGGGTCCCCTTTACAATAGCTACACTTTTGAAGAGGCAACCCAAATGTGCAGCTGATAATATGGCTAGTGGCACCACTATGTCTAAGCATCGCTATGATTGTGTGTGCGTTTATATGCCCCCGTACAATTAGTAACACGCCGCTGGAGTTGCTTCTCCGAAGGGGAATATTTTAGCACATACAAATTGGCTGCAGCCTGTCCCCACCAACGCGAGGAATGATTCGATGTTTCATCGAGATATTTGGTCCACGTGAAAGGGAATACGTATGCATGTCTGTATGCTGACCCGTTCTGGCGACCTGCCCACGTGGGAACTACTTCAAACAGTTTCCCTCGCGTGAATGTTACTTTAAATTTGACTTAAGTGTGACCAAGTGTACACCTTAGGAAGGAATTACCCTTCCCATTTTTACCCCTTTTTTCTGTGCCTATCTTTTAAGCGTCTTTTTTAAGACCATTTTAATTTTTTGGGGGGTTCCCAATTTGGGTTGCTAATTGATAATTCCCACTGGGGGATGCACACCAGAGTGTCACAAGGAAGAGCCGCTTTCTTTGCCAATCGAGTTGTGTACAATCCCGGATAGTGAAGCATCTAAATATAGGTAGCGCAGAGGCCAAGCGGAAACCACCACATGCGCACCAACAGTTACAATAACTACACCACACAGAGACACATAAGAAAGCACCAAAATGACGGTCGAGTTTGTGGTAAACCTGGAAAATCACAAGAGAAGAATATGGAGCATCTGTTGGAGCCCTGATGGAAATTTCCTCGCGTCCGTAGGAGCAGACAAATATATAACCATATGGATTAAAACGAATAAAGACAAAATAAAAAAGACAAGTGAAAGCAGTAAAGTTTGGAAAAAATTTAAGATGTTTGGAGAAGGCACACACAAATCGGGTAGCATAAAATTTGACATATACGACATTATAGAAACAAATCACGAGAAATCGCTCCGGCACATTGAATTTTCTCGAGACGGAAGTTTCTTTGTTGTTGCGTCGTTTGACTCGAAGTGTTCTATTTATAAAAAAAATAATAATGACAAATGGGTTTTTTACAAATCTTTGGAGGGGCACGAAAAGGAGGTGAAGTGTGCCTCAATTCATCCCACCAACAAGTACATAGTAACCTGCGGAAGGGACAAAAGCATATGGATACACGCCAAGACGGATGAAGTCAATCAGAAGGACGATGAGCAGGTTGGAAGCACGGCAAACGCGGAGGAAACACCCACAAACGGGGTGCAAAATGAGGAACAGGTAAAAGAGGATTCACAAAATGCCGCGCAAACGGATGCACAATGTAACAACCAGGGGGAAATTCAACCGAACACAGAATCGCAGAAGTCTAATAACCACTTGGACGTCGACTTCGACTTCAACTTTGACGCTTACCTAACGGGGCATTCCGAAGACATAAAGTTTGTCTCCTGGTGCCCTCTCAGCGAAAACACATTCATCTCCCTTTCGTATGATAACTCTTTAAAAATTTGGAATAAACAGATAAGCGAGTGGAGTTGCATACAGACCTTGAATGAACACACATCTGTGGTGTGGTGTGTTGCCTTCAATTTTGACGGCTCTGAATTCGCTACCTGCTCAGATGACAAATCTATAAGAATATGGAAAAGTGAAAAAAAAGTTTGGTACAATAAAAACAAGTACCCTTTTCTCTACGAACATGTAGTAAAGGAAGGAAGGAAATTATCAAATGAAAGCTCCTTGTGTTCACTTATAAATAAACCGAATAGCACAATAGGGGATAGTGCCACTGGGGTGAAAAAGGTACTCGCCAATGATAGCCGCGGATATAGTAATCATAACAGTAAGAGCACTGCATATGGAAAAGGATCCAACGAGCGAAATTTTCTCGATAAAACAGCAAAACTGTTTCGAAAGATAAGGAAACCGATGACCCAAGGGGGGGGTGAGAAAGCCTCCGATGTTCCATCCAATTTTTCTATAATAGATTATTCAAAGGAGGACAAAGAGGTCAAGACGGCCTTGAAGGTAGTAGTGCAGAATAATTTTGTCCCACTCTATTTCGAGCATGGCCTTTTCAAATATGTTTACAAGTACTCAGATATGGAAGGGGGAAAACAAGGGGCATTTGCACCAGTGGAAGCATCGGCTGAGAAGAGAGAGGATAAAGGAGCCGACCCGGAAAAGGAATCCCCAAGCGGGGCACACCTCATCGCGAAAAACGAACCGGAAGATGCACCCCAAAATGAAACGAAAAACGAACTGAATGACCAACCGAAGGACCAACCGAAGGACGACGAGTGTATCTCCAAGGTTTCCAAAGATGGCGTCGATCAACCGAACACACAAGACGCAGATATGACCCACAAAGAGGAGGAGAACGAAGAGTCAAAATTGAGCAACGAGGAAAAGACTAACATACAAAGTGGATGCACCACCACGCAAGAGGAACAACAAACGAGTAACCCCGTTTCAGAAAACGTCTCCTCTGTGAACATAATTCCAAATCTCAGTGACAAAGAAAAAGACTTAAACAATGTTTCGTTCGATGACTGGAAAATAAAACACGTGATAGAAGGATACCACAAGAGAAGCATTAGCTACCTGGACTGGAATGCTTACGAGGATTTAATTGCAGCCTCTTCCTTTGACAACTCTTTGAAAATATTTCAGAAAAAAATGGACACGTGGAATTTAATAGAGAATATCGAAAATGCTCATTTGAGTGATGTCAATTGTGTCGTGTGGTGCCCGCAGAAGTACCAGGACTATTTTTTGCTGGCCACCGCCGGAGATGACTGCGTCATTAACATATGGAAGTACACGAAGGGGTGAAGCAGAGCGCAGTAACCTCGACTAGGGGCGTACCCCAACTTATCGTGTTCCCGCTATGGTTCTTTCTACCCCGAACAGATGACATTTTTTTTAACCCACTTTAAGCCACCCTTGCGGCATCATAGTAGCCTTTTTTAAGCCCCCCTCCCCATTTTTATACCACTTCCCTGGCAGCTGCTTCGTGTCTTACCATTTTTTCTTTTTTTTTTTTTGTCCCCCCATTTGGGAATCAACACGTGATAGCATCCTGCCAGCCACCCTGTCGCATATACACGCAAATTCGTAGGCAGACGCGCAGGAGCGCCCCGTGCCGAAGGCAACTTGTATCGGCCAACTTACCAATTGCGCTACTTTTAACACACACATTTTTATGTCCAGTATGGCAAAGTTTTGCTTCTTTTTTTTTTTTTTTTTTTTTTTTTTGTCACGTGAAATGTGGTCATTACTTGGAACAGCCGTGTGATTTGTGATCAGGTTTTTTACCCCATGTACGAACACATTAAAGTTTTTAATTTCGGTGGGTTTTCCCGTTCTTATGTCACCTTGATGGGTGTTTCATGGCCATTCAAATAAAGTAAGCATGGTCGAATGTGCGGCGCGGGGGGCGTAACACAGTAGCGTCAATTTCTGTGCAATGGGGAGGTGTAAATATAGGAGTGTTGCCTTCTCCCCCTATTCGCTTTAACGTTTGTAAAAAGGCTTGGAAGTTTGGGACTGCCCCTCTGATTATCTATCTCACCGGCAGAGGTATTAATGATCCATTCATGCAGATCTCTGTACCCCCCACAGGGAGTTTTGTTACACGCTCAAATATTTTTCTCATGTGTCCATTCACCCCTTTAAGAAGAAGCGGCGAGAAAATGGAATGGCTTCCCTACTATGTGCAATGTTTCCCCAGGTTGTACTTTTTTTTTTTTTTTTTATTTCACTTTTACGATCAGCCGCATGCGCGTGATGTTGCCAATTGCAGGTGTCTACAAAAGTGGGCAGTGTTATTCGCTTACAATTTCGCCACAAAATGGACATGCCAAGACGGTTTAAACTATATTCGTAACAAAATGACGCTCATTAGGAAACTCTCTCGTTCTTATGCCTGTGCTGTGTACATGTTTTCTGAGTACCCGCAGTGGGCTTAGCATGGGGTGTATTTTCTCTAATTAAAACCTTTGCAAGTCTTTTTTTGAGAGAATAAAGAAGATCAGCAACTGCATGCAATGTTCGCGCAAGAGGAAATAAAAAAAAGAAGAAAAAAAACGACAGGAACAATCAGAGTGAGCCAAATGATGCAAACGCTCGTTTTCCCCTTGAGAGGGCGAATCTTCATGTGTACACATTCTCCGCCGCGTCAATTTTGCATTTTGCTGCTTTTTTTTTTTTTTTTTTCAAAGGGAAAAAACCCGGTTGGCAAGTGCGGCATGCTTAACAGCGCAAATAATTTAATTTGCGGGCGCGCGCGCGAAAAGGAAATCGAAAGCGAAAGCTAAACCATTGTCTCACGCCTTCTACATTTTGCGACGTAAGCCAATTCGTGTCCACGTTGATAGCCATGCTCACGTTTTCGTTTTTTTCTTTTTTTTCTTAAATAACGGAATGGACGAACCAGCAGCGCAAGTGCATGTGTACGTGAATGCAAAAGGGGGAAATATCAAATCGGCGAAGGCAAGCGTACGCAAATAAAGGGGAAGAGAAACGAGGACAAGTGGAACGGATGCAAGGAACCCCAGTGTCACAACAAATCCCTCGTATATGTAAAAAAAAAAAAAAAACACCTGACACAGGTTTCCTCTTATGGTCATCCAATATGGAAACAAAAATAGACAAGGAAGGTAACAAAATATAAGCGGGAAAAAAAAAAAAAAAATGCCCTTTCAGTGATGATCCTTTTTATAGAGGAAACATGACAAGTGGGCAAAAGCGCAAAAGGGAGAAACAAATATGCAGACGTGCAGATCGTTCTTCCACCCCAACAGACGCATACGTACATAGTAATAATAATAATAAGCCATGTGTACTCACGTGCTTACATCGATATTTCCCCTTTTTCAGACAGTCCCGGGAAAGACCCACAGGCGCTGCGGAAAAGATATAATTCGGAAAAGGATTTTAGCAGATCGTTCGAGGCGTACGAACGGGGAGAAACGAAATACGACGAAGAGGATAATCACACTGCTTCCCTACTTCATGGATACTCATTTAAAATAAAAAAAAAAAGTCCTGTTAAAAATGGGAAAAACTATTTATGGTTAAAGATGAAGGACAAGGCAAGACGGAGATCCGAGTCGGAGTACCACAACTGCGTCCGCAGAAACAATTCAAGACTTACTTGCTTCGTGAAAAAGTACATGAAATATTTTTCTGACCTGAAAAGGAGAAGCTACAAAACGAGTTCTTATGAAAACGACCCCAACACTAGCATCAGTTTCGGCAACCGTCTTGGCACGATTAGAAGCAACCCCAACTTTAGTGCTCATATGAAGAAAGGGCTCTCCAATGAGGGTAATTTCAAGTTCGAACCTGAGGATTCTCTATCAATGGGGCAAATACTTGGGGGGTCATTTCTGCACAAAGTGGTAGATTTGTTTGCAAGTCCATTTCGCTCTCTCCAGGAAGGTAGCCCCCCAAATAATAGCAACCATTGCCTCTGGAACGAAGTAACCCCCTTCCTGATTTTCAAAAACGCCTCCTCTGAAGAGGCATTTATGGACAAATTTTACGCCTCCCTTCCCTTCAAAATAATTGTATACTCAACGTTAATGATTTTAACCTCGTTGGTTAACTTTTTTATTTTGCACTTTGGTGTGTTCAGTTTTGAGCATCCTGTGGGGAAAGCGGCAATATACATAAACGTGTGTAAATTACTCTTGGACATTTTTTATTTCTCCTTTTTTGTCATTTATATATTTTTTTTCAGTTCGAATTGCATAGAGAGGATGTCTCTTTATTCCTACAACTCGTCTTACCTGTTTGCATCACTTCGAGTTTTATGTAACCTTGTTCTGTTGCACGTGCTTCCTCCATCTGTGACGATAAACGGCGCGGAATCTACACGTGTTATCGATTTTAATCCACCCCAATGTAAGAAGGATCATCACCAGCAGGAGCAGTCAACTCTGCCCAGCGTCCAAGCCATAGTCATTTTCATAAGTTGTACATACCTGTGCGTACTCTGCTGCTTAAAAAATTACATCATCCTTCACCATTTTGCGCTAAGCTTTAAATTCTCCCTTTTTTGCATCCTTTGTGTGTTCACTCTCTGTGCATACTCCTACGGTTATCTGCACTTTCCCTACAACGATGTGGTCGTGTTGTTTTGCTTCTCCCTGTGCCTGCTTGTGCTGTCTCTGTGGTATGAATATCGCTTTGAGAGGAGGGGAAGGGCTTCCTTCATGGGAAGGCGCCAAGGTGACGAGGTCACCCATGAGGGGAAAAACACAAGCGAGGCTGAAAACACTGAAGGTGAGAAAAACACAGACGAAGCGGAAAACACGGACTACGAAGAAAACGCCTACGAGGTTGACCGCAGGAAGATGGCGAGACACTACATGACAAAGTACTTCTCGATCGACAACACGACGCCCACCTCCCCCATCGAAGACATTCTAAACAACCTGAAGTACTTGCTGGATCATATGAAGAAGCTGGAGGAAGACGCCAGCGAAAAGAAATTATCAGAAATAGGAAAAATGAGAGAAAAAATAAAAATGTGTGAAAATATCCTTAGGACGCAAAATTTAAATGAAGTACAAATATGCAAGTATCGAAAATTTGAGAGAGTTTACAACATGTGGTGTTTGGATAAAATCGAAAATAATTATTGCGAAAAAAACGATGAATGTAAATCCTACTTATCTCAAAGTCTTAACAAGAAAAGTTTTAATACATTTTCCAACATTCACTCATTACTGTCGTCCAAATTTCAAGAACAGCACAACTATTCGTTCGAGTGGAAGTCCGACATTGAGCTTTTGTACAAGCGCAATGTGTTCATTTCCATTGGGTATAAGCTGCTGTATCCGTTAGGCGTCTTGGAGGCCAGCTTCGACAAGGAGAAGCTGAAGAACTTCCTCCTGAAAATGTACTCTCTGTACAACCATGTGCCCTACCACAACAGCCTGCACGCCGCACAGGTTAGTCGCCCCGCACATATACGCATAACCTACATACATACCTACGTGCATGCATACATACATGCACGTGCAAACGCCTTTTCAAACACCTTTACCATTGCATCCCCGCAGGTAGCGCACTTCAGCAAGAGCATGCTATTCCTCCTAGACATCAACCACAAGATACCAGCCATTGACGAATTCTGCCTGCACGTCTCTTCCCTGTGCCACGACGTGGGCCACCCGGGGCTGAACAACTACTTTCTAATAAACTCGGAAAATAACATAGCACTCACATACAATGACAACAGTGTGTTGGAGAATTATCACTGTTCCCTCGTTTTCAAAACGTTGAAGGAGAAGAATTGTAATGTTTTCGAAAATTATCCATACAACATTTTTACGACTTGCAAAAAAAATATCATTAGGGCTATCCTATCAACAGACATGAAAAACCATTTCGAGTACATCTCCAACTTTCGCACATCCAAAGAATTTATCGACTTAGACATTTTAACAAGTGAACAGATATGGCAAATTTTCTCCCTCATTTTGAAGGCAGCAGATATTGGGCATGCCACCCTTGACTGGAACAAACATTACGAATGGACAATAAAAATTAATGAGGAGTTCTACCTACAGGGGTTACTAGAAAAATCGTTAAATATGCCCAACAGCTTTTTGTGTGATATAAACTCTATTGATAAATTAGCCACCTCTCAGATTGGCTTTCTGAAACATTTGTGTATTCCTCTTTTTAGTGAGTTAAATTCCATCTCGAAAAATGATGAAGTTTACAATCAGTGCATTTGCTCCATTGAGAATAATATAGAGCAGTGGGATAAGAGAAAAAATAATCAGAAGAGTCTGGGGCTGCACGAGAAGTACAGAGATGAAAATTTAATGGGCAGAATTAAGCTGCTAAAATTTGTGTGAGCGGGGGCGCGCCGCCCCCACGGGGTCACGCCGCTGCGTTGCTATTTCGCCGCATTGTTACTTTGTTACTTTGTTACTCTACCATTTGTTAATCCACCGCTGTTTTATTTTAATTTATTTTTTTTGTTTGCTGAAACGAATCGACCGATTTCCTACATCCCAGTGACTTCCTCCCGTTGACAGATTGTTTTCCATCTGGGGGGTCCTTTTTTAAAATTTACCCGCTCCACTTCACTTTGTAAGCAACCACCATCTCTGTAGAGAAGGTCGCCGTCTGTGTGAACGTGCATACATCTCAAGCGAGAAAAAGAAAAATGGTCTACCACTCGAGATGAGTACCACTTTGGTTTATTCGCACACGTCAGAAGTGGTGACAATCTTCGTTTAGGGGGAATGCAAACTGGTAGATCCTCTTCAACGTTGCTGCTTCCTTTTTGTGGTTTTTTTCATTTTTTTTTTTTTTTTTTACTCCCCTATACTTATTTAAAAGGAAAAATTTTCCCACATTTAATGGCCATTCGGAAGGAAAATGTTAGCAGCAAAAATAGCTCCTCCCTTTGTTAAAAAAAATAGCTCCATTTTAAGCGTCCAGGGGGAAGCACTACGAACAACTGCATTTGTAACTGTGTGTGTGAGGGAAACGCATAAGGAGAATTGATCAGCTGGTAACCATACGCACATACTCACCAGAAAGACAAGAATGCATTGGTTAGCCTCCCTTTTTCTATGCATATACCTTTCCACCTATGTGTGCAGACATGTCCACTTAAAGGAAAGCAGCTTTATTCCCCCTCACAATTGGGAATTGAGGAAAAGCAAAAAGATAAATGTAAAAAAAAATGTCTACACAGGTAAGAGTTGCAAAAAAAAAGCACTGCGCGTTTACATTGGGAAGGAAATAATTATTGGCACCCGGGACTCCCCACTAGCAATAAAACAGTCGGAAAAAGTCCAAACAAAACTTGAAGCATATTTTAAAAAAATGAACAAAAATGTGAAAGTCACTTTAAGGCCTATCAAAACAATGGGGGATAATATATTGGATAAAAAGGTTAATCTCTTTGGAGGGAAAGGAATTTTCACAAAAGAGTTGGACGAGCAATTAATAGAAGGAAATGTCCACATTTGTGTGCATTCTCTGAAGGACGTTCCGATGGAATTGCCAGAACAAGTACAACTGTCCTGCTTCCTAAAAAGGGACACAATAAATGACGCCTTCTTATCGGTAAAGTATGCCACCCTGGAAGATATGAACAAAATGAACATGGCAAATAAGGGGGAGCAGGAAAGTTATCAGGTTAATGGGGCGAGCCAAAAAATGACTAACCAAAATGTGAAGAGAGAAAACTACGAAGGTGATCACTACGCGAATTCTATACCAACCATTGGGACGTCCTCCTTGAGAAGGTCCAGCCAAATTAAATATAAATATAAAAACGTAGCAGTAAAGAATGTGCGGGGGAACATTAACACAAGAATTGCTAAACTGTGTAATGGGCAATACGACGCCATAATCATTGCAAAGTGTGGACTGGAAAGATTAACAAGCAAAAAGGGCATTAGAAATATAATTGAGAGAAAAAATAAAGTGCCCCAAGAAAACTTCCTAATTAATCACAACAATATGGAGATCAATTTGAGCCTTTTACACATCCAGCAAATAAACAGGAGAACTATCTACCCCGCTTTGTGCCAGGGAATTATCGCTGTGTCATCCAACAGAAATGATGAGGACATTTCTGATGTACTGAAAAATATAAACGATGACAAGGCGCAAATTATGGCAAATGTAGAGAGGTCCTTTTTGTATCACATTGAGGGGAACTGCATGATGCCCATTGGGGGGTATGCAAAAATTGCAAACGATGAAATTGTCTTCAATGCGGTAATTAATGATATCCATGGGAGAGAGAAATATCACGTTCGCCAAGTTGGGACGGTACAAAATTGCAATCAAATTGCAGTAATGGCTGCCAAAAAAATGAAGGAAAAAATCGGGACGCTCAGGTTTAACGAAATCAGGGAAGAGGCGGCCCAATATTATGCGTAACATTTTATGTGCACATGAAATAATTTCAAATATCTCTCAACTGAAGGGTTTTTTTCCATGTGAGGGGTCCCCCTCCGGTGGAGCAGCACAAGGCCTATTAAGACACATGGTCCATTTAATTTGCAATTCCAACTATACAGGAGTGGATTTGTCCACTTGTGCTTACCATCCGAATACGTCGCAGGGGGTGGAAGTGACAATATAAACGAGAGAACTTCATCCTGTTTTCCTAAAGTGGCGCCCTAAGTATCTACCCAAATTGGGTACACTCCTACGCGCACGCTTAAATGATTCCACCCCTTACGCTTTGCAAATTGTGTACAACTTTTTTTTTTTTTTTTTTTTGTCCCTATAAAGATTTGTAAAGACCTTTTGCATTCCACGAGTAGGAACATGTATTATAGAAATGTGTGCCGCGCGCCCGGGCATCGGTGACAGTTGGCTAAACCGTTACTTGAGAAATATGTAAATATACCCGTAAGCACGTGTAACATCCCACAGGGTGGAAAAAATCCATTCTGCTTTATTGACAAGATATTTCTGCCTTGTGGAAGAACGCCACATGGAGATCCCCCCCATGTGATGCAGGCACCGAATGAACCGAATTGCGCCGGAGGAAATATGTTCATATATGTAGGTGAATAAAAATGTGAGCACAGCGAGCTACCTCGGGAGGGCCCCACAGAAAGTACCTAATAATTAACCTCGTTATTCCTGTACCTTTTTTTCGCCGCTATAAAAAGGTGATTCATTTTGAAGTGTGGGAAAAACTGGGCCACTTCTTAGTACTTGACGCTTGCATATAAATGTGGAAAGGGAAAAAAAAAAAAAATGGCATAAATTGAAGGAATGCGTCGCCCCTTTTGTAAACATAAAGGGGGGACATACGTATTTCCTCTTGCTTGCTGTGTTAATTTTCCCCCCAATTACTACTACCCCATTTTCCCCCCCTTGTTGCCATTTTCATTTCAAAAGATGAGTTAAGCTAACAACTTTGCGCGCCAACCTCCAAGTAAACTCCACTCGTACGAAAGAATCCTCTTGTGAGGATCATTTTTTTTGTCTATGTTGGAATGAGCACGATGGAGAATGACAAGGGGGGCGGCCAGGTCAAGGTAAATTTGCCTACATGATCATCTGCATCAATGCGAATTTAAAAAATGACCATATACCAAAGGAAGAAAAATAGCACATCAGCATGTTCACAATTTTTACCTTATGTATATGTCCCTTTTCTTTTTACCTGACGTTTAACCAGGTCGACATGAAGGAACATCAGTGGAGAATATTCGAATACAACATGAGCAAATGGATGATCGAAAATAAGTACATTTTGGATAAGGAAGAAAAGAAGAAGTTTTACAAGTGTGCAAATTATAGTATAGGAACTGGGATTATAAATGCGTCTTTAGTGTACTATTTTTGCAAAAGGAACCAGAAATTTTTCAGTCCTATGTCCAGATTTTTTTTAACCTTTTCCTTGGGTGTGTACACCTCCATGGTGGTGAACAAAATTTTCAGGCGGAAGGCCTACATGGAGGTGAGTTGCACAGAAATACTCCATTCACACACATGAACATCTGCGCCAGTCGGCTGTAATGATTATTGTCCATAATTTTGATGCCACGCTACATTTTCACCCTTCTTCTCATAAAAGATCCTGACGGAGAAGACCACCATGACTGATAAGGCGAGAGAAGTAATGAATGATATCTTGAATGTGAAGGACGAAGTTGGAAAAGTGCCATCCACGGGAAGTGCCAACAGGATGGACAGTACGAGCACGTCGAATGTGTATTCCAAGGGCCCCTATGATGACAGACAGGCGCAGATACATGAGGATTCCCCGTCCACGGGAAATGTAAGTTCCATCGCACCATAAGTGGTACCATGAGCATGAACACGCGTATTTTCCGTGCACGATTGTGTATATGCACAAATCGCAAAAACGCCCTTTCCCCCCTGCAGGCAAATATCCCCTTTGTTCCAGATCTGTAAGTCAAAAAAGAAAGAAAAAAATGAACGCTCGTATGCATGTATGTTTGTACCCACGTGCGTGGGATGAAAACGCACAACCGCTATGATAACACTTTGTTCTCACCACCCTCGCAGAAATGAAACATTTCTGAATGAACAGATGAATGACGACCTCGAAAGGTACAATTCGCGACGGACACGAGCCCCCCGTGTTTTGCACTCCCGTTTACGCCTCCCCCTGCAAGACGTGTGTGTGTTCAATTTACACATTATGGGACCCTTAAAAAATGTTCTTTGTAGATGCAAAGATTTGTCAATTTGCACGGATGAAAATTTAAAACGCATGATAAAAATTTTAGAAAAAAATTCTTGAAAGCATGTCCGTTCTTCAGACATGTACGTGAATGTACGTATGTACATGCGCCTGCCCAGCTGCATACCCAGCGTGGTTGTAACGCAGCACGGGCATACCATCTCGTTATACACATTAGGCACAGAAATACATTAGTTGCGCCTTTTTATTCTCCTTAGGCAAAGTTCCTACATTTTGAAGGAGCCCAGCGATGGTACGAAAAAAAAAAAAAAAAATCACGTATGCGGAAAAACGTGGCAGTAAAGGGGTACCCGCACAACGCCCGAGTCGGCCATTCAAATTTATGCAACCTCCCCACACCCGTGCAGGCAAATATGTCACCTGGGACGACATACGACGAATGAACAAGTGAAATTTATGGAGACGCCACATCATACAGTAGAACGATGTCAAAACATGTGCTTAAATTTTTCAATAAACGCATCGTAGTGAAAATTTCTGCTGTCGTTGTTAAATTTGCACACGTATGGAAAATAATTCGCGTCCGAATAAAAGGCCAGGATATAATTGTAAAATTTAATGGCTTGATTTTTTGTAATTACGTTATTCACAATGTTTAATTTTGTTAAAATAATTTCCCTATTTTTCAGTTCGTCAAAAAAATGCAACGTTACATATGGCGTTGATTTTTCCCTCAATTTATTGTATTCCTCTAGAGCTGTTATGAATAGCAACTTGTGGTCAATAAATTGCGAATAAAAATTTATGTAGCCATTTTGGTTCCTTTGTGGAATAATAAAATGGGAATTACTTTTGCAATTCTTTTTAATCTGTTCATATTTGCCTACATTTATATGATCTGCCACGACGTATTTGTCATTTTGGTACTTTTCCTTCCATATGTGTATGATTTTTTGCTTATCTTCCCTTTCCAACAGAGGTAATTTTACAATATTTTTTAACGCCCTCGAGCTTGGGAGCGAAAAATAAAACCGTTTCCTTCCTGTACACATCAACATGATGTTATTTAGTTTCTTCCGTGCCTTCCTCTGTATGCGGTTTGTGACTGCAGCGAAGGAGAGGTTGCTCATTCACAATGGAGCAGCGCCTCTAGACTTAACACTCTCATTTTCCCACCCTGCGTGATCAAAAAGCATCGTAATGTAAACGCAAAATATTGGATCTTCTCCCAAACGAGTCATACCATCCTCCGTTCATTCGCAACAACGGGGTTTTATGTTACTTTTACCGTTTGCTCTGCGGAAATGGAATTTTTTTTTTTTTGTTACATGTGAATGTGGCTCCATGGAGTATTAATAAATAAAAAAGTTTACGCGCTGTACGTACATATATACTCTACCCATAGGGGTTGCAAAAATTGCGTGCCAATTTGCCATCGCAGAGGAGTGCATACATAATGACCCGCGATGTGCCACTGGCAGATGCAACTTTTCAAGGGTTACAAAACATTGCATACAAATAATATAATGCACAAAAATATAAGGCACCGCAAAATGGGAGGAATTTTTTCCTGCCACGGGAAAAAGTGCTCGTAGGAGCTAGCGAGGGTGAAAAATTGAAAAGCTCTGGCGAAGGCGCCCCACGGAAAAAAAAAAAAAAAAGAATGCACACATAAGAGTTGGTACTACGAGCGTTAACTAGCACGCACAAAAGGGAGCGCACCATTTTTGTAAACATTTAGAATTAAAAGAGTGCTAATTAATATGTGAGATCCACATGATGCGTATCAGGTGGGCGGGTAAGCAAAAAGAGGTATTTATAAAAGCGAGCAGCTACGTGTCAGAAGGAGCTCTGACTGAGTATCTGACGCAAAATGTCGCAGGGTTTCTCGAGCACCTTGGCCCGCAAATCAAACTGCACCATCGAGCCATCATTAAGGACACCGATGTAGTCAACGAAATTGAGCAGGTCCAATCGGTGAGTAAAAATGATCGACGTTTTTCCCTTCATATATTTCAGTAACGCTTCGTTAATTATGTTCTCCGATAATTTGTCTAGCGAAGAAGTCGGTTCATCCAAAATGAGAATTTTATTTTTCTTAAATAAATTCTGCGCAAGGTAAACTCTCTGCTTTTGTCCTCCCGACAAGGAAGATCCATCCACCCCTACATTTACATCATCGTAATGAGCATACTTACTTAAAAAGTCATGAATGTGAAAATTTTTATACGTATCTTTCAACATATCTGGCGTAATTTTTTTTAAATTTTCTTGCACGTTTTGTATTTCCCTGGTGACAAAGGAGTGTATTTCGTCCAATTCGTCGATTGCAAGTTGGTGTGACTCGAGGGTATTTTCAGACGCCGTGTTGTTCAGCATTGTCGATTTGGTACCTCTACACGAATTTATGTTTTTTCTATTTTTGGTGCACCTTTGGGAAATTTTTTCTTCCTCTATGAGTATTAATTGCTCCTTCAGCATCTGTTCATATGCCTTGAGGGGGTAGAGCAAATTGCCCTGGATAGACATATTGAAAAGAAACGGGTTTTGCGTGATTACTCCTTGGATGTACCTTAAGGCTGAGGAGCTGATTTTCTCAATTTGGAAATTGCCTATGAGGATGTTTCCCGCGTTGGGGGTGTTCTTCTTGGAGAGCAGATTTAGGATGGTCGTTTTTCCGCTGCCACTTTTGCCTACAATGGCAACTGATTTGTTGTGCGGCAGGAAGAAGGAGACATTCTTCAGGGCGTAATTGTTCTCCTCCACGCGTTTGCTACTTGCGCGATCTGTGTGGTTCGCAGGGGTCGTGCTGCTCGTGCAGTCCGTTGCGCTAGTGCCGCTGCTCCCTGCACTGCTCCTGCGTGAAGCGGGATCCACCTCGGCATAGGACTTGTCGTGGGGGATGATCTCCTCATCTTTGCCATACGAAAAAGAAACGTTGTCAAACTTGATGGAGTAATCCTCATTTTTGAGGAAAAGAATTGTGTCCTTCGACCAGTGCTCGTTGTATTCACTCTTGGGGAGGTTAATAATTTGAAGTACCTTTGCGCATGAGCCAATGCATTTCTGAAGATCGCCAATGGATTGCATAACACCCTGTATGCCACTACCACAAAATAGGGAGTACATAATTAGGGAAAATAAATCTCCCGTATTTATGTACTTATTGGCAATTAAATAATTCCCATAATAAATCAAGTGGAGCAGAAATAGCGAAATGATACTAACGAAGAGGAAGTGGTTTCCAGCTTTGACGAGTGAATACTTCGCACCCGATTTGTACACTTCATTTAAATAATTTGTAAATTCTTTTTTTTCAAAAGATTCTCCATTGAGTAGTCTAACGTTACCAATGTTGTGTATCTTCTCTGACGCAAAGTCGATGCAATTACTTAACTTCTCTTGCTTTACAATGCTGATTTGTTTTACAATTTTTCCATAAGTGGTACCAATTATCAGAGAAGCAGAGACGGGGAGTAAAAAGGACTGAAATAATTTACTTGGAGATATATGCAAAGCACAGATTCCTCCAACAATTGCCGCAATTAAATTTCTAATCCCGAAGGAAAGAGTTATTAGTACCCTCGAGGAAACTTCAATGTCGTTAGATAATCTGTTTATTAACTCTCCTGTTTTCTGCTTTTCAAAAAAAGACAACTTCTGATTGAGTATATTTTCAAACAAATCTTTTCTTAACCGTCTAGTAATTTTTTCGATAGACGTTTCGATAAAATATATACGAAAAAAGCTGAACGTAGAAATTCCTATAATAAGGAAGACCGTTTTGTACACCTCGTTCATTACATACTTTAAAGATTCCTCCTTCCCTCCGTACATATTAATTATTTTGCTTATACACATGGGGAAGAACATTTGTCCCAGGGAGGAGATTAGCAAACAGAGGAATGCCACTGCTAGGTAATTCCTTTCCTTCTTCAAAATTTTGTAAATGTCCTTTATGGACACACCTCCGTCTGCATTTGTGTTTAGCTTCTTTTCAAATGACTCTCTCAAGCTTTTCCTTAAGTTGAAAAAGGCTTCTTGTGCTTGGTTTATGTTCGTTTTGGCGTCCTCCTTCGGCTGGTCATTCTTTCCATCCGCTTTGTTCTCGTCTCCCCAGTTGGTTTTTCCGTCATTACGGCTCCCACTTGAGAACAGGCGTATCCTCCACCTGCTGCACTTCCTGGACATGCGCGTTATCCACTCTGGACTGGTCATTTGGGCCTCCTTGGGTGGGTTGCTCATCCAGTTTTTCTGCCCCTGATGGGTACTCGCTCGGTATGGGATTTTATGAATGAAGAGGAAGTTTCCCTTGTTTGGTAGATTCGGCAGGTTGGTCACGTTTGGTGCGTTTAGAGCGTTGCTAACCTTTGGAGTGCTTCTCACTTTTCTCACACTGCTTACCATGTCCACACTGTTTATACTGCTTAGACTGCTTATACTTTTCACGCTTTTTCTTTTTCCCCCACCTTCCACCTGCGCGACGCCTCGGCCTCTGCCGAGACCGAAAATTCTCACATGGCCGCAGAGGGGGTCGCGGCAATTAACCAACAGTTGGTAGTTTACGATGCACTGCTTCAGCAACATTGTCTATACGAATGGGGACCGCAAAAAAAGATCGAACCGATGATCGATGCGAAAATCGAGGCGGTGACGTGTGCGTAAACCTATATAAGTACATCCCGGTGCATCGCGATGCAACAATTCGAGGGCTAAGGCGTGGGCGCTCATGTGCATATGAGATGCCTATGAACGTACTTATACACCTCTCGTCCGAGAGGCACGTGCGCGAGTTGCCCCTTCCAACAGGAGCAGCCAGCGGGGGTGGGGGTGGGTCTCCTTCGACGGAGCTTCCCCGTTTCCCTCGCTCTACTTTTTTTAGCTGCAAAATTTTTTTCTTTTCTTTTGTTATGGGGAGGGAATTTTTTTTTTCTTCTTTTCCTTTTTTCCCCCCGACTTCCGAATGAACGAATAACCGTGGCTCTGACGCTGTTCAATTTTTTCCTTGAATTTCTGCTTCGATATATTCTCATCATCACTTCCCCAAACCATGTTTAACTAATTGGGGCATCACGTATACATGTTCCGACCGTCTGCCTGTAGGAAGTGCGGTGCGTAAATAACCCTTCGGTTATTTTGTAATTCATGTTTGTTTCTCTCCCCCTTAGAAAATTTAGTGTGTGTGGAATGGTACAATTTTGCAATTTGGTTAAATGGGCAAAAAAAAAAAAAAAAAAAAAAGTTGATTTAATCGATCATTTCTGTATGGCCAATTCGGCTGTAGAGGAACTCCTTTTTTGCGTCTCCCCTTGAGGAGTGCATCATGTGCTCCTTTATATAGCATACGTTGAAGTACAAATCAGCAATCCCATTTACGTCCCTTTTTGTTTTCAAGGATGGGACTTCTTTTTCGCTTGTCCCTCCATGTATATGACACAGAAGAGGATTTTCCCCCAAATGGCAGAGATGCTATCGCAGTGTCGTGTATATGATCCGACTGCGCTTTATCAATGGAGCACGTCACAACTTGGGGTGTTCGCCTCAACGGACATGTGGCTGGGCCAAACGACACAAAATTGGGACAGCTCTATTTTCACTTCCATTCGTCAGACCTCACTCTGCACGAAAAGTTACATACAAAATATGCATACAAAAAAAACAACAAAAAAAATTTATTATGTACCGCTTTTTTTAAGCGTGCATTTGGCGTTTCGCATTTTTCCTTTTTTAAAATATATCCTTTTTGCGGAACGTCAATGATGATGGATGTACGCATTACGTGCTCACGAAAAAAAAAAAAAAATGTATGAAAGAAGGGCACCAACGACGTTATTATGCAGCATATTTTCAAAAAATTAAAAGGAATTTATTTTCCTTCCAACTGTGATGAACCTATCCAATGCTTCATTTTATACCGCGCTTAATACATTTTAGCTTTTTCCTTCCTGCCCCTTCATTCATTTTCTTTTTACCTCTTATCCTTTTCTTTTCTTTTCTTTTCTTTTCTTTTCTTTTTTTTCTTTTTCCTTTCCTTTCCTTTTCTAATTTATTCCTAATACACCCTTCGGGTGTACACCCCCCCTGGAGTGACTAACAGGCCATATTATGGGACATTAACCTATAAAGACCCTACCCCCACACCCTTAAACCTTCATTCTAACACCCCTAACACAACCTTCCCTTCCTCCTTCCACTCCATACAACCTTCCTTCCTTGTACCCCGTAAGACCTTTCCACCCACCCTTAACAAACTTCCTTCCTTCCCTATAGAAAGTACAGCTTCTATCATCATCTGGACGATGATCATATTGAGGATGATGTATATGGAATAGAATATTCTGACAGATATTCCGTTAGGTTAGATCCTGAATATTCTGTTGCACTGTCGGTTCCTATTACACTTTCCATTAAGTTGGATCTTGAATATTCTATGGAAGAGTCTTCGTTGTCCCATAATGAATTCAATTCATGTCTAAAAGTTGATCTTTTTTTCCTTCTTCCTCCATAAAGGTTATGCTTCTTAAAGAAGAAGATCTGTGATTTATACAAAAAAAAAAAAATGAAAAGGTGGTGTTGTTAGGTGTGGTGGTCACTACAGTGATAATCACTGCGGTGTTGGTGTTTGTGTTCTTACCTTGTAAAGAAAGAAAGCGGATAAAAATGCTGGTAATGCTATGACTCCTGCAACAACAGGAATGGCTGTCCCAGGAACAGACAGAGCAGCAGCTAGGGCGGCACCAATTCCTCCACCATTGGGAGAGGCTCTAGGTAGCGGTGATGGTGGATCAGTTCTCTGTATTTTTTGTTGAATTTCCTTCTTTAAATTCTGTATTACATCGTCTATGTTTTTACTCCCATTTGTGGCTGGTTCAAGTGCTGTTTCCAATTCGCCTTGCGATAAGGTGTACTTATTATCATTATCTGTTAGTACTTTCAATTTATTTCTATTCTCTATTCCTAAGAGCGATGTCATAATTTCCAAGTTTTTATTCACTGTTTCTTCCAGTTTCCCTTGAGATTGCTCATTCTCGCAATAACCTTCACTTACCCTTTTTACATGTCCTACTCTTCTAATTCCGCTTTCCCTCTTGTTTTTTTCTACCTGTGCCCACTTTTTAATTTCATCCGCAACGGCCGTTTTTCCCAAAATTAAACCGGTGATGTCTACTCCTTTACACCTATCCAATATTGCCCCTTTATTCTTATGCCCCTCTAACTTCTCTTTCATTCCCGCTTCTATTGCTTTTATAACAAATTCCAGTCTACAGTGTTCTTTATAAAATTCTAACATACTTATCATTCCTACTAAACAACGTCTGTAAGCTTCATCATCAGGAATCTTCTCAATAGTTACGTCATCATTCCATGATCCACTCTTCCTTTTTGTTTTTATTCCATTCATAAAATATCTTATTTCCATGATCCCTTGACATAGTGTCTGCATATCCAGCTCCTGCATAGGGTTCCCAGACCACTTTACGTTATTATAACAGAGGTTATATATTTCCCCGGATTCCTGTCTCCCCAACCTACTGAGCAAATTTTCAAATGTTTTCTTCAGATCCTTCTTTATTTTTTCCTGGAAAAAAAAAAAAAAAAATTACCACAGAAACACATATATATATATAATATATACATATCGGTATATATATGTATATATATATGTATGTGTGTATATATATATAATACATGTTCCTTCCACCTTCATATTCCCTTCTCCTTTCTTTTTCCTTTTTCGATATATATAAAGTTTACTTACCCCAATTTTCTCCACATCGTTCATACCCTTCTCCATTACCCATCGTGTTATTTCGTTACTTAGGAAATAAAATTGTCCTGCAGTCATTTTCTTTTCCCCTCCCGCCGGTTGTCCGCCACCTGCTGATCCTGTGGGCGCCATATTTCTCCCTGTACATTTATGCTATTATTACTATTATTGTTCGAAAGACCCAATGTTCATAGAACATTGTTTTGTTCTGTTCTGCTCAAGGGAACGTACAATCTTCCTTTCCTTCCATTCCTTTCCTATGTACATACTGCATTCTGTAAAGAGAAAAGAAAAAAGGGAGTTACCCATCCTTCTTTTTTTTCTCAATTCCCTTTTTTCCTTTTTCCTTTTCCAAGAAAAGATTCCTTATCCATTCTTCCACTTCCTTATACAATTGCATTCTTTTTAAAGAAAAGAAGAAAGGAAGGAAAGAACCTTTTTCCTTTTTTCTTTAAAACCTTTTTTTTTTCTTTCCTTAAACCTTCCTTTCCTTTTTTTTTTTTCCTTTTATTCTTTTTTCCTCTATTTCTTTATATACACTTTATTCTTTTTTTTTTTTTTTTTTTTTTTTCTTTTTTTTTTCTTTTTTTAAATATCCTACTTTTTCCTTTTTCTTTTCTTCTAATGTTATTTTTTTTTTTTTTCCTTTCTTTTTCTTTCTTCTTTTTTAAAAGAAAGAAATTATCTAACATATGGGACAGAATATTCAGATGGGTCCGTTACACTTGCTGTTAAGTCGGAATTTGATGTTGAATCTAGCGTTGTTGAGTTGTATGCTGAGGAATCATCATTTTGCATATTCAATCTACGTTCGATGGACCTTTTTTTTTTTCTGCTGCTCTTCCCACCTCCAAAGAGGGTTCCACCTATTCCAGAGAATAAATTGGTATACTAATAAAATGGAAGGAAAAAAGGGAAGACGAAGGGTGGTTTAAGGTGGGAGGGCGAAAAACATAAAAATATGTGTGCTGCACATATATATTGTAGCTTATTTTATATTTGTTCCAAATAAAAATTAATATGAATAAATAACATTATCTATACAAGGAGGTAATATTTACCTTATATAGAAATAGTGCAACTGCTGGTAATCCTATTGCTGCTGCACCACCAACAGCGGAAGGAATGATGGGGCTTGTAAAGGTTGTGCCTGCTGAATCACTATCCACAAGTTCCTGAACATGGCCAGTTGAAGAAGAACTACTACTACTGCTAGAAGAGGAGGAAGAACTACTACTGGAAGAAGTAAGAGATTCATTCTCTTCAAGTTTCTTTGTTTCTGTAGGAACTTGTGAACCCAAACCCGCTTTTTCATGCCCAATCCCGTGGGAGTCACTGGGAGGAATATCACCTGTTTCACTTTCCCCGGGACCCTCTCCAGCTGCTTACAAGTGAAATGAAGGAAGGAATTAGTTATGTGGAATCTGAAGCACTGGAAACAACGGTGGTGTGTGCACGGGTCTATAGTCCCCTGTATTATGTTCCATCTTTTTCTTCCGTAATAATATTTTTGGATTATACATATTTGTTACCTGCTTCACCCTTTGGACCTGGTGAACCTTCCGCACCTATAAAGTGAGTAAGAAGGAAGGGGTGTAAAGGCAGTAACTTCTAGCAGATGGAAGAATTTAGGTTGGGTAAAGAGTATCCATTTTAAGAGAGAGGGGGGGGTGGAGGAAGAGGGATGTAAAGGCAGTAACTCCTTTAAGGAGGTACTTTACCTGGAATAGTTACTTTTTTTTAAGGTAGTTATACTGTGCTTACCTGATTCATCCATCGCCAGTGATAAAGATACATGTGCTTCAGGTGGTTTGGGGCATGTTAGTTCCTTCGGTTGGGCATATTCCGTCCCCGCATTCAACTTTCCGCTGTTGAATTTGGTGCAATATGATTCACCGTCAGTGGTTCTGCAATTTCCCTCTACCTGTGTATATGTTGATTCAGCTTCCGTGAAGGACTCTTTCCATTTTCCCCCCTTGCAATATTCACTACACTTCGCTTCCCTCAATATAGTCGTATAGTTATAGTACCAATCAAATAGTATTTTAGCCTGTGGGAACCTGTTTTCCCTAATATGAGAGTATACCTTAGTACACTTACATGTAGTACTGAATTTCTGCAGTGCCTCATAAATTGCATTCATAAACATTGAGATAGAGCTCCCTGTCTTAACTTCTTCCTTTATTCTGTCACCTAACCAATAATAAAAAAAATGACACCATTTACTATTGGAGTCGGTCTTGTCCTTTGTGCTTGCGTAACAGTAGTTCTTTACAATTTTATTGGCTTCATTATCAGGAACCTTTGTGTACTGCTGTAATACCCATTTCACACTTCCCACTATTCCTTCCTTATCACCTTGTGCACAGACATCCCTGGGGCACGTTTGGCCCTTCCCAAAATTAGCATATATTGTCTGTGAAGGCAATGTAATTGAATCTCCCTTCCCCTAAAAAAATATATAGAATTGGTAACAGGAGGAAATCAAAATATATATAAGTAAATGCTTTCCATGTCGTTCCTATGGCTTTATTATATTACACATGAAGTATTATCTTCATAGTACTTATATATTAGGAATAAGGGAACAAACCTGTGGTTTTGGTGCTACAGAAGGACAGTTCAATGGCTCGGGTTTCTCATATTCCCCCCTATTCCCTTCCCTGCTGTTAAAATTCTCACAATATTTATCATTTCCAGTTTGACTGCATTCTTTACTTACTTTCTCATATGTTGATTTGGCTGTGTCGTAGGAGCGGGTGCACTTTTCCCCAGTGCAATATGTATAACATTCCTCGTTCTCCTTTAATTTATGAAAGTTATAGTAGTAGTCATGTAGTATTTTGGCCTGTTCGAAACGATCCTTAAAAATATTAGGGTATATATTATTATACTTACATGTAAAGTCGAATTCCTTCAACTTCCCATAAATTTCCGTCATAATCATTGAGAAATTCGTTCCTAATTTATCTCCCAACCAGTAATAAAAAAAATAACATCGGTCATCATCGGACAAAGTATACAACCACTTCCCCCTCCCGCCCTTCCCCTCACACGCATAACAGTAATTCTGTACAATTTTATTGATCCAGTCCTTATCCTTAATATTGTACCTCCCTAATGATTCTTTCACACCGTGTTCCAAATTACTACGTTTCTCCTGGTTCCTCCCTCGGAATGTACAACCTCTTATTCCCCCGTCGAACTCCGCATATATTTCCTTTGAGGGTAATGTAACACTATCTTCCGTCCCCTAAGAAAATATAATTGAAATATGTGTGCGTATATATCCATACATATCCATATATGTTCCTCCTATTATTATATGATACACACGTAGAACATATATATATGTGTGTACACACATATATACTACTTTCTGTATATACATTTTTTTCCAAATAGTGGAAATGAATGAGTTGTATTATTCCCTTTTTACCATTGTTAAGATGTGTATATCCTTCGTATATATAATTTAATTTATGTTAAAGAAGTGTTCATGTAGTTTGGAAATACATATCCCAGTTCTAATGGATTTATGATGATTATGAAATGTGTAGGTATTGAATTATTATTCTTCCCTTCCCCTCACAATACACAATGTTCAACATTTCAAACAATCACGATACACATGCCACATGCATTGAAATCATCATGTGCATATTTAAATGTAAAAATGGCAATGAACACACACAGGAGGTAACAAAGTAAAAAAAAAATAAAGAACGAGCTCTACTCCCCTCCTCTTCTCCCCTTTATTATTTTCTGTTTCATTATATATTACGGAATTATGCACAATTCAGTATAAGAATATAATGCTGCAATACACATATTCTTCTCTTTCCATTTATGATCATTCAACAATAATAATTTTTCCCTTTCCTCCATTTTTAGATGAGTACATTACAAATGAACTTATTCAAACCTAAGGTGTGTATATCATATTATCTAATCTTCCCTTTCCCTTTTAGTGCACATACAAATTCCTTTCATTTATCTACCTGTGCATTCTTCTTTCCATCCTTATGTGTAAAACCTGAATATTTCAATTTATATGTGTGACGCGTACATTCCATTATGGGAGCTACATCCTTCCCTCTTTCAACTCATGTTGTACTGTTAAGCTTACATGTGGCTCCATTTTCCTAAAATTAATTCTCCTTTCCTCCCTTTTTTTTTCTTTCTTTTCTTCTCCTTTTTTTTTTTTTTTTTTTTTAACACATCCTTCGGGTGTATTTTCCCCCCCCTGGGATGCCTAAGTAGCAGGCCATATTATGGGGCATTAGCCTAGAAATACTCTCCCCTACACACTTAACCCTACCACCCCTAACAACCTTCCTTCAAACAACCCGCTAACAACCCACCTACCACCACACCTAACAACCTTCCTTCCACCTTCTACCCCTAACAACCCACCTACCACCTAACACAACCTACCTACGATCTAACACCTAACAACCTTCCTTCCAACCTACGACCCCTAACACAACTTTCCTTTCCACCTACCATCACTAACACAACCTTCCTTCCACCAACCACCCCTAACCCTTCATTCTACTACCCGTAACCCTTCGTTCTAATACCCTTACACCCTTCACTCTCACACCTTTAAACTTTACATCCTACATTTCAAACCTTTAACCCTAAGAGTGAAATCCTTAACCCTGAACCATAATTCTCCTTCTTTTATTTTCTATGGTTACTGTGGTATTGTACTTAAAACTGTAAGTTACTATACTTTGGGGGAGGCGTATTGTATACTATTTTTAATTTAAAGGAACATTGTACGATATTTATTATTTTGAAGACATTACATGCTGCCTATGATAAATAGAAGGGGAACATTACATATGATGTTCCATACGATGGTAAGCTATATTCCTCCCTCTCTTGTTTCTTCGCCTCCGTTGCCTTTGTTCTTGCTGTTGTTGGTTCTGCTCTTGCCTTTGTTGCCTCCGTTTCCTTTGTTCTTGCCTTCGTTGCCTCCGTTTCCTTCGTTCTTGCCTTCGTTGCCATTGTTCTTGTGATTCTTGCCATTGTTCTTGCGATTCTTGCCATGATTCTTGCGATTGCTCTTGCCATTGTTCTGTACTAGTATTTCTTGTTGTTGTATATTGCACATCATAGTATGATGTTAAATATTCCCTTGGAGCATATTCTCTTAATACATCAAAGTGGTGACGTCTAGTGGAACCTCGTCCTCTTTTACCTCTTCTTCTGGAGGAATTATTTTTCCAGGAGAATAACGGAGTGTACTAAAATGGGATGTTCGGAAAGGAAAAGAAAAAAATAGGGTATGAAGTACATGTAAAGGGAGCACCTTATTTTCTATTTCTCATTCTTAAGTACAAGGAAAATATTAATAAATGCTCCTACTCATATTTCTACTGTAAGTGCATTTACTCTGTAAAGGAAGATAGTGATAAATGCCGTTCCCAGCACGGCCAGTGCAGAAGAGGCAACAGCAGTAATAGTGTTCGTGGTGTTGTTTCCCGGGGAGATCCCTTCTGGGGTAAGGAATGCACTTGCTTCAAGTTTGGACCAGTCTTTACATGATTGTTCCGGTTTACTTGCCACCCTACATTCCATATCTGTCCCGTTTTGTCCATTCGCACATTTTCCATACATTCTTTGAAATTTCCTACACCATCTATTCTTTTTTCCCCCTGAACACTTTGTGTTCATATATTCATGGGCTACTTGTGCTTTCAGTAGGTACCTATAATAAGCGTTAGAACAATCCTCCTGACCAATCCCTAAAGCTGTCTGCATAAATTCTTTGTCTTTGTAAAAATCAAACAATTCTTTCAATACTTTGAATACTCTTCTTTTATGTGGGGTAATTATAAATTCACAACTATCCTCCTGTCGATCCTGAAACACCTTTTTTTCACATTTGTCCATAGTTCCTTTGAATTCTGTGTCCTTCATAGTTCTGTATAATTTATCTCCCAACCAATAATAGAAAAATTTCCAATCATCCTCCTTATCTGTTTTCATTTTCTTTTCATTACTTACATAACATAGTGTGTTTATAATCTGATTAATAACTGTTTCATCCTGCACACCACCCTCCTTTAATATTCTCTCTATGTCTTCCTGGTTAGTAATTTTCTCAGAACACTTTACGCTACTGTTTAATCTATCATATATTATTCTTGAGGGTAATTGACTCAAGGATGGATCCTCCTATAAAAGTAATTGACCACAATGTATATATATATTTAAAATAGATAATATAATAGTGTTATACATACAGTGCTTCCATGCACATTGTATGTTAGTTTTTAAAGGAATGTTCGAACAGATAAAAATGCATATAAGGCAATGAAGGAAGAAAGGAAGGAAACCAACACCCTCCACTGCTTCTTACCTGCTCGTCGTCGTCGTTAAGGAAGTCCTCGTCCTCGACGTCGTCCTCCGGAAAGTCTTCGTCAGAGTCGTCCTTCTCCTCTGAAGATTCAAGTGCGTCCTCTGCTTTTACTGGGGACTTTTTTTCGTCTGCTAAATTACATTTTAATTGTGGTGGTTCTGTTAATTGCTCCTTCCCTCCGCTGTTTGTAAAATAGGTCTCATGTTTTTTCTTAAATGTCTTACAAGCTGTATCAGCATCACAGTTAGTATCCATACTTTCATATGCTGTTTTAGCAATCTTCCACTGTGCGTCATATTCTGGCCAACAGGGCTTTTCCCTACCTGCTGACCACCCTTTTAAAGATTCATAGTTATAACCGAACTCGAATATTTTTTTACTTCCGTCAAGGAGGATGTCGCTGGTAGCAAGGTATATCTCACTGCACTTATTATTACATGGAAAATCCTTCAGTTTATTGTAAATTTTATTCACAATATCGTAAAGGCCCTGGCCCGTATTCAATTTCTCCTTACTTATTTTATCACCTAACCAATAATAGAACAAATAGCACGGTTCGTAGTAGGGGCCCGACACATTTGTGTTTTTCCCCTTACATGCGTCACAATAGTTCTGCAGAATTTTATTCGCGAAGTTCCCATCACGAATCTTTGTGTATGTATCCAACGGTTCTTTCACTCCTGCTTCCACATCAATGAAGTTCCTCGGCCCCTCCATCCCTGAGAGACATTCTTTGTCTCTTTCGAATTCATAATATATCTTCTTTGATTGCAAATTACTCGAAGAACCGTCCTGAAAGTATATAGAATTGGTAACAGGAAAGGAAGAAAGAATGGAGCAGGGAAAGAAAGTGAAATGTATGTATAAATGGATGTTCCTATGCGCCCTCTTCTTCTTTTTCTGTTCTTTTTTAAAGGGGCTACTTTCATTCTGTTATATGTGCACACATTCCGTTTTGAACTGTAAGCGCAGAGAAGAGAAGAGGACAATTTTCCCTCCTTCCGTGTTCTTTTCTTCTTACGTCTGGCGCCATTTTTTCCCTTCTGCAGTGGTGGTACTACTCCTATAATACTGATATCTTCTATGTGAAGAATAATTTATTCATTCATACATAATTCTGCATAGGAATAAGCATGCGGGTATGGAAAATTTTTTTCATACCCCCTCTCTATGATGATATTATTCGTTCCATGATTATATATGTGGGCGAATAGCAGGATTCCTTACTTCCCCAAAAGTGGCACATTGTTCAAATTTTTTTAAGCAATGAGTAATATGTGGTATATACATATGCATCCAAAATTGTTATATGTATATGTAACTAAATGGATAATAGAAACGAATATGTTGTAACGGCAGAATAGAAAAGGACAAATTGAATTCCTCATATAATTCTTCTCCCATCCATTAAATTATTGAATAATAGATGATTATACAGTGCACTATGCTATTATTTATATGCTCCCGTTGTATTTACATAAGGTTGCAATTTCGCCCCTTTTTAGCAGAAAACTGCGGCCCGCACTAATGATCTATGCTTGGTTAGTGTTTGAGGAATGTGAACGGGAAGAGAATCTTTGTGGTACGGAGGTTTATTTGGATCATCTATTAAAAAAATTTTGAAAAAGCAGGACGGTTGTATATGAATAAATGGAAAAATAGTATGATAACCATATTCCACTTCCCCTTATTAAGGGACATACACAATGTGCTAATATGTTTACATTACCATTCTTTTTTTTTTTTTTTTTTTTTTTTTAAAGTTACTTTTTTGGTAAACTTTCGTTTGCTTCTTTTTTTTTTATTTTTTTTGTACTAAGGTTTTTATGCTTATGTGTAATTAACATAAGCGAAAAAAATTTTCTCAGTTCACGGACCTGTTGGGAAATTTCTTTTACTGAAGATCCAAAATATGTTTATTAAATTTTTTTTTTTTTGCTATAAATTTTTATTTTTGTAACTTTTTTAATCTTAATAATTTTCCCTCTTTAAGTTCTAATTATGGACATTTGAAAAGTGCTCCAAATTGCGAGGTTGTGCGACGTCGAGGGGTGTCGCTCCGTGAGAATGTACAGTTTGCGAAACTGTGAAGTGACTAAAACCGTAAAGTTGCTAAGGTGTAAGGGTGTTAGAAGGAAGGTTTTTAGGTGGTAGGAAGGTTATTAGGTGGTAGGAAGGTTATTAGGTGGTAGGAAGGTTATTAGGTGGTAGGAAGGTTATTAGGTGGTAGGAAGGTTATTAGGTGGTAGGAAGATTATTAGGTGGTAGGAAGATTATTAGGTGGTAGGAAGATTATTAGGTGGTAGGTGGGTTGTTAGGTGGTAGGGTGGTAGGTGGGTTGTTAGGTGGGTAGTGTCGAATGTGGTATAGATTTACTTACCTTGTAAAAAAAGTAAGCCAATGCAGGAAGTCCTACTGCAGCTAATAGGCCACCAGATATAGCAGGTGCCACGGCACTTCCACCCTGTTGTGGTAGTGGTGATGATTGAAGTGTTGACGTTGGTTCTGATGATGCAGCAACTGCTGTAGTTGCTGCAGACAGCTGTTCCAAACAGGAAAGGAGATTCTCCCCTTCCTCATCTTCCCCGTCTGAAGGAAGATCCTCCCCAGACTCGGATTTAGACTTCAAGTCTGAGGGATTGAGAATTTTGCTGTTACCACTTTGTTTGAACTTCTTATTCCAGAAGTTGGTACAGAAGTTATCATTACCCCCATTAGCGGGACAGCTTGCTTCCACTCTTCCATAAGCTTGTTTAGCTCCACCTTTTCCATCAGCTCATTCCAGATATTTCTTATACTTTTGAATACAGGAGGAGTTATTGGATCCAGCACTCCTCACTTCCCTTATTATAGTTTTGTAGTCATAATAATAATCGAATACTATTTTCTTCTGATCGAAGAGTTCTGTGTCCATATTAATGTGTGCACTACTTTGCGTACACATTTTGTTGGATCCTTCCAATTTGTTGAAAATTTTTTGAATAGCATCCTTCAGTGGAAGAGATTGTTTCAATTTTCCGTGTAGTATACTTCCCAACCAGAAATAAAAGAAGTCACATATTATTGAACAAGTTGATTGTTCCTTCTTTGTTCCCACCTTAGATAGGAGGCACCATGCATTCGCAATTTCCATTGGATAAGTTTGGCCATACCTCCATTGGCTTTTTACTTCATTTTCGAGAATATCCCATATTTCACCTTCCAGGGAGTTGCTATTGTCACATTGCTGTTTGCCATTATGTTCAAATGCTTTATATACTCTTCTGGAGGGTAAGTCATCCTCACTGCATTCCTATGAACATAATTAATAAATAGTAAAGTATATAAATATACGTTTTATATATATTCTCTCATTTCCAGTGTACTATGTATAGAATACAGCGTACATATAATACTAAACTAAACCCCTTGAATAAGGAATAATAAGCTCTTACTTGATTCACCATCCTTTCCTTTATTTGTATATGTACATATACTTCGTATATAATGGAGTTCCTTTAAAACGTGTTCTCCCTTGTGTGCTCATAATTTCAGAATATATATATGGGAATTTCATATGTTCGATATGGATTATGAATATGGAGAAATGTAGAAGTTTTTATTTTTTTTTCCCAGGAGCATATATTCTACAATCTTCCAAGGAACGATAACACATACATTCATCAAAATCATTACACATAATAAGAATGAGCTATAAGCAACCTTTCTCGAATAGCGAAATAAAGGAAGAAAGGAACGGAAGAGCTATGTCCTCCTTATATTTTCTATAAACTCATAATATTATTGAATTGCACATTGTTAATCTTAACATTATATTATTATTTGTACAACTTACAGTTATTATATATATAGGATCGGAATTTCCTTTAAGAAAAATGTTCGTAGCTATCATTAAGTAGTGCTTCCCCCTTCATTTAAAGGATTCTTAAAAAATAATGATACACATTGTTTACATTTTACATAGAGAGTATTTCCTTCCTCCTTACGGCATGTGTGTACATTTATTCACATATAGTAAAAGGACTGTCCATTTATAAAATGAAGAGAGGAATAAAAATAGTATAAGGAATTGCGTACATTTCAATTTAAAATAGGGAAATTTATATATAAGTATAAAAATGCTTTTACCAGTATATCTTTCTTTTTCTTCACTCATAATGGGTAAGTAATAACAATTTCTATCTTTCCCCTTTTTTCCTAAGTACACCCATAGGAACTGAAATATACAGAATTTACATTACATTATCTCAGTTACCTTATTTGTAGTACATATTATTCTTAACATAATAATGTACACCCCCTTTTACCTCCTCCCCCTGTTTTACACTATTAAAAAATTCAGGAAATTAATGGAATTAAACGAATTAAAAGATTGTAATTGGCCCTATAAGGTTAATCATTACTTTACAATTTCATAATTGGAAAGTCTAATGCATAACTATTCGAGCTTAGACAGAGAGTTTAGTTTTCTGGGTTCATTGGTTCAGGGTTTAGGGTTTTGGATTTCAGTGTTTAGGGTTCAGGCTTTTGGATTTCAGTGTTTAGCGTTTAGGGTTCAGGGTTTATAGTTGATGGTTTAGCGTTTAGTGTTCAGGTTTTAGGGTTCAGGGTTTATTGTATAGGCATCGGATTAAATGTTTAGGGGTCTAGGAGTTCGTATTTAGGGGTTAGGTTAAGGGTTCAAGTGTTAGGATTTATGGTTTATGGGTTCAGGGTTAAGGGTTCAGGTTTTAGGGTTTAGGTTCAGGGTTTAGGGTTTAGGGTTTAGATTTAGGTTTTAGGGTTTAGGGTTTTAGTGTTCAATGTTTTAGTTTCCAGTTCTAGGATTTTGGTTTTAGCGTTGGGGATTTATAATTCAAGGTTTCATCTCTTAGGAGGCTAGGGCTTCTGCGTTCAGCTTTTGGGGCTCAGGGCTTATGGTTTAGGGTTTAGGTTTCAGGTTTCTGCGTCGAAGATTTCGGGTTCACGGTTTTGGGTTCAGGATTTAGTTTAAGGATTCAAGGTTTTGGGTTCAGGGTTTAGGCTTTAGGGTTTTAGGGTTGAATTTTTATGTTTCCGAGTCTAGGGTTTAGAATTGAGGATTTAGGGTTTAGGGTTTCAGGGTTTAGGGTTTCAGGGTTTAGGGTTTAGGATTCACGTTTTGTGTGTTCGGGCTTTAGGGTTCCGCGTTTAATTTTCAGCGTTCAGAGTTTAGGGTTCAGTGTAGGTGGATTTCGCATTTTAGGGGTGTGTTTGTAGTATTTCACATTTTAGGGATGAGTGTGTAGGATTTCGCATGTTGAGGTATGTTTGTAGGATTTCCCTTGTTAAGGGTGTGTATGTATAGGATTTCGCATTTATCGTTAAGATTTTAAGGTATAAGAACAATATGTATCCTGGTGTTTAGATGTTTTGGGGAGGGATATACACCTAAAACGTGCATACAAAAAAAAAAAAAAAAAAAAAAAAAATGGAAAAAAAGGAAAAAAAAAGGAATAAAAAGGAATAAAAAGAAAAAAAAAAAGAAGAAAAAAAAAAAATTAAGGAATGAAAAATTAGAGTGGAGAAGAAGAAAGGAGGGAATGTGGATAATTCCTCACTTTCCTCCTTTCTTCTTCAGGAAGAATGCAGTTTATGTAGTAAGAGGGAAAGAAATCATTGCTCAATTTTTTCTTGAGGAAGAAAAAAAATTAAGGAAGAATAGGAAGGAAAAAAGGGTTTTTAATTCTTCTTGTTTTTTTTTTTTTTTTTTTTTTAAAGCAAATACAGAGCATATAAAAAGGAGGAAAGGTGGTTTTTGTTCTGCAATAAGAATGCTCTGTATAAGAGGTAAGGGGGAATGTTGTTCCTTTTTTTTTTTTTTTAAGGAATATTGTGCATACGAAGAGGGTAGAATTTGCTCACTTCTTTTTTGCAAAAAGGAGAAAAGGAGCAGAAAAGAAAAAAAAAAAAAAAAAAAGAAAATTGAAGCAAAAAAAGAGGGAATTTGGTAACTCCTTTCCTTCTGTTCTTCACATTAAGGTAATGTATGTATGCTAATAATATGGAGGGTCCATTTTTTCCCTTAGGAACTCAATGTGAACAATTTATTTTAGACTAATTTGGAATGAGTTCATATAGAAGGCACTTTCTTGGACGGAAAAAATATTGCTTTAAGCTTAACTGTAAAATTGCATACAACAATATGAATGAAGGAATAGAATAACATGCTTCATGATGACAGAAAGGAATACATATATACATATATATAATATATGCATAGCAATAATGTTGCTTTGTAAAGATGAATAAAGAAAAGAAAAGGGAAAGGAAAAAGGAAAAAGAAGGAAATGAAGGAAGGGAATTCTGTGTGCTCGGATGATACAGTCACAAATTGATATTATAGATCAGGAAGGAAAATGTGTTGCATGTAATATCCAATGTGGTATTATTTCTAATTAGTAAATAACGCAGAGAATAAGTAGTGGTAGAAAAATGGCTCCGTCCAAGGGTGAAGATAAAGATAAAGTATTTGGCCCATTGAAACAGAGGTGGTTGGGGCAGGCTAAGTATAAAGGGAAGGGAGACGGCGCCAAAGAGGTAATACAGTGTAATATGAGCTATATGTACAGTGTGAATATATCATTGTATGGGGTGATGTTATTCTTCTATTTGAATAATAAATATACAGCATAGAAGGAGTATATATGAATGCATTATTGTCCATTTACAGACGAAGTTATATTGGGCAATAGACGCATGGGTGAAAGAATTCCTTGGAAAAATGAATGAAAAGGATGATAATGAGGAAATTGCTGAAGGATGGTGTGCTGACCTTCAAATAGGGGAGAAAAGGCTAACAGATGACGAAAAGAAAGTATGCACATTCATCTTGAAAAATTTGCTAAAAGTAGAAGGAATGGGTAAAGGTCCATGCGACGGGAAGAACGTGGACGAAGAAATGAAAAGGTATGTTCACTGTGCAATGATGAAAGCGTGGTCAGCTTTGTATATATTTGATCATTGTGATAAGAGGAGTGTTATATGGAATGCATTCGGTACAATGAAGAAATTGAGCGAAACACTGAACACGGGTGTCCCTACAGAGAAGAAGTGTAAGGAATGCGATTATATGGAAGTGTTGGAACAGATGAATGTAAGGGGGAGACCGATGTTACGAACTATTCTTGATGCTATAAAGAATAAGAGCGAAGTTATGGCATTAATAAATAAGGGAGCGAAGAAGAATTGTAGTGAGGAAGAGAAGAGTGCTGGGTTAACAACAACACAGGTCCAACAAGTGCAACAACAACTACAGGAAGCAAAGAAGGCAAGAAGCGCGTCAGGAAAGTATTTCCTTGAATTGTTGGGTGGATGGATAAATCGAAGAGGAACAACTGGTCATAATGTAATTAGAATAATTTACATGGGGGTACCAATACATGTACTAAAATACAATGCACATGCACAAGTAAAATATAGATGGGGAGAAGGCGGTATTATATACATATATATATATCAGTATATTATTTTAATTCATTATTGTAGGACCAGATATGGAAGGATATTGAGAAGGTAATGAGAGACATGCTCACAAATATTAGGTTAGATGCCCATGAAATAAACACCTTGTGCAGTGAATATGGCAAGGGGAGCAGCATGGACACAAATACTAAGAACAAGGGAAAGGAATTATGTAAAATTCTAATAAAAATAATATATTGGATTGACGGACTCGTAGAGAGACCGAAAAGGGAAGGAGGATGGCACTGGATAAGGAGGACGGACATCAAGGATCAGGATGATTGGGAGTTCATGTCAATGTTAAGGTGTATATTAGGAAAAATAACTATAACAAAAATGTTTCTGACACATTGTCATATGGAAGGAGTGGCTCCAATTGTGGAAGAGGCAGTAAAGGGAACTTTGAAACTGAAGCGAGTTGAAGAGGAACATGAGAAATGTGATAGCATGGATTTTGAAAGTTTAGGATTAGGGAATAAATTATTCTGGGAGGAAATAGATAACTGGATAAAGGATGGGACGAGCGAGGGAGGAGGAATACAAAAAATAAAGAAAGAAGGGGAAAATTGTACGGGGATTGCATCAAGTAAAAGAAAGAGTGCGGATCCAGTAGTAAATAAGGAAAATATTGTTAAATTATTAGGATCGGGGGATCCGAATGAATTGCAGGACTTAATAGAGAAAGACACGAAGTTACCAAAGAAAGTGTTAGAAAATGTAGTGAAAAAAACAAAAGAAAGAATAGAACTTCGAGAAAAAAAAATAAAGGAAGCTAAATACAAATGTCCCAAAAGTAACACCAATCCTAATGGACTCAGTGACGACGAAGAACGTAAGCGAGCCTGTTGTACTGTTTAATATATTTAGTGGGAGCCCACATAAATAATTTGTGCGTTTTTGCTTCCCTATGTAAGAAGGGAAATCATTCAAAAAATATTAAGAAGGTATACATTATGTGCATGTACACCTTAATGTCCAAATACAGTCACTATTGGGGAATGGTTCACGGCATTCTCAAACAATGTGTCTGAAGATGACAAAATGAATTACAGCGAATGGAAAACCCTAATCGCCCTATGTGAAAATTTGGATGATAACCTTGACACTGGCATGAGTAAGTATGAAGACTTCTGTAAAATTATGATAAGGAATATACTTTTAATTACAGCTCCGGGAAATCAATATAGAAACCAAGGAGGAGGGGGAACATGTAAGAGGGAAGTAAAGGGCATTCCACTATGCAGCTTGTTAAAAGTGTGGATGGAGTATATGCGGTACCTCTGTGCTCCATGGAAAATAATGGAACATGCTTTTAATGGAGTGGACCAAGTGAAGGAAAATCTCTTCCAGGATAAGAACCTTGTACCGTGTGATTATACAAAATATGCTGGCCTTTATAGAGAAGGCACGGACATGTTACCTGGAATATGGAAATTGTTGCATGAGGGTGTTATTCATAATAGAGTGGGCATTGTAACCAAACACAGGTGGTGCACTGATCATGGTACAATGAGGACTCGACATAATGCCCCAGTGGTTTCAGCGCGTGCGCGTAACGATGGAAGTGTGGCTGATGCAGCAGTGAGTAGTGATCAAAAACTAAGGGAGTTGCAAAGTGATATTGAAAAAATGGAGGAAGAATTAAAAAAGGAACAGGAAGCAGAACTAGAGCTTTTACATGATGCCCTGCAAGAAGCCATAGAAGAAAGTAATAAACAGGCACAACCTGAACAACAACATCCACCCCCACCTCCGCAACCAGCACGACCAGCAAATCCAGAAGATCCAGGAGGACAACAACCACCACCACCTCCTCCACCACCGGCACCCCCCGTCCTTCCTCCTGTTAACGAGGGTGAAGGTCCTCAATTGAAGAATGATGATCAATCGGAAGATCGTAAAAAGTCTCCCAGTAAGACTCCAGATGACTATGATACGGGTTCTGTTGCTGTTTCTTGGAACGGTAAACAAGGGGAGTTCCAGGTAACAGGTGGTAGGGTTGAACTTCCCGGTGAACCAGATTTGACAGCCTTAAAGGGTATTGTTGTGGAAGAGCCCCCTGGCACCTTAACAAATTCCGGAACTACTGCGGTCACTCCAACACAGGAACCCAAGGATAGCGTCAATCTGAGGGATCCGGCCTCCTCTCATGCCGTGAAACCCACTTCAACTACTCCACAACTTACTCCAGATGGCAGGGAGGAACCCACAGCAGGTGGAAATGAGGAACAGGACCAAGCATTAGTGCCATCGAACACAATAGGAACAACAAGTAAGGATACATCATCCCAGGGAGCAGGGAAAACAACACCTTTAATACCCTTAGAACCCGTAGTACATAGAATAACATTAGACGGCACTTTAACTGACGTCCAAGATAAAGGTTTAAGAGTTCCAGAATTACCAACAAAGAAAGCCCAAAGCATCCCTATCGCTGTTCCACTTGTTAGCAAGATTGACAACCTTCCTGAACTCCTTACCCCATACCTTCCTACCATTCCCGTCTTCATTGGTATGTCTGCTATGACTTATCTCCTCTGGAAGGTAAGAAAAATATTATACATAAAAAAAAAAAAAAAAAAAAAGGAAAAAAAGAAAATAAGGAAAAAGAAAAAAGGTGAATGAATCAGTGCGGGGTTTTGGCATTTCTCATTTTAGGGGTGTGTTTGTAGGATTTCGCATTTTAGGGTTTTGAAGTAGTAATTACTGTTGCGTGTGAACAAAACATCTCACACCCCTATTAAAGAAACATTTTTCCTCTTTTTTTTTTTTTTTTTGCAGTACTTTGCCTTTTTTGGTAAAGGAAGAAAACGTTACAGAAGAGCTTATCAAGGACGTGGTCCTCCCCCCCTAGAAGAACAACTTCCTGATCATGTGGACGACCAGGATGACGGTCCACATGAATATACCTTAGTAAAGGAACGCAGACAACCAAGATCTCTTCCAACGGGGAGAACGAAGAGGTCAAAAAAACAGGGCGTTGTTCGTCGCACTATTATTGATATTCATTTAGAAGTCTTAGACGAATGTCAAAAGGAAGACCTTCATTCGACGAAAGAAGGCTTTTTTGAAATTTTGGTTCAAGAGTTTATGGGTTCCGGTTTTAGGGAGAAAGACTTTGTTCCTACGGAAGGTGTTGCTGAGGAACAGGTTTCAAGTTCAGATTGCGAGTTTAGGGAGGAAGGCTTTGTTCCTAAGGAATGTGTTCCTAAGGATCAGGTTCAGGGTTCAGATTCTGTGTTTAGGGAGGAAGATTTTGTTCCAAAGGAAGGTATTCCTAAGGAACAAGTTCAAGGTTCAAATTCCGGGTTTAGGGAGGAAGACTTTCTTCCTAGGGAAGAAATTTCTGTGGAACAGGTTCCAAGATCAGATTCCGGGTTTTAGGGTGTAGTAAATATTTTTCTTTTTTTTTTGTTTTTTTTGGTATTGTATTAAATTGTTTACGCTGATGTGTAAACAATATATGTGAGAAAAGAAAAATTTTCTGAGTTCACGGACATGTTGGGATAATTTTTTTTATTGAAGGTCCAATATGTTAAATTTTTTTTTGTTATAGTTTTTTACTTTCATAATTTTTTTTACCTTAATAATTTTTTTAATCTTAACATAATAATTTTCTCTTTCCTTCTCCTTTTAAAGTTCTAATTATAGACATTTGAAAAAGTGCGTTTCAAACTTGTGCGAGAGGGTTCGCGAAGGTTTGCGTCTTCCTGCCTATTCTATGCCCTTTAATTTTTGCCTCCCTGGCTTTTATTATTCTTTCTCCTTTTTTTTTTTTTTTTTTTTTTTTTTTCTTTCGTAACTTTTCATGAACTGAACCTTTTTAAATTTTTCCATTATAAATTTCATCTTTAAAGGTGTTCATATTCTATACTTACACGGTAGTGAGACCCACACCCACATTTTATTGTGTGTGGAATGCTAATCCTTGGCAACAATGGTGTTGTTTTTGAGGAATGTATGTGAAAGGGGAAGACAAAAAATGTTTGTGTGTGTGATAAAGGAAATTGTATATTTAGATCATTCATTACAACATATTTGAAGAATAAAAGAGACATACCTATGGACGTGAAATATCATAACAATATTTTACTTTCCCTTATTAAGTGCTATACATAATTTCTTATAATATTTGTGCTTGTTCCTAATTTTTCCTTCCTATCTTATAATATTAATCATTTCTTGTAATTTTCTGTATGTAATTTTCTTCTATTTTTTTTTATTTTTTTTTTTTATACACCCTTCGAGTGTCCCCCGGCCCCACTGGGATGCCTAAGTAGCAGGCCATATTATGGGTCATTAGCCTAGAAATACTCTCCCCTACACACTTAACCCTTCCACCCTACCACCCCTAACAACCTTCCTTCAATCAACCCGCTAACAACCCACCTACCACCACACCTAACAACCTTCCTTCCACCTACCACCGACCTAACAACCTTCCTTCCACCTTCCACCCCTAAAAATGTTCCATCTACCATCCACCCCTAACAACCCAACAACCTTCAATCCCACCACCATCCTAACATCCCTTCCTTCCACCAACCACCCCTAACACAACCTTCCTTCCAACCTAACACCGACCTAACAACCTTCCTTCCACCTACCACCACCCCTAACAGCATCATTCTACAACTCTGAACACATCATTCTAATACCCCTAAACACTTATTTTAATACACTTAACACCCTTAACTCGATCATCCCTAACACCCCTCCATTCTACGACCCCTAATACCACCTTCCTTCAACAATAAAAGCCCTTTTATTCTAATATCCATACACCCTTCATTCAACTACCACTAACAACCTTCCTTCTAACACCCTTAACCCTTCATTCTAACACCCTTAACTCTTTCATTCTAACACCTTTATACTTTAGGTCTTATACCTCAAGCCTTTAACCCTAAGAGTGAAATCCTTAACCCTGAACCATAATTCTCCTTCTTTTATTTTCTATGGTTACTGTGGTAATGTACTTAAAACTGTAAGTTACTATACTTTGGGGGAGGCGTATTGTATACTTTTTGTAATTTGTAGAAATATTGTACGTTATTTATTATTTTGAAGACATTATATGCTGCCCATAATAAATAGAAGGGGAACATTACATACCACGTTCCATACGATGGTAAGCTATATACCTCCCTCTCTTGTTTCTTCGCCTCCGTTGCCTTTGTTCTTGCTGTTGTTGGTTCTGCTCTTGCCATTGTTGCCTCCGTTTCCTTTGTTCTTTCCTTCGTTGCCTCCGTTTCCTTCTTTCTTGCCTTCGTTGCCATTGTTCTTGTGATTCTTGCCATTGTTCTTGCGATTCTTCCCATTGTTCTTGCCATGATTCTTGCGATTTTTCTTGCGATTTTTCTTGCGATTCTTGCCAATTTTCTTGTGATTCGTGCGATTGTTCTTGCCATTGTTGTGTACTAGTATTTCTTGTTGTTGTATATTGCACATCATAGTATGATGTTAAATATTCCCTTGGAGCATATTCTCTTAATACGTCGAAGTGCTGACGTCTAGTGGAACCTCGTCCTCTTTTACCTCTTCTTCTGGAGGTAATATTTTTCCGATGGAATAATGGGGTATACTAAAATGGGATGTTCGGAAAGGAAAAGAAAAAAAAAATAGGGTATGAAGTACATGTAAGGGGAGCACCTTATTTTCTATTTCTCATTCTTAAGTACAAGGAAAAATATTAATAAATGCTCCTACTCATATTTCTACTGTAACTGCATTTACTCTGTAAAGGAATAAAGTAATGAATGCCGTTCCCAGCACGGCGAGTGCAGAAGACACAACTGTACCAATTGGGGTGGTGCTATTCCCTGACAAAGCACTATTTGCTGGGAACATTGATGCACTTCCTTCATCCTCTCCTGATAATTGACCATCTAACGATTGCCTTGAAAATTGTTTGTCCACCTTAAGGTCCCCATGGCGCCCATCAGGGGACGACAGGGGACCCTTAGGATTGACAACGATTTGCGTTTCACCCCGCTCCTCCTCCTCATCTTCGTCGTCGTCGCCTGGAGAATCATCTGCTTCTTGTGGAACTACTATCGTTTCAGTTTCACTCTCTTTGTTACATGGTAATTCTTTCGGTTTTTCATTTTTAAAGTATGTGTCATATGTACTCCTAAATGTCTTACAATTTTTATCATTATCACAGAGAGTATCCATATTTTCATATGCTGTTTTAGCAGCCTGGAAGTGATCGTTATATTGTCTCCAACAAAGGTTTCCATTTTTTGCCGGCCGCTCTCGCAGTTGTAGAGAGTCATAGTTATAACCGAAATCTAACAGTTTTCTACTTTCGTTAAAGAGGGTATCACTGGTAGGACGATATATATTAGTGCACTCATTCCTACAATGGAAAGGCTTCAGTTGTTCGTAAATTTTATCCATCATATCGTAAATTTTCTGGCCATTATTTAATTTCCCCTTTATTTCATTAAATAACCAATAATAGAACAAATAGCACGGTTCGTAGTAGGGGCCTCTCTTTCTTTTGTTTTCCCCTATACATGCGTCACAATAGTTTTCTAGAATTTTACTGGCTTCATTATCAAGAATGTTTGTGCATCCTTTCAACAGTCCCTCCACTCCTGTTTTCACTTGTGTGTACTTAATCTGCCACTCCGTCCCTGAGTGACATGTTCTGCCATTTTTTAATTCATCATACATCTCCTTTGAGGGCAATTTATCTAAAGGATTGTCCTAAAGGGTATATAGAATTGAACAGGATGATGTGGAACATGCGTAGAAAAGGATGTTCCTATGCGCCCTCTTCTTCTTTTTCTGTTCTTTTTTTAAGGGGCTACTTTCATTCTGTTATATGTGCACACATTCCGTTTTGAACTGTAAGCGCAGAGAAGAGAAGAGGACAATTTTCCCTCCTTCCGTGTTCTTTTCTTCTTACGTCTGGCGCCATTTTTTCCCTTCTGCAGTGGTGGTACTACTCCTATAATACTGATATCTTCTATGTGAAGAATAATTTATTCATTCATACATAATTCTGCATAGGAATAAGCATGCGGGTATGGAAAATTTTTTTCATACCCCCTCTCTATGATGATATTATTCGTTCCATGATTATATATGTGGGCGAATAGCAGGATTCCTTACTTCCCCAAAAGTGGCACATTGTTCAAATTTTTTTAAGCAATGAGTAATATGTGGTATATACATATGCATCCAAAATTGTTATATGTATATGTAACTAAATGGATAATAGAAACGAATATGTTGTAATGGCAGAATAGAAAAGGACAAATTGAATTCCTCATATAATTCTTTCTCCCATCTATTACATTATTGAATAGTAGATGATTATACAGTGCACTATGCTAATATTTATATGCTTCCGTTAGTATTTACATAAGGTTGCAATTTCCCCGCTTTGAGCAGAAAACTGCGGCTCGCACGAATGATCTATACTTCATTAGTGTTTGAGGAGTGTGAGAAGGAAGAAAATGTGCATGACAAAGGAATTGTATGTTTACATCATTTATTACGAAATGTTTGAGGAAGTAATAGGGGCATATAAATAGAATTAATATATGATAACAACATTTCACCTTTTTTGTATTAAGCGACATACATAATTTGTTATAATATTTGTACTATTTGCTACTTTCTTTTTTAATTTTTTTCGTTCCTTGTATTGCATGAAAATGCTTACGCTCATACGTATTTAATATGAACCAAAAAATTTTCCCCACTTTATTTTGACTTCTTTGGAAATTTTTTTTTATGGAAGATTCAAAATGTTCATTAGATTTTTTTTTTTTGTTATAGTTTTTTACCTCATAACTTTTCTTACCTTAATAATTTTTTTTTTTTTTTTGCCAATTTTCTGTGACATACTTATTAGGGCATTTTTTCTTTTTTTTTTTTTTGGACAATTCTTTTTGCACAATTTCTTTTTTTTTTTTGTGCAATTTTCTCTGTGACAAAATTTATATTAGGGCATTCTTTTTTTTTTTGACTAATGTTATACCTAAATTATACTAAAAAAAAGCGGAAGACTCAACTTTCTTCCTCCTTTATTCAGGGATTATTATTCCATGTTTTGTGTGAACTGCACATCTAACAGATGTGTATAACCATAAAAGAAGGAGGCGGGCGGGAACCTCCTTCGCGAGAAGTCCCGCGCACAATTTGGAGGAGCACTTTTTTCAAATATGTCCATAATTGGATTTGAAAAGAAAATTATTGTGTTAAGATGAAAAAAAATACAAAAACAAAAATTTGTAACAATGTGAATGAACACTTTGAATCTTCAATTAAAAAGTTGCAAACAAGTAAGAATGATGTGAAAATTTGTTTTTGCCCCATATTAGTTACACAGTAGCGTAAACATTTTCACACAGTACGAAAAAAAAGAAAAAGGAAAAAATAAAAAAAAAAAAGGGAAGAAATGCCATTGTAACCTTGTAACTATATATGAACTCTGCGCGGTTATTTATATCACCCCCCGAGAAGGAGAGGGAACGTCACATTTAATGGTACACATCACATACGTTGATAACTAATATTCTTCCTGCTTTCTCTTCTTCTATTGCTGTTATTGTCCCATGCTCTGGATGTTGGCCCATCATATATGGTTGAATTATCTTCTTCCACAGAACCTATTGTGGAGGCTCCTATTGTAGAATTCAGTTCTGTGGAAGTATCATCTGAAAAGGCGTTTAAGTCTTGCCTAACAAACCTTCTTTTTCTGCTGCTTTTTCTGTTACTTCCACCGAAGGGAAGGGTGTTACGTAATCCAGAAAATAAATTGGTATACTAGGGGGAAAAAAAGAAAAGGAAAAGAGGGTGAGCACACGTGCACAGAATGTATATGTACATTGCTGCTCACTTTATGCACTCATTTTAAGCATTCATTTTTAAATAGACATGAAAATAAAATAACTAATATATATATTTTTCTATTCATACTTTCAATTATAATTGTAATTATTACTTTAATTATAATGGTAATTGTTGTATTACTTACTTTATACAGAAAGAAAAAAACTGTTGGTAGTCCTATTGCGGCGAGTCCACCAGCAGCAGACACACCAGGGACGATACCATTACCACTGGTGGGAATAACTTCATTTTCTTCAAGTTTTTTTGTTTCTGTGGGGACTTGTGAACCAGAACCCGCTTTACTAGGAACACCTTCTTGAGAGTCAGTATGAGGATGATCACCTGAATGTAAATAATAAATACAAACAAAAAAGGAAAGAGGAAAAAATATATGGGTGTCGGCTAAGTACAAAAGAGCGAACAGTGTCGGTTAAGTACAATAGAGAAGGGGGAGCGTGGGAAACAAACAACATGATGTGAAGTGTGGTCCTTGTGCACTAAGGGGTGTAGGTGCTCTATGTGCGTATATTCCCTTTTTCTGTAATAATAATAATATATACTTCGGTATCATACATTTGGGTTATATACATATTATTTGTTATTATACATATTTTATTTTTTACTTGCCATACCTGCATCACCCTTTGGGCCCCTATCACCTGCTGGACCCTTCTCACCTGTTTGCCCCCTATCACCTACTGAATCTAAAAGAAAAAAAAAAAAAAAAAAATGAATGGTCTTATTATAATAAAGAGTACAGTTTGAACCCATAATGATGGGTGTACGCAGGGTGCAGTTGCCCCCCTCCTTTTTTTTGCATGTGTTCTCTCCTTTTTTCTTTCCTTGCCGTAATAATACTCTGGATTATATATTTGTTACCTACATCTGCTCCTCCTCTTCTTGCTGGTGGTCCACCAGCAGGGAAGGGTAATTGTGGAGGTTGAGGTTGTTGTTGTTGTTGTTGTTGTTGTTGCTGTTGTTGTTGCTGCAGTTTCAGTTCGTCTAGTAAGATTGATGGTTTTGGAATTTTTCCACTACCACCCCTGCCACTACCACTGCCATTTAATTTACTATTAAAGTCTGTACAGAAACTATCATTAGGTTTCTTACATTTGGTTTCTACATCCTTATAGGCAGAAACAATTTTTTGTAAGTGATGATAATGTTCACTATAACAATCGGACTCCCGACTGTATATCAGTGTTCGTATAATGGTATGGTCTTGCCAATAGTCGAAGATGGTTTTTCTTTGAAGGAAGGGGATTGTACTTTTATTATAACATGTATCAATAGAACAATTTTTCCCTGATGCGTACATCGACAACTCCTGGAAAATGTGATCCATATGGCTTGAAAACCTTCCGTCAGAGGGACTGTTGGGTAGCAAACTTCCAATAAAGTAGTACAGGGCAGTGCAACGATGCGCGTCCACTCCTGTCGTCTTTCCGTTTCCAACAGTGGTGGAACACCACGCCTCTACAATGCGATCCAAATAATCCTCAATGCCCGTATCAGTAAAATATGTGCCTAAATTAGACTTTGTTTTGAAGTAGATATTTATGTTCGTGGTGCCGCAATCTGCACCCTTAAATTGGTTGTATGTTTGTCTCGAAGGTAAACTCTTCAAACATTGATCGCCTTTCCCTTCCTATAAATATGTAATTAGCAAAGAAAAGAGTGTGAAGTGCACACATACTCATGTGCTTCTACACTCATATTATACTCCTATTACAGCATATATGAAGTATTACATGAATAAAATATTACATGCACAGTATTTTTTGTATATAATCCTTAAAGAAAAGATAATTGTTAATGGTTTGGTTACCTCTGTCCCAGGAGGAATTCTTCCTTCATACAAAGACATGCATTGCTTTTTCAAATGCTCCGGATTATTGTCACTACCAAATATTTCTTTAATTTTTGTACAGAATGGGTCCCTATCGTCACCAAGCGAAGCACAAGTTGCACTCATACTATTATAGTAAGTAGCAACTTTGTCTAAGTAGTTGTAATATTTCCTTTTACAAGCATAACCAGCATCACCACTACCACCAACACCCTTCTGCTCTGACAAATTGTCCTTTATGGTTTTGAGGTTGTACCAATAATCGAATACGATTTTTCTTTTTTCGAAATCGCTTTGGCTGCTCTTACTGTACCTAAGTTCATATTTGTCACTGTAGAATGACGAATCCAATTTTTCGCTTATTGCATTTAGAGCGTCACTAAATTGACTTTTGTCCGATAGTTCGTTATATATGAGTTGGCCCAACCACCAATAGAAGAAATTATAACGCTCCTCATAGGCAGTAGGATCCCTACTTTGGTTCATCATATTTTTTATTTTGTACCACGCGCTGGCTATTTCATCCAAATATGTAGAAGTACGTGGATATGTGTTCAATATTCCTCGCACTTGACTCTTTATGGTGTTAACTGCAGGATGAGTGGTAGCAACATACAAGTCCTTACTGTCGTATAAGTCATCGTACACCCTCCCCGCGGGTAAATTTTTCCCATATGTACCCTGTAAGTATAATTAGTGAAATATATGTGCATTCGTCCACTTATATTATATAGTATACTGAACATTATATACATATCACTCTATATGCATTTTTTCAATAGTGAAATGAGTTCAACTCTCTGTGTACCATTGTTTAGGTATGTATATATATTATTCCTCCTATGTATATATATAATTAGATTCAGATCGAAATGTGCCCCTCATATGTTCATATAGAGTACATATGTACGAGAATTTTGCTTTCTCCATACGGATTATAGGCTAATATGAAGTTCCAATTTTTTTTAGAATAATACACACATTGTTCATTTCCTCAGGAACAATATTTCATCATACATATGTATGAAGCATCATATGTATATAATTAAAGTAAAAATGGGGACGAACAAACCCGAAAAATAGAGAAATAATAAAGGAAGATCCAGATCCCTATATGCTCTGTATCTATGTATTATATTTGTGTACTGCGTAAGCTACCCTTCTTAAATTATATTATTATTACTTACATATTCCTCTTATTCTGCATATAAGCATACTTCTCTTTTTGACGGAAATTCTCAGAATGTATTATTAATTTAGGCTTTATTATGATTTAAAAGGATTATTAAAAATTGCTAATAATTATTGAACCGTATAGTTCGTACACATAATATCCTTCCCCCTTTTTGGAATGTGTATATTTATCAACACCTAATGGACAGTGTTTGAATTCATGAGAAAAAAAGGGATGAGCATGAATATAGTTAAGAAGGAAGTGCTTAAATTACCGGAAGAGAAGAGAATACATACTTGTATCATAATAATATTCTGTCTTTTACCCTTTTCTCTTTCCGTTCACGATAACTTAGGCATAATAACCCTGCTTATTTTCTTCTTTTTTTTTTCAGATAAATATACTGTGAATAACTCATATAGAAGATATGCATTATGTTATTTGAGCTCCCCCGATTTCCTTCGCCAATCCACATTATATTTTTACACGTTAATATACCTTCCCCCCCTATTCCTATTCAAGGGATTGTGGGGGTTCCATATCCCTGATTCATTCCTTCTTTCCATGAGTGCAATGTTATTATATATGTGAATGATCATACACGTGTGCATAGGGATCGTTGTCATTTATGCAGTCATTGCAATGTAGAACCATAAATAATATAAAGGTCCCTGAACCGGGTTTACGGCATTGTATATGTATATTTCCATTTCCGTCTCCTTATAGGAACTATGGACTTTTTCATGTGGGAATGATAGAAAAAATATATGTATAGATGGAAGAATGTCTAAGGAAGAAATGAGGTCTACGGTAGGAAAAAGGGGGAAGGAATAACTTCCCAAGGGAAAGTACCCTTCCTTTCCTTTGACCTCCTTCCCTCCTTAGACCTCCTTTCCTTCACTTCCTTAGACCCTCCTTTCCTTCACTTCCTTAGACCCTCCTTCCTCCTCCTCCTTAGATCCTCCTTCCTTCCTCCTCCTTAGATCCTCCTTCCTTCCTCCTCCTTAGACCCTCCTTCCTTCCTTTTCCTTAGACCCTCCTTCTTTCCTCCTCCCTTAGACCCTCCTTCTTTCCTCCTCCCTTAGACCCTCCTTCTTTCCTCCTCCCTTAGACCCTCCTTCTTTTCTTCCTCCTTAGACCCCTTCCTTCCATCTCCTTCCTCCTCTTTAGACACCTTTCCTTCCATTTCCTTCCTCCTCCTTGGACATCCTTAGACCCTTCCTTTCCTTCCCTCCTTAGACAACCTTTCCTTCCTTAGACATCCTTTCCTTCCTTCCTCCTCCTTAGACCCCTTCCTTTCCTTTCTTTAGGAAGGTAATGTTTCCTCCTTCTTTCCTCTGGTGAAGGTTACTTCCTTCCCCTCCCTTAGGAAGGTACTGTTCCCTTCCTCAAGAGGGAATTATTATTCTATTCCTTCCTTCCCCTAGGGGAAATTCTTCCCTCGGGAAGGTAATATGTTCCTCCCCTTGGGGGAAGGTATTGTTCCCTTATATTTCCTGAGAAGAGGTATGTAATATTTTTCTACAGCTTTAAAAAGAAGCTTTCCATTTATTGATACATGGAATGGTAACCTACATTATTTCTATTCTGTTGTTTCCTTCCATTATAACTTGTTCCTCTTCCCCTAGATGGTGGTGATATACCATATATGGTAGAAGAATCTTCTATTAAACCCATTGTTGAATCAAGTGTGGAATTTATTTCTATGGACGCTTCTGTGGGATCGTATGTTGAGCTTAATAATGTTGAATCATCTTCTGTGAATGTGTCCAAGTTCCTTCCGATGGATCTCCCCCTTCTGCTCCTGCCTCCAAATTGGTTGCGGAACCAGTCAGGTAAGGAAGTATACTAAGATTGGACAGGGTGTAAGGTGTGATAGGGTGGAGAGAATATATATTATATATGTACTTATATATCTGCATATATATATAGTATATATAAATATGTATATGTGTATATATAGGAATACGTATAGTTTATTCTATATATTCACGGCTTCATAGGAATAATGATTACTATTTGTATTATTCACATATATTTTAAATGTATATTGTGGCACAATTACTTTATATAGGAAAAAGGAAATAGCCGCCGCTATTCCGGCTACTGAGAATATGGAAGAAACAGCAGCTGGGGTAATGCTGGTGTTGCTCCCAGAGGAAGGTGTGTCCGTTGTGTGCACGGAACTTGACTTATGTCCGCGGTCTCCCTGTGATGAGTCACTTTCTGACGTTCTGGTATGTAATTCACCATTTTCTTGTGTTGCTTCTTTCTGAACGGAAGGTTGTGCACTATCCTCCAATTCTGTAGATTTCCTTGTTCCCACTTTAGTGCATGTTAATTCTGCTAGTTTATTATTGATGTCCTGCTTATGCTCGTCCCAGAAATTCCTACAGTAATTATCACTCTGTTCGTCCTTACATTGTTCTTCCACAGCACTATATGCAGCAGGTATGTAATTTAGGTAACGCTCATATGTACTATTACACTCGAGCGCTTTACTCTGTAGAAGTGCCTGTAAATTACTATAATCACGGTAAAAGTCAAATATTCTCCCTCTTTGGGTAAGATTTACGCCGTGAACAGTAGTGTTCTCATATTCACACTTATGTTTACCAGGTACCTCTGCCAATTTCCTACATATTTCATTCATAACGCCTGGGAAAGAACTATCATTATTCAGTTCGCTAGATATTAGGTTCCCTAACCAATAATAAAAGTAGCTGCAGCGATCATTAAAGGACGAACTACTTTGAGTCATCATTTGAGTTATGTAGAACCATGCTGCGGCAATCTTCTTTGAACAGGCAATAGTATTCGGATACATTGTTACTGTGCTCTTCAGGTTATTCTCTATTGTGGTAACAGAAGGTATAGTGCCATATGCCAGGTGCTGCATGCCAAGAGTGTCGTACATACTCCTTGAAGGTAAACTTGCTAGGTAGTCTACCTATAAATGTAATTCAGTGAAATACATATATATATGCATATATTCCTACATGTCTACATGCATATGCTCTCTATAATATTATATGTGAAGTATTATATATATATACTGTTATGTCATTCATTCCACATAGGAACTAACAGTGTGTGTCCCTTCTTCCTCCGACATTAATGGAGGTCCAGGTCCATGTTCCCCGTGTTCATCCTCACTTTCCGAAAGTTCGTCCACATTCTCGTCATGCTCTGGCTCCTGTTCAGCGGTGCACGTTAGTTTCGGTAGTTCCTTCGGTGGCCACCCCTTACACCTATTACCTTCCCAGTATTTACTTCTAAATTCAATACAACACTTATCATTACTGCCATCACATATATTACATAATTGTCTATATGCTGATTCAGCTTTCGTCTGTTGTTCCATATATTCTTGACTATTAGAACCTATGTTACACGTCTGGTCCTGTTGCCAGACACTAATGTTATAGTCGTATTCAAATAATACCTTACACTCTGGGAAAACGTACTCCCCAACATCATCGTACAACTTATAGAAGTCACTCTTACATTGGTCATCCGCCAGCAGGTGGTAAATTTTCTTCATGATCTCCGCCAAGCCCCAACTATTCAATTTACCTTTTATTTTTTCACCTAACCAAAAATAAAAAAAATCACACCACTTATTATTGGGTTCTGTCTGTTCCATTTCACATGCATAACAATATCTTTGCTCAATTTCCTTGGCCAAGTTTATATCACTCTTCAGCCACATTTGTGATACTAGGCTTAAAGTATCCCCATTATGCTGACAGCATTCATCCTCATTCTGCGCTTCATGACACTCTGAGCCTTCGTCGAACATATGGTACCTTAATTCTGCGGGTAATAGAAGTGAACCTCCCTTCCCCTAAGAAAATATATAGAATTGGAAAATTATATGTGTATGTATTTCTATATGAACACATATTATTTTATTCTACTATGCATAAAGTGTTATATTTATAGTATTTATTCATTCTTAAAAAGGAGTAACATTCTGCAATGTTACCATTTCTAATGTCTATTAACATTTCAATATAGAATAAATTTATATTTTTTAGAACATTTTCCCCCCTTCTACGAAATTCGTACACAGAGAGAACGAGGGTGCATGGAGTATTTCCGCCTGCTTGTTAGGTAATGATTAGTGCTTCCAAGATTATTGCTTCATAATGATTATGAATATACATGTCAAATTTTTTTGTTACAAATTTTTGCCTTCGTAATTTTTTCTTTTCCTTCCTCTAGCCTTGAGCATACTACACTGTACTCAATTCGTCTTTCATAGATAATGATAATACATTATATATATATGTATCAAAATCATTATGTACATAATTAAAAGTGAAATATGAACAAACTTATTTGAATAGCGACATAAGGCAGGGCAGGAAAAAAGGGGAACCCCTTGAACACTCCTCATTTATTCATTCTGTTATTAGATTTTGCATGATTAGGCGGAGCAGTATATTATTATTTATACATGTTCCCGTTTTATTGAGCATATAGAATAGTATTATACCTCTCCTTCCGTAAAAATTCTTTAGCGTGTGCTACTGATTCATTTCTATTTTACTGTTACTTAGAAGTTGGGTTAAATAAAAATATTGTTAATGTACATATATTACATAGTTCACATATATATGCACGGTGTACTTCTTCCTACCTCTTAAATGCGAAAAACCCTACACACACACGCCCTAAAATGCGAAATCCTACATGCACATCCCTAAAATGTGAAATCCTTTACACACACACCCTAAAATGCGAAATCATACAAACACACCCGCTAAATGCGAAATCCTACACACACATACCCTAAAATGCGTAATCCTACGCATACACCACTAAATGCGAAATACTATACACACACCACCCTAAAATGCGAAATGCTACACACACCCTTAAAAGCGAAATCCTACACTCACCCCAAAATGCGAAATCCTAAACACACCCTAACATGCCAAATCCTACACACTCCCTAAATGGGGGAAAGCTACATAGATCCGAAATGTGAAATCCTACACACAACCCTAAATGAGAAATCCTACACACACCCTAAAATGCGAAATCCTACACACACACTCCCCTAAAATGCTATATCCTACACCCTGTTCCTGTTCTTCCGTTTTTTCTTCCATTATTAATATAAATTCTTTTGTATTGTACCCTTCTTTCATTTATTCTATGAATATACGTCCTTATTAAAGATGTATAAATGTACACGTTTCCTTAGTGGAAGGAAGGAGGAAATACATTATTTATATATGAACTATATACTACATACATATATGAGCATCTTTTAAAAATCCTCCTGACGATGCTATTAACAATATGTTAACATCCCCCTCTTTTAATAGGAGTTGACCAAAAAATGGAAGCATCGAACATATATATTTATCAAAGAGTAACAGTTATATTTCCCTATATACAAATTATCTGTGGGGTGTATATATCAGAATAGTGTTGGAAGGAGTCTGTCATAATTTAATAGTGTAATGGATAAATAAAGGATATGTGTGGGGGCTTCATTTTTCACCTTTCCTTTGTTAATCCAGCTCATGTATTCGTATTTCCTACTTTATGATGTAATATAACATATATATATATATATATATATATATATATATATATATGTATGAGAAGTGCCCATTAGTTAAAAATTAAGCAATGTGCACTTCTGACGGATGTAGGAAATGGGTATGTACTGGTATAGGATTATCAGGGAACATATAAAATGTTGACATATGTGTGTTCCGCATAAATATGTAGGAAGCCCCTTTTGAGATAAGTATATTATATACAAAAATATGAAGAAACCATGGTAGGAGTAAGGGAAGTATTACAAATTCGTCTAACTTTTTCATGGAGCTTATATATGTATGTGATGTAGGTAATAATTTCGGCGTAATATAGTGGAAACATAGGAGTACATTGGAACATATATATTACTACGTCCTGTTCTTCGCTAAATCTATGTATAGGAAAACCAATGTTTGGATAAGTTGCCCTCAAAGGATATGTACCTTGAATTTGGGAAAAGAAGTAATGGTTGTGGAGAAAATGGGGATACACATGACAGGGGAACAGTTGTTAGCATTGTGAGAAGTTCATTAGGAGTATACAACATTAAGGATGATGATATAATTGAAGGAATTGCGGACGCCTACTGTTATGCATGTAACAAAGAGAAGGACAAAGACAGCCCATCCTATTACGATTCATGTCATTTTTTTTACTATTGGTTATATGATAGAATAAAGGAGAAATTGAAGAATTTTGGACTTGGTGCAGTCCTGGGAAACATTTACGGGGACCTAGGAGATAAAAATGTTACGAATAAGTGTAAGGAAATATATCCCAAAATGGACAGGCGTAATTTCGACAAAGAAAAAATCATATTTGATTATGCCTATAATTATAGTACTTTACAAAATAGCGGAGGTAGTAATAAATTTCTATGTGGTGAGGACTGTGGCCAATACCTAAGCAGTGTTAAGGAGGCATATTCAACGGTAAGTGACATTTGTACTGGTGGGAAGGCTAGTAGTGATCCATGGTGTACAGAATTTACGGACGCCTATATGAACTATTTTGATGAAAGCGGGGAACCGAAGGAATTGGCATGTGAAGAAGATGACCTCGACGAAGACGAAGTTGTCGAGGCAGAACAACTAACACCGACGGATGAAAATGAATTAAGCAGCTTAAATTCAAGATTAGATTATCGGAAGTTTGATGGGTACATAGATCACTGCAGATTGAGCGACGACTCGCCATATGGGAAAATAGAAGATGTTATGCATAGCCTACTGAGCAGTTGCCGAAATATTGATGAATGTGCAAAGAGAGTTATAGATGTTTGGTGTTATATACATAAAACCAAGAAAGTCGGGTCGCCTGAAGATGAGTACTGTTATTATTTTTATTATTGGTTAGGAAGTAAAGTGTGGGAAAAGGTGCAGGGGCGAAGTGAGTTTTCCTCAAAGATGGACCAGTTATACCAACACTTGAAGGATGCCGGCGCAGATAAGAAGTGCGATATTATATATAAACAAATAAATAAATCTAACTTCTATCGAATGAAGGCTCTATTCGACTATGATCAAGACAAAGAAACCATAAAGACTAAATTAAGGGAAGATGGAAAGGAGAACCACTGCAAATCAGCCTACTCCAAATACCTCAAGAACGCTAAAGTAGCTTATACAAAAATGCAAGCACGTTGCACTAATGGGAAGGGGGGCAAAGAGCCTGATTACTGTACTAAATTCGAAAAGGAATATAAACCACTCTTAGGTCAACTAACTCAACATGCCAACTGTAAGGTTGTGGAACTGGCTGCTGCACCGCCTGTGCGAGTTACACAGCTTCATACTGAAGATGGTCCACGCAATCCATCTTCTGAGGGAGTTGCAGAGGCTGCGCACCCTCCTGCGGGGCAGGAAATGGAGCAACGTGCCAAGGCCCCCATGGGAACTTCATATGGTGGCGGAGAACAGGAATCTCCTACATTGAGCCTAGGTGGTCGAGGTGATCAGCTGGGAGGGGCCTCCTCAAGTAGTGGTAGTGGTGTCCCCACCACTACTGCTGTAACGGGTACCTTGGCCACGTTAAGCTTACCAACAATTGCCTTCTTTCTTTATAAGGTAAATAAGGAAAAATTCAGAATACATATAAGATATGTACTTCATGAACATTTTTTATATATAAGCAGACAAATATAGAATAAATTATATTGTGTACTGTATATATATATATATATAAGTGTATATAGGTATATACCATAGTATTAAATTATATATGTATACTCTTATAAAAAAGAAAATAAAGAAATGCATAGAATAAGTTATGTTATATTTGCATTTTGTACATGTGCATTTGTCACGTGCACCCGTACCCCCATACACTCTTCCTTTTTCTTTCTTCCTTCCCTTTATACTCTTCCCTTCCCTACATCCATCCTTTCATACTCTTCCTTCCACACCTCTTCCCTCACTCTCATTCCTTCAGTATAATCTTTTACCTCCCTGGATACCTAGTGCATTTGGATTGAACAACAACAATCGTAGTAGAAACAGCAGAAAAAGGGGGTCCGTCAGTCCTAACTTCGATACATTCCCAAACGGCGACACGTCCACACTATATTCAACAACAGACACTTCCACCTTGTACTCAGTGGACACTGCCACAACAACAGACAATTCTACCATATATAATGAACGACGAAGACCATCCACCCACGTACCACGTCCATCACCACGTGTAGGAAGAACAAATAATGGGAGACCAAGGAATATACCTTACCAGAGCATTTAACACATTGGAATGTTATGTCACATCGTATATGGAACATTAAATGAATGAATGTTCCCCCTAGAGGGAGCATAAATGACCGCGCGCAGTTTATATATATACAATGTGTATGGGAAAGAAACAAAATGGAATGTAACATTTTTTTCTTCCTATTTTTCTTCTCTTTGCATTTCTTTCCTTTTTTTTTTTTTTTTTGTGCAATTTTTTCTGTGTGACAAAAATTTATTTTAGGGCATTTCTTTTTTTTTTTTTTCGCTCCCATCACTGCCGCACGCCGCCTCACACTTTTAAGCGATTGCGTTCATTTTCACCTTTTTAAGGGATATATTTGGAAGGATTGCTTTTTTTTTTTTTTTTCTTTTTTTCGTCACCCTGCCCACCTCCAAGATATCTTTGCCTCCCTCCTGCCTTTTCTAAAATATGTTCGATGTGCCCACCCGTGGGGGAACAAAATTAAGGATATTGACGCTACTACTAAGCGTACGCGTGTATATGCACGTATGTACATTGTGGAGTTCACGTAGTGGTTTCCTCCTTCTGTTTCCCCTCATCCTAAGGGAATGGCACGCAGACTGCCATCCGGGTTGCGTAGCAACTGAGCCATTCTGAGAGTGAATTCGCTACATACGTGGGTTAGAAGTGCACGCTTGCATTCATCTGTATGCTCTCCCGCACGTTCACCCCCACTCATGCGGCCCACATCAGTGCCTAACATGAAAGAGACATGCCAACAAACGCTCTCGAGGAAAAGGAGCTTCCTAACCACTACAGAATAAAACAGGGAAGGAGGAAGCTCCAATGACGACCACTGATAGACCGCCTTCACCAAAAAGAGAAAACCCGTTCGGATGTGACTCCCCCCCCAAATTAACATGTCACCTTCCCATGGTACATACAAAGGGTAGGCACATATCCGTTTAAGTATGTGTTCGGAGGAGGGAAAGAAGGTAAACCCATTAAGCGTGCGAGGTTTAGGCCCCACAGTAAGTCACATTGTGCCAGTACCAGGGGAATTATATATTTGCAGCTCATATGTATCGGTCTTACGAATCAGATGTAACTGGAACGAAAAAAATAACTCTGAGTGCGTCCTTATGACAACACGATCACGTGTTCACCATTGAGCATAAGTTGCCACTCCATTTTGTCCACCCACCACCCTCTCCATTTTTGCAAAACCAAGACGTCAAAAAAATCGATTCCTCATTTGAAAAAATATTTCTTCTTTACAAATATATTAAAAAATAATGACTAAAAAAAATGGGTATAAACTGCTTGTAGAGTTTTTCCTTTTTTACACTTTATTGCTCATTCCTGGTACGGAGTCCTACGTTCGAAGTAGCACCGGCGGTAGGGACATAATCAGTTGGAGTAATTTTAGCGGAGTCCTCACGGAGGGCACGATTCAGAGGAGGCGCCTTCCGTGGTTGGTGAGGAGTACCGCAGTGCCACGTCCACAGTTGCCTCCATCGCAGTTAGAGCAGGCAACACAAATTGCACCACAACCATCACCCGTGGAGCCAACAAAACCCGTCAAGCTAAAAAAAAAAGAAAAAAAAATACTAAAAAAGTACAAAGATTTTCTAGATATTTTGCCCAAGAGAGACAGCGAATATGCAATAAACGAAGCAATCGAAAAAATAAAAACGTTGGCTGTACATAAATTTGTCGAAAGTATCGACATATATCTGTCCTTTAACCAGAAGAGGACCAAGATGAACAAAAATGACAACTTAAAGACCTTCATTACATTTCCACATAATTTGAAAAAAAAAAGAGCAAAAACAGTATACGTGGTGACGAACAGGGATCTTCAGAAGAAGGCCACCGACGCAGGTAAACTCTCCCCCACAGGGCACTACACCCGGCTCAGCGGAGCTTCTTTTTTTTCTTTTTTGCGCCATGTGCCCACTTATTGGTGCCTACATAAGATGGCGCCCCGAAAAAAAGAACGCTTGTGCTGCCACTCACATTGCACATTTCCACCCTCGCCATGCGAACCCCCCAGGTGCTGACGTCGTTGGGGAAGACGATCTGATCAACAAAATTAAAGAAAGAGAAATCCGACTGAAGAAAAAAAATAACAATTTTTTACTCTGTACAAATGACGTGATACACAAACTGGCGCGTGTTGGAAAGGAGGTGGGAAGTAAAGGACTGATGCCAAATGAAAAGTCTGGAACATTGGTGAGTGAATTTTTACTCGAAAAGCACGTGAAGCTTTTTAAGTTCGGCAATTCATATATTTTTAAGCTGAACAAATTAAACACGCTAAATTTAAATGTGGGGGATGTGTACATGTCAAATGATGAGATACGAGAAAACATTTGTCACCTTTTCGATCATTTGGATAATTTGGAGTTTTTTCACTTCAACTCGAAGAATTTGAAGTCCATTTTTCTGAGCAGTACCATGGGCTTCCCCTTCAAAATTAAGAAGAACTTTCTCTAGGGGCACGCCCACATGTGGAAAGGGATTAACAAAGGAAATGTGTTTATGTGTACACACGCAAACGTGAACTTTTCTTTTAATTGGCCCCATCGTGTGTGTGTTCCTAAGGGTGCGGGGCTACTGCGCCCCCCGGACCGGTGGAATATTACTCCTTACGTGCGTGCCCTATAGAGGACCATTTTTGTATCCACCGCTGCGCCTACTTTGCAACTTTTTTTTAGTGCGAACGAAAAGTAACTTCACCATTTTGCCCATTTGGAAAACCTTCCAACGGAGTTGCTTCACATGTTGGTTGATATTCCAAGTGGGTTATTTCCCTCCACACGGACGAGGTGGCACATTTCTGCAAAAAGGGGGAAAGTTCCCCAATTTTATGAAATAATAATTTCTGTTATCCTGTTGGAAGGAGTTTTAATTTTGCACGCAACGCGCTTGCGTATTCGTATGCCCATGGGTGAGCGCTCGTGAAGAGGCACACAATCAGACGTACAAATTCGCGCGAACGCATGAATACATAAAAACTACAAAGGTATTAAAAATTCATCAAATTAAACAACAAAAAAAGGGGAAATTAATGAGTAATTAAAAACAAAAAAAAAAAAGCAGGTAAAAGGGGGGGGATGCGTATGGCAGCATGGTGGAAAGATGTGCACCTGCTTCGCTGCCATGCACCCACAAGATAAACTAACGGTTTATGCTACTTTTCACGTTTAACAAAATGATCCTGCAGGGGGGGAAGTCTTTACCCAATGTTGGCACCGTGAGTACTGTCCCACTTCCAACGATACACGTAGGTCGTGCTATCCGTGATCATTTGAGCAGAAAAGGTCCACGCTGCAACCCCTCCTAGCTAAACATGGACAGGTGAAACAACTTGAAATAAATGAAGTAGATAAATACAACCAACATTATGACGAAGAGGCACCAAGACAGCCGTTGCTGCCTCACACTAAGATACGTCTTCTTTAATTCCTTGGCACTGTTAAAAGCATTTATATTGGCATCATAAATATTGTTATTTAAAATTTCGATATTTTCCTTCTGCGTAAAAACCAGGTGTGCGAAATCTTTAAACACTTCCTGTGCTTGCGCAACTTGGCACTGAATTTTTTTAATTCCTTCAAACCTTTGTGTTGCTATTTCGCTGTCTATTAAACGATCATTTTCGTTAAACTGGTCCAACTCATAATCATACACACTGGCGGATTCGATAAAATCGTCATTATCGACAAAATCATCATTGTCGGGAAAATCTTCATCCACATGGAGAATAAAATTATCCTTGGTAAGAGGATTTTTCCCCAAAGTGTTCATATTGCTATTTTTTATTTTTTCCCCCTTTGCATTTTTTATATGACTATAATTCATTTCGCCATTTTCTATATTGGGCAATTCGTTGGCAGCTTTTTTTACATTCACAGATATGCTCTCCAATTTATTTACTTCATTTTTAAAATGGATGTTTAATTTTTCGAAAATATATTTTTTCTTCTGCTTTTCGAATGGATTTTCAGCAAACTTTATTTCCCAATCACGGAATAAATTTTCTGTCTCAATAACCTTGACATATATTTGTTGAATTTCTTCATGCAAGGCTTCTATAATTCTTTTGGATATTAAATTGTTTTTTAAGTTTTCTAAATTTTCCTCTGCATATATCATATTCTTCTTAATCAACAGGATGTTGTCTTTTATTTTTTTTTCATTTTCGTCTGCCTTTGCTTCCTCTGCGAGAGGGTTGTTTTCGCTATAGTAATTTTTGTACGACATTTTGACCTGTCCTCTGTTCAGCGGGTTTATACCCTATTTTTCGTGCGCTTCCCCCTTTTAACCGCTTTACTTGTCCTGCCCTCACAACGCAGTTTAAGGTACTCCCCCTTGTAAGGAAGAGTAACCAATCAGACACAAACCTCGTGATGCGCGTCTGCTATATGATTAAACGAAACAAAACATCCCCAATGCGCGCATGTATTCGCGTGTGCATTTTAACTTTTGCTGCAAAGGCATCATAATTTACATGATCTTTAGTTATGGGGGGGGAGGGGAACGACCAAGGGGCTTTGCGCCACACGTGTAATTATTCACTTTCACATACGTGTGTTTTTGTGCAAATGTGCACAGCGCACGTGCGGATGGGCAATCTCAATCACTTGGCCGACGTGCTAACTTGTATAATGCCAACCCGCTGCGTCATTTTTTCCCTTCGCAAGGTTGTGCGAACTGCTGGGTTGAATAGTTCAGGTGATGCATGCGCAAGTGGAATGGCCCAATCGGTGGAAATCTTACACAATCAGGAAAAAATTAACTAAAAGGTGGGAAAAATTGCCAACTCGAGAAAAAATTCCAAACACGGAAAAATTAACACAAGTTGAATAAAACGAAGGGGCAGCGAACGGATGCAGTATTATACCCTCATTACAAGTAGCGCGTTACGCAAGTTTGCTAAACGAACTGACGCTACGCAGTAATGTGAAATGGGAAAAAAAGGAAACATACGCAAATTCCCTTGTACTCACAAAATAATTACATTTCTACATTTTCGTCGCCTTCTTTCTGTTGAACGGAAAAAAAAGTACGCCATGAAATTAAAAATTTTTTTTTTTTTTTTTTTGGCAAACGGGGAGGGAATATAAAATATGTGAGAAAAAAAAAAAGGTGGACCAAACAAAAAAATGTACCCAGAGGCATAGCCAAAATGAAATGCAAAATGAAACGCGCAAAGATCAGCAACAAAAGGAACACAAACAGAATCAACAATTGGGGCAGCAGAAGAAGTGTGAAAGGTGCCCCTCAAACCAATACCAACACGGAAAGCTATTTAAAAACGCTTTAAACGTATCACATATTGAAAAAATAGGAAGGGGATGAGCGAAATGGCGGGAACGGCACAAGGATGAGCGCGGTGTCCGAATGTACATCACGCAAGTAAGTGCGTGTGTATGTATGTATAAATTTGTGGAATTATTTCCTTTAAAAAAGCACATTTTTGTGCAACGTACCCAGATTTTGTGTTGTTCTGCTTAAAGGGCTACTAAATGAATTCGTTACCCACGATGGGTCAGATTTGTTTTTTTCCCATTTGTCCTTTTTGCGAGTTTCAAGGATATGGAGGTTTTTTCATGTAGGCATAAATCGAAATAACTCTGTTAGTGTACTTCCACCAAGTAATGAAATGTAACATAATGCAACTTCTTTGCGACTATTGGTTAACCTCTGCACGGGTTAACTGCTACAGGTGGAAGGAAAATTTTTTCGGCACTGAACAGCGCTGGGGGAAAAACATAATATATGGCAAGGTCGCAGTTATTCTGCCAAACGAAAGCATAATCGCATTACTGCAGTTGTAGCTTCAGTTGGGTCACTGGTGTGTGTCCTTAAGGGCCTGATACGGGAAAGACAAGAAGCTTAAATCTCCCCCTCGGTCGAATGTATTCCCCCCAGTTGTTTTTTCTTAACTTTGTTCACTTTGGTGTAGCAAAAAAAAAACTTCGTATCGTATTTCTCCCCACCCTTCCACAGCTGTTCGCACATCAAACACATGAAATAGGAAATTACCGGAGAGGGAAAATTTACGCTGTATCTCAGTTGACCTGTTTTAAGAGTTCCATTTCCTCATCACGTCCATGTGGAATTGTAGAAGCATGGCGGTGTGTGTGACCCCACGGCGCGATGACATTAAAGCGCTTTAGGTGCGGGACCAAGGGGACGACCTTTGTTGCCTAAAGGGAGGATGGTATATGTGTGTATACATATATATTATGCCCATGTGCTCGGTCCCACTTCTTAAGGGGTGCTACTTCTTGTCGAATTGTTATTTGCACATTGCAGACAATCACGATGCTGAGAGAAGTGACCAGGTTCGTGCGCTACAACACATCCCCTCTGCTCCGTACCGGCAATATGTCTACGCAAAGTAGAAATATTTTTCACAGCTTCGTTTATCAGTTGGAGGTTTTTAAATTACGTTAAGGAAAATTTTCTTATAAATAATTAAAGATAAACAAAAACAAATTTGTATCCCCTTTTAAACAAAAAAAAAGTAAGCAATGTGTGGAAAGAAGTATTCACAATGGGGCAAACAACGAAAAAGAAACGGTGAGACATTTTTTTAATTGCATTGATGTAATTTCTTTATTCAAAAAAAAAAGTAAAAAAAAAAATGCACCTAAAAATTGAGCTAAATAAAATTTTCTTCAAAATAATTTAATTGCGCTGAAAAAATTCTCCATAACATCAGCCATCAGTTGTCTGCTTTTCGTGTGGATAAGCAGACACACACGCGGCAAGAGAACGACAAAAAAAAAAGGGGAAAAAAGGAAAAATAAGAAAAAAAAAAGTAAATTTGCAAAATAAAAATTGGCCAAAAGGAAAAGCAACAAAATTGCAAAACAACAGTATGAACAAATAAACAAAATTAAGAAAGGGAACAAAATAATCGGCTTAAAATGAAGCCATGTGCATGGGACAACATCCACATCAAGGCAGGGCCAACCGTCGGAAATATTTTTCATTTGTGTGAGTAGGCGTTTACGCTGTGGGGAGTCGTAAAGAATTGTGTTCGCACGAATGGGGGAGTGACGCATATATGTGTATGCATATCGAACGTCCTTATCCATCTGAGGTGCTAAAAAATGGTCTGATTGGTGGGTAAGCATCTGTATGGGCACTTGCAAAAGGTTCGTTCGTAAAAACAGTTTCTGCAATGTGGGTTTCGCAAACGTGCGTGCTTCACGTATGGGTGTGTATATGTATGGGTGTGTGCATGTATGGGTGTGTACATGTATGGATGTATTTCTACCCCCCTCGCTGTGACCGCTCCTCGGCGGCTTAGTTGAGGCTGCTCAAATTGACAGACTTGGAGACGCCAAAGAAATCGCCGCTCTTCTGCTCGTTCATCCACCCGTGGGACATCATCGGGTAGACAAATTCATTCAAATTAGCATTCGCATTCCAAATGTTCTGTTCATTATTTCCTTCTTTTTTATAAGTAGAAAAGTCCATATTTAGTCGTACAAATCCATTTTCATCCGTCACTTCTGCATTCCTCACACCGACGCTGTTACCACTGTTCACCTCATCAAACCATCTGTTGTTATTACTCTCTATATTATTGTTATATAGAAAAGTGAGATTGTGTATATCTGGAATGGACGTGTTGTAATTCGATGCTGATGGTAACGGGTCACTTAGCTGGGTGTTCTTTTTAAACGGATAATTATTTTCACTAGACCAATTCATGTGGTTCACATTTTTTACGCTCGAGTGTGCGTTTTTCGTTTCACTATACTGTAACTCCTTCGATATTAAGCCTTTTATTTTTTTGAGAAAGTCTGACTTGTCATTACTGAATGGGAAATTTCTGTCCACGTTCATGGCGCTGTCGCTCAGTTCAGCGCCTTCTCGCAAATTCAGCTTCGCATTTTTCTCCTTTCCTATGGTGACGCTATTGGCTGGTTTTTTCTGCATCTGGTGTGGTGGTGCCATATTGGGAGTGGTCATAATTGATGTGGTCACATTCGGAATGGTCTCCTTTTTGCTGTTCAAATTTTTGCCATGACTTGAGGGGAGAAACATTTCCCCATTTCCATAACCTCTCTGTCCGAAGCGGTCCACCGTTGGGAATGCTCTCCCCTGGTCGCTCGATCCGAATCCGTTGGTTGCAAATGGGTTGGCGGAAAAACCGTTCTTGGCATACCCGTTCGCCGCGTCATCACCTCCAACGCCCCTCATATAGTTGACGCCACTGAAGTTTCCGTCTCTTTCGTTGTTCCCAACAAAGCTAGCCATGTGATCATTCCTGAACAGAACCATGCCATTTTTCCACGTGTCTATCTCCTCATTTTTATCAAACGCATCTTGGCTGATATGCGGCAGTTGTGGCATCCTCTGCTGCTGATTTAGCCCCATCTCCTGGTTTTTGTATTCATTATTGTGAAAAACAAAGGGGCTGAAATTTTTGGACGTAGGAAATGCGTCTGAATCGAGCATCTGGTTCGTGCTGCCCGTGTTGGTAGCGCTGTTGTTCATGCCGCTATTGTGGATGCTTCCTCCGATGGGGACGCCATACGAAATTGCTGGCTGCTGCGCACCTCCAAACTTCTCCTCATAGCAGTTCCTCCTCTTCCTTGCTTGCGGAAGATAATTTATTATGCCTTCCTCAAATGGTTGGTTTGGCACCTCTTCCTGGACTTCTCCCGTTGACATATGTTTTCCATTATGTGGCACGTTACTCAAGTTACCATTCTGATTGTATACACTTCTCTCCGTTTCGAACGACTTGGCGTTGCTCATCAAGTTTGTATACTGTCTGTTAGTTAGCTCTCCACTGTTATTAACAGAAAAGGCATCCCTAATTTCCGGGGGATTGTTCACATCCTTCACGCTGGAAAAGGATCCTACATTTTGCGAAATGAGAATGTCATCTATGGTTTTTATTATGCTGTTCAGGTTGTCATCTGCCTTGATCCCGTCATCAAAAATGGACATGGCATGCTTTGAGTTTCTCTTCTCAGTTGTGAACAGGTAATTTTCTGTTGTATCCTCTGGAAGGACGTACTTCGTCAGGTCATCCTCAAGGTGGAGGTTGCGGTTGATGGATGCCGCTGCTACTGCGACAGTGGAGGGGTAGCCAAAATGGGTTTCGTTGCTGCTGAGGGAGGAGAACCGTTGGGTAGCGAAACGATGAGTGGGGAAGCGTTCACCTAAATATGGTTTCTGTGCATGTGGTTGTTCTGTATATGGTTTATCTGCGAACCCTCCATCTATGCCGCCCTGGTCGGTGCCGCCTTGCTTGGAGCCGCCCGGGAAGTCCCTCTCCACCAGGGTTCCATTCTGTTCCTTCTTAATGGACTCCTTCAGGAGGTTATTTTCGTTCAAAAGGTACTTGATAACTTTCGCGTACTTGTCATTATTTTCCATAAAGGTAGACAGGGCTAGATTTTCAATTTTGCTAAGGACGTCTTTAATAGAATTTCCGTTGCTGCTATCTGGCAGGAGGAAATCTCCATCCACCGTGTCCTTATCGAGGGTGTCATTTATGCCACTTATTCCATTTATGTCATTTACGTCTCCTGTGGTTACTTCATTATCCCCATGGGGTGTTCTCTTTTTGCTCTTTATTTTCGCCTTTTCATTTTTTATTACGTTTCTTTTGCAGATATAGGCATCCCTATCTTTGTCGTATGAAGAAGACATGTTTGTATTTTCGGACGACCCATTAGCGGAATAATCACACGTATCGAATGAGTAAGTAGAAGCTGTTCCTTGCTTCTGATCAGTGGTATTGCTCTTCATTTTATTTTTATTTTTCTTGCTACATTTTGAACCCTGCAATAGGTCTACCTGTTCATTCGTTTTTATGTCTTCCGTTCCGTGTGCAAATCTGCATTTATTCCCATTAAAACATTTTCCTTTTCCCCAGAAGCTACAGATAGTTGATTTGTACGTGGCCAAGTGGACGCTTGGCTTTAGCGTGTCAATGTCGTGGGCGAACTTACAGTTTGCATCTCGACAGGGAATCTTCTTCTTCACATAATCACACAGCTTCGTGTTCCTTAAGTCAGGCATAGGCTTTAATTCGTCAATGCTATGGGCGTAATGGCAGTTGGACTCATTTAGACAGTAGTTTTTATTTTTCTGGAACGGGCACATTTTCGTTTTAAAAAATTGCTTCTTTATAAGCGACAGCGTTTCTGACTGCACCTGCGGTGCTTGCTTGTGACTTTTTTCGTTCATCGTTTGGGATAGGGGGGGCAGCAAAATGAAAAGCAAAAAAAGGGGCAAAAATAACACCACCGAAAGGGGGATACGAACGTAAGGGGAGCGTGAGAGCAGCTAAATGTGGCCAAAGTGAAAGAAAAAATATTTCAAATAATTTACGAACAGTTAGGTGCAATTAGCCAAAATGGAAGGCGCGGCGGAGGGTCGGTGGTAGTAGGGCAAATCAAACACGATGAACAATGTGGATAATCTACAAACTGTGTGTCCCGCCGACGTGGTTGGGCTGTGCACTGGAGTGACCCGTGAGGGGCAGAGGTTCAGCGCGTAGGTTCACATGCGTATATGTGCACCTCCGTACAAATACAAGTGCATAGAATAGTGGAGACGTACAACTGCTCTCTATGATCGCCCCTCACATAGCAGCAGCGGGAATCCCGCAGAGACGTGTGCGTATATATATGCCGACTTGTCGAGCTTCCCCGACATGCATGTGAAGAAAGGTACCAATCAACAGAGGTAGTGGTGCAAGCGATTTGTAGGCAAAAACAGGTGAAACGCAGCTTGTTCATTTGTCGGCCCTCCCTTGATAAAGCATAATTAATCTACTTGTGAGAAAAATAATTTAATGAGAAAAAGCTCCTCCTCTTTTTTTTTTAATTTACAAATAATGCATTATAATACAAAAAAAATGAACCATAAAGGAAAGCCAAATGGAGGACAACAAAAAAAAAAAAAAAAAATTTTAAACAAATTGGAACAAAACAAATAATTTAGATGACAAAAGAGAGTCAATAAAATTTGCCCTATGTGTAAAACAGAACTAACTGGTTGGCAATCATTTTCGGGGGAGGGACAAAGAAGTAAAAAGAAAACTGATTTTCACAGAAAAAAAACAAAACAAACTACATTCCGTGAACAAAATGGTTGCCTATGCAAGTGCACACTCTGGAGGGTAGTAAATCAGTATGTCCCACATGTGTGTGTATGTATTAGTACCTCCACTTACCATTGAACAAACGTATGTACGTACCCGTGGGGGTAATTCTTCTTGCGAAAGGAAGCAAGCAGGTGTACTTAGAAAAAAAAAAAAAAAAAACGCATCCACCTCAACAACGCACAGTTATATCAAAATATACAGCTAATTATAACCAAATGAGAAACATGAAAAGGATTGAAACAAGTATAGGTTTACAAAACGGGTCAGCGAAGGACCATCAAATGAGTCATCCTACATGTGCATGTGTGGATGTACATACTGATGTCGTTTTTTTTTTTTTTTTTTTTTTTAACAATAGACAAACATTTTACCTAAGCTGTTCTCTCATTATTGCTAAAAAAATTATGTGCAAAAAATGTTTACTCGTCCTACTCGACATGCGAATGCATCATTTGTCTAATACATACATGTGCATACACTTCGACCTTCACTTGGACACATAAACTGGGTCCGTCATTTGCCCCTCCGTGGCACATTCAAATTGTGAAGAAAAAAGAAAAAAATTTTAACTGCGCGGCTACATGTTGGCACTTTCACGTTGATAAAGGAAAAGGAAAAATAAAAATGTGTTCTCTGTATGATGCGGAAGAAAAGATGATCACACATGTATTTGTATATGCCAGAAAAATTGATTTAGAAAAAAAAAAAAACTTTTCAGTGAAAGAGGCTTACAGAATGGGTAAAACAAAATTGACGTGAAAAAAATGAATAAAGATGAGAAAAGGCGCGTTTGCGATGATGGAAATGGTTTTATTTGCTTGACTGATTAAAATTCGTTGCCTATTTGTGTACATAACGGTCAATACAAACAACTTACACGAATTGAAACTCCTGTTTGAGTGATTCTTTCCTTTTCCCTTCGCGGGATGCACATTTGAATAGCACGTTGGGGTAGTATTCACTGGTGGGTTATTCCTACAAAGGGAGGAATTCTTCCCGTTCCATCTTTGGTCAGCTCCACGCACGTACCAAAAAGGTTTTTTTTCTTTTTTTATTACATAATCGCCAACCGTTCTGCCTTTTTTTTTTTTTTTCCTTTTTCGGAGGAACCTCCACTTTTATGGTCACCCATTTTGTACGAAACAGAAATAGCTGTCACACAAGGTACTGTCTTCTGGTAGAATACTCCCACGTGGTGGGAATTGCCAAGAAAAAAAAAAATACCCACTCCTGTTTGGAAAACACATTGGTTTATTTCACCCCCTTTGAAGGAACATTTTTTTCAAACAGAACGGAAAAAAAAATCGAACAAACGCAGGCACGTTGAAAAATTGCAGCACCTGACTGTTGTTGTTTTGTTTTGTATATTTTCTTTTTCCCTCTTGTTGTATTATAATGAGGATTGACCCCCAAAAGAAGAAAATTCCCTCTACATAATCACACACATGAGCAAGCGTATTTTTTCTTTCTAAACTTTTCGATTCCTTTTTTTTTTTTTTTTTTTTTTTTTTACTTTTACGGGTGTGCGTGGCAACGTCCAGAAATGGATCCCCCCGCGGTGAGACAATTCTGCATCATAAGTAAACAGGAAAAAAAAAAAAAAAAATCCACGCTGGTATTTGTCTACCCACGTAGGAACTTGCACATTCATACACGCGTGACATGCTTAGGTGCACCTTGGAACTCACGTCCGGGGAACGCCAACTGATTCGCGCGACCCGTTCTTTGCAAACCCAAAAAAAGTAGTTGTTAACACTTTGTAGAAACCATCACGTCGCAGATTTATTCTTTTTTTTTTTTTTTTGTTAATCCGCTTTCTAAGGTGATTTCCTTTACATTGTAGCACTTCCTCATTCCTCGATAAAATTTATGATCGAATAAATTGTGTAGATCAAATGTGAGCGCTTAAGTTTTTCCTGCCACTTCTTACCATTTGGCAGAGGTGTGTTTCTACACACGGGCAGAAATGTGCAGACGGTCGAAATTTTCAACGCGCCAAATGAGTTCCCAAAAAGAGGAACTTCACCTATTTGTTCACATCACTTTGGAGGGGGTGTAAAAATTTGTGCCTTTTTCTTTTAACCACACGACGGAAATTTTTCAAATGTGTGTTACTCAGCAACTGCAGTGAAAAATACATCGACAGGTCGGCAGGAAAAAAAAAAAAAAATCGCGGCATACATGCATGCAAGGCAGAGATGTAAATTATCCCCTCCAGCAACATACCTTTCCTGGCTTCCAAGTTGGGGACAAATAGGAAATAGGAGAAAAAAAAAAAGAAAAACATAGGCATTTGGTTGAAAAGAAACAGAAAAGGGAATCCACCGAGGTAAACACTGACTCATTCACTTCGTACGCCTTGCTGCATTTGCATTCCCCCCACTTCCACATTTACATGTGCCTATAAGAAATTCGGAGATGGGAGCACCGTACGGAGAAGCAAGCACAAAGTATGGCGACATGCGCTAGAGATAAAGGTGCTGAAAAGGTTCCCACCTGGTAGGTTAATTCGACCGCCGAAAAAATGCCAACTTCCAAAAAAACAGTGAGAATAACTCACCATGCTTACCTATAACACATATGAACGGTATGTAAATGAATCTACAGCAAAAATCCTACCCGAGTGGGATATCTCTGATGGTTGGAAGGAAGAGTTATTGAATGTTAGAACTACAATGGGGAAATAACTTGTGCGGGAAAAAAAAAAAAATCCTCCAACAAACCATTGTTCGCATAATTTAGGACTACTCACAGGTGAGCGCTTAAGATGCGCTCTTAAGTACGGCTGTTTTTCCTCTCTTTTTTTTTTTTCTTTTTCACATATAGAGAGATTGAGGAAAGAAAAAAAAAATTTCATTACGAACAAGTAATGAGCGGCTGCTTTAGTACATAAAAAGGCGGCATTAAGTCATTCCCTCGCATACTGCTGGTGTTGGAAAGTTAAGCCAAGGGGGAAGCCATCCCCGGGGCGCGCTAATTGTAGGCACAAATCTAACCAACGCTTCATAAGTATATTTACGCATTCATACGTACGCACTTACTGCGTAACAGATAAGCACACACAAAACGGAAAGATGGCGGACGAACAAATATCCCCACACAGCAAACGGAACGACGAAGGTCCCATCAGCAACGGGAGAACAAGTCACGAGAACTGCTTCATCGCAAAAGACATAGAAGATAACAACCGTATGATGAGCAGTCTCACTTGTCACTTGGTAAATAACCCAAAGGAAAAACTCAACACGCATGAAAACAATGGCATTTTGAGTGACAAAAAAAATGGGCACCTATCTGAGAGAAAGGATGCCCCCAGTAAGGCCATCCCAGAGGTAATAAGAAAAACAGTAAATATTAATCACAAGGATGAAACAGTAACATATGTATACACCCTCGTCTGCTATAAAAATTATAACATTTTTTTTATCTCGCCGAATGGGAAATTTGCTGTGTGGGTACATTCTCACAATGTCATTATGCCCTTCTCGGTGGAACAAGAAACGGAAATCATTTTTGGAGAAAGGAACTATCCCTACTTGGAAATGTTTTGTGCTCAGTTTATGAAGGACCATGCCGCTCGGATGAAGTATAAGTCGATTATGTTTGCCATATATCTTCACAACATGTGCTTCGATGACACGAAAGCTTTAAAAGAAATATTTGCTGCGCTGAGTACTATGGTTTAAGTAGGTTTTACAGCGTCCAAATAGGTGTGAGCTGAGATGTGTACACGCGGTTATGCGCACCTTCCCAGGGTAGGAGAGGGTGCCATTCGTCATTACTGTGATAAGCATGCCAATTCTGCAGTTTGTTTAGTCTTCATTTTATTATTACAAGCGGAAGGAGCGGCAGAGGGGGAAATATCCCCCTCGTAGAGCTAGCTACAATGTTTTTTTTTTTTTTCATTTACTTCCCCGTTGTCATTTCATGCGTTTGAGAATAATTTGCTTGCATGAGCGGACGGACAGATCGATGGATAAGGATCCCCCGGGATGTGTTTAAAAAATGCCCAGTTATGCCCGCTGAACGGCTATTTTTTTTCCGCCATTTGTGTGTACCAACTTGTGTGCAATTTTGAGAAAAAAAAAAAAAAAAAAGCTAGCCAGCGATATATTTTTTTTTTTTTTTTTTTGGCTAGAATTCCAATCCTTCGTTATCTTTTTATTCGCAATTTGGTCCAACTCATACATTTCCATTTTTTCCAACTAGGGGGTGTCTTCATTTAGTCCGGACCCATATGAACTGTAAGAATTATCTGCACATTTGTTGCCATTATTTTTGGCCTTCCAACTATTTTTCCATTTTTGGATATCGTACGCCTTTTCGATGCGACCTGCTTCAGATCAACTTGGAGGCCCTATTTTCTCCTCCTTTCACTCTTAATGGAGGACGAGTGCGGAAAGGCCTTTTTCCCGCCGCGCGTGGAGTTCTGTTTTTCCTTCATTGCCTTATTTTCGTTGCTTATGAAGAAACAAAAAAATAGGGCATATCCCAACAGCTTGAGGTTCTTAATCAATTGGGAAAATAAATTATTTTTTCTCGGACATGTTGAGTTTTCCTGCTCGGCAATTTTTCTTTGGTGATATTCTTCCCCTTTACACTTGTGTCCCATCCTCAAGTTGTGCGAGCGGTTTTGATGGTTTGCCCCCTGGGGGTGGTCTCGCCGGTTGAGCTGGTCAACAGGGTCAACGCTAAATCTGCCGCTAGAACCACTTTCACGCTTACGGGGGAGACCACCAGAGGCAACGGCTCCCCTATTGGAACCCACTTCACGGAAGGGTCTTCTAAGGGGCCGAAAATAATGGCTGCATCTTTTTCTCAGTTCTGCCTCCATATAGGACCTATTCGTGAAATACATGCCTTTCAAATAATTATCGAATTCCAGTGAGCATCTTTTGTTCATATAGACATTACCCTCATTTGGACTAACGGGGTCTCCTGCATGAAGGCACCTACTGTCATGCGGCTGACAAAAGGGGTGACAAACGTAACGAAATGATCCATTTTGAATATCATAGGGGCAGGCATAACTGAATTGATTGTCTTTACAGTTTTGCCCCCCACATGGGTTATAGTAATAGTGCATACTACTTACATGGACTAGCGGGTTGAAGTTACTTATGCTACTTTTTTCCAGAACCTTCCCATTGCTTCTTTCCAGGTAGATATGGTTTGGCATGTACACCACATGGTCGTCTTTTTTTTGTTTTTCCTCTTTGGCATCGTTCGTTAAAGCATTTTCCTCTGTGCGTCTTTTCCCATACGCTTTGGGAGGCATAACGAATCGTCTATCCTCTTGGAAGACATCATTTTGGTTCCTCCTGATCCTGTCCAACTTTAAATTATGTTGCCAGTCGGATGCTGATCCTGGGGAATCTTCACTGAGGGAATATTTCCTCACTGCAAAGTATTTGTAGTTTGTTTCGTACATATCCTCAATACTGTCATTTGAAGACACAACTGTTTCAGTGCTGGACATGATGTTGTAATGCTCTGTATCGTTGCGGGGGGATTCCAGGCACGTATCCTCCTTAGCATTGGACTCTTCCTCCATCTTGGTTTCAACCTGACTTCCCTTTTGATGGAATGTTTGCTTATAACCTGTGTAGTCCTCACGTATGCGATACCTTTTCCTTGTTAAGTCTTTTAGCACATGGAAGTTTCTTCCCAATTCTGTGTACCCCTTTGATTCGTCATGCCCTTTCACAAGTTTTCCATTTTTACGTTTCTCCTTGGAATTCCTCTCCTCTATGGCTTCAATTTCTCCATCGACCAGGTTAACGCGCATTTTTTTTTTTTTTTCTGCCTTCCTTTAAGCTTGATAGTTCGTTTTTATTTACTTCCGTTTGGCTGGTCCTTCTGATGAATGCTCACGTTTCTGCACTTGGTTGGCTTGCAATTTTGCGCCAGCTGTGCATCCGCGTGGCAACTGTCCCGCATGACATGTTCCGCTGTTCCGTCATTCGTGTGGCTTTGTCTTAACGTTTCGCGGAAAAAGGGAAAAAAAGAGAAAAAACGAAAAAATGGTACAAACTCGTTTCAAACGTGTTATAGAAAGATCCCCAAACTTTATTTCGCTTGATGAATTGCCCACTCCACGCAAGGTACCAATCGAAAATAAACGCCCGCGCTTGAAGAAATTCCCCTCTCGCCGTGCACATCACGCATGCACTCTCGCAGGATGTTTTTTCTTCTGACGAAATGGCCTTTTTGCAAAGCGCAAAGTTTTCCACATTAACGGAACCTCTCATTACACTCCTACGCGAATGTCTTCCTTTTTTTACGCGCAGTTGTACATTGTAACGTACAAATATTATCACAAGGTCTGACAAATGTGTAAATTATTAGTAGGGCATATTTTTTAAGAAGTCATTTTCACCGAAAGGGTGTCACTGTGCCCGAAAATAAAGGGCTGATAAATTTAGCGCTTGTGGAAGATTAATATAAACAATTTTAAAAGCGCATTTAGAAGGAGTACATAGGAACTGAAATGAATCCCGTTTATGTCTTTTTTTCCACTTTCCAAATTTCTACGATCGAACTGTTCTTTTGTGCAGAATTAAAGTTGATTTAAAGTAGACACAAAAAAAAGACATGGCATCATGTGGTCCACAATTTTACGAATCAGCCCACTTTTTTTGATTGAACGATTTGGCAACACACTTTTAAAAAAATTCGCCCCTTTTTGTATGAACCATTCAGAAAAAAAAAAAAAAAAAAAAAAACGCCAAATTAAGCTAGCTTATAGTTATTTTCCCCCCTAAGGTTATTTCCCCTTCGTTTTTAAAACCACCTCCCCATGAGCCCCCCAAACAAGGCTTGTTACAAATTCAGGAGAAAAAGCCTCTTGGGTAACCCCCAAAGTGAAGCACACATGCAAAATAAAAAAAGGGCCACCTTTTTAATGACCATGGTTTAATCCATATATCCGTTTAAATGTATTTACACGTGCTTTTACAAAATGGACAAAATTTAATTCAAATGTGTGTATGCGCATTTTCAACGCGTGGGGATATTTATCGACATAAAAATGAAGTGGATCACACATCAATGTGAATGATAAAGGGTTAACACCAACTGTGTCGTGGTGATGGTTGTGCGTAAATCAAAAATAAGAAAAAAAAATCCACTTTGTGTGTGTAGCTCATTGGTGGGAAGAATAGTCCATGCGAAAGTTACACGATAAATATGGATATTCACCACGTGAAGTCTCGCGTAGGGAACAAAAAAAAAAAAAAAAAAAATGAAAGAAAAATTCATCCCGAAGGGCAGATCGCATTTACGGGGGCTTCTTACCCCGTGCAAAATTAAAACGCTACACAGCCCGTAGCATTAAAGTACACGCTGTGTCCACATGGCGAGATTTGGATGCCCCTCAAGGGTAACCCCACTTGACAGCGCCACAGCTTCACTTTATGTGGGCCCGCCTTAGCGTCACCGACCGGACGAACAGAATGTCCCTAATTTTGGCGATGTCGTTGCTGTTCATCCACCCGTAATCCTTCGTACACACGTCCTGCGTCTTCAAATTGGATAAATAATCTGCGACGTTGTTGTCATATATGTCTATGTACTGATATATCGTTGAAAGTTTCAGGGGGCTCACGGAAAAGTGGGACTCCGCTGAAAAACTTTTTCTCAAATGAAAGGTGATTGATTTTTTTAAAAACTGAAAAATGTCATTAATTTCTTCATCCATCTGGGGAGTAATTTCATCATTTGAGGAGGCAGCACTTGAATATATGTCGAACATATTTTTAAGATCATTTATGTCCTTCGGGTATTCGTTACTCGTTGGTGGATGGTAGCCAGACTTGTCCCCATGGGAGATATTACCCAAATGGTCGTCATAAGGTTGGGAGAAACTTTGCGACAATTCGGAATATATGTTAAAATCTCTTTTTTCGTTTTCATCCCTGTGTTCTTGGTCCGTGTGAGGTTCTGTTTTCACGCTCATTGTGTTACTCCCCTTTTGCGAAGTGTCCTCTCGTCTGCCCTTTTTATTTGCTTTCCTTGTACCCGTAGTATTTACCTTTTTAATAATTTTTGTAACTACCCTATCGATAAATTTTTTTCTCTTTAGAATAATTCTGTTCATTTCATTTGCACTCTTCATCTTAACCTCCCTAAAGTAGTTGTCCCTAAAATCTATGGTTTGGTAGATATAACTGGAGGGGTCCTTCCGCGGGTCGTAGCCATATTTACAATAGGTGCGTCTCCAGGGTCCATCCGCAAAATAGAAGCAAATTCGCGAGAAGCAACTCTTCAGACAGTATGTGCTCACACTGTCTAGATGTTCCAATATGACTTCCTTTGACCAGATGGGTCTCACTTCGAACAGATCCTTTACCCTTTTATATAACTTATCGGACACGTATTTTTTTAATGCAGAATCGAATGGGATACATGGAAATGTGGGGTCGTCAAATTTTGCTATCGGGTTACAATGGACTGTTTGTTTACTTACTATAATTTGGTTGCTCTGCATTTCTGAGTGGTTTACACTTCGACTTGCGGTTCTAGATTGGCTAGTTTCGTGGTCGTCCTGAGGGTGGCCGCTCCTTGGGGGGTATCCCATCAGCAGCTCTTCCCCGTCGGAGTGGTCATGCGAACGGTCATCACAATGCACACCTGCAGCATCGCTATACTCACCCACGGTTTTACCCAAATGGTCATGATTTTGCACTTGTTCCTCGACCACCCCGTGCACACTTGGGGGCATCCCAACCACCCCCTTCACTGTGGAACCTGCCGGCGCTCCCTGTTCAGTTCTGTTAATGATAAGCTCCTGAATGAACTTCTCCATTTCTTCTTTGCTCGCTTCCACGTTGGAACAAATCGGCGCAGTAAATTTGCTTATTAAATATCTGTACTCCCTGAGATACCTACCCGTAGTTGTGGCTTCGTAATTTCTGTAGAAATAAGGATTGGTACTTTTGCTATGGATGCAACAGTTCAATTCGTACCCTTCGCTTTCGTCCGAGGAAAATTCACTTTCCTTAACATGGTCGAATAATTCAATATTACTTTTACAGCTTATGATTTTCTTGTACAATTCATTGTAATCTGAGTCCGAGAAGTAGTCATCCTCTTGGGTACCCGTCTGCATCATGTGGTTAAACCTGGCGTCGTCAAAAGGGGGTGGTCCTGCAGGTGGAAGTTGCGCTTGGACATATACTCCTGGATGGGTTTCCGCCATGGCAACGTTCATTCCGTTGCTGCACATGGGGTTTCCCACATTTTGTCCCATTTCTCCAATCGGCATGTCCGTTATGTAACCCACCGGGTTTTTTTCCTCCTTTTCTCCAATGCCAATTCGGTGGAGGCCATCTCCGTTTGAACTGGGCACAAAGAAATTCGCATCATTTTTGTTACTTCCACATTTTGGTAAAAATAAATGGACGTCTTTATTATGCCCCACGTGATTGTTACTGCTTATATTTGGAGTATAGCCTGGTTCGTAGCTAGCCATTTTATCACAACCATACACCTGTGCATTTAGGTTCATCATGTTCGAGGTTTGCCTCATATGGTTGCACATCTGTGTGTCCATCATGTTGTTCCAGCTGTGTGTTTCACGATTTGAAAGGTAATCCATGTGGGGTACATTTTGTCCTATCGCCCTGTCGGTTAGCAGTTCTCCACTCTGAGAAAACGTGCTCGGGAAGAAGTGTTCACCCCTGCAATCTGGTAGAGGATTTTCCAAATGGTCAAAGGGGTCATGTGATCTTCCTTCCACTTCCACCACTCCTTCGGCTGATTTTTTTTTTTTTTTTTTTTTTTTTCCCCCTCTCCTGTCCCCCCCTCGTTAAGTAGTGTATATAATTCGTGCTGTAATCGCGCCTATTATAAAACGTGGGAATATAGTAAAAGTCGATCATGTTGTCAAAGTAGTACATGTACCGAACAAACCCCAGGAATTCAAATTTGTACACATTCTTCCTTGTCCTTTTAACTTTAATTAACACGTTGTTCACTTTTGCCGAATTGGCTGACACGAAGGAGGAAAACATGTCATTGTTGTTAACTCTTAAGATTAAATTTTCGTCATTTATGTGTCCATTTTTCTGAAGATGAAATAATTCTGTTATTTTTTTTATCCCCCCTAAGCTTTCCACGGCTGATAATCCTCTGCTTCCTTTTTTGATCCTCCCTGGGATTTCCACGCAGATATATTCGCTCTTCCTCACCTTATCAAAGTAGACGCTTTCGTTTCGTTCTTTTTTTTTCTTCCTCTTCGTGTAGACGTCCTCGCTGGGCGGATCGCCTTCCTCCCCGGGGATCGCTGCGGTGAGGGGGTTTAGCAGAGCGGTTAGTAGAATTGACATCGGCACGGTTTGAGGCACAGTTAAGCGCTCATCTCGGTGTGCACACAGCTACACATGCAAAGTGCACATCGGGACCATGGCAATCCCTTCTGCCTATTCTGCACTTACCTTCCTCATCGATGGCCATTTTGCACTTTAGCGGCTGACAATACTTCCTCAGGGGGGAGAGTCAACACGTAGGCCTCCCCCTTCTCTGCAGCGCCCTCTATGTGGTGTACCCTTTTGGGCACTTTTCCCCCTTTGCAAATTTCACCGCGGGTACCGTTAGTGAGATTGCCCCATTCCCCCAATTTGTGTGCAGACGAGGGGAGCAAGCGGCATCCCCAAAGGGGAGAACAACACGAATGCTGCGTCAGAAGGTTCACACGGATGGGAAAAATTAATAAACGAGGAGAAAAAAAAAATTATGAACACTTCAAGTGGAAAGTAGTAAAAGTGGCATAAATGACAAACTTGGCGGAGATGCGTTTACCCCCCCCTCTTCTACGTCACAAAAAGGAAACCAAATTTTGTGCTGCAGAATGTGCTGAATAGGAGGGCTTGCACAAAATTGTGTTTCGTTCGGGACGGAGCAAGCCGCTTCGAAGAAAGGCACCCATATTGCCTACGCGTAATTGCGAGACGTACGTTGAAAATACGTTTATGTAGGAAACGCTACACCCAAGTGTGATTTTCACAAGGAGAGCATAAATCAGTGGAGACGAGAACAAAGGAACCATGGAACGTGGGGAGGGGAGGAAAAAATTGCCGAACGGGGGTTATCGTATTAGCAGAAAATTGGAAAGTGCGGCGTAAATTGTTGCTTGGCGTGTAGGAAGGGGGAAGGAACAAATAGGGTAAGAATAACCGCAGCTTTGCTCGGCTTGCCACCCCAAGTGCTGCACACAAATGTACAATGCTGACGCTGCACAGAATAAAAAGAATAAGCAACGCCCACCGCCTACTGCTGAACGAAGAGAGAAACAAGATTCACGTGGTCATAAATGATCATGAAGACTTCCTACGAAATAATAACAGCAAAGCGTGCAGGAACAAGTATAAAAATGTAGGCAACCTTCACAGAATCATCCATACCGGGGTGTTAAAAGGGCACAAAAATGTGTACTTCTACAAAGGTTTATTGCGCGTCGCGGAGAAGAGAAAAAATGACCTAAGTTTACACCAAATAAATATAATTCTAAAGGCACTCCTACGGGGGAAGATTTATAGATATGTCTCATTTCACTCGTTTGAGATGCCCATTTTGAATCACCTAAATTGGCTGAGCGGATTGATTAACCATGTGGAGGAAGCAGACAAGTATAAAAAAATCCATCTGAAGGAGGGAGAACACATGTTAGGGAAACACCAACCCAGTGGGGGAGACCCTTCCAAAGTGAGGGAAATAATTTCAGACCAATTCGACATCTTAGTTGATATATTCAAAAGCTACCTAAAAATTCGGAATTTTCATTTTCCCTTTTTAAGCCAAACGATTTTCTTCTTTATAGTTAAAAATTGCCAGTACCTACCAGATGGGCAAAATTTATTGTCCATTTGGGGCATGTACGTGAAGCGAGTTCTGTCCAACCACCGTGTGGTGAATCCAACGGAGGGGTGTCCACCCCAAATTGGCAGAAATCAACAAGCAGGCGTATATTCCAATGCGTATCTTTTTATCCCCCCGGTTTGTGCACCCCAAGGGGAAGAATCACCAACGGTTAAACTGTACAGATATAAGTACATGCATAACATTCACGCAAAAACGGTAAGAAATTATACCATTGTATTAAAAAATGAGAAGACGTATAAAAGGGGAGGGGAAAAAAATCATCCCTGTAAACCCATATTTTGTAAGAATGGAAATCTCACTCTTTGCAAATATATGGTTATGCTCATTTTGAAGCAAGACAAATTAGCTACCTACTACAAGCTGCTCAAACAGAAAAGGACACCTTACAAAAATGGATACCTTTCAAATGGCTACTTGTACAAAATGAAGAACACAAATATGGTGTTGGATTTCCAGTCGAAGAAGTATCTAATCAAAGTAGGGTTCGTGCACAATCGGGCGTTCCTCCGAGGGGAAGGGTTTAACAAGGATATGGTGACGAATGGACATTTCCTGCGAAGCGTTTCCAACTGGATGTCAAAGCTTAAAATGAGGTGTCGCCTCCTTAGCGGGGGCATAAACCCGGATTGATGGCAACTTCAGTGGTACTGTCCGATCACGCAAGTGTTACACTGACAACACGAACTAGGCGAGCCAGTCTTCCCCGCCCATATCAGCAACAGTCGGTGCTCACGTATCCATCGGTGTGCATTTCTGCCTTTAATTTAATGCGCAAAGGAAAGGCTATTTTAAAATGAAGTTGACGTTATTCACAATTTATGTGGACATAAACAAGGGGGATAAAGGGATGGACATGCTGTTAAAAAAGGGGACAGTGTTACAGCAATTAAAATGAAAAGATGCGAAAAATATAAGTAAAATCGAATGCAACGAATACGGCTAAATAAAAAAACGAATAGGCGAAAACAAATGCGCGGAACGAATAAAACGCACCGTTGCGTTACAGCAAACGAAGGTATGCGAATGGAGACCTTCTAATTAGAGTCAAATCATTTGCCAACCGGATGAGCAAAGTGGTGTCTGCCCATCGGTATGGCTCTCTAGCTGTTTTTTTTTTTTTTTTTTTTTTTTTTTTTTTTAACTTATTCGTAAATTCACAAATTAGTTAGTAAAACCGCTATCCCACTAAAGGATAACCGGATAAATACCAACGTGGCTTGCTTTTTCCCTTCTGACAATTCCAGGGTGCACTACTTCTCACTCATCATCCTGCTGAGCCTGTCCTGCTCAATCAGCTCCAAGCACTTGGCGGCCGTTTTTCGGCGCGCCCGTTGATTGGACGGTTCTCTGTTTGGGCAATTCCCCTCGGCCTGGATTTGCACATTCTCATTGTTGGCTACCGTAACGGTGCTTCCTTCCTTTTCGTTACCAATAACGCCCGTCTCTGTTGACAAAGGGTTGCCAATTCTATTGTTGGTGCCACTCTCCTGGAGGTTATTTGTGGGCATATCCTGGGGAATCCCCGTGGAATAATCATTCACAAAAGGAGTGCTATTCTTTATGGGCATGTCAGACGGTTGATTCATTTCACTGTACGGATGGACTTCTCCGTTGGAGTAACCACTTGTATGTCCGTTCCAGGGGAGTTGTCCTCCATTTGGGGCACACATCTCTGACATGCCACTAAACGTTTGGTAGGGCACATTCCCGGGGTTAGTTGTGACCTGTTCGCAAGGGGGGGTGTATCCCTCGCCGGGCTGATACTCTCCACCACATGGGGGGTTTTCACCCGCTGGGCTCACTTGGTTGATCGGTACATCAGCATGATGCGACGTTCCCCCGAACGGTAACTGCTCCTCCACATTCTTGTTACCCTTCTCATTTGGCAGCATATTATCATACGCGTCGCCAACGGGTAGGTCATTCACTGCTTGCTTCGCTTCCACGTTGTGCCCAACTACACTGCACTGGTATTCGCTGTGCAACCCACTAGCATGAATGTTCATTTTGTTGGTAGCCATCGAATGGGCGAAGTTGTCCTGTTCGCTTATCGACATTTGGAGGAGGTCCTCATTGTTATAGTGCCCGTAGCTGTTGCAAATGTTCACATTCATGCTGTTCATGTTCATGCTGGGGTTGTCCTCATAGAGAGGCATATCATGTAACCCGTGGTATGAGCCCTGCGATGCGATGTGGTGTATGCTAGAAGGTACATCGTATGGAATGCCACTCGGTAGGATGTGCGATGGGGCGTGGCACGCAGCGATGTTAACACCATCCAGGGGAAGGTTCTGCTGGGCTAATGCGTTCATCAGATGATCGTTCTGAGTCTGCTTCTCATTTAGCAACTGCAGGACCCTCTGATACTGCACCATCTGAGATTTTATGCGAAAATTCAAATTCTCATTTAGCTTCACCTGGTAGAGTAGATCCTTTTCCAGCTCCATTTTCCTATTCTGCACTTTCAATATTCTTTTATTCATCCGATTGTAAATGTCGTCGTCTGAATCTGGTTCTTCTTTCAAAACGAGGTTGTTGTTTTCATCACACTCATCCGCGAGGTCTTCCTTCATTTGTATGAACATCACATGGGGGTATACATCAATGGTAACAAAGTTGTTTGGTAAAAAAATCTGATTGCATGATGCGTCTGTAAATCCTCCCCAGGAATATATTGTCTCATTTTTTGCAAAACATTTTAAACACGCCTTCGCACTGAAGTCGTTAATATATTGGAACCTTTTTGACTCAAAGGAATACAAGGCGGACGGCATTTTCTCGATATACCTACACGTGTATTCTTCTCCCCCGAGGATAAATATATGATTGTGGACGGAGATTAAGGCGTGACATGCTCTGTTCTCATTCAGGGGGTTCACATAAACTGGCAAAATGGACCACCTCCATTTATTCCCACAATTTTGCAAAACCAACAATCTGCTACTTACACTTGTCTTCTTTCTCATTTTTCCTCCGTACAAAATCAGGTTGTTCGTTTTATTTTCCACGTCATACCATACGGCCGTGGCGTGAAAGTACCTCCCCAAGGGATCCACAAATTGGTACGCTACTTCTTCCCACTGGAAGTAAAGAACTTTTTTCCTCTCACATTTTCTACTTTTTGTATATTTTTTTTTTCCCTTTTTTATGTTCAACACCCAGAGGTCATTTTTATAAGAAGAAGTTTCCTCATCATCGCATACATTTTCGTTTCCCCCGAATAGGACTAAATGGGGATATAAAAAATCCAGGGTATGTCCAAACCTACTGCTTGGCTTCCTTCCCACAGTTTGGATGTGGACCCATGTCCTCTTAACCCTTCTGAGGGAATAATCCCCATTTTTCTCTGCGTCCATATCTGAATCTTCATCGGAGGGGGAGGAAGCACTACCACACGAGGAGTTGCTTCCCCTGAGCAGCAAACTTTTAACTGGAACGCGCGAATTCACAAGCACGTTTTCATCCTCCTCATCAAATTGGTTATCCCTTTTGCGGTAATAGCTGGACCGAAAGAAGGTTGAGTCGCATGCAGGCAACGAGTTGGAAGAAGAGGACGATGAGGAGGAGACGAACCCACCCGAGGCAGACTCGCCAGATGCAGACCCGCTCGATGCAGAGCACAAGTGGGACGATGCGCAAGACCACTTCCTCTTCTTCTGATTGGTTAACACGTTACTTTCTTGGGGGGGAGCCCCTTCCATTGTCGCATCAGGTTTTGCATCACTACAAGATTCTTCCTTCAGGGAAGCTGAGCCAATATCCACGTCAAGGTTGTCCTCCCCCCCGGGGGCATCACAATTTTTGCCTCTCCCCGTTAAGTTTTCGCCAAGCGTTTCTTCTTCTTTAACTACATCCTCTTCTGCTTCTTTTTTTACTACACCATTTTGAGGGCCCTCATTTGGGGGGTCACCCTGCTTGTCCTCTTCATTAGGATCCTCTTTCATAACCGCATTGTTAGCGAAGCCATGTTGGTTCTCATTCATAGGGTTTCCGTCGGGAAGTTGTTCTCCCTCAGATTTATCCGAATGATCATTACACTCCGTCCGATTATGCTCGTTGTTTTCTTCTACCGTGGGGCTGTCGCTGGTGTCACTTTCGTCCTCCCCTTCCCGTTCCCCACTACATCTGCTGCCGCTCCGGCTTCGCCCAGCACGATATGAAATTCTGCTCAAGTTCAAGGCACACAGTCGGTCATCCGCTAACATATCATTCTTCACCTTCCCCCCGTGAATAAACAAAAAAACACCGTTTATCCCCAGATTTACGACACAAGACGAGTGGAATGCCCTTCCTTCAGGCACATTATGCGTCTTCACTTTCACCCAGTTTTCGAAATCGTCATTTTCCTCTTCACAAATGTATAAATCGTTAAACGTTTTTTGTAGAGAATTCTCTACAGACATCCTACTGTATTTACTGTAGGGGACATCTTCTTCGTCACCCTTGGCTTGTGCACATCCGTTTGCGTAATTTTTTAGAAACTCCTCTTCTGGTAGCCCTCCCCCGAAGAGTACAACTTTATACCTTCCATGGATGAACCTGTTATGGTAACGAGACTTGTCCTCATTACTTATGTAATGCTTTCCACTGTTAGTGCATTGGGTGAATAATTTCTCTTCCTTGTATGCCTCCTCCGGGTTACTCTCCCCTATTTCGCTATCCACATCATAGCCACAGTTTTTAGCGCTTATTTCAGCCCGTCCATATTTACATTCCTCCTGACTTGAAATAAACCCAGACTTTATCGCGTATGAGTACGCATCGTCCATCCGGTGTGCTGAGCGCGTCTGGTCCGTCTCTTCATCATCGTCTCTTCCCGACGAACCAGTCACATCCTCCGTTGCGCTTAACTCATAGTAATGATGTAGGGAATGTCCTACCCGACCTTCTGGTCTGTTCCTGCCTAAATATTCTCTCCTCTTGTCATTAGTAAAAAGTGTTAGTGACATTCTTAAAGACCGGGGATTAACAAAAAGAGAATAGGTGGCACGCGTGGTGATGGTCTTACACTCGTTTAAAAACGATATGCCTTTTTTCTTTTCTCGTGGGGCTGTAAAATATACACGTTCGTGTATTCACTGTTGTGCCACCGTATGTATAAGTGAACCTAGCGCGTTGTCAACGCACACAACGGTCAGATAAGTGCGTCTGAGCATAGCACTTGGCTTATATATCCATCAAGCTTTCTTTCCCCCATTTCGGGTCTCATTTTTTTGACAAAAATTAAAAAAATGGACGCTTTGAATCGGAAAAATCAAAGGAGAAAAACTGGGGGAAGGAAGTCAACCCATGGTTATAGGCACATGGGGCTCTTCATTTAATTAAAACGCTGAAACAAACGCAAGTTAATAATCCTTCTTTGTAGAAGTAGCCATGCTTATACAATTATACTTATAGTTACCTACCTATATGCATAAATTTATGTAACCTACCACCTATTGGCACTTACAGAAAGAAGGTACAGTTCGAACAAAAAAAAATGTTGTACATTATTGTATAGAACTGCTTCGTCCTGTGGCAGTAAAAAAAAAAAAAACAATAAAATAATAGAATGAAAAGTTCATTCCAACAATTTTGACATACTCAAAGTAGAGAAAAAAAAAGCAGTGTTGCGTTCTGATGGTTCTCACTTTTTCTGCATTTTTTGCGTATGTTAAAATGGCGCAGAATTCAATAGCAGTTTCGCGCCAGAAAAAAAAGGGCAATTTATAGGGGCAAAAAAGAGAAAAAAAAAAATATATACATACATGCTTGATTACGCCGTATAGCGCGCATGCCTGCATAAACCCCATGTACGTTGGAAAAAAAAAAAAGAATAATATATTTTTTTAAAAAATAGCCTTTTAAGAAGCAAAAAAGCATTTTTATTTCCCGAGTTTCATGACCCTTTAGTTAGCATCGGATAAACCAGCGCATGAACATACAGATTAGTATACATATGCTTCGCGTGTATAGGATGCCCAGAATTGTCATGCAACCACTCCGGCGTCCATGAATGTCGAGTTTAACACACTATGTTACCCACATGCAAACATAAGGTAAAACTTTTCAAAGCACATACTTGTGAAGCTTTGGATATATGACATGTTAAAGCTTACCTATATATGAGGATATGCTAATGAGAACCTGCATGTGACGAGGACTTCTTTTCTTGTGCAGAACAGTTTCTACCAGTTTGGTAATTCCCCATGGCTCCAGCGTTACCCGTCGTAACATTGTACCATGCGGATGTCCACAGGGGGGCAACTCCATTTTGATACCCCTCTTTCTTATATGGAAAATCTCCTAAAAAGGGACGCCTCCCATTTTGCACGGAAATCATAGCGTTAAAAAGCATAAGCGGCAATGCAGCTTTTACCAACGAATGGCACCACTACGATTTAGCGTTTACAATTTTCAATCCCAAACAGGTGCATGCATTTTTCTTAAAACGCTCGCCATATTCTGCATTTGGGCAAAGTGGCCGCGCACGAAAGTTGTAAAATTTGTGAACCGAAAGACCGTAAGATATTTGGATGGGACAATCGGGAATGGACTCATTCAACCATTTTGTTAATTTAAAAAAAAGAAAAAAAAAAAAAAAAAATTAATTATACAATGTATAACATTGCCAACGTCTTGCTCGACAGAAGTGGCACATATTGAAGTTCAAATGTTACGCTACTGCGTGTGAGTTTGAAAACCCGCAATTGCGTCATTTCATAGTTCCCCCACTTCATCACACATCACTGAACAAAACAACGCGTATGGAAACGCAGAAAAGGAGGACATGCATTATGGGTACCAAATTAGGCACGCCCATATCAACTGCATACGTGTGGTCAAAAAATGGGACTTATTCGAAAAAAAGAAAACAAACAAACAAATGAACAAACAAGCAGAGTTAGCAGCGCGGATATGGCCTGAATAAAAAACCAAATCGCACAAAAGGCATCCAGGCCAAAACGAAAAAAAATTCAATTCAGTAGGTCTTAATAATGTTAACTAGGTATTTCCTGTGCTGTAAATTTCGAATGTCCCAAACGTGAAGCTCATCTTCGTATGGTGGGTATTCCCCTAAAGGAAAAAAAAAGAAAAGGTGTGCACATGGGGGGTGAAATAATCTAACACAGCAAAACGAAAATGTGAAAATGGGAAAATGCGAAAATATGCTATGATGTATTAACAAAAAAAAAAAAAAAAAAAAAAAAAAGCTAGCTGGCTAGCTCGTTGGTTAGTCAACACACAAATGGAAAAAAAAAAAAAAAAGGCACACACAGTAGCGCGACGCCGCAAAGGAATGAACAACCCTTGTGTGGACTTACCAAAAAGAATTAACCCCTTGCTGTCGTAATCTCGGCTCGAGTTCAGCAACCATCCTGCAGGGGAAGAAGCAAAAAGGAGATATTGCGTTGGTACAGAATGGGCCGTCTTGGCATGTACACATATGCATTCATCCATATCTGCATGTGCATACGCACATATGCGCAGCACTCACCGGAGTAGAACTCCCTTATTTTCAAGGTGTAGTAAACCACCAGCGTGGACGGCGAAATGAAAATAAAATTTAAAAACCCGTTGTTTTCGTGCTGCACGATGTAGTAAAAGTTGGACTGTTCGTCGAAGGCTATGTGTATGGGGGGGAAGAGACAAAACTCAGGTTTGTCTTTTGCATATTCTACATATTCGATTATGTCCCTGTTTTCTGAAGCTAAACTGATTACGGTCAAATGGTAGCTGATTCGGAGCTTCAAGGCGTTCATGTTATTTTCATTTTTAAAATTGTCATTGTACAGGTATGATTTTGTATACCTCTGATCCTCCTCCTTCTGGTTTTCCTCGGTATTAAAATTTACAGGGATATTTGTCTGATCATCTGCATTGGGGCTATCCCCGTTACTCGTGGAGGGGCTATTCTTGTCGCTTCGTTCATTTGACTGGTCCTGCTCTACCTTGTCAATCTTGCGTATGTACCGCTGCACAAAGAGCAGCCTCGCATTAACCGCGTCTATGGTGGCGATTTGGTTAAGTAAATTTCCGCAAAAATGGGTAACTATTTCGACGTCCTTCGTGGAGGTCTTTTCGTTAAATGGGTCCTTTCCCATCAATTTCTCTTTAATAAATTCGTATATACGTTCCACCTTGGAGCTAGCCAAGACGACATAGCAATAACTGTTCGCAAGAAACACATTGGGGTTTTTAACCGTGTTGTTCGCATGGCAGGAGTAGGATAAATTATTAAAATTGTAGCATTTACTTTTGCTTAACTGTACGAATACGAAAAAGCACATAGAGGTGTCCTTTTCTTGGCAGCTCCCGATCTGCATATTCCGAAACAGAGTCGTGTCAACTAGTACAGTGTTGATAATTCCAGAGTCAGCATCCCCACACGCATTATCTGCACAGGTTCCATTTTCCTGTCTATTATTTGCTTCCGCGTAAATGTAGAAGTTATTTTTCTCTTCATTGATTCCCACTGAGACGTTTTCAAAGTTGTGTAAAATGTTGTCGTACCCCTGGACATACACTGTAGAGCTATTAATGTACCTTATGCTGGGGATAATTTTTCTGTTTGGCGATATGTACACAGCGGAGTCGTACTTCAAGAAGCTAATTTCTCTTAAGTAGCTAAATGCAAAGTTTCGGTAGTTTTCACTTTGCCTTAGGTTCATTTTAGCTCTGTTGCTCATCTCCTCTTCCTCTTCCTTTTGCTTCCTCAGAATTAGCATGAGCATAAGTAAGAACATGAGCGTTACGAAATACTTGAAGCAGGACCTTCTCTCATCGTCGAATCGCTCTCCGCTCGGATTTATCATAATAGAGATCTCCTCAGGTGTGCAAATAGGGGTTTCCTTTTATCCCCGAAACAGGGTAACGCGAAATGTGCCTAAATGTGACACCTGCACAGTGTGCTAAAGTCACGCAGAAACCAGGTTAAACGGGATGCACCGCACAGGGATCAACAGAAATGACGCAGGGAAATGCACATGCTTCCGGTAAATGTCGACTGATGTGCGTAGACTACCACACTGATCGTAGTACGAGACATGGATACCTCGCACAGATGAGCGTTCGTATAACGGGTGTATACGACACATAGGCAGTTACATTTTTTGTTCTCTTATCATAAGGCAATTCTATTCAAATGGGGATGGTGGGCGTAATTCCATAAGTTGGGGTTTCCTTGTGTTGCTTAACCGGGGAAGCCCTTTTGCCTAGCACTGCAACGAAATATTCAGCGAAACGGCTTCCTATTTCTACTGCCAACATTGCGGCTGAGTGACCTTTTCTCTTTTCCACTTGAAAAAAAAGAGGCCCTTAAAATGTGCTCCATTGAGGGGATAACACTCGATTGCAAATTTGCCCAACTCGACAAACGAAGGATAGGTTTATGAAAAAAAAAAAAAAAAAAAAAAAAACAGGGGGGACAATTTTACCTTACATTTAGAGCACTTGCGAGGGGCCCTTTTGCCAAGTGTTCCAGTGACTACGTTTCGAAAGCACAGAGCGTGGTATGCTGCTTATCCAGGGGAGTTGTTTATATACACCACGCCTTTTACGTTTTTTTTTTTTTTTTATATTTCACTAATGTTGGAACAACGCCGAAATTGTCTTTACTCCTGTTCCGTTTTTCGCTAGGTCGATTTTGGAAAGAGCAAACGCATCCATGCAGGTATGCTTACATGCATGTGCCTATTATGCGACCCCAACATGTACATTACGCAGTGTCACTGAACAGTGTATATTTTTATGCGCATGTTCGTTTAAGTTTTTACAAAATGTAATGGGTAAAATATTCAGGCGCAGAGAACATCAATCGAATTCGTGCAAATGAAGTTTGGACGCCTTCCATGAAGGAACATTCATTCATGGCAGTACCGTCGAACGGTGATTGTACCTTTTTCACGTGACCCCATTTTGACCTTACCCCCGCTGCACAGGCAGCACCTCCAACGGGGAAGACTTCAGCGCAAAATGAACAAAAAAACACACCCTAAAAAATGGTACCTATTCAGATATGCATGAGCAATTTTGAGATAACTCCAGAAAAAGTGTACCCATTGGGAATACTACTGATGTGTCCCAAATGTTTCCCAACAGGAGTAAAAAAATTCGAGAAAATAAATGCTCACATGTTGTGTGTGTAGACCAACTTTGGACATGCGCAGAATGCTGTGAAATACGCAACTGTTCTTTCTTTCCCCCCGAGCAAAAAATGCATACATATTTTTTAAACTTTGTCAGTGAGAAGATTAAGCCATCATCTTGCGCTTTCTTACATCAGCACGTGCGCATATACATGCACACGTAACTGTGTAGAAAGGCATTACACGTGTGTGATGTTTTTTTTTCTTTTTTCCAGGAAGGAAAAAAAATAAAACAAAACAAAACACGTGGCCCAAATTATCAGTAACAAGTTGTCATCATTCAAAATTTAAAAAATATTTAAACGGGGAAAATTTCCCAAGGGGTGTTCGTTTTGCTAAAGTTGTATGTGGGTTATTTCCCTTTCGTGGGGGGGTAGTAAGGTAACCAGTAATGGTAACCCTTCCGTTTGGTTGTTCTTCCCCCTCCTGGACGTGGCACCTTCCACTTTTTTCACTTTAGTGTAGCCATCTTTGTCACTGCGGGTTAGGTCCTCGTGTCAAGAAAGGACCATAGTGATAACCCCGCTTTATATGCCAGCGCGAGGGGGAAACATACAAAGGTAGGAAATTTCCAAGGGGAATGCAGGATAGGCTGCTTGCCCTACTGTAAACGCTCATCTCGCTGAGCTGCAAATAAATGGGGAAAACAAAATCGTACGTCGCTCGTTCGAAATAGGTAAGGAAAAAAATATATATATTTAACTATATTGACATGCGCGAAAACGGAAAGAATGCTTTCTTTGAATCAGCAAATGCTCTTTAAAAAAAGCAACACGGATATGAATGAGTAAAGGGAAGGAAATTAACCCTAATAGGATGAAGCCCCATCCGTACCGTTGCCTCTTTTAAAGCAAAAATACTCGCCACAATCATTACTGGGCAGTCAGCAAAAGGAGGCAAAAAAAAAAAATAAAATTTTCCAACCATGGTAGAAGGAAATTCCTCCGCGTAATTTTATTAGCTATTTTTATTTTATGGGAGGGAAAAACGATACGGGTATTTTTTCCACCCCCAATCCTCGTAATCCTGTGCATGCATTCCTCACGTCACTTCTTGCGAAAATGTAACCATGTGCCGATAACACAATCGTGACCATCGAAAATGTGCCCGTTAAAATCGACTCCCAAAAGGGCATACACAGAATCCTAACGGGAAAATACGAACAAAGCGAAAAAAGTCGCGAGGGTGCAGAAAAAAAAAAAAAATTCCACTACATGTCAATGCGCAAAATTTTTGTGAATCGAGGGAAAAGTCGCACAACGGAGTTTTCTTTTTCACGCACAATAGTTAATCCTCCACACTTGGTGGACGTTTCCCATTCGACTGAACAACCGCAATGGTTGTGCTCTTTCTGACAAATTCACTCCCGCTTCTTAACCCCGCGTAGGAGTCCATCTTCCATGCACGAATCGGGGAAGTGCGCCAATGAGAAGAAATGGGAAAGTTGCCCCGGAAATTATTTACAATTAATTATTCCCCCCCACTAGGAAGCACCCATGAGGGTGTATGCGCCCTCAGTGTAGCGGTGGTGCCACAATCAATATCACCTATGTCCCGTCGGTGACCCCCCAAACGGCATGGACCGCGGGGTAGACACAACGTGGCCCCCAAAATGGCAGCCACTATAATATCAGGAAAAGAGTCTCAAACGGAACATAGGAACAGAAGTGCCAACATGGATCCTACCCATGTCAAAAGTTTGACAAAATTACTTCTCCTCCTAGGGATCATAGTTCGTGTAATTATTTACTACTACAGCCTGTGGCATGACAACCATTTCGATGTAAAGTTTACAGACGTCGATTACTATGTCTACTCAGATGCTGCCAAATATGTCCTCCGGAATGAATCTCCTTATAAACGATACACCTATAGATATACACCCCTTTTGGCTTACTTGATGGTGCCCAATTTTCTTTTTCATTTTTCCTTCGGCAAAATCCTATTCTCATCATTCGATTTTCTCATCGCCATTGTCTTGATTAGAATTTTAAGAATTAAATACCCCGCATGCAAGAATTACATTTTTTATGTTTCCTTGTGGATCCTAAATCCCATGGTGATCATCATATCCATTAGGGGCAATGCCGACTGCATCCCCTGCTTGTTCGTTTTGTTAACTCTCCTTTGCATTTATCAAAAGAAAATTTACCTCGCTGCTATTTTTTATGGGCTAGCTGTTAATTTTAAAATATACCCAATTATCTATGCCCTCCCTCTGATGCTTTATCTGAACAAAAACTATTTGGCCAAGGAGAATTTTTTCCAAGGGGATAAAAAACAGAACCTTTCTGTGAATCCGATTAGCCGCACTTTACGCTCAATCGGCCGACTTTTTTCTGGACTGCTTAAGCTAAATCGGGACCAGCTCGTGTTTTCCCTGTGCAGTTTTGGCACCTTTATGCTGCTAAATGGGGTCTTCTATCGAATGTGAGAAATTACCCCCCGTGAAGATTAATGCACGAATGTTCGCACGGGTAGACCCACTTACAGATAACCTGCTCGCATATGGGTATATTCTTTTTTTCCCCCATGGCAGGTACGGATACGCGTTTCTGCACGAGTCCTTCATATACCACCTCGTGCGTCGGGACCACAGACACAACTTTTCCCTCTTCTTTTATCTTATGTACCTGAGCATTGAGGGGAACTCCAAGGTAACGCAGTGTCAAGGGGCTCTCCCGCTTTTGCCTTGCCCTGCCAGCCTTAACAAATGGAGGGTGGCAACCAGACAGCACAGCTACAGTTACGATGAGAGAAAACGGCCTTGTTTTGCTAATTGTGGCTGCTTCTTAAGAGGCTACCTTCCCTCCGGCGACCGTGAAAATGCACACTCACACATGCGCAGGAAGGAAACTGCTTTTCCTTACACCCACATGCCGCAACGTGCCCCAATTCGCCCCCCGTGCAGATCATCCCTCTGATAACATTTGTTCCCCAAGCCGTCTTAGTGGCTTTGTTCGGCTTTAAGTACGCGCGGGCCAATTTGGAATTATCCATGTTCCTGCAGGTAAATATATTACCATAGGGGGAGGCGCCTTCATATGGCGCGTATGTAGATGCACGAAAGGGCATTTGTTTATCCTGTTATGCCCTGCTTTGTTCTGTTATTTATATTTTTTTTCTTTCCTTCCGTCATAGACCCTCGCCTTCATTGCCATGAACAAAGTGTGCACCTCGCAGGTAAGAACAGAGGGGAATATGGCCATGAGTCGTGTTGGCAAATGCGCTTAGCTGTGAAAGCAACGCTCAGTCGTATCGCAGTCCCATACATAAGGAGAGACGCACCGCACCAACGTAGATTGTTTCGTACAGATGCTACTTTTGCATGTATTAACCTCTTTCAATAGGTGCACCTTTCGATAATACATTTTTCTCCCGCCACCCCCGTTTTCTTTTCAGTACTTCATTTGGTGCCTCCCCTTCATTCCTGTTGTCCTGCACTCCATAACGTTAAACAGGGTAAAAACAGCAGAGATTATCGATATGTGCATCTACGTGTGGCAACTCGCAAATGTCTGCATGTGAGTCCTCCTCATCTCCCTCATCCTCAAACGCTTGTACATATATCCCTTTGCAACGTTTAACAGAAAAACTTGGCCCTTATTGCGGGAGCAGTGCTCTTATTCATTTTAGCCAAGGTTTGCAAAAGCGAAAAATGGGTTGAGATATTCTTGGGGCGTGCGATCTCGTGTCACCAATTCTCACGCCAACATGACCAAGCGCTCTTTTAATTTTCCTCTTCCTCAAGAAGACAAATAAACAACTAATCGAACAAACATGTTCGTGCGTGCTCATGTTTCCACTGCACACAGGTCACCAACACAAACTACTCCCTTTTTTTATCGACGCGCAGGCAAACTGGCTCTTGTGGGCGTATTACCTTGAATTTAAAGGATATAACACCTTTTTGCAGGTACAATATGAAGTCCCTCACATAGTTGGGAGCTACACAAATGTTAGCAACGGAGGAACGAGTGCTAAATGCGTTTCTAGGATAGGCTCCCCACCAATCCATACATCCATTTTGATACCTCCTCTCCCTCTTTCCAACACTCGCAGTTGTTCTACTCCTCTATTTTGTTCCTTATTTCTGAGATGATCATCTGTTGGGTTTTTATGTACCTTCATTTTACGGAACAGAAGAAGGACGTATGATAAACAGACTGATGCAATTCTTACATAACCGTTGGACAATTTTTTTTTTTTTGTTTCTACTTTTTATCGTTTGAGCAGTTACGTGTAATGTGTAGTCTTTCGTTGCAATTAACTTTTTAAGTGTTGGGCTTTAATTTTTGTGCGCTGCGCTGTCCTTTTTTTTTTTTTTTTTTTTTTGCTTAATTTGGAACATATTTTCCACCCTGTGATAGATAGGTGAAGGTGCAAAAATGCGCATTGCTTGGCATGCTTTGCTAGACATTTTTTGCTAACCTTTTTTCGCTTGACATATTTGGCTTGTCATATTTTACCTGACTGTTCAGGCAAAATGCAACATTTTTTTTTTTTTTCTATCCAAAATATTAAAAAAAAAAAAAAAAAAAAAAATTCCACGCTCAGGAAATTACTGCCAAACAGTAGCAAACATTCTGATGTTGTTACGAAGGGGAAGAATTTACGTGAATATCATGCACGTGGGAACGACGCAAGGTTGTCTATTTTTCTTTTTTTCCTTTAAAATGGTTTAATTGGATATGTAATTTCGCATTATTCTTCTAAGCAGATTGTGAAACATCGCAACAGAATTGTTCTTTTCATGCAGCGCTATCCGCGCGATGTGTATTTTTGACAGTTTAAGGAAAAGTCCCACAGCATTTTTTGGCTTTGCCTCCGTCCCTGCTTCGGCTTTTGCATACCCGTTTTTTTTTTTTAAGTGTTATTTTTAATTGTTTCTTTTAACTATTCCTTTTAATTATTCTTTTTTTTTTTTTTTTTTTTCTCACGTGACTGTTCGTGTAAAAATATTTCCCACGAAAAGACGTTTCCGCAAGTTTCCCCTTTTTACACTTTTCAGGAAGCCCCCCAAGTGTACACATACACACATGTACATTATGCCTATACGCACGTATGTGAATGTGCCCTTTTTATATGCACCAGTATAGACGCATCTTCACGTGGTCTTTGTAACAGGTTTGAACGCTACGCCCTCGCGCACGTAGTCCACTTTTCCTTTTTTTTTTTTTCACCAAATAAGCATAAAAAAAGAACAAAAAGAGCAAACATAATGACGGTACATGAACTGCAAAGTTGTTACATGTCCGAAGCTTGTCCCTTCGCTATCATGTAAAATTGTTGTAAAGTCTATTTCGCGAGAAAGAAGTTTTTTTTTGTTTACATTCGCGTGACGTAAAATTTTAACGTCCTTGCTTTGACAAAATTAAGAAGAAACACTTTTGTGGCGTTAAACACATTTTGTGCATTTCCCCTATTTGTAAACTTTCATATGCAACATACGACTAAGGGAAGACAGCTGATTCATTTGTTCAAAATACGCTTGTAGCGCTTGTAGGCTTTTCCCCGAAGGCCTCAGTTCAGCACATTTTCCTCCAAGATTACACACGGGAAAAAATGCCAAGGGGTCACAGCACCAAATATTATGGATTTTTTTTTTTTTTTTTTCCATATTGAGTGAAAATATAAACAACTGATTGGGAATCATGCACCTAGGGGGGGTCCTGAATTGCACCAACTAAAGACAACTTGTCCCCTCCATTTGAAGCACCCCGTTGTTCCGCTTTTTTATTTTTTCAGTCTTTCTTTCTCTTTTACCACAAAATGGACGTGAATAAAAATGAAGAAAAAAACATGAACTTGGACGAGCTGCAGGTGGAGGCTTCCTCCAAGGAGGAGGCGATTCGGGTGTGCACCCGTATAAGGCCCCTATTCGAGAAGGAAGTAAGTGCTCTCGTCGTTGCGTGCTGAGTGGCGGTATGGTTGCATAGGGATATAGATATGTAATAACATGTCTTCTTAGTGACATAGCTCCGTATTGACGTGGCTGTATTTTTGTCTCGCCCCCCCTTTCAGATCAACAGCGGCCACCTAAAAGCGTGGAAAATGAACGAAACAGACATGCAGCTAGTAGTCGAGCCGCTCTCCCTAACCGAGATGCTCAACGCGAGGGTTCAGAAGAAGGGAAACAAAGTGGAATTCAAGAAAAATGTGGAAAAGTCGGAGGGGCAAAAGGCCGTCTTGCAGCGGTATTACGCGTTCGACCGGTGCTTCGACGAAAACGGTAATGAGCAAATACACATAGAATGTGTGCAACTAAACGTGTCTAATGGGCGAATTTGTGAGTGTCGCCCGTTTTGCCAATTACCCTACCCAACGCGTCAGTGACGTCACGTCTTTGCAGCGTTTCTGATTTGCGTGACACTTTAATTCATGATGAGGTTACTTTTCCATGCTTATCACATAACTGTTTGGTCTTTTCTTTTTCCCCCCCTAAGTTGGCAATGAGGAGGTGTACAAGCACCTAGCAAGAGACATAGTTCTGGACACATTTAAAGGAATAAACGGGTGTATCCTGGCTTACGGGCAGACGGGGTCAGGAAAGACACACAGTGTGATGGGGGTACCCACGGACCCAGGTATGCTGCCAAGATCGCTGGCGGAATTCTTCAACGGTATCGAAAACCCATCTTCCCTAAATGAAGATAATAGTGACAGTACCAATACGGATGAAGAATCCAATAACAACACGAAAGAATTTCTGATGAGCGTAACTTACCTGGAAGTGTACATGGAGAGGGTTAACGATTTGCTACAGGAAGGATACAGAGGTGGGGCAACTGAAAATCTGGATGTGAAGGAAGACCCCAAGAGGGGCTTCGTTGTGATAGGAGTGCAGGAAGAAACAGTAACATCTATAGATGAAGTAATGCTTCTAGTTGCGAAGGCTGAACAGAGAAGACACATTTCGCAGACCAATTTTAACGAAACGTCTTCCAGATCGCATACTATTTTTACGGTCATATTGGAGTCTAATCAGGTGCTAAGTGATGGCACATCCATTAACAAAAGGGGGGAACTGAAGATAGTAGATTTGGCTGGAAATGAAAGAGCAGGAAGAGCAGCCGAAGGGATAGAAAATGCGAAGACGCTGATAGAAGAGGGGAAGGCTATTAATAAAAGTTTGTTCGTTTTAAGTGAAGTCATTTCCAAGTTGTCTAAAAGAGCCCAAGCAATAGCAGCAGGAGATGAAAAAAAAATAAAAAAAATTCAAGAAGATTTAGTTTTCATACCATGGAGAGATTCCAAATTGACAAGAATTTTGAGTAAAAGTTTGGGGGGCAATTGTCGTGCTTCTGTAATTGTGGCTGTCCATCCGTCTCATTTTTATCTCGACACCTCCTTTTCTACCCTCCGTTTCGCATTAAAGTGTAAGACAATTAAGAAGAAGATCCAAGTGAATTACCTCTCAGCGGAGCAGTCAGTTATTATGCAGCAAAAGGAGTTGATAGCCAAGCTGCAGAATCAGCTGAAGAATCTGGCAACGACTAAAAATGTAGACAACCATCTCATAGGGGGGGAGAAAAACAATGTAAGTGCTAGAAATCCAGAAGATGATGAAAAAATATTAGCCCTAAAACATGAGCTGGAAGAAAAAGTGAAGAAGTTCCAAAATTTTATCCTAAAGTCTGAGTTCCATGTGCATCCAAGTAACTACAGAACGTTGAGATCTATGGATGGCAACACGGAAAAGTCGCTAAAACATTCTATGACCATAAATAACAACATAAAAAATGAATACACATGGCTGAGATCCTTTGATACGCATGAGTATGACTCCAAGTGGGAGGGGTTGGATAAGTATGAAGACCAGAACGATCAGGAAAACATTAACATCTCCAAAGCTATGGATTATTTGAAGAATAAACCTCCATATAAATTTAATTCTTCCGAAATGAGTGAAGACGCTATGTCTAATGAATCTCAGAAGGATGATCTGATTTCCCTCAATTATTATAACGAATTGGAAGAACTGGAACGCTTGGAGAAGAACGAGTTGAGTAGGAGGAAGAGGAGGGAGAAGGGGGATGTCGCCACGGGGAACACTTCCGCTAATAGGGTGTATGGTGAACTCAGCAAGTTAAGCACCCTGGAATACTCCAACCTGGTGGATGAAGAAGACAAGGGAGAAGCTGTGAAAGGGAAAAGGACCAAGAAGAAGAAGGGGAAAAAAGCCAACAATGCAGATGTTCTGAACAGGGATGTGACTGATTCATGTAAGGGGAAGGAGAAAGATAAGCCGAAGGGAAGGGGAAACAAAGTTGGGACACACCACCTGAGGAAGAAAAAAACGGTCAACGATGGGAAGTTCAAAAGAGGGTCCTTTGGTAAAGCGGCTGGCGTAAAAAGGGGGGGCAGCGAAGAAAATGGCAAGAGCGAGGGAAGTGAACTCTCTGAGGGGAGTGACCCTGATGACAGAAACGATTCAAATCAGCAGACCAACCTGGAGGGCAATGACGTGCTTGAAAGGGAGACCAAGTGGGAGGGCGGAGCCGACCTGGTGAGACGGACCTCCTCCGTGAGCTTCGCCCAACCGAGGGAGCAGGACGAAAACGAAAAAAGGACCTCCATCATTTCCAACCTGAAGGAAAAAATTGAAGAAGACCTGAAGAAGAAAAAAAAAATCATCAGCAGGAATGTCGAGCTGAACAAGCAAATCAAATTTATTATGAAGCTCATGCAGAAGGTCGGTCTGTCTACCATTCTAACAGGGACTGTACCACCAGGAAGGAACATAGAAAATGTGCTACAGCTGCAGGAGAATTTGAGAGAAAATCTGAAGTTATGCGACGGGAAGAAGTCGATGCAGTTGATCAGTGGAGACAAGGACGATTCGGCTGCAAGGCGTCATCATCTGAATGGCCACGCCGTAGAAATGGTGGAAGGGGAGGAAGATCTGCTAAATGGACCATTCGACGACAACGAACAGGAAGCAGAGTACAATGAGTCCATATCACACGTTTTCATAAACGAAATGTTTTTCTCCTTCGTTTTGAGAATTCAACAGAGGGATGACCCAAATGGGGAAGGGTTAAAAAACGTAGAAGAGGTACTGAAGGGTGAAGAAAAACCATATGATGTGTCGAAGAAGGCGCTGGAAGACATACTCGGAAGCACCATCGCAAGTAGGGTGGATGACCATGAGGAAGGGAACCAAACAAAGAATGTAAAAGATGAAAAGAGCAACAAAACCATCGACTCCATTCTGAGCATGCTTACCCCATGGGAACAGAAAATATTGGCCCTACTATACGAACAACAGAAAATGAGACAAACTGTCCAAAAAATGAAGGAGAAATTCTCACAGCGAATTCAAAATATTAATATTTTCATTAAAAAAATATTAACCGATAAGGTAGAAGTGGAGAAACATTTCAATCGAATTATTAAGGCGACAGAAAATTACAAAAATGATCTGCTGAAGACGGGCGATGTAGATTCTAACTTCAAGTTTGCAGGGATGATGAAGAAGCTAGAAGAGCTGTCCATAGCGCTTGCAGAAAAAACCAGGGACTTCAATGTCTTGGCGGAATTTCACCTAAACTTGAGGAAACAAATGGAGAAGAAGGATTCGCTAATTAAAGAACTACGGGAAGAGAACAAGCTGTTCTATCTGGTCCCAAAGTATAATGACCTCCTACAGGAGTTAAGCGAGCAGGATAATCAAACCAGTGAGGCGGCCAAGGAACTGAAGAAGGAGTTCCTTCTCATGTATGGACGACTAATGCTCTCCAGAAAGAGACTACAAGAAAAGGAAGTAATCGAAAATGACATGCGAAATTTGAATAAAAAAATTTACACCGAGTTGGTAGAGTCTATAGCCATCATCAAAAATCTGGAGTCGCAAAATAGGTTCTTAGAATTTAAGTTAAATATGGAGAATAAGAAAAAGGTGGAGAAGGTGAAGAAGCTGATGAGGGAGAAGGAGATGCTCAATAAGATTGTAGGAGAGATGGAGAAAATGCTCGAGGAGGCCAACATCGACGCCAGCGAGGTGAAGAATGAAATTATGGCTAGCTACAATAATGGAAACATCTCGATCGGCGACGTGCAGAGTGAGGAAGACGGGGAGCAGCACGACAAGAGGAAGGACTCGGGGGCGAAAAGGAAGAAGCGGAAGGAGAAGGAAAAAGGAAAGGAAAAGAAAATGAAAAAGGGAACGGAACAGGGGGGCAAAAAGGGAGGCATGATTCCCCGCAGAGTTGACGCGAATGATGATGATCCAAATGGGACCCAAAATGATACCGAAAGGGACTCGAGGAAAAAAAGCACGCTTGAGGAAATTGCGCTCAAGGGCAAAGCCCCCCCGAAGAGGCAACAAAAAAAGGAGGCAACTGTCAATCGCGCATATTCAGCAGAAAAAATCATCAAAAAATCTGTTAGCAGGATAGACACCAATTTGTCCCTCAAGAGAGTTGGCGTTAGAAAAGGGACCTCTCGGGATAGAGGCGCTTCAAACGGTCTACGCGGTGTAAGTCGTTTGCGTGAAAGTGGGAAAGACAGCCCACTGGAAAAAAACGCCCAACTAGAAATTAACAAAAAAAGTGTAAACAAGGTTAAAAAAAAAGTGGGCAACGACGTGGGGGATGCAGGTACGTCTGAGAACCTTAAGTACAAAAATAGCATTGCCAAAAGAATGGGGAAAAAAAAGATACAAAATAGCGATTTAGAAGAAATGAAACTTTTGGGCGACTTATACCCCAGCAACAGCGTCGAAAAGAAGAGGAAGAAGAAAAAAAAAGTTGTTAAGGGGAAAAAAAGAAACCTGTTAAAATACTTAAACAAAGGGGGCAGCATCAGGGATAAGGAGAATAACGAAACGGTGCTCTCCGACGAAAATGAATTTCAGGACTACAAAAATGGTAGCTCCACGACGGACTGCGAAGCGAACGAAATGCGCAACATACTGAACCAGGAAATTGAGAAGAAAAAGAAAATAAGCAAGTGATATTGCGCCTACATGGGGGAACAACAGGAGCCCACGAAAGGTTCGCCATCAGGGAAAAAAAAAAAATATATATATATTCCAAAGAGGGACGTTAAATGGGTCACTAAATGGCCAACTAAGTGACCAACTAAGTGGTCCTCCTTGTGAACATTTTTCTCTCCTTAAATAAGCTTGCTATACACATTTCAGACGACTTTGGGCATTCCGCGCCGCCACCCGGCGAGTTACCGCATAATGGGTAGCGACTTCGTGTGCAAGTGCAGCAACTAGCCATTTTTACCAAGTGCATATTTTTTTTTTTTTTTTTTTTCCTAATTGACGAATGGATAGCTAGCCAAAATGTCAACAACTGTCTATTGTAACTTATAAAAGAGGCCAAGTCAAAGTTGTCTTTTTCGCTGCAGCGAAGAGGTTTTAAGAAACATTTTGTATGCGTTCACCATTTGTCATTTATTTTTTATTTTAACATTCTGTACATTTTTTTTTTTTTTTTTGCATTGTCTTTTTTTGTAATTGTGCTAATTTTTTAAACTTCTCCGTGGACCACTCTGTAGTTGCGTATGCTTTCCACTTCGTAGGGGTACATTTAAAAGTTTTCTTCTTGTCTGGACAAGAATTCCACCCACTGCACAAGCCGTAACACAATTACCGCTTCTCCATCCCCCTTATTCCCTGTCGTGTCGCAAAAATGGTCACGGTGAACAGCACAAACCCCCAAGTTGTGATCGAATCGTCAGGAGTCCCGACCATACGAACAAGTAGCATCACCTCCCCCGTGGTGTTAACCACACCCTTGGGAAAAAGCATGTATAGCAGCTATTCATACAGTAACCCAGTGTCCAGTTCGTATAGCTCACATAATGAGTGTGAATACAACTGGGAGAGGGTGTCCACCAAGCCATCACAAAGCACTCAGCATGGTGAGTACATGAAAACCTTTGAGGTGCCCACAGGGCTGTACTACGAAACGATGCCCTTAACAAGGAACACAAACAATATTTTTGAAGTAACTCCATCGAAGGAAGAATTGAACAAAATAAATTATAATCCCAGGATAGAGGTCTACTCGACTAGCAACTTTGTAATTATAATGATGGACTTACCAGGGGTGTCTAAAGAAAATTTAAAAGTCGAGTTAGAAAATGGGGTGCTAAAAATATTCGGCCACAAGTATAAGGTACCACTGGAGGAACTACAAACGGAACATGAATACCACACGAAAATAATTGAAAGAGTTGGTGAGTACTATTTTTGCAAGATGTTTCAGATGCCTCCAGTTTTTTCTGACGGGCAAAGTATATCCTGCACGTTGCGCGACGGCGAACTGACGCTCAAAATGTTGGCCTCCGAGTTGCGGCCGCAGAAGAGAGTCGTTGAGGTGCAGTCGTAATCGCGAGAGGTAGGCCCTGGGGCATGCGTAAGGGAATACACATATACATGAGTAACCACTATGGAGAGGCATTTTTCCCCCCCTTACATAAAAAAAGTTGCACCTGTGTTACATACATCTGCACCTTTTGACACACCCATGTGCGTGCCCTTTTTTTTTCATGTTCACTTTGAGGATGACTTTTTTCCATCCCATCCTTCTTCTTTTCACGGGTGGACCCTCATTCGACTGAGCTTCCCCAAACAGCAACGTTGAACAAAAAAACAAACAATGTTGAAAGAAGTCTGTAGTTGTGGTGGTTTCACAGGGCTGCACACGTACAGGTGCATACGAAGCGGTGCAGGTGGATTAATCCACGGTTAAAAAAAAAGTTCAACGATAGGGAGGCACTCCCCGTGGTACCCTCTTACTGCAGAGTAAAACACACCACATGGTGCCTCATTGCAATATTACCCCTCGTTCAACGGTGCCCATTTCACTGTGAACCGTTCCTTGTTCACCAAACTGTGCAGCAGAATTCTTTTCCTGAGCAAATTGAACTTGTCTCGAATTAGTTGGTGCTTCTGGTAGCACAGCTGGATGTCCTTCACCAAAGTGGTGTTTCTTTCAATCAGCGCTTTGCTCATATTCTGAATAGACGCATGGGATTTGACAAAATGTATAACGTCCACTCCTAACGAATGGATAATCCTTTTTTTAATTTTCTCAAATTTATTCTCATAGTAAGAATTCAAATCCAAGACGAAGTAATACACCTTTACGATATCTTCGAGGAAATTTATTTTCCCTTTTACATCGGTGGGAAGAGAGTCTAAGTTGATTTTTTTTTTTTTTAAATAATAATCCTTCACATGTATGTAGTCATTTTTTACTTTAATTAATTTTTTCAACAACATGGTGCAGGGTACATTGTCGTATTTTTTGGAATCTCCCTTAAGGACGTGCACCTTAATGTCGTTTATGAGTTTCTCTGGGTTTACTTGTTCGATGGTACTTCCAACACAGTAGTTGTATTTTTTGCAAGCGGCCGCACCGCTTTCTTCACACATTGGATTTCTCTTATGAATGTCTTTGCCGTCCTCATTGTCATTACTCTGTAAGATAACGAATACTTGTTTTAAAAAACTGATCTCCTCAGTCCTGTGAGCGTTGGGAGTGTGTTCCCCCACGTAGTTGCTGTCGCTATACATATGGGTGATCATTTTCCTGGATCCCATTGTGTGCTCACCGCTTTTCAACATGCTCACCCCTTTTGCACGCTCATCACGATTAAGAAATAGGTTGCATAGATTCCCCTTCCCTTGGTAAAAAATAAAATTCTTTTTTATCAAAGAGTTCATATAATCATTGCAGCGTGAATTCACATAAAAAGAAAGCATGTCCGCATACGTGTTCAAATCGATCGATTTGTCATCCATCACTTCGATGTTCATATAAAAATTTCTGAGTTTTGCCTGTCCAGGGATCTGGCATACTGCTTTACATTTTCTTTTCTGCCTTACTAGCAAATGGGTTCTGTTTGTTCCATGTGAATTGGCATTTGGGTTTCCCGGCTTGGTGAAAATTCTCACCTTGAAGCAATCATATATGAGGAACAAATTTTTATACAGTGAAGAGGTGAAGAAGCTAATGTTCCTGCTCATGAAAAGTTTTTCCTTCCTCTGGCTGTCCAGATTTATGTAGTGCGTGTAGAGGAGGTACACTTCACTAGGGGGGCGGTTCCCCTGCGAAATACTGCTGCTTCTATTGCTGTTGCTTCTGTTGTTGCTTCTGTTGTTGCTTCTGTTGTTGCTTCTGTTGTTGCTTCTGTTGTTGCTTCTGTTGTTGCTTTCCTGCACGACTACGGGGTGAAGAACGTACTGCACATCGTAGAGGGCGCTGGACTGTAGGCGGTCAAAGTTATCCGGAGATGAATCCAACTGGATAGCAGTGTTACGCGTTCCGCCGAAGAGCCCTCCGAAGGTACCACGGTTCAAGCGCTTCGTATGGTCCAACAGCAGATACGCGTAATAATCAAACTGGTAAAAGCTAATGGCCGCCTTAAAAATGGTGGTGCTCATGTAGAGCCCATTTTTGCACATCTCGTGAATCAGCTTGGCCGACAAGAAGTTTTTCAAATGGATGAGGTAAAATATTGCGTTCACAAATTTTACCCACACTAAGTGCAGATGTATAACCTTCTCGTTATTGAAACAAAGCAAGCTGTCGCTATTCAGGACAATCGTTTTCACGTTACTCATCCCCGTGTAGTATGCGTCAAAGTGGAGGACACTTAGCAGATGACATTGTATATTTACTTCGTCGTTTATTTGCTTTTCCAAAATTTCCTTTTCATCTTCATAGCAGGAGAAGAAATCATCCCGTTTGGTCATGTCCATATCGGATGTGTATGCTGATCTAGGGGAATGCTTATGTTTCCTCTTCTCATTAGTATCACCCTTTTTGGTGAACCTTTCTTTGAATACGGCCTTCTTCTTCTCCTTCTTTGGGGTCGTTAATTGGATGGTGTCAAATTTGGTCTCCTCCAAGTTTACCCCGCTTTGGTGTTGCTCATTGGGGGGGTCCCCCGGGGGGAAGGTGCCAACATTACCACCATCACCATTGTCATTTTCACCCCCCTGATGGTTGGCTTCCTCCACGTTGGTGCACTCCTTGGCTGCATCCCTCTGGGACATCTTCCCCATGAGGGATGCCATATCGTAGCTGCCACTCTTCACACGACGATAGTACTCATCGTATCGATCCCGGTTAACCAAATTGGCCAATTCTGATAACGTCAAATTTTCAAAAATAGCATTATCCTTCAAATGGAATATGCTAAAAAAAAAGGATTCTTTTTTTTTCTTCATGGATAAAAAATTTATCGCCTTTTTGAATGTATTTCCAGTATCCGTTTCGCTCTGTCCAGGCGTAGGTATGACTATATGGGGCGTAATAAAATAGTTTAGCAGGACGAAGGACACGTACCCGAACTTATCCGTGATGATTAGGAACACCAAGTGGTTGCAGTAGAGCAGGCCAATGCTGAGGTAGGAGGACCTCCTCATACAGTTGATCACGTAGGGAACGTAGGAAAAGGCGGTCCCGACGCGACGATCACCACGAACATTGGCAGTGACGCCCTCACCGTGATGCTCCCCACGGTTGAAACTCACCCACACGTCCTTTGCCCTGTACTCCCTCACGGAGACCCTCCGGAAGTGATCATAATGGGTGAGGAAATCCTCCGAAAATTCCTCATCCAGGTCGTCACCATCACCACGTTGCCCATCGGAAGGTTCCCCTTTGGTGGGTTTGCCTTTTTCCACCCCCCTTTGCCGAATCCTGTTCAGCTCATGCATTAGGAAGTAGCTCACATACCACTCGTTCGTGATTATCGGGGTGTATATTAATATGAGTCCATCTTTTAAAAGAACAAAGAGGCAGGTTTCTATCCAGGGGATATTTTCACTGGGGGCACCAAAGCAGTAATCTACTACGAGATTTTTGTACTTGTTCTTTTTAGCTAGCTGTTTCGTTTCTTTGCTTAGGTGGTGGTCATAGAAGAGATCTGTCCTACCTTTTGGTGAAACAACCGCTAAATCGCTACTTATGGGATGGTTGCTAGATGGAGTTTTTCCTGCCCCATCCGTGTCTAATCCGCTCATATTGGTATGCGCCTGTTCGTCATTTTGGCTTTGCTGGCAATTTCCTTTATCCTGATTGGAGGGAGGTTCTACCCCTTGAGCGTCATTACCATGGTAGTTTTGAAGGCCCCTCCTCTGCATCTGCTCAGTGCCACTCTCCCCCGACACGGCGTTTCCCAAGTGGACAGACGAATTGATCTTTTCCATTTTGTACAGCTCCCTCTTTATGTCTTCCACGTTTTCATTCCTCAACTTTCGACGAAGAACATCCATATCCGGAATGACGATTTTTACTTCCTCCCTGACTTTCCCCTCTACATTAATTAGGCGAATTACGGACTTAAATTTGAACGAGTAAAATTTAGATGCCTCCACATGCTCATACGTTAGTAGGGATATTACATGATCTGATTTATGAAACCACTCTGCTTTAATAATTTTTCTCTTCGATGGAATGGTCAGATGCTTGTTGTGTAGTAGGTACTCTCCTCGAATGGGTCCTTTTTTTTTTTTTTCTTTTTTTTTTATGAGAATAATTTCTTTGCTTGATAGGATGAATATGTCCTCTTCATTTGGGTCGACATGGATCTGGACATAGAACCCATCCACTTCGACGTCATAGTTCGGGATTTCCACCGTCATTTCTTCGTATGAGCAAGGGGCACTACTGTTCCCGTGTCGATGTGTTCCTATCACGACGTAACTGACTGGGAAGTGGGTTCGTTCATCCCTTGGTCCTCCTCCCCCGTTCAGTTCATCCTTTTGCTCGCTCAGGTTGTCTCCTCTTTTGAGATTTCCTTCCCGATGAGCACCGTCTCCCATGTCAAACTTTTCGCACCACTGTCTCAGGATGAAGTACGCGCTGCTGTGTCCCCGCCCGTTCGATTTGTTCAAACTGGGTAGAATTCCTCCAAGGTGGCAAGGGGGGCTACCACCATCGCCAACTTCACCTCCATCTTCACCACCACGACTAACTACCCCGCCAACTGGGCTAACCGACGAATCGGCCACAGTTGACCCCCGCCTGAGGTGGCAAAACTTCAAGTCTAAAAGATGATCATGCTTCTTCTTCTTGATCAGGTAGGACTCCTCGAAGGGGACATTTTTCTGCACGGAGTTAATCCTACTCTGGTTAATTGCCAGGAGGGCGTTTTCCAACACGTTCTCCGATGAGCCACGTGGATTCTGCCGTATCATTTTTTAGCTGGGATGTGTTCACAAGTGGGACGGAGAGGCCTGCGTAATCCGAGCGTACTCCTGGAATACGTAACTTTTTTTGTGCCCAAATGAACCTGTGCGGGGAAGACGCAGACCCCCCACATGGCTATACCTCGGCACGACTGCGTAAGTGTCCTCTCATTTGTGCCTCATAGCGGTTACTTCTTGGATGGGGGGTGGAAAATAAAGCCGAAGTGGGGCTACATGTATCGAAAGACCACTCCAACGACGGGTGGGGTGAGAACATAACGGAAAAAGAGTTGGCACTACGTTTTCCTTTCAACGGAGCGGAAGGTCACTAAGAATAAGTCGTTTGCAGCTATGTAAGAACCATGTAAAAGCGTGCATATGTGGTTATACGTGCGTGGGCAGGTAGGCATACACTCGACAGACCACCACATGACAAAACTGGTTCACCTCATGCAACGAGTGAACAAAAAAGCCCCATTCACTTCATTCATTTTTTTACTGTTTCCGCTTCTGTGTTCATGCAATATCTACCAAACGAAGTGGAGTGCCCCATTCGTTGGTCATTCCGTGTCGACTAGCGAACCCTTTATGTAGGTAATTTTTTTTTTTTTTTGTGAAAGAAAACGACACAGCAGCAGGTATGCCAAAATGGGAAAAAAGTCCGGAACCACGAACAGAAGCGGCAATATTGCTTTTGCGTAAATTTGCCGCTGTTTCCAGGGGGGATCTCCCCACCCCTTTCGCTTCATCTACCTTAAAATGGTTACCTATTTTTATGATTCCCTTTGGAGCGCTTATACCGTTGCTATGTCCGGTAGAAGCGCAAAACAAATTTAAAAAAAAAAAAGAAAAGGAGCCACGAATGGCACAGTTTTTAAAAGAGGCAAACACAAACGCAAAGGAAACGAATGAATAGGCTTGTTGTCAAACGGGTTCTCAAAAGGGGCGCTTCTACGTGAGCAGGCAACAGCTATATCGGCTATCAGCATACAGGGCCATATGAAGATGCCCCTACATATGTACAAAAAAAAAGAAAGGTGTGTGAAGGGGGAAGGGCCTAGAATGGGAACTAACATTCAGCTGGGAAGAACCATACAAAGAATGGGAGGAAGTGCTAATCGCGCTGACCGCGGTGCCATTAAAGACGTCAGCCAAATGTAGAGTCCCAGGAACTGCCTTCACTTGCTGCATTTACATTTTATTCCTCGCCACAGCCCACGGCGGATCAGGAGCACATCCATGCGGATCGCTTCCCTGTGCAGCTGTTACTGCAGGTAAAATGGGTCCACCTCCCAGTAGCCACCCTTGTACAAGATAAACCCCTCGTTGTTCACTGCAAAGGGGAGGAAAAAGCGTAAATGTGTATGAGCACATAAATTGAAGTCGCCATGTGGTGAGCTCTAAAACCGGGGGAAGCGTTGTTCTACTCCCGCCCCAACAGTGGAACTAAATTTCCCCCCCTCCCTGGCAACAATGTTCACGCGTCTGCCATGTAAAATTCCACCATCTTTTGGACACATGCTACATCACTATGAAGAGGCCCCCCCACCCGTTTCGCTTAAACGGAGGTTAACAGAAGTACGACCGTATGGAGGCAACACTCGGGGGGAGGACACACATCATAGAAGCATGACGAACACAGCCGTAAAAACCTACAGTAGTGAATTATCGCTTCGTCCGAGATGTACGACTCCGCTGAGAGGATGACCGACTTGGCTAGGTTACGCAGATCCTGCGAAAAAAAAAAAAAAAAAAAAAAAAATTGCACAATCCTTTATCATTGTTAGGGGGAGTGAAAGGAGGAGTGGCGAGGCGGGGCACAGATAGCTACGATAAGACCTCCCGAAAAAAGACCAACTAGAGGACCCCTCCACTTCGCTGCGCACCGCACCGCACCGCTCCGAACCCACCTTGTTGAAAATTTTATTTTGGCCATTCTTCACCATCTGAATGATGCCCTCCTTGAAAACGTTCGAAATGGCAGCGACCGACTTGCCCTTCTTCACCTTCTTGCTGGTCGGTTTTTCTTTAAAATTTAGCGTTTTCAAGTAGGAAGGGTAAAAAATGGTTTTCTGGTAAATTTCCACGACCTCCTTCGCATGGTACAGCGTTACGACGTTGGAAAGGTCTCCTCTTGCCCTCGCTTGGCACAGACGAATTAAAGATTCCAATTGCCTTATGGTGATGGGGGAGCTTATATGACTTTCTGTAGCAGAGAGACTTCGTAAATGCAGGTAGAATTTTCTTATGTATTTTTTAGCTGGATCAGACAGGGTGGGGAAGATACATTTCCTGCAGTATTTTATGAAGACCCCGAGGAGCTCCACCGGTAGGTAACTACGTTCATTGATTTGTTTACACTTGTTCAGTAGGTCATTTTTTAGGGAAAACATATCCTCATCATTGCGTTCACTGTCATCGCTGTGGTCGCTTCCATCGCTGCTATGATCACCCGATTGATCCGCATGGTTAGCATCTTTTTCGTGGACACCTTTTTCGTGTACCCCCCATGGGTTTCCTTCCCGTTCCTTTCTTCTTTTTTTTTTTTTTTTCCTTTTTCCCCTTTGCATCATAGGTGGAGTTAATGAGGTAATTAGAAATTTGGTAGTCTTTCTCCTCCGACATTTTATCCGTTAGTAGGAAGACTAGATCGAAGCGACTTAACAAGGGGAAGGGAATTTTTATATTTTCAAAAACGGTTTTGTTGTAGTTGTATTTTCCTTCCTTCGGGTTGGATGCCGCAATGATGGAACACCTTGTCTTGAGATTGCAGACGATCCCAGCTTTGCTTATGTTAATGCACTGACTTTCCATGCACTCAAGGAAGGACTGCTGATCGGTTAGTGAAATTTTATCCAACTCATCGATACAGCATATGCCCTTATCTGATAGAACTAGTGCACCTCCTTCCAGGGAGTACTCATTGTTTGTGGGGTCCTTAAATGCACATGCAGTTAATCCGTTAATACTGGTAGACGTGCTGCAAATGAATAGACTATTTTCTATAATGTTACTTACGTATTGAAGAATTCTACTTTTTCCTAACCCTGGATCTCCTATCAGTAGGTTGTGTATATTTCCTCTTCTCTTTATTTGCTTGTACTCATCGTATATTGTTTTTCCTCCGAGGAGGCTCAAAAGAATTCCTGCTTTTATGTAACTGCTCATTATAATGCGGGGACAAAGAGAAGCTACGAGAAGGTAGAACTTGTTCTTTCCGTATTTGTGCATGTCTTTTATAAACTCTAGGACGTTCTCGTCGAACTGCGTTGTCTTCTTCAAATGGTGCTCACCGTTCGGGTTGTTCGGGTTGTTTGGGTCGTCTGGGTGGGTTGCCTGCCCCGGCTGGTTCATCCCGTTAGGGTCGGATGGCCAGCCAAGTTCGTCCATCTCCCCCCCACCGCCGTAGTCGCCTTTCTCCCTTTTCCTCTTCCGTTCAACCCCCAAGGTTTCCTCATCGATGTAGTCCCCGTACATGTACAGTTCGTCGTCATCCAATTGGCAATCCTGCAACATTGAGGAGGTCCCTCTGTTAGTGCCCCCTCCCGCAGGGGGGTCTTTCCCGTTTTTTCTTTTCTCCCCGTTGGAAGTGGTAGCCTTTTCCACTGAGTCATGAACTCGGGACGTTCCATTTTGGCTCTCCCCCGAAGTGGTAGTTACATCTTCGCTTAGCATCTCCCCAATACCTTCACAAATTAGCTCCTCGTAGGTATTCATTTCGATGGAGTTATTCACCGTACTGGCGTCAAAGGAGACGTTCGTTTTAGCCTTAACGTCTATTTCGCTCGTGGCGTCATAATTTGCCCCCCCTATGGGCCTATAACATTGAGTGGAAGCGGGTACTTCCTTATTCCCAATGTGGGATAAGCTTCTGAGGTGTGTTCCAGCTGGGGCGTCTCCAATGAAGGAAGGCTTATTTCTACACGTGGGATCCCCCTCTTTTTCCCCGTCCAGCTTATCCACATTTGCACCTCTCCCATCACAACCGTAGAGGAGCATCTTTTTTTCAATTTTATCAACGTAGGATTCCCAAAGCAGAGAATTGTAAAGCTTGTTCTTTGTGTCCTTGATTTTTTCAAAGTTGAAGGAGCTGTTGTTCAGGTACTTTTTCGATGACAGGGGGAAAATGGAAAGGCAATCTACGTACATATTATATATGGAATTCTTCCCATTAATGAAATAGCTATTATTGTAGGAGATGACCTTGAGGATTCCCACTACTTCGACATAATTCCCTGGGACACAAGAGTTTATAAAAAATTTAGACACTTCCAATGTGACCGTTAAATTTTTTACATTAGAATCTCCCACCTCATTCATGCTATTTAACATTTTTTTATTTTCCTTCAAAATAATTTTTTGATATTCTACCGATTTGGCTGATTCCCTAATTGGCTGAAAATGGTAACTTTCACACTCCCCGTTTGGACATTTCTTGGGGGTATCATATTTACCGTCTGTGAATTCTATCTGGATGACGCCTTTACATTTTTCGCACATAAAGTCAAGTTTGGTAATTAGCAACTGTATGGGGGATACTCTTAAGACACTTCCTCGTAGACTTATCAGTTGATTGACTTTTTCACTTTTCAGGTCCTCAAATTTATTTAGCTTATTCCAGTTGTATATGTAGATGGTAATTCTGTTTGTTAGAAAGTACGTCTTGAAGAATTCAGACTCCTTGTAGCGGTCACACTTGAGTTCGTTGATTAGCGGGTCGTCATTTTCGAAGTCGCTGATTTCGTCTCGGTTGATGAAGGAGCTGCGTAGGGAGGTGCTGGAGCGCATACCGATGTTATCACGCTTTTTAAAATTACCGCCTCTTTCGGGGTGATCCCCACCTATGGGCTTATCCTTCTTCATGTTATTGGCACTGTGCCCGGTTGTGTTGCACAGATCGTCCCCCCCCACAGGAACCTCCTCCGGAAGCACCTCCCCTATGTGCAGCATCTTACACAACAACAAGTGCAAAGCCAACTTCATGAACTTCAAAACGATTTCTGGGTTCTTCTTCAGCTCGTGCAAATACACCTCATTATTCGGAGGGGGATTTCTGCTCATCAATTTTTTGTTGTCCAGGAAGAACTCTAAGTTCAGGACGATTTCCTTGTCTACGTTGAAGAGGCTCTTCCAGTTGTTCTTGAAGAAGCTCACCCAGCTTAGGATCAGCGTCTTAACCTCCTCTGCGAGGGGTGTATACATACATATATATATATATATGTGGACAATTAGGGGGTGTATTCAAGCACATAAACATGTGTTTGTTTGCATCTAATTCACAGGTGGGCCGCCGCCCTTGTCTTACCATTCAGCTCCGACTGGTTAAAGTAAAGGTGCACCAGGGTATCCATTTCGTCCTCGTCCGAAGTTGTGCTCAGTTTTCCCTATTTTTTTTTCCCCCTCTTCCTTTTTGCTTCTTTCCCCTGTTGGGATTAGTCCTTCCCACTGGAAAGGGGAATCTGCTTGGGGAACCTTACATACATGCACATACAAAGCAGCCCCTCCTTCCTCATCAGCGTGAATTGTACCCTTCGATCATACAAGAGAAAAAAAAAAATAATAATAAAATAAGCACTTTATAAAAAATATGTACTTGAAAGGGTGAGGCAAATTTTTTGGCTTGTTCAGTTGTACGTGTGTACGTACATGGGATAGGGGTGCAGTAGCATACCGTGCGCTCCTTTTTTTTTGCTACAACATAAAAAAAAAAAAAAAAAAGGCACGTACTGTTCAGTGTACTGCGCATGTGCAACTGCTCCCCCAACGAACGGGTTCCTCTGGGCTGAATGGACAATTTCCAGTGCGCCGCAAGCACATACCTATTCATACACAAACATATGTTTTCCCTTACATGCAGATCCCTTTTTATCTTTTTCCTTTTTGCCCGCACCTTCATCCGTGCATACAAAAGGTGTGATCTTTTTAAAATCCTTTTTTTTTTACCAAACGATAAAAGAGAAGAAGAGAGAGAGAGAAAAAAAAGAATGCAGCTTGTTGGAACGTTACTTTGTTTTTCCAATGGGGGGTAGTGGTTCTGTTCGATTCGCAGGGGCGCTAGGTGTGGTGTGAAGATGGGTAAGGGGAACCTCATAAGGGAAGGTATCTGTGCGGTTGCTAAGTGGTTCACCAGCCGATGGAAAAATTACTCATCGGTGAATACATGTAGGGCTACTCTGCGTGACTAGGTCCCTCACGTTTGCCTTTTTTTAAGCCCACTTTTTTTCGCTCTGCACCCGTTGGACATCGCCCCAAAATGGAAAGGTCCTCGAATGGACCACCAGTTTTTTACATCCCCAAGGAAATCTCCATTTAGATATTCCATGTGAAAAATACTTTCTACTTTTACCACTTAACTTGGGGAAATTTACCAGGGGGATAAACATCTCCCTGGACCTTTTACAACTTCGAATTGTCCCCCTTTTTTTTTTTTTTTTTTTTTTATTTCATTGTTCCAATGATGGGAGGCGAAAAGAACATCTTTGGAGGAACATCGTACAGTGAGAACCATTGCGGCTTTACAAAAATGATAGTCCCACTTTTGCATGTATAGTGTCCTCAACAATTCCCCTAGCAGGGTAAAATTGATAAGGTGAATAAGGGAGAGCATATACGAAGGCAAACACATAGGATGGGCATACAATGCATACGTATACATGCCGCCTATTTGTTCCTATTCGTTCCTATTTAGTACTTTTTTCCTTTTATTTTTTGGTGGGCGGAAAAGGTTTACACATGGAGAAGGCATAGGCATTATATCACCATTTTGCGCTTCCTCATTGGCGTACACTTTTTCCTGTTGCCCCGCCCGCATGCAGAGAAATGTAACACACTTGCCACATGGCACTGCCGTGGTTAAGTCGTGGGTGAAAAGAGAGGACCGCGATCGACAGTACGAGTATGCATGAGGGCATGCCAAGAACAGCGTGTACAAATGATTACATGCATACGCCTACGTACAAGAACGTACATACGCATATGTGAAGTGTACACATATATATACACGCGGAGGGGGGGAAATGAAATCGGCCAGGCAGCAGCGCCCTTCGCACGATCCATATATTATGCATTACTTGCGCAGCGTGAACGTCCTCACGGAGGATACCACGTGCCGCACATGGCCAAACCTGCATACATACCCCTAGCTTTCACTTTTTTTTTTTTTTTTTCTTAACGCAGCTAAATCGCATTACCCCATATTGCCATTTTTTTCCAACTGGTAAATACATGGTCAGTCCATTCACCATTTTGAAAATTGAAAAAAAAAAAAAAAAAAAAATCCTTCCAGTGAACGTAGGGCATTGTAATTTTCTCTTCATTCTCATTTGCTTATCCTTATACATGCGCTTTTAATTTTATTAAGAAAAAACGGGAAAGGCAAGTTTTTATGCGAAACCACGTGAAGAGAAGAAAACAATCGAAGTGAAATAATTAAGCGAACAGTCATACGAGTGGCCGTACGAATAATTAACCGTTTTGTTAATCCCTCGCATGAAAAAAAAATATATAAAAATGCGCAGAAGGAACATATTTTTTCCATATGCTAAAAGAATATATGCCAAAAGAGCATAGCCACTCCACCCTCATACGAAGGATAATTATACTTTATATATAACGTGCAAGTGAACCACTGGAAGATTATTCCTTTTTTTTTTTTTTTTTTACATACTCAAATTTTTCAAAAGGGGGAAGGCTGCCCTTCCAGGCGAAAATGTCAAAGCGCGTGAATTACTATGAAGTTCTAGGGGTTCCTCAAGATGCCGACTTAAGCATAATTAAAAAGTCCTATAGGACCTTGGCCATGAAGTGGCACCCTGGTAAGACCACAAGAGGCTGGCAGTGAAATAGCAATCGAAGGACAAACGAGTGACAGCCGATTGGCAATACTCTCTGAGGGACGCCTTTTTTTGTAGGCCCCTCCTGCGTGACGTGATTTTTGTGCATGTGGAGAATACCTCCCTGTGAGTTCCTTCACGAGGAAGCGTTCACCCGTTTGCTGCTTTTATCTGCTTTCCCATTTTTGGGCGCACGATGTTATAACAATTTTGCGTGAAATGTGTGCACGTGTATGTTGCCTAGGCTGATCACATCGATTAGGCCACAAAAGTGAAAAATGCAGCCTCCCTCCAAGGGATTCATAAACTGACTGCTAAACCAAAAAATGTGTATGTTCTTTGTGTTTTTCTTTTTTCCCTAGACAAGAACCCAAACAATAAGGCCGAGGCTACCGAGAAGTTCAAGCAAATTTCGGAGGCCTACGAAGTGCTGTCCGACCCCAAGAGAAGGAGAAAATATGATCGTAAGGAAATTGAGTGTTGGAAAAAATGCCCATGTGTAAAGCTGCCTTGTGCGTTTTTTCGAATTAACAGAGGGGGTTAACATGCTTGGCCGTGTCCCTAACTCACATATATTTCCTACTTTACAACTCTTCCTTCTCCCCCCTTTCAGTGTACGGAACGGATGAGAATTACATGCCGGACGAGAATGACGAATTTTCCAACTTTCACAAGAATTTCGGTTTCAATGATGCGCAGAGGATATTTGAAATGTTCTTTGGAGATTCCACTCCTTTTGGGAATGATTCCTTTTTTAGTGAAGTCATGGGTTCCTCCTTTGGTGACAGTCGAAGAGGAAGAATGGGGAGATCCAATGACCCTTTCGATAACTTCTTTGGGTCTTCCTTTAACATCTCCTTTGGCTCATCCAACTTTGACAGTAAGTGCACAAAGCGGTGGCAGGTCACACCAAACAAGGGGAAAAAAAAAAAAAACAATGGGACAAATGGACAAGGAAATTCTTATTCCCATGTGTCTTCCTATATGCATAACCAATGGTTCATTTTTTTTTTTTTTTTCTGACCAGATTTCATGGATGGAGGCTCCAGCTTCACGTCCGTAGAAACCTCAACGTCCAACGGAGGCAAATTTAAAAATCGATTTGTAAAAACGTCCACGTCAAAGACAACCTCCATTGTTAACGGAAAGCGAGTCACAAGAATTGAGACAGTGAAGACGTTGCCCAACGGGACCATCGAGAGGACCGTGACTGAGCGTGAAGAAGACGGAAGAGGCAACGTTAACGTCAGGCAACTACCAGCGCACGAAATGAGAAGAAACAAAAGATGAGAGGTCAATTATCCCCCTGAAGGGAACATTCGAAGGGAAAAAAAAATGAAAAAAAAAAATAAATAAAAAACGGAAAAATGGCAAAACATCTCCATATCATGAACTACTCATCCCTTTCATGAACACCGGACTTGTTATATCTTCCCGAATGATCTCTTCACCCTGGTTGATCCACCCAACGTGTACATAATTAACATAACGTGGATGTGAGTAAAACCCGAAGCGGCGCGCAAGTGCACGACTCCTTTTTGATGTGGCAAAGGTGCGCCTGCGCTGAACACATCCGTTCTATTCCGCAGTTGCATATGTTGCCTGTAAGTAACATTACCAGAGATGACCCACCCAGAATTAGCCACTTGTCCATGTTACTCATTAAAGCTTCTTTTCCGAAATGTTTCTTACAACTCTAAATTTGAAAAAAAAAAAAAAAAAAAAAAAAAAAAAGAATAAAAAAAAAAAAAGTACAACACTGTGCGGTAATAATTTACATGTTGATTTATTACACATCATGCATTGCACATTTTTTACCGGTTATTTTTTTTATTTTATTTTTTTTTTTTTAATTTCCTCCTCCATTTTTTTATAGAATGGTTCCATGTTATGTCATGTGAAGGTGTGCACAGCTGCGCAAGAATTAGGCCCACCGCGTCAGTGTAATGGTGTGTATATATACATGTACACGGGCATACATATATATATATATATATTTATATTTATAAATGCTTGCGTACATACCTGTGCCAGTGCCTCCCCCAAGGGTCACATGCTCGTATGTGTGGACACGCGCAGACGGCGGTATATTGACGTACACATTGTATTATGTTAAAGGTAAACAGCCTTTTTCTTTTTTTTAAATTCATATGTACCAGCTACACATCGCAAGGGGGCACTACTTGTGTGTGAGACCAATTCGCCAAAAGAGTGACGCCAGTTAGACATGTGCTTATATGGGCGTAATCGGAGTTGTTCCTTGGATGTGGGTCCCCCTTACGTTACTCCCCTTTTTTTTTTTTTTTATTTCATTTTTTCATGGCGGTAAGGGAAGAAAACACCTGCGAATTGTGCTCTTTTCCATTATCAATTTTTTTTTTTTTATTTTAATGAAGTGGATTTTACCCTGATTACTGTGTGAACGCCCAGGTGTGCATGCATTCTATATGAATGAACACACACACACAGGCGGACACCTCTATATGCTTCATCCTCTACTTATAAACGGTTGGGTACGTGCATGAATGCTCCAACCACACAATCAAACATTCCTTTCTTTTTTTTTTATTCCAAACGTTACAATAATTAAACGCGAAATGCGAAGATATAAGACGTTACTCACACATGATGCGAAAAAAAAAAAAAGTGTAAAATAACTCAGTCGAAGGGGTGAAGAAGCTTGGTGGTTACTTCTCCCCTCTCTAGTGTTGTTATCTTCCCGGTTGCACGTTCGGCAGGGTGCAGGGAGAATCCATTTTGGAAAAATATTTGTTGGGACAAATTGTTAGACAGGTTAAAAAAAAAAAAAAAAAAAAAAAAACACTCCTTATAGGGGATTATCCCTCTTTGTACTGCCACCCGCTGTGCGTGTCCAATCTGTGTTGCATTAAAAAGCGAGCCACACATGCATAAGTATGCTACCGTTAAAGGTAAGCTTCGATGTAAGTTTACTGTTTCGTTTGCCCTTGTGGAGGCATTGCCCCCTCATAGTAGTTCTCCTTATACTTGCGCAGCATCTTCGAAATGTGGGGGTCTCCAGGAGGTTCCTCCCTATGTTGCCCTTCCCCATGTTGCGCTTCTCCTGGTTGTGCTTCCCCTGACTTGGTTTCCCCCGACTCGTGGCAGAAATACTTGTAATAGTTTAAAGAGGGGTACTTATTAATCATAACCTTTAGCATAGCCTGAGCTCGCAAGTCGTTCTTCTCTACATACCGATGAATCAACTCATCGGCCAGCATCTGCAGGGGATCCATGAGGGGGATGAGGTCGTCCTTCTCAGGTTTCCTATCGTAGGGGTAGAGAGCCATCCTACGGGCTACACAAATGGCTTTAAAAATTTGAATTTGCTGCTTCCTCGTGGTGAAATTTATTTTACGTGGTAAAATGAGACCATTTTCTCCAATGAAGTGGTGTAACAAATGAGTGTGTCTCCATATAAAGGGGCACCTCAAATTAAGTAATTTCTTTCTATCAACCCCTGGGTTCCAATACTTTTCACTTTTGTCATTACAGACAATTGATTCCCCCGAATTGGAATCCTTATCCAATCCGATGTGGGCACTATATTCCCCTGAGTAGGGGTTATACAATCTGTACTGCTCCTTAAGGGACCGCTTAATAGAGCGCCTTTGCTTTTTCACCTCCACCATGGTAGCCACTTTGGTATACTCACTAAATTCAAAAACGATTTCCCTCCTCATGTCGGTTACTTCTTTGAAAGGATTCCAATAAGGATCTATATATATATCCTTATAATTCAAATGGGATATGTTTTTTTTTTTTTCATCAATTCTTTTAAATATATCTCTAGTCAATTTTATTTCTTCTCTGCTTAGCTCTTCTATCACTGGAGACACATCATACTCCACGCTGTTTTTGTCCACCTGCTTTTTCTTCCTGTAGATTTCTTCTAGGCATTCGTCGAATAGCGCGTTGCTGGACGTTTCTTTGGAGACCTTAATATCTTCCAGGGTAGTTGCACTAAGTGGCTTCACCGCGTCATTCGACGTGGCCTGCTTCACATTCTTGCTTCCACTGTGGAGTCGCTTGCAGAGGGGGAATATACCTCCACTCCTGCGCGTAGTGCGTCCCCCTGGCACCAGCATACAAGGCAGGACACCCCGCGAAAGCATCTTCCTAGTAGGGGCCATTCTTCACCTTGTGGGTAGCAAGGCAGTGAGAGATATTACCCCAGTTGACTTATTGTTACACACCTGGGTGGAATGAGCGCACTGAGAGACGTGCTGAATTGAATACGGAGCGGATCATCCTTAAAGCATATTCCCCCTAGGCCTAACCATTCAACAGCGTGCCGTTTCTTACCAGTGCTATGCTGTGGCTGGTGGAGCTTTTCCCCCCTATTGGGGCGAACCCGTTTGGCAAGCAGCACATACAAACTGTATGCTTTTGTTCGACAGGCGTCCTCTCTTCTTCGATTCTTCGACTGGCGTTATCGCCTGTTCGTTCAGCAGGGGTCCTCGCTTCTTCGATAGTTCGATTCGCATCCTCGCCTTTCCGTTCGTTCCTTCTTCTTTCCCCTTGCGGCATCAGGGTGGCATCAGTATCTCCCCACTGTGCGCCCTCACGTGGTCATTTTTTTTTTTTTTTTTTTTCACGAAGAACTGCTAAGGTTCGTCGCAAACCGTGTCACCAGATGAGAAGCCGCGTTTTATCCCACCGGAAAGTTTTCCACAGATAGGTGCAGTGCGTGCCTCCCTGGCAGAATTTCTCGCCCAACATTTTGGGCAATGCACATGCCGCAGCGTGCATCTGAGTCCATTTCTGATGCGATCTGATTGGGACGGGCTTGTTTTATCACTGCTATTTCACCGTATACCAGTGTACCCTTTTCCAATTAAAATGCACAAAACAAGGAAGGAGTAAAATAACACCTCCAGCATCCGCGAGCTCTTCTTCTTCACCCGATGGAAAATTTATCCTTTAAAAAATCATGTACATTTAAGCATGCCTTTTTTTTTTTTTTTTTTTTAATACATGATATCCATCCATTTGTATTACCATTCTTCCGTACGTGCCCTTGCACATGAGTTTATAAAAAATATTTTTGGCTAGTTATATTTTAATTTTTTTTTTAACCCCCCCTTTAGTATAAATCCGACGATTGGTTCTGTAATACAATCTTGTTGTGTTACACTTCCCTTCCCCTTGTCAACACCCGAGTGTGTACATTTAGGCGTAGTCTAGTCTAGACTACTTTAGTCTAGTTCAGTCTAGTCCATGCACAAGTTTGTTTTTATCTCCGTGGGAGGGGAAACATAACAATTAATCAGCAAGTGTTTTTCCGTCCTACTCCGCTTCTCATTTTGAGTGCCTTTTTTTTTTGTTCTTTTTTTGAGGGAAAGGATTACCCTAGTGTGCACGCGCATGCTGTCGAAGTGGGTAGTCATACAAGTGTGTCTCTGTAAAATAATAACTGCTATTGTACAATTGGCTTTGTTACGTTTGTTCTTTTTTTGTAATTTGTTTGTCTCCCTTGGGGTAATGTATTTGCTGTGCAATGTGTGATCTTATTGTGTTGCTTCTTTTTTTTTTTTTTTCCTCCACTTCGCGTGACAATTTTAACCCCCCGCAGAGGTACGGCTGCTCCTCTAAAATCTCACAAGCCAAGGTGACACACACACCGACGTGGTAACTCCCAATCGTACCAATTGTGAAGAACCCACACGTATGTAAGAAAGGGGGGGAAGAAAGGAAGATGCCTTCCCCTGAGAAAACGGAAAAGTACTTCCTCTTCGGTAAGAAGGGTTAACACATCTGCATAAGATAACCGTCCTGGAGTGGACCCAGTTGGGATGCCCAGCTGGAAGTCTCTCTTCACATGCTTGTCATCTGTGGGTGCATTCACCTCATCCATGTTTTGTCCCATGCGTCAAAGTAGCGCACTTCTATAAAAGTGCAAAAGTAACGCAAATTAGATGACTTTTTTTTTTTTTTCGTAAAGTCTCCACCTTTTTGAGGAGAAACAATTGGCGAGTCTTTCCGTATGGCAACTATAAGTTGCGCAATTTGGTCTTCCGTGTCTTTTTTTTTTCTTTCTTTTCTCATTGAAGAAGCGACATTTTTTTACCCATCTTAAGGAGGCAGAAGGGTGTGTTGTTGAAACCCAGGGACTATTAGATTGTTGTGTGCATGCTGAAGGAGCCTCATACCTCATGAACACGCAGGGCACTGGGAGTCATGCCGAGTAGACGGAAGGAGTCGAGAATGGTGAGGGAGCTGCGTCCGACGTATGAACCACTGCAACGGCTTCGTTCGCGACAAATTCTGAGGTGGAATAAGGAAGTGAGGAAACGGAGGCAGTGGAAAAATTGCAGCGACGAAAAGGGGGAAATACCAAAGGATGATAAAGGGATGCGGGCTCCAGACGATGAAAAAATGGCTTCCCCAGAAGAGGAGTACATATTGCTAGACGATAGCGAAATGCCGAAGAACGACGAAAAGGAAGAGTGGGGGCGAAGGAAGTACCGAAGGATGATGCGAGCAAGAACGGTCAGGAGGATGAACAGGCGGAAACAAAGAAATGAGGAACTTAAACTAGAGCATAAGAGAGCTAAACAGAAATACTATGATATTTCCAAGATGAAAAAACAAACACAAGTAAGAACAAGTAGGAAGGCAGTTTTTTGGATGCACAAATCGTTCAAGGTTATGGTGGGGAGGCATATTCGTTCTCAGTATGGCATATGGAGTAAGGACATGTGGGCTCTTTATGAGGATCATATGATGGGGGAGAATAAGAAGGAAGGGGAACACAACTATGGTGCCCCGAATAAGGTGATCGATGAAAAGATTACTCAGGGTGAATGTATCCAGGACGTGATTAACGAGGGGGAAGACATACGAGATTCCTCAGCCGGGGTGACCCCTGGAGGTGGCGACGCCATCAAGGGGAAACGGTTGCGTTGTACTCCTGCTGATGATTTTCTTAGGGGTGACACACCTGCTGGAGATAACCCCCTGCATGATGAGCTGACCCAAGAATCTGCCTCGCTCAAGAAGGCTTTAAAAGACGTCGCATACCTGGACACCCCTTCGTTGGGAACAGAATCGGTAGATATCAGTTTGAAATGTACCTCTTTCCGAGATCCATCTGTAAAGGCTCCCTCAGAGAAACGCTCCTCAGCCAGTATCCTCCCCGCGAGCAGCTCCTCCACCAGGAGCACCTCATCACGCTTCGGATCTCCCAATGTTGCTGCCTCTGACAGCACACCAAGGGAGGAGAAGAAAATCGGTCCAACAGATCCTAGCGGTGAAAAAAAATATATCGAGAAGGGGAGAAGTGGCTTTCCCCAAGTCGGCCAGCTGTACGAGAAGGATGATGTACTGATGAGCGTCCACGTGGAGAGAGCAGCGGAGGGAGACGCCCCCATGTTGGGGAATTTCTCTTCTCAAGAGCATTACCAAAGAAGAGAGGACAACTCCTGCGGCAGAGCTCAAAGAGAAAGCGTCATATCGATTCCTAACAATGTGATAGCTGATGAGAAGAAGGCGAGTGCGGTCATTTCGAGCAAGCATGCAGGGAATAGCGGCAGCAGGAAGAAGAATGGGGGCGCCGCTGATGGTGATGGAGGCGATGGTGACAATCCTGATGACCGCGATGACGGTGATGACAGTGGGAAAAAAAGCAATAACCACGCTAAGAAAAAAGAAAGGAAAAAAATCTCCCTGTTCGGTCAGGTAAAACCAGTAGACATAATCAACCGGGGGGTAGACGGTTACCCCATTTTACGTAACCAGGAGAACCTGTATGTGGATGTCCTGATCATCGGCTCGGGAATCTCTGGACTGGCTGCCTCCTACTACCTAAACAAATGTAATGCAGATATATTAGTCATTGAAGGAAGGAACCGAATTGGAGGAAGAGCCTATTCCACCATTCTGCCAGAGAGAATAATAAATAACAACGTGCTCCCCGAAACGGTGGTAGATTTAGGTGCTAATTATTTGCACTGTTGCGAAAATGCGGATATACCAAAGGACCATAACATGCATTCAAATCAGGGGGGTGAAACACACGAACAGAACTACTGCACAAAGAAGGAGACACTCTCCATGGGTACAGATAAAGCAACAAATGGGAAGAGTAAAAAAGCAAGGAGAAAAATGTATTATAGGAGAAATAACAAAAGGGTGAAAGTTAAAGTTCCACCTGATGAGAAGAAAGAGGTCGATCCTCTGGACCCCAGTAAAATGGACGAAATGGAAAAACGGTTATCAAATAATGTTAACCTGTTTAAGCAGAAGTATTCCCAGTTGATGGAACGGTTTGGAAAAATCTCCCCGCATAGTGAATGCCACCAGCAAGGCAGAGATGGCATAGGAGAGAGGCACTCCCCCCAACAAAGTGGAAACAATCCCCCGGCGAGATGCACTTACCACTCATACAGCGATGGTAACTACTTCCAAACGAGGAAGCAAAAAAAGGAAAAGAAAAAAAAAATCAGAAAAAATATTCTCTTCATGGTGAAGTACAACGTTGATAATATATGTCACCTGTATAGCTACGTATACAAACAGAAGGGATGGGAAAAAACGAGAAAAGATTTGTTAAACTTTTTAAAAGACATGGATGAAAATGTATGTCTGCATATGTACCTGAGTGACGGCTGCCTCAGTGGCGATTCTTCTTCTACCTACTCCTCCTGCGGAGACCAACACCGTCCGTCCTCTAATGCACCGCAGAAATGCTCCAAAAGTGAACATAAAAAATTAAAAATACTCTCCGTCAGTAAGGATAGAAGAAGGAGGAGAGGCTATGACAAGTCCGTTACTCAACTGGCGAATAAATTAAAACCGAAGATATCGTTGGTGTGTGGAAAGGACAACTGGGAATCCACCTTCTATGCCTATTGGTACAATAACGAAAATGGGAGACAAATTAAGAGCTTTAAAATATATAGGATGAATTTACTGTGTGATAAAATTAGGGTTAGAGCTGCCAGGAAGATTAGAACATCCCTGTTTATAAATAATAAAATGCACGATACGACTGTCGATAATTATCCCTCCTGTATGGACTCCCCTGGGGGGGTAACCCACCATTTGGGAAAGGACAGTGACTACCATTCCGTCTCCGTGCAGGCCCAAAAAGGGGCACAAGATGGGTGTGAAGCAAAGGGGAAGCAGCAGCCATCAGGGTTAGAGCCGTCTTGTGCGCCAAACAATGGGGAGAAGCAGAATGCCCAAGAAAGGAACATGGCGGAGGAACAAACAGCGAAGCGAATGAGAGTGATGGGCGATTCCCGCTCGAAGAAGAAAATCACATGGACAGGTAGCGGTGTAGACAACTATGACAAGGATTCAATCATTTATGAAAACTACTACGACTACGGGGAGGAGTACTATCGAATTGTGAAAAAAGCATCCCAATCAACCGCGCAAAGCCCTAAGAAGGATATAGGCAGAACATTTCTCTTTAAGGAAGGCAGACAAAGGAGAAGCATGTGGGATCTATTAATCGAATGCACACAAGAGATTCTCGAAGAGATGAATATACACCAGGATAACTTCTCCCTGGAAGAGTGGAAAATATTAATGGTTATGCTACAGTCCAGGTATGGCTATGGAAGTGATTTAAGGGAGACATCCATAGCCATGTGTAGACTTCCATTTTCCACCTACATGGATATTGACGTATGTCCGAACTATGGCACCGATGATTACATTTTAAAGAATTTTAAATATTACAATAAAATTAGAAAATGTGAGCAGATGCCTCAGGTGACCAGTTTTAAGGATACCACTAGTGCTGATCAGATAGTCCTGGACGGCTGGAAGTGGCTCATAAATTTTTTGTCTGAAGATGTACAGAACAGAATTCTTCTCAATACAGTGGCTGAAGTGGTTCACGTAAAGGAGGATCATACATTTTGGGGTAGCAACTACAACCTTGGTAATGATGCCTCTGATCAGCAGGGTGATCATCTATTGGTTAACACAGAGGGGGAGTTCCCTTCAGGTGGGGGTCCCCAGGATGGGAACTACCAACATGGTGAGGGCGCACCCCAGGATGGGAAGGGAATACACTTTGCCCACAATGGACAGCACACTGGGGAAGAAACACGTCCAAACCTTGGAGTTCTTCGAAATCGATGCCAGCCAGCGGAAAAGCAAAAAAACTACAACGTCATGGTGCAGTGCAAAAGCTACGATACGTCGAAGAAGCAAATCAACAATCATTTCCATGGCACATCGAATCTCACCAATTGCAACTATGCCAAAGTGAACATCTTTGCCAAGTATGTAATTGTTGCCTTGCCACTTGGATGCTTAACAAATAATGACAAAAAAAAAAAAAAAAAAAAATCGTATTTGCAATTTGAACCGAAATTACACCCACTGAAAGTTAGAGCATTGAATAACTACAGAATGGGAAACCACAATAAAATAATTTTACGATTTTATCCATTCGATTTTGACTGGCCATTTGATAGCTTACAGCTAAACTGTATTGACCAAAAATTTCAGTTCCTCAATTTGCATGCCTATGGAAAAATTGGCTGCATTTTAGTGCACTGTTTCCCCCCCTGGTCATGCACCTATGGGTATATTAAAAAGGAGCATTACATAGTAAACGAGTGTTTGTATACTTTGCATAAAATGTTCGAGAATACTGGAAAGAAACTACCTATCCTCGTTGATTATTTAATTACCAAATGGCAGGATGATAATTTTTCCTTTGGTTCGTATGCCTATCCATATGTCAACTGCACTGATAATGATTTAATTTACTTGAGGGCTCCGCATCCGATTGATAATCCCAAGGTCGTCTTCTGTGGGGAGTACTTGTCTAAGAGTTATTTCCAGTGTGTAGACGGAGCTTATGACACTGGCATACGGGCAGCTGAAGACATTGCACACATTGGATTGAAGTTAGGAAGCACCGACACGGAACGATACAATACGGATGTTTTTTTCTTCCCACAAGATACCTGCCCGTTTACCAACATACCTTTGCCCAAGATAAAAAATAATTTGCTTGGCTTTTACATAACCGATGGAAGTGATGAAGCGCTCACTGATTATGAAAGCTCTTCGGAGGACGACAATGCTGCGAACATTTCTAACATTCCTTTGTCTCTCCTCAAGGGGGAACACGACTTCTTGTCCTACTCGCTAAAAAATATTCTGAAATTTTTCGACCATCTGAAGGGTGGTGCCATTTGCAAATCTAATGATGGGAATAAAATGGGAGGAGGAGCGAGGGAGAACCACGGTACCGTAGAGGAGGGTGGCATAACTGTAGGGGGAACCCGCACAGTTATGCTTAAGCGCAAAATGGATTCCCCACCAGGGGATGGAGACTTCGCCGAGGATTTACCCCTCAAATGGCCAGTCTCTTGGCCAGCCAATTTCACTCCAGGAAATTGCTTAACTAGCTCACGCATCCCCCGGCCACATGTGCTATACACACACGAAAGGAGCGAACACTGCACAACTCTCAGCAACTACGACGAGTTCAGCTTATACGTGGACAAATACATAATCAAACTTAACGACGTGATTTTCCACAATTACAACCAAACTGAATTAAATTCGATAAAAGAAAAAAACATAGCGCCTGTTTTTTTAAAATCAAAATTTATGCTTTCTCAATATTTATCATCCGTGTTGAGCAAGTATCACCACTTTAGACATTTTATCCAGAGGTTGCTATTTGCTAAAATTGAAGCGGCAAAGGATGTACTTATGGACCATTTCGAATGGAGCAACAATTTGCCAAGTGCTGGTTCGGGCTTCCCCTTTTTAAAAGAAGAAATAACTGATCAGCGGAATGCTCAAATGAGTGAAGAAAAAAAATGGGAAATTGTAAAAAGTCGTATTTTTCCCGAAGAGACAAGCTGCTGGACGTACAGTGGCTATAAACCTCCAAGTTGTGGAGCACATGATGAGATATTTTCCCACAACGTGTCGTCTTATACTCGAGGGGGGATACAAATTGATGAAGACAACCTGAACGGTTCAGGCAAAAAAGAAGAAAAAATAACCGAGGAGCATAAAATATACGAAAAAAATATGAACAGTTCAGAGAAAAAAAACGAAAAAGAAAGTGCACACATACAGCTAGCTACAATGAGAAAAGAGAAAATAAATCACATACATGCTCAGAATAGGAAAATAAGCGAACTGAACATATTCATGAAATATTTCTTAAGTCAAAAGTTCACATCAAGCAAAAGTGTAGAGGAAAATATCACCTACATAAATAAATATCAAAAAATTAAATTAAACTGTACAGGATTTATTTTTTTTTTTTGTTATCTTTTGAAATATATAATAAAAGAAACAAAATATGATACTCACCATTATTTTGTTGACTCGAGTGTAATCATTCAGTTGTTGTGCGACTACATATACCACTTGATATTTTACAAACACGACGTTTTGTGTTATAAGTGCGTGAATGGAGGCGAATTAATCATGTGTGATTTTTTTGGTTGCACTTACGGATGGCATTCTTACTGCTTATGCTCGAAAGGGGCAGCAGAAGAGGAGAAGTCGGACCGTAAGTGGATCTGTCCAAGCTGCCTCAGTACAAAGTTGTTCCACATATTTAAGGTAAATTTGAAGGGCCCCCCCAAAAAAAAGGGGGAGCAAAAACAAAACGAAAAAAAAGCAACAAATCAGTGCGATTCCCAGGCCGCGGGAATAGCGTGTTGAATGGTGTTTTCCCCCTTGGGGAGCACAACTGAGGTGTTCATTTTAATAACTTCACACAAATGTAATGTAGTGTACCCCCCCCACACCCTTTTTCACTGCTCCCCCATTTCAATTTTTCATTCTTCTCTTCTTCACAGCGGGGCTGCTATAACCAAAATGAAATCATACAGAATTACTGGAAGAGAAGAGTTTACATTTACAAAATAAAGTTCTTTCTCTCGAGAACACGTCGGATAAGGCGACGATTAGACCTGTTGCAAATGGAGTTCTCCAAAAGGATGAACTAAGCTTTTTTTTTTTTTTTTTTTTTTCCTTTTTTTTTTGTCACGCGCTTTAATCTGAAATGAATCATCCCGTTGGTCATAGGAAAGTGCCTTTTCTGTAAAATTGCATGCACAGTTGAATTACTATGCATATAAATCCCTTCTTCACGATTTTTATGTGTACGAAAAATTGTCAGCTATTTGCAGTGCATTTTTTTCTTTCTCCGGCCAAGTACGCGTTCCCATTTTGACCGTTGCCACTATGGCGCGTGTGCATAAGTACCATATTGCTTTACACTTTTGCAAGGCTTCCAGGTTTACGAACCACGCGTAAACTATTTAATTAAAAAAAAAAAAAAAAGAAAAGCGTGGGAATAAGAACAGAATTATATGTAATAATAATAAAAATTAGGTAATTTAAAATAACCAAAAACAAAATTCACAAATATGCGCGCATAACCTTAAGCTGAAAGAAAAAATATATATATGCGCAAACATACAGGCATACACATATTTGCGAATTATACAAGCCGTGCGTTTGCACTTTCACACTCACAAGTGTACCAGAGGGAAAACACAACATATTTAAAGCATCGTGTCACATTGGGGGCAGTCACGCGAATTATATGTGTTGCCCCACCTTTTTTTTATGTGTTATCTTCTTAAAAAAATTTATATTTAGACATTTGCAAGTATAGAATTCTATTCAATTTGTGCGCAACTCCTTAATATTTTTATTTGCAACTTGCCACTCGATTTCGATTCAATCTGTGCGCAACTCCCTTAAAAAATTTTATTGGACATTTCCAACTATAAAATTTCGATTCCACTTTTTTTATACGCAACAAAGTGGAAACTCAGCTTTCCTCAAAGCGAAAAGGTCACACTTTGGTGGATGAAAGGACGGCAGTGCTCTTCATGGTGTGTGCCCCTCTTTTTTGAGGGGGTCCATTTTTCGATGCTTCCCCTTCCAGAAGAAGAAGGGGGGGTTCGCTCTTCCACGGAGCAGTTTTGCTTTGTGTTTCTCCCTGGAGCGGGCGCATCCCCCCCACAGAATAACTAAGGAGGAGGAAGGTGGGTCTAAGAAGGAAGGAGGGTCTAAGGAGGAAGGAGGGTATAACGGAAGGAAAAAGAAGGAGAGTTATATAGCTTTTAGAGTGAATGTTCAGGATTGGGGTTTAAGGGTTTGCCTTCCAGGTTTCAGGGTTTAGGGTTCAGGGTATAGGGCTCAGGCTTTAGGATTCAGGGTTTAGGGTTCAGGGTATAGGATTCAGGGTATAGGGTTCAGGTTGTAGGGTTCAGGCTTTAGGGTTCAGGGTATAGGATTCAGGGTATAGGGTTCAGGTTGTAGGGTTCAGGGTTTAGGGTTCATGTTGTAGGATTTAGGGTTCATGTTGTAGGGCTCAGGGTTTAGGGTTTGGGGTTAGGGTTCAGGGTTTAGTGTTTCGGGTTTAGGGTTAAGGGTTTAGGGTTCAGGATTTAGGGTTTAGGGTTCATGTTTTAGGGTCTAGGCTCTAGGGTTCAGGGTTTAGGGTTTAGGGTTCAGGGTTTAGGGTTAAGGGTTCAGGGTTCAGGTTTTATGTTTAGGGTTTAGGGTCCAGGGAATAGGGTTGAGGGTATAGCGTTCAGGGTATAGGACTCAGGTTTTATGATTTATGATTTAGGGTTTAGGGTTCAGGGTTTAGGGTTTAGGGTTCAGGGTTTAGGGTTTAGGGTTTAGGGTTTAGGGTTCAGGGTTTAGGGTTTAAGGTTTAGGGTTCAGGGTTCAGGGTTTTAGGGTTAAGGGTTCAGGGCTTTAGGGTTTAGGGTTCAGGGCTTTAGGGTTTAGGGTTCAGGGTTTAGGGTTCATGTTTTAGGATTTAGGGTTCGGGGTTCACGGTTTAGGGTTTAGGGATCAGGGTTTAGGGTTTAGTGTTTAGGGTTTAGGGTTCAGGTTTTAGGGTTTAGGGTTTAGGGTTTGGGGTTCAGGGTTAAGGGTTTAGGGTTCAGGGTTTAGGGTTCAGGGTTTAGGGTTCAGGGTTTACGCTTCGGGCTGTAGGACTCAGGCTAGGGCGTCTGGGTTTAGAATTTTGGATTAGGGATTTATGTTTTCCGTTTGAGGATTTAGGTTTCAGGGAATGATATTCAGTGTTTACGGCTTATGATTCCGAGTGTAGGGTTTAGGATTTTGGATTAGGGATTTATGTTTTTCGTTTCAGGATTTAGGTTTCAGGGTTTGATATTCAGTGTTTACCGTTTATGATTCCGAGTGTAGGGTTTAGGATTTAAGGTTTAGGGGTTAGGGTTCAGTGTTTAAGCTTCAGGGTTTTAGGGTTTAAAGTTCAGGGTTTAGGATTCAGGTTTCATGGTTTAGAATTCAGGGTTTAGGATTCAGAGTTCAGGTTTTAGCTCATTGGAATGAAGATTTAGGGGTGTTAGGATGAAGGTTCCGTGTATTACACTTAACGTCTAGGTTTTGGGAGCAGGGATAAAGTTATGGAATAAGGTTTTTTTGTAGGTTATGGAATAACAATATGGTCTGCTATTTATTTTCATAGGTGGAATATTCTTTCTGTTAAGGAAAAAGAAATAAGGCAGGAGCAAGAAGAAAAATGAATGAAGGAAAAAGAAAAGAAAAAGTGAGGGAGGAATGTAGAATGCATATGGAAGGAGAGAAGGGAAGGTTCTATGCAGGAATTTTTGTGCTTTAGTTATTTTTTTAGGGAAAAAGGAGAAGAAAATGAAAGAAAAGGAAGAAAAAATTTTGAGAAGGAAGAAATAACAAAGAAAAGAAGGGAGAGAGGAAAAAAGAAAAAAAAAAAAAAGAAAAGAAGGAAGAAAAAGATAGTTAGGTGTATGGAAGTAACTTCAAGGATATGAGAATAGGCTTTAGGTTGTAGAAATAAGGTCCAGGGTGTAGGGGTAAGGTTCTTTTCTAGGTTAAGGAACAAGAATATGGCCTGCTACATAGATTCTTAGGGGGGGAAAGGGAAGAAAACTAAGGAAGATAGAAAGATAAGGAAGATAGAAACGAACAAAAAAAGAAAGAAAGAAAGAAGGAATGAAAAATAGGAAGGAGGAAAGGAAGGAGAGTTGTATGTGTTATTAGAATGAAGGATTCCATGTACGGGAGTGGGGTTCAGGGTGTAGGAGTAGGTTTTCGGGTATTATAGTGAAGGTTCCAGGTGTGAGTGTAGGGTTCAGGGTGTAGGAGTAAGTTTTCGGGTATTATAGTGAAGGCTCCAGGTGTGAGAGTAGGGTTCAGGGTGTAGGAGTAGGTTTTTGGGTATTAGAGTGAAAGTTCCAGGTGTGAGGGCAGAGCACAGCTTGTTAGAGTCAAGGTTTCAGGGTGTGAGAGTTGGGTTGAGTTTATGGAAATAGGGTTCAGGGTATTAGAGTAGGTTTCCTGGTATTAGAGTATGGTTCAGGGTATAAATGTAGGGTTGAAGGTTGTTAGAGACGGGTTAGATGTGTAAGAATATGATCTTTATGTCGGTTATGGCACAACGATATGTCCTATTGTTTAGTATTTTATGGATGAATGTGCACTTGAACTCTTTGCAGGAGCGTGCAGCAAGGAAAAATATGGAAATTAGAGAAAAAAGGTTAAGGAACAAAAAGGGGAAAAAAAAATAAAATAAGGAAATTAAAGGAAAATAGGAAAAACAATATTTCAGGAAGGAATGCGAAAGAATCAGAATGTACATTACGCACACATGTAGTACTTAATAGAATATTATTCCTAATTTAGAAGTAGAGAATTATTGAATAATGTGATAAAAAAAAAAAAATGGCTCCAAGGAAGGGTAAAGATGATGTATTTGGCCCGTTAATGGATAGGTGGTTAAATGGGGAGGGGTCCAATAGGAGAAGGAAGAATGTTCTAGAGGTAAGGTACAGTGCTGAGAGATGCACACGGAAGGAGTAGTGTGTTATTATATTGGAATATATTTTCCTTTTCTTAACAAGAATGAATACTTAGTGTACCGTGAGTGATTATTAATATATTATTTTAATTTCCGCAACACAGTTATACATAAAAGTTATGGCCCTGGTTGATGGAATGTTAGAAGAAATGAGTAAGAAGGTTGAGAAGGATACTGGTGAGGACCTATGCGACATGATAGGGCAACAAACGGGAATGGTAATGACACAAAACGAAAAGGAAGTGTGTGCGTTCATTGTAAATACTTTATGGAATATGAGAACAAAAGGTGGAGGTCAATGTAAAAGAGGAGACGTTGATATGGAATTGAGAGAGTATGTGCGATGTGCAGTACTAAATATGTGGATATATGAATATTTAACTGCGCACTGTGAAGAAGGACATGTTATAAAGAATGCATTTAAAGCAATGGAAAATGTGAACATACCATTTAATCTAAAAGGGGAGTGTGAAGAATGCAGACCCAAATTGATGGAGCCCATGATGATAAAAGATGGAATAAGTATGTTACAATATATTAAAGTTGCTATGGAGAGAAATGACGACATTATGCAACTAATAAATAACAGAGGACGAACAAAGAAGGATTGTGAGAAAGACAAACATAATGTATCCGGAGTAAATCTCGCGGAGAATACTGCTATATTAAGTATGGTAAACGGAATGCCACCATGGATTATGCAACGACCAAAGGAGACTGAAAGTAGGGGCCAGTTTGAGTACTTTGCACATTTAATACATCAATGGCTATGGAACGGAGGGAACTTCAGAGAAAGTGGAAATGTAATAATTCCTACAAAGAAGAAGTATCCATGCATGCAGGAAGTGGAAATATCTATGTATGGACAGTGTAAAGGACAAAGTGTAAGTGGTAAGGATGTGTATCAGTATATGGTTCCAATTTGTTCTTACAGGATGCAATATGGGACGACATGAAGAATATATTTGATGAAATGATAGACTACATGGGGAATGAAGATAGAATTATTAAAGATTTATGCGCACAGGACCAAAGATCTGATGAGACACCTAAAAGCTGGAACAAAGATTTATGCAAAACCATGTTAAAAGTAGTATTCTTCATGAATAGTTTACAGCAAAGCATATTGCCGATGAAGAATAAAGGAAAGAAGGACTATGAAGAAGAAATAGACAGAATGTTTAGGTGTATTGTGGGTAGTATAAGTTTAATGAAGATGTTCAAGGGTCACTGTGAAGTTGAAGAAATTTCCGAATATATCTCAGGAGTAATGGATTTACTTCTATTAATAAATGATAAGGAAAGTGTGAGTCATATGTGCAATGAGATGAATTTCGAGGATTTATGGATTGCAAAGAAAATGGTAGGGTCATCAATAGGGGGATGGGTTGAAGAGAAAAAAGGAAGTATTAGAGGGTATAAGGACGTAATAGGATACAGAAATACCAGGTGTAACAATAAGCAATATAAGAAAAAGGATCATAAGGAAGAAAAGGGGAAGAGGGAGAATACTGTAATAAGTGTTCTAAGGGAAAAAGGAGGTGAAGGAAACTTGAAAAAAATAGGTCAAGAGGAGGTTGGTATAACGGAAAAGGAAAAGGAAGAATTAATAAAGGGTTTTGAGGGTGCAGGAAATGATACGTTAAAGGAAGAAATGGGGAAAATGTTAGATAGTATGAATACGAAGGCACTATCATCATGTTCGAACCACATGGATCACATATTTAAAAATTGGGGAGAGGTAATTTAAGAATTATGTCTGAATACGGACCTTAGGCGTATGTGGAAAGAATATGTAATCCTATGTTACGCTAGAGAGTACTTAAGGAAGGAATCATAGGGTGTATACATTTAAATGAGGAAAATTCCAATATTCAGGTAAAAGGGAAGGAGACAATAATGAAGTTATTCAATAAGTTTTCAGAAGAACCAGATGAAAGTAGTAACATAAGTAGTTTCTGGGCAATATGTGATGATACTGGGCACTTGGAAGGAAGTAGAATAAAGAAGGAAGATAAAAGAATTTGTAAAGTCATCATGAGGAATACAATAATGGCAAGTGTAGACAAGTATGGAGAATTAGCAGAGGATAATGATGAAATATGGGGAAACGTGGATAAGGATGTTAAATGTAGGGCTTTTAATCTTTGGTTACAGTACTATATAAATGAATACTGCAGTGTAGGGAATATTACTTCGGGTATAGAATTCATAATGGAAGGAATAATGGAACCAATAAAAGGAATTTACGAGTGGGAAATGTGTAAGTATCCAAAGACATACGATTGGTTTGTGAATAACGAGGACAAGAACCAAGAACTACAGGGTTGTTTGTGGAACCATAATATTAAAACGAAAATACAAAAAATAAATGAGGGGAGTTCCTGTGGAGCACAGAGGACTAGGAAGCAGGATGGAGTAGCAGTCTTTAAGTTCACATGGCCAGTAGGTGAAAACTTAACAAAGGCACTAGCAAAAGTGAAGACAAAGGTAGAAAAAAATTTCCCCCACACATCAGATGCATCAAGTCCGAAAAATCCAATGAATAAAGACGAAATAAAGTTCATAGAGGAATTATCGAAGGAAACGGTGAACGACAGAGATATAAATAAGTTCACTAGTGCATGCGAAGAAGGAAGCACAGGTATGGTAGGACTGAGAAAAGGAGCGACAGACGAGGACAAGTTTTTCTGTAAAGTAATATTGAGGAATTTAATATTGACAACCATAAAGGACGATACCGGAATAATCATGGAGGAGAAAAAGGACTATTTAGACAGTATTAATCAAAGTGTACGATGTAGAATTCTTAATCTATGGTTACAAAACTATAAGGATAAACATTGCAACCCAAACGACATGTATGAATACATTGAGCGTAGAGTGGAGGAGTTGACTAAACCCATGGTAAAAGCGGGAATAGAATATAAAAAGTGTGGTTATGGGGTGGATAATGATTATTATATGAAAAATGTAGACCCGTCCCTTAACAGTAAAGAGGAACAATGGAAGGCAAAAATAGTTGAAGGAATAGGGAAGATGAAATTAGGGGATAGTTGTGGTAAATCCATATATGAAAAAGGTAAGAACAGTATAAAAATACCTAAGGGAAACATACACTCCCTCCTAAGGGAACAGCCCCCCCAAGGGAACATTACCTTCCTAAGTAGGAAAGGAATAAGCTTTCCTAATGGAGGAAGCAAAAGTATACTTTCCTGGGGAAGGAATAACATTCCCCCTTAAAGAAGGAAGGAAAGGAACAATACCTTCCCTAAAGAGGAAGGAAGGTTGTGTTAGGGTGGTTGGTGGAAGGAAGGTTGTTAGGGTGGTTGGTGGATGAATGGTTGTTAGGTGGGTGGTAGGGTGGACGGAAGGTTTTGTTAGGTGGTTCGAATGAAAGGTTTAGGGGTGGTAGAATGAAAGGATAAGTGTATTAGAATGAAGGGTCTAAGGACGTTGTTAGAAGGAAAGGAGGGTCTAAGGAAGAGGAAGGAAAGGGGGAAGTTACTTCCCTGTCATTATTTCACCTTTCATATAGTGTGTATCGTAGGTACGCACAAGACTTTTAGCTTAATGCTTCTTAATTACATTGAAACCTTCCTTTTTTATTTATTTTTTAGTTCCTGATAAGGAGGGGAAAAAGCCTACCGCAGCACCGAAAAAACCTTCTGCTGGAGATGACTTTGACCTCGGTAACGCCGTGGTAGGTGGTCCATCACCCAACAAAGCTGGTAGTAGTGGTAGTTTTTCCGATGCCGATTTAACAGATGGTGTCTCTGGTGGGGAGGCAGGAAATAGAAGGCCTCATGAGGTGGGTGGCAGAACTACCGCTCTTGCTGCCCCACTTAGTAGCAAGACAGACCCCTCAAACCTTACCCCATACCTTCCTTTGGCCCCTGTCTTCATTGGTTTTTCTGCTATGACTTATTTCCTCTGGAAGGTAATTAAAAAAAAAAACTAATATAAGAAAAAAGGAAGAAAGAACAGAAAAAAAAGAAAAAAGAAAATATACTTTCCGCAAAGAAAAAAAATAAAAAGTGAAAGAAAAAAAATAAAAAGTGAAAGAAAAAAAAAAAAAAGAAAGAAAAAAGAAAACAGAAAAAAATATGAAAAACGTGAGAAGAGAAAAACAAAAAAAAAGGAAAAAAGAAAGAGAAGGAAAAAAAGAAAAAAAAGGAGTGAATAAGGAAAAGAATGTATGAATGAATCAGTGCGGGGGTGTTTGTAGGATTTCGTACTTAAGATTAAAGTTGTAGGGTATAGGAACCGCAATAGGGCCTGCTACTTAGTTGCTTAAGGATGGGAAAGAAAGGAAACGAAAAGAAGAAAGGAAGAAAAAAAAAAAAAACGAGAAGGAAAAAGTGAGGGAGTGTAGGATTTCCTACTTAGGTTGTAAGGTTTCACAGTAAAGGTTAAGATTCCCGGTTATAAGGACAACAATATGGCCTGCTACTTAGCTGTTTCATGTTGTAAGGACAACAATGTGGTGGCCTCTTATTTAGCTGTTTCAGGGTGTAAGAACAGCAATATGGCCTCGTGTTTAGCTGTTTCAGGGTATAAGAACAAGAATGTGGCCTGGTATTAAGCTGTTTTAGGGATGAGTTATGCATCTAAGGTGTGTATACAAAAAAAAGAAAAAAAAAAAAAAAAAAGGAACGTGAACGTATCAGTGAGTGTGTGTGGCATTTCGCATTTAGGGTGTGAGAGTTCCGCACCTAGGATATAAGTTCCGGTTTTAGGGTGTGTGTACGATTTCGCATTTTAGGTTGTGTGTGTAGGATTTTTCATTTTAGGGGTGTATGTGCAGGATTTCGCATTTTAGGGTTGTGTGTGTAGGATTTCGCATTTTAGGGGTGTGTATGTGTAGGATTTCGCATTTTAGGGTGTGTGTGTAGGATTTCACATTTAAGGCTGTGTGTGTGTAGGATTTCACATTTAAGGCTGTGTGTGTGTGGGATTTCGCATTTTAGGGGTGTGTGTGTAGGATTTCGCATTTAAGGGGTTTATCTGTGTAGGATTTCCCATTTAGGGATATGTGTAGGATTTCGCATTTTAGGGGTGTGTATGTTGGATTTGGCATTTTAGTGTTTGAAGTAGTAATTACTGTTGGGTGTGAAGAAAAATTTTGGACCCCTATTAAGGAAAAATATTCTCCCTTTTTTTTTCTTTTTTTTTTGTTTAGTACTTTGGAATGCTTTGCAAGACAAGAAAACGTCACAGAAGAGCACATCAAGTACGTGGTCCCTCCTTAAAACAGCAGATTGTTGACCATGTGGACCAACCTGGTCCACGTGAATATACCTTAGTGAAGGAACGCAAACCTCCTTCAACGCCTATAAAAAGGAGGAAAAGACGGGGCGTTCGTCATCGTCCTGGTCGTCGTGGTGCACGTCGCCGCATGATTATTGATATTCATTTAGAAGTCTTAGACGAATATCAAAAGGGGGACACCAAACTGGTTCAGGAGGAATTCCTTGCCATTCTTGTTCAAGAATTTATGGGAAGCGTATTCATAAAAGAAGAGAAGGCTCCTAAGGAATGTGTTCCTAAGGAAGGAGTTCCTGAGGAACAGGTTCCAAGTTCAGATTCCGGGTTTAGGGAAAAAGACTCTGTTCCTGCGGAAAGTGTTCCTAAGGAACAACTTTCTGAAGTTGATGTTCCTAAGGAACAGGTTCCAAGTTTAGATTCCGGGTTTAGGGAGAAACACTTTTTTCCTAAGGAAAGTGTTCCAAAGGAAGTTGTTCGTAAGGAACAGGTTCCAAGTTCAGCTTCCGCATTTAGGGAGGAAGACTTTCTTCCTAAGGACGAAGTTCCTAAGGAACAGGTTCTAAGTTCGGATTCCGGGATTAGAGAGGAAGACTTTGTTCCTAAGGACGAAGTTCCTAAGGAACAGGTTCTAAGTTCGGATTCCGGGATTAGAGAGGAAGACTTTGTTCCTAAGGACGAAGTTCCTAAGGAACAGGTTCTAAGTTCAGATTCCTGGTTTAGGATTGATGTTCCTGAGGAACAGGTTCCATGTGCAGATTCCGGGTTTAGGGTTTAGGGTGTAAGTAAATATATTTTTTTTTTTTTTTTTCGTTTTGTGTATTAAATTGTTTACATGTTCATGTGTAATCACAGTATAAGTGGAAGTGAAAAAAAAAAATTTTCATCCGCACTTTATTTTGATTTGTTTCGTAAAATTTTTTTTTTATTGAAAGATCCAAAATGTTAAATTTTTTTGTGACAAATTTTTATATTTGTAATTTTTTTTTGTTTTTTAAAATTCATGAATATTTCTTTGAAAATATCAGCAACTTTTTCCTTTTTCCGCGCCCCTTTCTGGTAGTATTCTTTCCTTTTGATCTTATTCAAATACAGGAAAGGAAGCGAAAAGAAAAAATATGAAGAAAAGGAATAAAAAAAAAATAAAGAAAAAAAAAAAGAAGAAAAGGAAGAAAAGAAATTATAAACATAAAAATTTTTGTAACAAAATGAATAAGCATTTGAATCTTCAATAAAAAAGTTTGCAAACAGCTAACAATAAAATATTAAAAGTTTGCCAAGAGATCAAAATGAAGTGCAAAAAATTTTTTCTAATATAATTTGATTGCACATTAGAATGAATACATTAGTACAATGAAAAGAAAAAGGAAAGAAAAAGAAATAAAGGAAAACAGGAAAATGTCAAAATGTCATTTCGCTCCTTACGTTGTATAGACTGCGCAGTTATTTATATTCCTTCCGAAAGGGGGGGATAGACATTATATTCATTCAATATATTACATCACATGTTTTGATAACCTACCATTCCGTGACCCCGTGTATTATTTGTTCTTCCCTCTGTAGACTGTCTTGTAGACGGTCTTGTATATGTGGCAGTAGAGGAACGTACAGTGGAATTATCCATTAAACTTTCTGTTGCCGAACCCAATATGGAATCGTTCTCTGTTAGAGTATCAAGGTCATTCCCCACTGATCTTCTCTTTCTGGCGCTTCTTCTTCCTTCTCCATTAGAATGGTTACCAAACCAAAAAGACCATGGTTTATACTGAAGGGTTAAAAGGGGAAAGGGTTAAACGAGGTAGGGTATTAAGATGGAAGGGGTTAAAAGGAAAGAGTCTAAGGAGGAGAAAGGAAAGGATGGATCTAAGGGGGAGGAGGGAAGGAAGGTTGTTATGGGTGATAGTTTTGTTGTTGTTAGTGGTAGGTGGTTGATGGAAGGAAGGTTGTTAAGGGTGGAAGGAAGTTGGTCTTAGGGGTGGTAGGTGGAAGGAAGGTTGTTAGGGTGGTGGTAGGTGGAAGGAAGGTTGTTAGGGGTGGTAGGTGGAAGGAAGGTTGTTAGGGGTGGTAGGTGGAAGGAAGGTTGTTAGGGGTGGTAGGTGGAAGGAAGGTTGTTAGGGGTGGTATGTGGAAGGAAGGTTGTTAGGATGGTGGTAGGTAGGTTGTTAAGTGGTAGGGGTGGTTGGTGGAAGGAAGATTGTTAGGGGTGGTAGGTGGAAGGAAGGTTGTTAGGTTGTAGGGTGGAAAGAAAGGATGGAAGGAAAGAAGTGTCTAAGGAAGGAAGGAGGTCTGAAGGAAGTGTATATTAGTTATACTGTTAATAATTTAGTTCTTATTTTTTTATTGTTACTATTATTACATACTTTGTATAGGAGGAATGGTGCAACCGTTAGTCCGAGTGTGCCAAGGATGGAGGAGATGGAAGCAGTAGTTTTAGCTGCAGTTAAGTCTGCTTCTCTTATTGTGGAAGAATCGGATTTCTGTGGTGCAGGGGAACATGCCTTTTCCACTTCTTTTACTATAACTGTTGGTTCAGGTTTTGGTTCACACTTCAATTTTAATAGCTTAACCGTATCACAATATAGGTCGTACTTACTGTTGAATTCTTGACAATATTTATTATGTTCCGGTCCCTTCTCTGCTTCACAATCTTTCTCTACAGCAGTACATGCTTCATGAAATCCCTGTAGATAATCCCACCATTTTCCCGTACAACTGGTTTTACCTTTCTGCAACACCTTCGTTGCGGTTTCATAATCATAGGAAAGTTCGAATACTTTTTTCCTGTGATTGAAAATATTTTGGTCAATCTGTTCACAAAGAACTTCACATTTCTGATCCTTATACGCATCATTTATTAATGTACAGATAAATCTTACGATGCCCCTGATTTGGGCATTCATGGGACTCTTATATAATATATTTAATACCCAATTATACAGGAAAGTACAGGGTACATTATTGAGCGGATCTGTATGTCCTTCATACATTTCGTACACATAGCCCATTGCCTTTTCAATTTTATCTTTATAACTATTCATACTGTGATCTGAACCTAGAACGGTCTTTATACCTTGCGCGCAATCATTTTTGCATTTTTGTTTTTTCCCTTTTTCGTTTTCAAATTTCTCATAGTATTCCGTCCATGAGGGTAATTGCTTTAAAAGTTCCTCCTGCAAGTATGTAGTTGGCAAAAAAGTTGAATAGGTGTATGTGTAAGTTTTTTCTATATATATATGTATTTTCCTTCCTTTTCTTTCCCCCTTCTGAAATATTCCTCCTTACATCTACTGTGTCTGTTACCATGGTTCATATATATGTGCATCTATATGTGTGTATAATGTGAGTTTATATTAAACTTTTCTATATATTCGAAAAAAAGTAAGGAAGAAATATGAAGATTGTGCCAGCCTTATGCTTCTAAATACAAAATTTCTCTTATGTGAAAACCATACTACACTTTTGTTAATTCTCGAATAGTAGTAGTAGTAGTTATAGCACATTACACATACATTCATATGTGTACGTATACGTATCAGTATCACTGCATATATATATATGTACTTATATATATACCGATATATGTATATATATTTTATATATATATATGTATAATGCACATACACATATAAACAACTATATATGTTGGAATGACAAAGTACAGGCAACAAAGTGAAGTGAAAAAAGAAGTCAAAAAAAAAAAAAAAAAAAGAGGAGGAGGGAGGATGAAACATACACCTCCTTTTTTTTTTTTTTTACACACAACGTTCTTTTATTTATGTATTCACTGTACTACCATATTGTATGGTGTGTTGTTGTGCATAGTTCTTCAATGAACATGGTACCACTATTATTTACATACACCGGTTATTAACTATATATAAGAATGCAATTCTTCTCCCCTTTTATAATGAGCATTTCATCATGTGATATTAGTAAATATTTCTTTGTTATTAAGAAAAATCATTAAGAAAATTGTTAACGTAGATATATATTGTACACAGTTCATCCATATGTGCAGGCAGAGCATATTCTTTCCCCTTTCCCTTCTTCCCTCACCATATGTATACATATGCACATATATGTATTCATATGTAATAGGTAGAGTGTGTAAACTTATAGAAGTAAATAAAAATTACATAATAAAAGGAATTACGTGAGTTATTTATGTGAATAGGAAGGGAGATGTACACATACATTTCTATATAATAACACATTTTTTTACACCATACACCCATTTATTTTATTCATGACTTCTTAGTAGTAATAAAAGTTCCTTCTTCTTTTCTTTTCTTTTTTCTTTTTTTCTTTTCTTTTCTTCTTCCGTACTTAATTATGATATACAAACAGTTGATCCATATGGGGGAAGAAGATGTGCACATATTATGTATACTATTTGAGCTCCCCTTCTTCCTCTTCCGGGTGCACATTATATACTTTTTGCACATGTTAATGTGTTCCAACGCGTATGATGGACTTCTTTTTTTTTTTTTTAAGAACACTCAGTAATAATAAATTCTTTTTACTTTTTTTCTTCTTTCTCTTTTGACAAATACACCATGAACAACAACCATTTGTATGAATGAATATATGCACATTATGCACTATTTGAACTAACCTTCACTCCTCGTTCCCTTACCTTTGAATTCATGTTATACTTCTACATAGTAATGTATCCTCTGTTTTGTTTTGTTTTGTTTTGTTTTTTTCCTTTTTAACTTCACTATTCCCATACATTTATTCCTATATTTACCTTAATTAAATGTACATATAATTATCTTATATATATTTGTATAATGTATAATCATTGTTCCTTGAAAAGTTTTGAGCAGTGTGTGTGGTGTAAGGAAGAGTGAAAAATTTAATATTCCCAATTCATTTTCATAATTATAGAACGAACAGCATTCTCACATGTTTATTATGAATACATATATATATAGGAAGGAACAACACACATTTCTTATAACATAAATTCACATTATATATATATATATAACAGAAGAAAAATATACACATATAAATCATGTCAGCAGGGGTAAGGGAAGAACTTTAAGTTGTTCTTATGCCCGTTTAAAATGTTCACAAACACATTGTGTACGGCAAACTTCGATGTGCATATTATAATAAAATCATAGCTAACCACATAGGAACATGTACACTTACATATTTACCCTTTCTGCCTGCCAATAATTATTCACATTTATAGGACCCACTTTTAAAGCAATTACCCTCATGGACGGAATACTATGATAAATTCGAAAATGGGGGAGGGAGCACCACAGTAAACTGTACAACAGAAAATGGTTGCAGCACAGAAGCGGACAGTTATAAATTGGGAACGAGGAGTCTCGGGCAGTATCTGTATCCAACTCAAAAAGCATTGGCCTATATATATAAAGAATACAGGCAAAAAGAAGAAAAATCAACCCAAAATGTGGCACCAGCCGAATGTACCGCACGCCACTTCTTTTATTATTGGATAAGGGATGAATTATCTAAGAGTGCAGGGACACGTGGAGATTTCCAAGGTATGATAAGTACTATTTGCAGAGAAATAAGAAAACCCGGTAACTCAAGACAAGAGTGTGAAATTCCCTGTGAAAATCTTAAGAAAGAAAATTTCAACAGTCAGAAAATATTATTTAATTTCCTTCATGATCATTATATTATACGAATTCTGTTAGAGAATAGTGGGCGTGGGGGTATTGAGAAATGTAAAAAATACATAGAGAATGTCAAAAGAGCAAAGGAAGAAATTGAAACACGTTGTACGCACGAGGCCGAAAAAAGTAAGGATGAATTCTGTAAAAATTTTTGGAATGGTCATATAGTTGGCATTCAGGCGAAACTCTCAAAATTGCAATCTACATTAGAAACTGCACAAAATGAAATAAAGCAGGAAGCGAATCAAGCACAAGCAGCAACCTCTACAGCAGTGAACAAGGCAGTGGACGAAGCCGTTCGTTCTGCCACCACCACAGCAAGCATTTCTTCCATAATTGGCACGCTCGGATTTACTGTTGCTCCATTCCTCCTATATAAGGTATACATACAACTAAAATTATAATTAAAAGTGAAATAATATAAGTAATATTATTTCATCCCTTACAACCTTCCTTCCACCCTACATCCTAACAACCTTCCTTCCACCTACCACCACCCTAACAACTTTCCTTCCATTCTAACACCACCCTAACAACCCACCTACCACCCAACAACCCTTCCTTCCACCTAAGACCCCTAACAACCCACCTATCACCACCATAACAACCGACCTACCACCACCATAACAACCGACCTACCACCACCATAACAACCGACCTACCACCACCATAACAACCGACCTACCACCACCATAACAACCGACCTACCACCACCATAACAACCGACCTACCACCACCCTAACAACTTTCCCTTCCTTCGACTCATATCAGTCCTTCTTTCCACCCCTAACACAACCTTTCCTTCCCTTCAGTATAAACCATGGTCTTCTTGGTTTGGTAACAATTTTTCTGGAGGTGGAAGAAGAAGCACAAGAAGGAGAAGATCAGTTGGAGGTGATATTGACGGTTTAACAGAAACTTCTACTATAGGTCCAACAACAGAGGATGATTCAACAGTATATGTTGTAACATCTGCCAGAAAGGGAAGAACAAATACTCCAGGTCGCCAGAATATAGGTTATCAGAACATGTAAGACTTGGATGGGGAAGGGAATGAAAGGGGAATGTTTCTTCCCTGCGTGAACATAAATAAGTGCGATGTTCATACAATGTAAAGAAGCAAGGGGACCTTTTCTTTGTTTTTTCTTCCTTTCCTTTTTCTTTTTTTCTTTTATTTTCCTTCCTTTTATTTTTTTTTCTTTTCTTTCTTATTTTTCTTATTTCTTTTTTTTTCTTTTTTTTCTTTTTTTTTTTTTTCCTTCTTTTTTCTTCTTTTTAAATATATAAATAAGCATACGTTTTTGCAAACTGTGATTGCCCATTGCGGAACGCTTTTTTTAAGAACATCCGCCATCATGAAAACGAATAATTATGCTCCGAAATGTACACACATTGTGCAAAATTGATTGAGCATATAAATTTACACGCCCTTTTTGAGAGAAATATACACACTTGGGCGATACACCACAAGTGGAACAATTGCATGGCTGGGAAATTAGTACCCCTGGGGGAGGAAAAAGGGATTCCGTAAAGCGTTCACCTTTTACATCACTTGCACAAAAGTACGCAGAGCACTTTTACACGTTGCGTCCTTTTGCAAATAGGAAAAAATGCATTTTTCTTCTCTTCGTTCGAAACCAGCGAATAGTATGGCATAGCTATTGATTCGTTCCACCTTGTGTGTGGGGTTAATACTACATTCCCGAAGGAAAAAGAAAAAACTTAATATATAAGGACCACCGCCCCCGGCTTTTCCTTTCGTCCTTTTGCAATCCCCATTTTGTCTTCGCTTAAAAGGTGCAAATCATTTTGGAGCGTTCAAAATTTGCGCTTACGCAATAGGAAAAAAAAAAAAAAAAATTTCCGGAAAGGGTGTGCGGTATTCGCAATATGGCGATGTATTTTTCGAATTTTTTTTTCTTTATTCCCACCCCCCCTGCGCACATTCGAATTGACACATATAGGTAAGGCGCTTGTTTATACTTTTGGGTAATGAGCCATGTGGCTAAGGAAAAAAAAAAAGTGGCAATAAGTGGCACTGCAAAAAAGAATAGATTATATTGAATGAGAAGGAAGCCAATTTTGTATTATATGTGTGGAAGAGACCAATTCGAAGGAGATAGCACCATTCGTCTGTTTTTTTGGTTTTTCCTTTTATTGCATGGCACGTGAAGTATCCTTTTTGGCACTGCCACTACTGACACAGTCTAGATGCGTGCCAATCGGTTCACCGCATATTGTCCACTAGGAGAGGAGGCTTTGCATTTTCCCCACCAATCATTGGTTCGTTCCTTTTGGGAAATTCCCGCAACACGGGAGGTACCTTACTTCGGGTAGGTTAACACACTGCATGAGCTCATCCGCGCAAGGAAGATGAAAAAACTTACACACACATGAGGGGGGCACAATAAAAAAAAAAAACGCCTGAACAGTGTTCATATAAATATATTTCATTTTATTTTTTTCCCTGCAAAACGTACAGTATGCAGATCGGGGAACGACCACAGCTGCGTCGCGACAGAAGGTAAAACACTTGCATGCAGTGAGCAGTTCCCTCTCCAACGCGTTCTTCCGGAAGGTAAAAAAAATAGTCACCCAGACGTACGTATCTCAGGGGAGCCACAGGGGGCACGCTTCTTCAAGAGGGGAAAAAAGGCGCACAGGGAAATTTACAACAATTGGTGCATGTGTGAGGAAAAGAATAAATTGCACTTCCAGAAATACACGCGCACGAAAGGGCAAGATTCCAAATTGGAGGAGGAACCTGACATACCGCTTTGACTGCTTCATCCTGGAGACGAATTTTGGCACCCCCCTACACATAAGGTAGAGAAATGCTGGGAATACAGGAAGGACGGGCATTCTTCAATGCCGCAAGGAACCCCAACAGCAGACCAGAGAACAACATTCGCATTGAGGACAACCTACCCAGTCTGAACGAAGTGTACAATTATTTCCAGGACTTTCTCTCGAGGTATTCATCCAACACACTGAAAGAAGGAAACTTGAAGAGAACGCTTTTCGAAAATGTGAAAAATAATAATTTCACCCTCGATTTGAAATTGGATGATATATACAAACAACAGACGGTTTTTGAAAATAACGAAATAAGTGCAACTCCCATTTCGGAGAGGAAGATGAAAAAGCCCGAAAATTACTCTGCCATTTTGGCTAGAGCGCTTTCGGAAAGACCGCTAACATACTTGCCTACTGTTGAGCGAGTGTGCTACGAAGTGTGCGAAACGGCCAACATATTAAATGACGAAGATGAGCACTTAAATTATATTCAAATTAATTTGTTGAATACATTCATTAGGCCTACACCGATTAGAGGTCTCCTAGCAGCTACTCAGGAAAGGTTTGTGGTGGTCCCGGGAATTATTGTACAGGCAAGTAAGCCACAACATAAGATGAGGAAAATTACACTTCAGTGCAGATATTGTGATCATAAAATGTCTATTGATGTTCCGCTATGGAAAGATAAACCGCAGTTGCCACCCTATTGTAGATACTCCTCCACTATGAAGTCTTCCATGGGTGTTGCAAACCCGATGGATAATCAGTTAGGATGCAATGGAGTTTTAGAACCATATGTCATTCTGCCGAATGAGTGCACATTTGTTGACATACAATCTTTGAAGATGCAAGAATTACCAGAGGCAGTCCCAACAGGAGATATGCCAAGACATTTACAATTAAATGCAACAAGATATTTATGTGAAAAAATGATTCCTGGAGATCGAGTCTACGTTCATGGGGTTCTCACTTCATATAATCCAAACCCTAAACCTACAAGAGCAGATGGAACCAACTTTTCCTACCTACACGTTTTAGGCTTTCAAAAATATGACGACATGACAGGAAACGACTTAAACTTTGACGTAGAGGAAAGAAATGAATTAACTCTACTGGCAGCTGAACATGATATTCATGAAAAAATATTTAAGTCCATAGCACCAGAACTTTACGGAATGGACGAGGTAAAAAAAGCTTGTGCGTGTTTACTCTTTGGAGGTACTAGAAAACGAATTGGAGAGGAGACAAAAATTCGGGGAGACATCAACATGCTGATGCTTGGAGATCCCTCAGTTGCCAAGTCGCAAATTTTAAAATTCGTAAATCGATGTGCCCCTGTTTCTGTTTATACATCTGGAAAGGGTAGCAGTGCAGCAGGATTAACTGCAGCTGTTATGAGAGACAGTCAGGGGGTTTTCTCTCTAGAAGGTGGAGCCATGGTTCTGGCTGACGGAGGAGTTGTCTGTATTGATGAGTTTGATAAAATGAGAGATGATGATGTGGTGGCTATACACGAAGCTATGGAACAGCAAACCATATCCATTTCGAAAGCAGGAATTACTACCATGCTGAATAGTAGATGTTCTGTCATTGCTGCAGCCAATCCGTCCTTTGGGTCATATGATGATTCGCAAGACACCACAGATCAACACGACTTTAAGACCACCATTTTGTCCAGATTTGATATCATATTTTTATTACGTAATAAACAGGACATTGAAAAGGATACTCTCCTCTGCAACCATATTGTCGCCTTGCATGCATCAAAGCATAAGTCCCAAGAGGGGGAAATTCCTCTCTCAAAATTGACTAGATTTATTCAGTACGCCAAGAAGGAAATCGCCCCTTTGTTGTCCAAGGAGGCTAGGGACTCGTTGCGAAATTTCTACGTGCAAACAAGAGCGGAATACCGAGGCGACAGACGCTCCGTCACGAAGAAAATTCCCATCACCTTGCGTCAGCTCGAATCGCTCATTCGGTTGGCGGAGAGGTTAGACAGCATTCATGAGAGCATCCCCTGGATGCGTACTTCCCTGTGTGTTTGTTCATCCTCCATTTGCATCTTCCCCTTGATCAATGCGTGCCATATGTTGCGCGCTTCTGCTTTTTTGAGAGATGGTTCATCATAATGAACCCCCCGCCCTGCAGCTTTGCCAAAATGGAGCTTTCCCAGTTCGCCACGGAGAAGCACGTGCAGATGTCCATCGACCTCTTCTCAGCATCCACCGCCGAAACGGCGAAGCAATGCCTCATTTTCGAGACCATGTCCCCGTTGGAGCAGAAGGCCGTGAAGGTTTGCGCGAACGACCACATATGTGCCGTGCACATTTGAACGTATGCAATGTTACGAACCGTTCCCGATATCATGTGAAACAACTTTCCTTTTTCCGTACCCCTTTCAGCAAGCGGAGGATGCCATCCTGGGACGACTCGGAAAAGGGCAGAGGGCCTCACGGGTGAATTTATTCAGGGAGCTGCAGCTAAGAGGATTCGACCGATCGGCTTTATCCAAGTAATGAAAGCGGAATGGGGTTAAATGCCAAGCGATGGCATAGTCACACACATGCATATATACATATACATGTACGTACACATGAGCATCCCCCGCGGAGAAACTCCACCCCGTTACGTCCTTTTTTTAACTGCGCAGGGCCCTGGCTATCCTGATCAAGAAGGGGGAACTCCAGGAAAGAGGAGACCGTTCCGTCAGACGCTGTTAAATGAGAAAGCATTCCCCCACTTGGCAATCTACGCGCATGCCAAGGTGCCGCGCGGGTTATTTTTTCTGTTCACCTTTCGTCACGCCCACCATACATGCTACATGTTGCACATGGCACATACTGCTTACCGCACATATATGCATCGCCCCCCATGTATATATCCCCATTTTTAATTGCCATTTTGAAAAACTGAACATTTTTCTACAATCCCTTTTATACCCCCCAAGAAGTGTACACTTTTTTTGCCCTCCTTTTTGAAAAAAAAAAAAAAAATTTCCTTTTCCTCAATTGTGAATTAAGAAGGTGAAAAAAACATCACGCTGGAAGGTATACCTTTTTTCCCTGCACAACAGGGTTACACGTCAGACTTTATGTACGTTGTTCCGACTGGGCAAGTAAATGGCATGGAGGATTGTTGGTACGTAGGCTTGATTAAAATTCTGCACACGGGACGAATGAGATAACACCGCCCCATGGGGCATTTCTACCTACGAAGCTAAATTCCGGGGACGTCACTTCCCCCCCTTTGGCAGTACCTATGATGTACTTTTTGCCGGGCGAATGGAAAGGAGGCCCCGTTCCCACCATCTTATGAGGCGTGACTCCTTTTATAACGTTTTCCGTACTTTTGGCATGCACTGCGGGGCCAACTGTACGTCCTTCCATGTGCACTTACTCACGGGAGGACGCGCGCATATAAATGCTCGCTCGAATTTGCACACTTGTTTGGTCTTCACCAAATGGGTATGCAACTTTAGCGGTCGAGCTTTGTCCTCTAGGGGCTGCTAATAATGGCGCATTAAATTTTGTTATGGCCAGAGTTTGCGGCATGGCGTTTTTACTATGTATAGTAACATTTGGTGACATTACGGAGGTTATCCCCCGTGGGTAGCATTCTGAGGGGTGAGGAAGCTAAGTAAGGCACGTACAAGTATACCTACACAGATGTACGTACATGTAAAGGAACATAATATATTTACGCGTGTATGGCTGACCCACAGTTGTATTTTTAAAGTTGCGTATATGTAATGACTAGTGCACACGGACAAGCGAAGCAAACGCGTTGGCACACAAGGGGAAGAAATATGGAAGGAAAAAAAAAAAAAAAAAAGGGAAAGAGGAACAAAAGAAAGGGGAAAAAGGCAAACTCCGATTTCCACTTACGCGCGACCGCCCCATTTGCATGTTATGGGCAAAAAAAAAAGAAAAACCACAGTACGCATCCGTGCGGAAAGGATAAAATTATACAACATAAATATATACATATAATTTTTATACATGGATATATTTTATATATTGCATAATATTTTATATATATATATCTTTTTTGCATATGTATATATGCACAAATAAATATACACTACACTTCCCCATTTTGGCCCCATTGAAAATGGAAAAAAAAAAAAAAAAAAAAAAAAAAAATTGATGGAAAAGGAAAGAAGCGAAATCAACACGTGAAGAAATAAAAAAAAAAAGTACTTTCATTTTTTATACCGTTTTTTTTGCATCCATTTCGATTTCACAAAAAATTTCTTCCCCCCTTTTACTTTTTTTTTTTTTTTGTTTTTACGCTCACGTTTTAAAAACAATTTAACTTCCCCTCAAAGCAGTGAAACAGAAATAAAGAACACTTTTTTTTATACAATATATATCAGCAAACATATGTAACTGTAAAGGAAATCAATTTTAGCAAGTTAAAAAAATTTATGTTAAAATTGCAGTACTGCCAAAATTGAAAGGAAGAGGAAAACTTCAGATTGCCGTGCTTTGCGCGAACATATTGTGTTTATATACCGCTTTGTTAAAACAAATCACTTAAAGTATTTTTTTTCTTTTTCCTTCCCTGCGCGTGTTCGGGATTCCAGCACATATATATAAATATACATACGTACTGTATACATAAATATATATCCCCCAGAGCGGGCATCGCTTTCCTCAAAAAGTAAAACTTTTTTACGCCGCCGCGAGCTTCCCTCACAAACACAAGATTTCTAGGTCATTTCACCAAAATGCAGATCTTTGTGAAAACTTTAACAGGTAAGGAGGCTTGTTGACCGGCGCCGCAGGTCGGTATGCCCAATATATGCGCTTTTGCATGTGAATTGGTATGCCGATTGGCATGCATATTGGAGTGTAGTGCCTATTTCCATACATTCCTTTTGCTCATATTTCGTGAACTTGCACGTTACCTTTTTTTTTTTCCCCTCCTAATATGCTCCTACCCCTCTGCACTGTGATGCTTATCAACATGCACAGATTAAGGGCGTCGTATTAGGGAATACGTTAATGTGTGCATTTAGTGGTTGCTTTTTTCATGTGCAACATTGTGAGCATTAGTGAAAGTACTAACTGTTGCTTATCCCATTCTATGCTTACCCGTTGGGAGGGTTACCATGTGTATATGTAATGCATGCAATTGCGTATGTGCATGAAGAATGTAAACATGGAATTATTTTTTAGTCTAACTAGCCATTTTTGCGTATGTTTTTTTATTCTAACTAGCTATTTTTGCGTATGTTTTTTTATTTTAACTAGCCAATTTTGCTATTTTTTTTTATTCTAGCTAGCCATTTTTCCTATATCTTTTTTTTTTTTTTTTTTTATTTCAGGAAAAACCATCACTTTGGACGTGGAGTCATCCGACACAATTGAAAATGTGAAGGCTAAAATTCAGGACAAAGAGGGAATCCCACCTGACCAACAGAGACTTATTTTTGCTGGCAAGCAATTAGAGGATGGAAGAACCTTGTCTGACTACAACATCCAAAAGGAATCCACCTTACACTTGGTGTTACGTTTACGAGGTGGTATGCAAATTTTCGTGAAGACTCTAACGGGAAAGACTATCACTTTGGACGTGGAGTCATCCGACACGATTGAAAATGTGAAGGCCAAAATTCAGGACAAAGAGGGAATCCCACCTGACCAACAGAGACTCATTTTTGCTGGCAAACAATTGGAAGATGGAAGAACCTTGTCTGACTACAACATCCAAAAGGAATCTACATTACACTTAGTACTACGTCTCAGAGGTGGTATGCAAATTTTCGTGAAAACCCTAACGGGAAAGACTATCACTTTGGATGTGGAGTCATCTGACACAATTGAAAATGTGAAGGCTAAAATTCAGGACAAAGAGGGAATCCCCCCTGATCAGCAAAGACTCATTTTTGCTGGCAAACAATTAGAGGATGGAAGAACCTTGTCTGACTACAACATCCAAAAGGAATCCACGTTACACTTGGTCTTACGTTTACGAGGTGGTATGCAAATTTTCGTGAAGACCCTAACGGGAAAGACCATCACTTTGGACGTGGAGTCATCCGACACGATTGAAAATGTAAAAGCGAAAATTCAGGACAAAGAGGGAATCCCACCTGACCAACAGAGACTTATTTTTGCTGGCAAACAATTGGAAGATGGAAGAACCTTGTCTGACTATAACATCCAAAAGGAATCCACCTTACACTTAGTACTACGTCTGAGAGGTGGTTTTTAATTTCCTTTTTTCTTTTTTTTTACCCCATTTTACGTACATGTCCGTATGTATAACGACATATCTTGTTCTTTTTTTATTTTCCCCTTTTTTTACGTCCTATTTAACATATAAATGTAATTACACCAATTATCTAACTTAATTAAAATTTTTTTATAAAAAAAAATTACAAGGCTTGTGTTGTGTGCACATACAGTACTATGCATTCCAATTTTTTTTAGAAAAAACGCTGGCCTGTGTTTATATACATATATGTATATATATATGTATATATGTGCACTTTTTTTTGGCTCGTGTTTTTAAATTATCTATAGTTTTTCACCCCCGTCTGTTTTTACTGTTATGTAGTGCCGATAACCTTATCTTTACAATATATATCTTTTAAAGTAAATTTTGATTATATTCTTTTTTCCTTTTTTTTTTTTTTTTACCGCTTTTTTTTTTTTGATTTTAAGGAAAAGAATATGAGCCAAATGTACTTTAAACTTTAATAAGGGCGCACACGCCGCATGCATATACGTGTGTGTGTATGCACAGGTGTGTGGACGCTATTGTATGCCTTCTATGTACGTAAAGGCGTGTAAGCCTATATAAGTTACTGTTGTTAAAGCATAGTGTAAAATTTGTGCAATCCGAATTTAAAGCGATGGTATAGCTGGAGAGGTATGTGTGGTACGCCGTTGGGAATTGTCCATCGGCGAAGGGGCTACCTGGGGATGCTGTAAAACGGGAAGGACTGGGCCAACAGCTACAATTGGCGCTCCTTCCCCCCATTGACAATAATAACTTGTTAAAAGGGATTAGCAAAATTCGATGCGAGTTGGTACGGCATAGTAAGAGTGGCAGTGATCGGAACAGAAGAGGTTGGTTTTTTTTTTTTTTTTTAAAGCAAATTTTACTTCAAAAGAGGACCAGATTTTATAAGAATTACTAAGGATAAAAATTTTATACAAAATTAACAAAAAAAAAAAAAAAAAATATATGAATTTACATGAATATATGTAAAGAACTCGGAATTGTGTGTGCGTTTTTCTTTTTCTTTTTTTTTCTTCTTAAAGAGGCACGTGGTTACTAGGCGTGAAAGCCAGCTGTGTGTGCGCTCCTATACGGAAATGCACACATAGGTATTACATAAGGCGTACAAGCGACGGGCTGGATGGGTACACAGGGCGACCATGCCAGGGAAAGGATCGAATCCGCATTAAAAAAAAAAGGCATGTATACAAATGGGGGAGTAGGTACTTATGTCGTGCAAACGAGTATGGGGAGTGCGTGGTTCACGCAGTACTTACATATGCATACTATTGCACACATATTATGCATATATGAACAATGCCCAACTGAGATAGTGACATCATGCTATGGCAAGAAAGTCGTCCGCCCTGGTACGTGCACGACGGGATGCGCGCTGTGCTCCAAATGGGTGCTGCTTTGTGAGCAGGACGCATGCCCGTGCAAGTGCGCCGGGTAAAAATAAAATAAAAAATAAATATTACGCAATAACCAATTAGTAATAGGTATATAAACGGCTAAACGGTCTAACAATGCATGTATAATGAATACGAAAACTGTGCCGAACAGCGGCGCGATGTTGTTCATAACGCAAACAAATTGATAACTGGGAAAAAAAATAAAAAAAAAAAAAAATCGGCCGAGTGGTTGTTCCACCGTTGCGTCACCTGGTAACTGCCCTCTGTCACATTACTTCTTCACCGACATGTACCTCCTGCGGTAGATGACCTTCGGCACGATCTCATCCAGCAGCATGTTGAGGAGTGCCCATGAAATGCCCAAGAGGTATTGCCACCAGAGCAAGCAAGTGGTGTTCAGAACGGAGGTAATTCCCGGAATGCACGTGGACAAGAATGTCAAAGTGGCCGAAATGCTACAAGCCAGATGCATCCACATATTTCTATTAAAGACTTTGTAAAAGGGTTCCCAACTTCGAACAGTATACGCTCTCAACATTTCACACCATACGGCAGAAATAAATGCCATGGTTCTACCTCTTTTTGACCCCTTAGAAGCAACGTCTTCAAAATTCTTGCGAAACACTCCAGGGGGAAGATTGTCATCCTTTGCGTTAACAGAAATATTTTCCTTCGGTTTACACCATCCATATTCATCTGTTTCTAAATCACCTGGACAACCATTCTGCATTATGGTTCGTATATCTGGATGTATTTCTATCGATTCAGGACTTATATTCTCTACTTTCCCTTTTGCAGCTCCCCAAAAAGTAACTGTTTTTTTCTTCTCAGGGTGCCAGAAATTCACGTTGGTGATCCAACCAACATACTCTGGGGACACCCTATATTCATAGGTACTGCAAAAGTATTTGAACTCATGTTTGATGTCTGCATCTGAAGCATCTGGGAAGCTAACGGTTCGGCAGGAACTATGTATATCATTTAAGGTATAACTGCCCGTGCAGATGTAGAGAGAAAATGCTAATGACAGGAGGACACATAACGCTTCGAAAATTGTATGCGGGATGATTCCATAGAACCACCACTTTTTGGTCATTATGGGTTGCTTCTTTGGTCTGGGAGGTGTTTTCATATTATCGCGGTTGGGTGGCTCCCTCGATAGGGCTACTGCTGGACATCCATCTGTCATTAAATTCAAGAATAAGATTTGAAGTGCTTCCAATGGGAAGGGCATCTGTGCTGCGATAGCGATGGAAAGGTAAAGTATCTCTCCAATGTTCGTACCCAGCAAGAAGCAAACAAATTTCTGTATATTAGAAAAGATAGTTCTTCCTACATCTATGGCGCTAACAACTGTACAGAAATTGTCATCAATTAGAATCATTTCAGATGCACCTTTGGCTACCTCCGTTCCGTTTATTCCCATGGCGACTCCTATATCTGCTGCTTTTAAAGCTGGTGCGTCGTTCACCCCATCTCCTGTCATGGCGACTAGGTAGCCTTTTCTCTTCAGGGAATTTACGATGGTGATTTTGTCCTCCGGTTGGGCTCTTGAGTATATCAGTATTTTATCTGTGAATGCATCTAGTTGGTCATCCGGTAGTACTGGTTCGTTCGGGTTCTTGTTAATGTGCAGCTCGGAGCATTCGATGGCTTGGGCGTCTGCCTGGTCTGTTTGGTCTGTCTGCTCCTCCCCTATCAAACCGATGAGCTTTCCAATCGCAATGGCCGTCGGTTTCTGATCCCCCGTGATCATAATGACTTTCACTTGAGCATCTCTACATGTCTGGATGGCTTCCTTCACTCCGGGTCTGGGTGGGTCGAACGCGGCAACATATCCCAGAGGGATGAATCCGCTATCCTCATCGGTGGTGACAAATTTCAGTCGCTCATCAGCATCGTCCAAACTTTTCAATAAAGTTATGTGTTCAGTGGTTAACGGTTTAATGCAAACGGCGAGGACTCTCAAGGCCTTCTGCGATAGTTCCAGATTCTTTTGGGCTAATATTTCCTTCTCATTTTCGCTAATTTTGTCATTCCAACAGATTTGCGGTCCCTTGGGAGATTCCTCCAAAAGGTGCGTGCTTCTATCCAGTAGCTTATCCGGGGCACCCTTGATGAGAGCAACGTGGGTGAACATCTTCCCTGGTCTCTGCAAATGAATATACTCAAACATGTTTTCCTTCTTCAATTTATAAAAGGTGATTTTCATTTTTCTGGAGGAGTTAAAGGTAACTTCTAAATCGTCCAATCGTGTGTACTCCTTGACGTACGATTGTTGGCTGTCGTTAGTGAGGAAATTATACCCAACCTTCGCTGCAGCTACTACTATAGGTCCTTCACTCATGTTTCCATGAATTGTCCATTTAGACGTCTTAGGATCCCTCGCCAGTGTAGTATCGTACGAGTTGAGATAAGCAGCAAACATGAGAGACCTCGTTTTCTTCACATCTATGGAATCATTTTTTGGATTTCCATAATTGTACAAAATGGAATCATAAGATGTGCCTTGATTCTTCGCGATGACAATTTTTTTTTTTAATTCATTTGTTAATTTGCTAGAATCGAATAATCCACCATAAGGCTCGAACCCTTTCGTAGGATAAAAGTCAAACGTTTTCGTCAGCTTATTATTCTTATCACTTAGACTTGAGTTCTTTGCAAACGTTACGGCGTTAATGGCTGTCATTTTTCCTTCAGTGAGTGTTCCCGTTTTGTCTGAGCAGATGACGGAGCAGCATCCTAGCGTTTCTACAGCTGGTAACTTACGCACATTCGCATTCTTTCGAACCATATCCTTAGCCCCAGCAGAAAGGGTTATCGTAACAACCATTGGTAATCCTTCTGGAACGGATGAAACTGCAAAACCCACTCCAATTATAATTATTACAAGAATGGGATCCTTATCGGCATGTGCTGGATCTCTATAATTAATCAGTACAGCCAACGCTATGATAAACACCAAAACGATGATGGCAATAAGACCTATGAGTCCTCCCAGTTTGTTTAATGCTACTTGTAGGGGAGTCAATTTGCTTCCCTTACTTGACCTTTTCAACTGAGAGGCTATTTTCCCTACCTGGGTATTTAACCCCGTGGCAATAACTATCCCTTTACCTGAACCGTTCGTGACAGATGTGGTGGCGAAACATAAGTTGGTCGCAAAAGGGGTGGTGTAATCAACTGGTGTTAAGGTCTTCTTTATATCTTCCGATTCTCCTGTTAGAAGACTTTCATTTGTTTTCAGTTCGATCACTTCAGTTAATCTTAAGTCTGCTGAGATGGAGTCCCCTGTGCTGATCACGACGACGTCACCAACCACTACTTCTCTCGAGGGAATAACAATTTTATTCCCATTTCGTAAAACCGTACATTGGGGGGATGCCATTTCTGCTAACTTTGCGATAGCGTCACCTGAGGACTTTTCCATATATGTAGCTAGACAGGCATTCAGCGTAACTATACTGATGATGGCAACTCCTTCTACAATTTCATTCAGGATTAAACTGGCCAGAGCAGCAACGAGGAGTAGCATCACCACAGGGCTGTAATACTGCGATAGAAAAATCAACCATATTGGTGTTGCGTCATCCTTTTCGATGTAATTCTCTCCATATTTTTCTCTGTTTATTTTTACTTGCTCTGTTGTTAGGCCTGAATTCAGGTCCTGCAGATCGAACTCCTTGCACAGGTTTTCAATACTCTCCGTCGCGTCGTGGTTGTACCCGGCTGGGATGTTCGCTTCATCGTTCAGTTTTGTTAACTCCGTTGACTTCAACATTTCTACCTTTGGTTTTACCGCTTCTACATTTGGCTTTACCGCTTCTACAATTGGCTTTACCACTTCTACGTTTTCCTTTACCGGCTCCTCCTTTGGTTTCACCGCCTGTATCTTTGGCTTGTGCTCCCGCTTTGTCTGCTGCCCATCCTCCCCCTTCGTCTGGTCTGAACCTTTTGGACTATCCTTCTGTCCAATGGCAGCCCCCGCAGCAGGCGCGGAGGCCTTTTTGCGAGAGCTGCTCATTCCATCTTTTTCTTTTTTTTTTTGATTGTGGATTCCTTCCTTTGGCTCCGTGCTGTTTGAATCGTTTTGTGTACTCTTGGGATTCATAACTTTTTAGGAAAACACGCAAAGTGGAAAAAAAGCGGAAAAAAGAAATAAATAACCCTTAAAAATATTACTTATTATTATTTTTTATTCCCTTGAGCAAGTGTTGCCAGAACGTTGACTACAATGGGATCCCCACACACTGGTTCTTGGGTCTTCTTCACTTCCCCAATAGCACTGCGTGGGTGGTGTGAGTGTTCCAGGGGGGCAAGATTTTTTTCCACTCCTTCACACAAATTTGTTTTTCACTTTATAACGCGGACTTGTTTACAGTATAATACACTCTCCTACGCACGTTATGTAGGAATAGAGCAACAATGAGAAATGAAGAAAGGGTTACGAAGAACGTATTACTTAAGAACGTGCTATGAAGAACGTGTTAAGAAGAATGCCCTACTATATGCATACAAAATTAGTACAAATGTTGAGGGAAGTACAACTACGTTAGGATAAGCTAAATGGGTGGGAAAATATATATATAAAAAAAAAAAACACAAAAGAGTTTTTTACTTATTTTTATTCAAAGGCGTATTTTCTCCTTGCATACATGCAAAGAATATACCTCTGCTAAATATAGTGTCACGTGAAAAATTAACTAGGAGCATATAACACAAACAAGTAAATTTATATGCATACACTATTATACTCTGCTATTTTTAACATACACTCCTTTTTTAATTCCTTGGCCGGAAAAAAAAAAAAACGAACGAACAACGAATTTTTTTCTTCCTTTTTGTCGTTAAAAAAAATAAAATAATTCCAAAGGGCCATCCATATATTTAATTGCTTCATATGCACAATGTATCATATCCGCTATGCGTGGTATATACAAAATAATATGGCAAGTAGAAATAATCAAAATAAACGAGCGATAGCGAAAATGGGATGGCGGGCCATACATATTATTTAAAGCACGTGGGTATATATATATACCTCTCGTGCATTTGCGTGAATTTTATTTTTTTCTTTCCTGGAGAGGAAAAGAGGTGTTGTATCGCCGTTTGCCACTTTTCAAAAGATTGGATATTACAAATTTTTTAAAATAATGTATTCGTGCTTTGCGGCGAGTTGTAGAAAAGTCTGCTTGCAAGGAGAACTCTACGTGAGCGCCGAGAGTTAAGGCGGTGCACTAGCGGGTACGCCTAGGAGGTGAAACAAAGAAGCACACCTTGTGGGAGCTACACCAAAGTGTAACATAACGGTAGGGGCGGTTTAGCCCCGCCGTCGCCTGGGATGTTAAGCACTCATCCTTCTTGACCTCTACCGCCCACGCTGCATGCATATGCACACGTGCGGCAGGTTCCCCCCCTTTCTTATTTTGCCTAAGCTACTTAAACGGACGCAACAGTGGTGGAAGAAAAAAAAAAAAAAAAAACTACGCCCTGCTGTTCGCACTTCCCTGGGAATTTCCCCTTTACCATACCTTCCTTAGCAACTTGGCTCATCATCGCCCTTTCTTTTTGCAATAAGCTTCATTTCAAAATGGGAAGAGCAGTGTGGCAAAAGGGGAAAAGAAGTGTACGTTGCCATCCCGCGATGGGCTTACCCAGCAAATGCCATAGAAGCCCAGTTAAAAGAACCCAGTTGGTTAAAACAACGTACGGCGTAATCTCGACACAGGGAGCAGCGCGCAAGGGTGACATGTGAGGCAAAAAAAATGCATTTCTTTTTAAGGCCCGAGGTAGTAGCCAATGTATTTATAGTTTTTCTTTGCTGTGGTTAAGCGAGGTACTGAATCTTCATGCGCATGAACTCGCATGAAAATTCCGCACGCACATGCCAAGCAAGTTCACCTATGTATGCTTATATATCTATACGTTATTATGCTGGGCATTCCAATTTTTGCAGTTACCACTCCTCGTGTATGCTTAACCGAACATGGGGTCAAATACACATGTACACCATTTTTACAAAAAAAAAGAAAAAAAAAAAAAAAAAAGAGCACATGACACGAGGTTAAGCAAACGAATAGCAAAAATGTAAAAAAGAAGGATTTCATTTTTAATGGTAACACATCATATAACCGCTTGGAAGCAGCTTTTACTTACGTTCCCCGGCATAAAATTGGTTCACATTTTGCAGCTAAAAAGGAGTCCCCCCTTTTTGCGGTACATTCAATGTGTGGATGTACCATGATAAAGGGGGGCGAAGGAAAACTGTTTTTTTTTTTAAAGCGCATTTGAAAATATCGCTTATATGTATACATTAGGTGTTGGTGTGGGAGAGAATACACACCGGTAGAGGGGCAATAGTAACTTGCCTTTTCTCATTGAGGGAGCAAACAACTACCACCATCACGAGCACCAGATGGAGAAGAAAAAGGAGCCTATTCATCCATCTTGAACTACAATTAACTCTGCTACCTTTTTTTTTTTTTTTCTTTTACAATAATTCGGTTATGTTCTTCTCAATTTCAAGGGGATAAGTTCTTGGGGAAAAATAACTGACTACGTTTCCGTTCCTATTAACTAAGAATTTTCCAAAGTTCCAGCCGATGTTTTCTAGCTGTCCATTCGTGTCGTGCATCTAGTGGGGGGGATAGGTAAAAAAAAAAAAAAAGTGTACGTGCAAGTTCATATTATTGTACACATTGCATTTGCCATGTGAACCAACTGGAAAGTGTCCTATTTTTCCTGTCCGTTCGGAGAAACAAAATATGTGCAGCACGGCGCGACAAACATTTCGGGTTGACCCAGCATATAAAAATGCGATCATCATTACTGTGCGATAATTGCACGTGTGGAGGCACATTTAGTAAAAATCACCTACCGAGTCACAGTTTGCCTTCAAAAATTTGAACAGCTCATGTGTGTTTTCCCCATTGACTTCAATGGGGGCGAAGAAGTTATATTTGATCTTGTTTTTATCGTTGAATGAGGAAATGTCGCACGTGTTGGAGAATTCCTGGTATAGGAACTGGCTAGTGGGGAAGGCCAAAATCTGAAAAAAGGGGGGAGCGGCGGACAGGGATATTATAACGGAGGGGACAATAACAATGTGGGGAAAAACGACAAACTGGAAAACCCCTTCCTATAGTGAGCAGCTGCTAATTGGATAATTGCGGGCGCGTTCAAAAAGGGGGAGGTTTCACAGCAGGTGAAAAGTGGCCCCTTTCATTTGCTCCAATTGCGAACCTCTAATCCCTGCTCGTTGAATCGATCGTGCAGCTCGTTAAGCTGATCCACATGCTTCCGCGTTAAGCCGCACTTGGACGCTGAGTTAACAATCAGCAAAACCTTGTTCTTGTAAGTAGACATTGGCACAGTTGTTCCATCCAGCTTCTTCACATGGTAGTCATAAATGGAGGGACGCAAGTCCCCTTTCGAAACTGTTATTTTTTTGAAGAAGCTAAACATGCTGGCAGAGTTTCTTCGTAAAATTAGCAACACGACGAATAGCTTTAAAAATAGGAAGAGTTTCATCTTGGGAAGGAGTTCACGAAAATGCTTTTGCTTTTTTGTATGGCCGATTTTTCGTGCAGCGCAAAGTAATTTTTGTTTTGTGTTTTTTTTTTAAGGTAGCGGGGGGGGGAAGGAAGCCTTCCTCGCATGGTATTATTTTGCTCGATTATGCTGTTCAGCTTTAGAGCTATTTTGCTTCTTTACTACTGCTACTGCTATTATCATTTTTTTTTTTTTTTTTTTTTTTTTTGCTGACTTGTTGTTCATGCAAAATTTCGCAACTTATCTAACTGAAAAAAAAAAACCTTCACGGGCGTGCACAGACTGGCCGTGATTTTCTCGCCCCACGGAGAATGCCCCATGCTATACATTATGGCTCCTTTTTTTGTTCTCTCCACACAATTCGCACATACAGCGTGGAAATAAGAATTCAGGGAAATCCCGTTAATGACGCGATGTGAAAATAATGGGCGGGTTAAAGCAAAAAGAAAACAAATTGCAAGTTTAGCCACAAAACGGGGGGGGCTGCATAATTTATTTGTATTCTGCAAATAAGCAACCTTTTTTGGGAGATTGTTCTTAAGAGGGCAGAGACTCAGTCGTTCTTCGTGCTTATTATCCTATCAGAAAGACTTTTTTCTTTTTCTCTTTTTTTTGGGAAGCAAAACGCCGATTTTTTTTTTTTTTCCTCAGTTTGCCCCACAAAGGGGAAAAGATAAACGATCAAATGAGCCTCTACACTCAGGAACCACCAATTTGTGGATGCCTCACGATGAAAAAATTATAAACGAGAATTAAGTTTACTTGATATGTGAATTTAATTGAGTTAGCCCTCTGTTTGTTCTTCCGATCCGGTCCACCTCCGCGGAAGGGAAGGAAGGAGTTTCACACGCACGGTGTATAGGTGTATGGCTATACCGTTTTATAATCATATTAACTCACACACATGTCATCACGTGCAATCGCACCCCTCTCCCCACAAGCCAAGCCAAGTTAAAACAAAGCAGAACAGAAAAGAACACCAAATGAGCGCGCACACATAACATGCTATTTTTAATTAAGAACTTGTTTGGATGGATACTTCTCCTGTTCGTGCTGAATACACATCTTAATGAGAAGTCGCACAAATGGTTGAAAGGGCTAAAGGGCGGCAGAGTCCTCAAGGGAATAGAGACCCACAGTTGTGTCCACCGGAAAGGAAATAAGTGGCCATATAACGGGAACAGATATTGCAAGCCAAAAAGTTACCTGTACATTCAGAATAAAAGAAGGAGACACCAGTTTTACAGGCTCAACAGGTATAAGGTCTGCTCGATTTTTTCAATCTTTGATAAGAGCAATGAGGAGAAAAAGAAGAAAGTGCGGGGGGAGCCAACCACTGCAGGAGTGCCACATAAGGGGATGCCACCAACCGAAGGAATCTTACAAGAAGGGAAACCATCCACTGGAAGAATAGTACCAGGGGAGGTGACCCCTCCCGTGGAACCCCCCCCGCTGAACATCCCCAACAGCAGCGAATCGGAGGGATGCATCGAGCTTAGCAACCTGGAGAACAACCCCAAAGCGGCGCTCAAAAACGTGGTCCAGTACAAAAAGCATTTAGAAAACTTCAAAGGCAAAGTTATTTTATCGCTTCAAACGATCTTCTGTTCATATACAAAAGGCATAGATAAGCAGGATAACTTGAGAAAGTTTGTCCTCAACATATTAAGCGATTTTGAGGTAAAGTACCACAAGTATACACACCTAGCCGATGTGCAAAATATGCGCAACGAGAAAGTGAAGGAAGAATATCTACAGAGCAATTACAATTGCTTCCTCGATATTGTTAAGACCATTGAGGAAAATCTGTACAACCTTTTATTGTATAAAATTCAGTCCATCAAGTTGAAGGCATTGGACGACATTAAAGAAACGGTCCTCTCGCACAAGGAAAGCAACGCGGATTACATTTCCTACGTTAATCATGTTAATAAAACATTCGAAGCGTACGAAAAGAAGCTACAAAATTTATTCCCCTCAAGTTTTAAATTTTCCTTGTACAATAAAATGAGCAAAAACAGCGACGCTGAACAGCAGCAACCCTCCAGTATGTCCAATTTTGTGTACAATTTTCCAATAGAAAAATATGAACAGTTAATAAAAAAAAATATAAATTATGTAAAAAAATTATCACACGATTTGACAAAAAAAAAAAAAAAAAAACTCATTAAAGAAATTGAACGAAGTAAAAATTATCAAAATATTTTACACATCATAGACAATCAGCAGAAGCAAATTGAGATTTTACAGGAGCAACTCGAAGCAAACGTGGAAGGTTTCCCTGGGAAGTACTCCCCCTTTCACTGCGCAGTTGCCTATAGGATCCCCGACACGAACTTGAACGTTTCAACTCAATACGTTAAGGGGAAATTTAATGTTAAGTTGAATTGTATTCCAGATGACTCTTTGCATTTGTTAGGGTCATATGGATTTGTAAAAGCCCTTCCGTTTGGTAACTTGGGGCTGTCCTTTTCCCTGAACTTTTGATTCGGGTGGCTAGTGTGTCTCGAATTGCCCAAGTGGTTTTTCTCCTTCACAAAGGCGACGCGCAAAGCGAGATGATTTTGAGAAAAAAATAAAATGACAATTTTTTTTTTTTTTTTTTTTTTTTTTTACAATTTTGCACATGCAGGGGGGCTATTCCCCATGGGGGGTGAACCAAATAAGTGACTTTTTTTTTTTTTTTTTTTTTTTTTTTTTTAATCTACGTTTAAGTTGTTCAAAAAGTGTTGCGAAGTATACAAATTAAAAAAGGTGAGTTATGATGCGCGTGGCGCGGGGTGGACATTATGAGAAGGCAAATAAAATGACGAAGTTTTCTCATCGCGTGACTCTGATAATACACGCGGGAGGACGCATACACGTATCAAACAGAACGCAGCACACATCACACAAGTGTGTATTTGTTCATTCATTCATTTCTTTTTTTTTTTTTTTTTTTTGTGCACAATGAGTGAGGCATGTTTGCTGAGCCACAAAGTGGTTTAAGGATAAATAAAAAGACAAAAGCAAGTAAAAGAAAAAATGAAAAAAGAAGTGAGGAAATAGAAGGGTCCCCCCTTGAGAACGCGCACAGCCTGCGCAGACAACCGCCCAACTTAAAAAGGGAAGCCAAGCTCACTAGGAACAAAATTTTCCTTCTTTTAAGATACTTTTTGGCCATGGAAACCTGCTATATTTCTCTCACCCTGAACGGGCGGAGCGAGAGCGGAAAACAAATCAAGATTTTAAAAAAAAAAAAAAAAAGGAAAAACTTACACAAGCTGCACAGCACTCACACTCGCATAGGGAAGGAAAAGAAGAACAAAAAAATAAATAAACTCAATGGTTATATATTAGCCAACCTGGAAAAAAGGAAAAAAAGAGGAAAAGAAGAGGAAAAAAAAGAAGGGACACCAACCATTTTGAGCTTGTTGGAGAACACACATTCGTAAATAGTGAACTTTCTTTTTTTTCTTTTTCTTTAATTTTTTTTTTTCATTTTTCTCTTTTCCTTAACATTTTTCTATTTCTCCTTTCCTTCCTCCTTAGACCCTTTCCTTCCCTCCTTAGAACCTTCCTTCTTTCCTTTATTCCTTCCTTAGATCCTCCTTCCTTCCTTAGAACCTTTCCTTTCCTTCCTCCCTTAAGACCCTTCCTTCTTCCTTAGACCCTCTCCTTCCTGCCTTAGATCCTCCTTCCTTCCTTAGACCTTCCTTCCACCAACCAACCCAAACAACCCACCTACCACCATCACCACACTAGCATCTTTCCATTCCACCCTACCACCGTAACAATCTTCATTCTAACACACTTAGACCCTCCTTCCCTTCCTTCCCTCCTTAGAACCTTCCTTCTTAGACCCTCTTCCAAAAGTGGAATGTGCTGGGCTTGGCATTTCGTCTCTCGCTGATCAGTTCTATGGAGGTTTCCTATTTTAACTTTCCCTTTTTTTTTTTTTTTGTGCAATTTTTTTTTGACTAATATTGAATTTTAATTCGAATAAACACACAAGGAATGAGACGCAGCTTTCTTCCTCTGTTTTATGTAAACATCGTTATTCCCACTTCATATGTGAATTGTACATCTAAAAAATGTGTATAACATAACAGAAGGGGGGGAGCGAATCACTGCGGACCTCCTCCGCCAGAACCTTCGCGAAAACCTTCGCGCACAATTTGGAGGAGCACTTTTTTCAAATATATCCATAATTGGACCTTACAAAGAAGATGGAAAATGAATTATAAAGATAAAAAAAATTAGTATGTTAAAATAAAAAAAAAATTTGTGAAGTCAAAATTTTTGTAACAAAATAAATACGCGCTTTACATCTTCACTAATAAAAATTTACCCAAACAGGTCAAAATAAAGTGAAGGAGGAAAATTTTTTTCCTTCTTCGAACTTATATTGCTTACACATTAAAGTGAACAGCTTAGTACAACACAAATTTAAAAAAAAAGAATAAAAGGAAAGAAGGAAATGGCATTCTGTTCTTTTCACACTGTATGAGCTGTGCCCGGTTACTTATACCTCCCTCCGTGGAAGGATTCATGCAATGATGCATTACATTCTACCATAACTAAGATTTCTTCTCTGTCTATTATTATTTGCCCCTCTTCTTCCAAATGCTGACCCACTATATACGGTAAATTCATCTGTAGAACCTATCGTCGAACCAAGTGTAGAGTATTCCGTTGAACTATCTGTTGTTAAGGTGTCTTCTGTTAGAGTGTCGTCGAAGGCGCTTTCAATTGTTGTTCTTTTTTTTCTGTTGCTTCCTCCAGAAAAAGAATTACGCAATCCAGAAAATAATGAAGTATGCTGAAAGAATAGAAGGAATGAAGGTGTTAGAAAGGGAAGGGTAGTGTATATTATAATCAACATAGTTCATGCGTTAACATTTATTTTTTTAAATAAAAAAAAAAGTTTAAATATGGAAAGAAAACACTATTATTTATGCTTCCAAATATAGTGGTAATATTTTACCTTATATAGAAAAAAAAAAACTGTTGGTATTCCTATTGCGGCAAGTCCACCAGCAGCAGACACAGCAGGTGCCACGGCACTGCTAGCAGCACTACCTCCGGGAGTGGCTGTTGCATGTGCTGCTGTACATCTGAGTTCTGATAGTTTACTATTGCAATAATCTTTATACTTATCATTGAAATCCGCACAATATGGGTCACTGTCTTTTCCACTTCCATTGCAGTGTACAATTACAGCAGAACATGCTGAGGCAACATTTTTCACGCGATCGGCATATATTTTATCACATGATTCTCCACTACTCTGTAAATGTGTTTGCATAGTATTGTGGTCATTCGTGTAATCAAATATTGCTTTCATTTGCAAGAACTCCTCTTTACTAATGTTACGATGCATATTAGTACATTCATTATTAATTCCTAATTTCCCCAATTCCCCGTAGACTTCATTCATTGCGCTCGAAAAATTATTAGGATTACTTAGCCCGCTCAATAATATATTCCCAACCCAGTAATATAGAAAATTACAGCGCTGCTCACTCCGTAAAGCGTCGTTATTTATTTTGGGTGCGTGACACCAGCCTTCTACTATCTGTTCAGCATATATTTGAGTATTGGGATTTCTCCCCAGATTACTTTTCACGCTGTTCGTGGAACCATTACTACATTCATAATCGGCTTCATTCAACTCACAGTATACCCTTGCTGATGGTAGCTTATCCGAGCATATTATCTATAAATGTAATTAAGGGGAATATATATATGTACTCATTCCTTATCCACTACGGTATGTATAGAGCATTATAGGTGTATTACTAAATAATCTACTCTGAACAAGAGGGAAAGCAAAATAATTATTGTCTCCGTCCTTACCGTTCGTGTAGGTTTTGCGGGTTCCATTGAATTATACATTGCATCATACAGATCCTGGGGAGTATTTTCCCTATATCCTTTACTAACTTCCCCACAATTCTCATTACTTCCGGGGTTGCCACAACTTGCCTGTACAGCCTTATATGCGTCAGCAATTCCCTGCAAATACTTCTTATACTTCTCACAATTAACCTTTCTTGAATTTCCCTGCCTGTCCCACACCATCCCAGGTTCTAAAGTATAACTTCCCAGCTTTCGCATTTCAGGGAATAACATTGCTCCACTCTTATTTTCTTCTATTCTACATCTTGGCATATTGAACAATGGTCCCAATAATAGGGATAATGTACTTATAATGCGCCCCAATTCACCTTCATCCTGGATTTTATCATATATTATGGCTCCCACTAAGTAGTATAGGAGATCACATCGTGCTTGCTGACCAAGTTCCGGTTCGTACACGTCAGATACACAACATGAAGCACATAGAATATCATCTATGAAAAATTTATCATTACGGCTGCCGTCCTTAAATGTTGCCTCTACCATACCTTCATATCTATCTAAAGTACCCCCTGTCTTACTGCAATAAAGTCCTCTTTTTTCCGCCATGATTTCTGCTCATATTTTCTCTAAAGGTGAATTATATTCCCAAAAAAATTTGCACTTTGTAAACATATAATTCCAGGGGAAATTATATATATATATGTATGCATCCATACATCCACTTCTAATACAATATGGATGAAACATTATGTGTACAGTACATATATGTATGTACATATACATATATATGTAGTTACATATTTATATGTATGTATAGATGTATGCTACTTTTTAATGTAGGAAAAGTAGTAGTCCCTTTTGAGTAGTTCCTTAGGGACTGGTTTCCTTATAATTGTTTGTTATTCTTCTTTTATTATTATTATAATATATTATTATTTATTATTGTTGCTGCTGTATATATGTATATATGTATGTATATGTGTGAATGTTATGTATGTATGTTACTTTGAATGTAGGAAAGGTAGTAGTCCCTATTCGAGCTTCCATTATTCTTACTCCCTATGCATAGCGTTTATATTATAAATTTACGCGCGCATTATGCATTCATTTATGCACAGGAAATATGTGTGCATTATGAATAATACATTCCTGCTTGTAAACTTCCCCCTTATTGTAGATATAATGTAGTGAAATTTTTTCCCAAAGAAACATTTTGTTTGTACTGTTAATTTTTTTCTTTCTGTTACATAAAGGTGGCTGATTAAAAAATTTTAAAATTTGTTCCTACTTGCACAACTTATATATAGGAAGTGTTCTTTTCCTTTCTTCCTCTTCTCATATATGCACATTGACCTATATCCAGTAAAATGTGTGTGCACATTTATGTAAATATAGAGAAGAGGGATATAATATAAAAAATTACATTCGGTATATTGAAAAGAAAATGTAAACATTTATATAACAGAACATCCTATATCATATGTACATTCTTCTTTATTTATGGTCACCTACTAATACAAATGCTCAACCATACCGTTCTTCCACTTCTCACAATAAGTATATTATAACTCATTTATTCTAAAAGCACACACCATTTAATGTATGCTACTCCTTCCTCCATTAGTGAATATCACATTTTACATATAAATGTGTAATTCCGCCATCCCCTTCCCTCCACGTTATATATGATTAAAAAGTGTAGGAACCTTAAAGAACTGGAAAAAATTTGCAAACTGGGATTGGCTGCCTCTTAATTATATTTCCACTGCTTCTGCATATCTAATTTTTAAAGCTTAAAAAGTGTTCCAAAATATTCTGAACAATTCAGGCTTCAGAGTTTAGACTTCAGCGTTTACGGTTTAGTGTTCACGGCTTCGTTTAGTGTTCACGGCTTCGTTTAGTGTTCACGGCTTCGTTTAGTGTTCACGGCTTCGTTTAGTGTTCACGGCTTGCCTTAGTGTTCACCGCTTGGCTTAGTGTTCACGGCTTCGTTTAGTGTTCACAGCTTCGTTTAGGGTTTAGGGTTCAGGGTTCAGGGTTCAGGGTTTTAGAGTTAGGCTTTAGGGTTCAGTGTTTAAGACTTAGGTTTAGGGTTCAGGGTTTAGGGTTCGGGCTTTAGGTTGTGAAGGTTTAAGTTATTAGTTATAGCGTTTAGGCTTTAGAATTCTGGGTTTGAGTTTCATGTTTTAGGTTTTATGTTATACGGTTCACGGTTTAGGATTTATGCTTTAGGTTTTAGCGTTCAAGGATTAGGATTTTAAGTTTCAAGGTTTTGGCTTTAGTGTTCAGGCATTGCGTATTTAGGATTCAGGATATAGTGTTTGAGATTCATAGTTTAGGTTTTAGGATTCAGAGTTGGGGATTTAGGGTTTAAGGTCAGGGTCTAGGATTCAGGATATTTGCATTTACGGTTAAGAATGTTGAGAAACAGAGTTCAGGGTTTATGGCTTAGGGGTTTAGGGTTTACTCATTATGAGTGACGCTTCAAGGATTAAAAGTGTAGTGTCCAGTTATCTCGGACTATATGTAAAATTTCTGGGGAAACGTTTCCTAGGTGAAGGATTCTTCAGGCAAATTCGCGCATTTCCCGAAGCCCAACACCTGAACGCTAGAGCCTAAATTCTAAATAGTGAACCCGAAACACTAAATACTAAACCATAAGCACTAAACCCTCAAATCTAAAATCTAAAACCTGAAACCTAAAACATGAGCCATAAAACCTGAAACCAAAAACCTGAACACTAAAAACTGAACCCTATAACCTGAACCCTAAAGACTAAATCTTAAACCCTGAACCCTGAACCCTGAACCCTAAACTCTAAACCCTGAAGCCTAAAAGCTGAACCCTAAACCTAAACCCTAAACCCTAAGGCCTAAACCTTAAACCCTAAACCCTGAACCCTAAATCCAAAAACCCTGAACTCTAAACACTAGACCATAAACACTGAACGCTAAACCCTAAAAATTGAAGCCTGTACTCTAAAACTCTAAACCCTAAACCCTAAACCCTCATCCCTGAAACCTTATCCCTGAACCCTTATCGCTGAACCCTGAACCCTGAACCCCGAACCCTAAAACCCGAACGCCCTAAACCGAGAACCGTGAACGATGAGCTTTTCCTATGTTCTTTGGATTGCTGTAATTAAGAATGATATCGACAGGATCGTAATTTATGAAGCTCTCTAATGTTTTGTACTTCCGTAACCCTTTGAACCTCTTAATCATTGTGAAGTTGACTAACCTCCTGAACTTTCATGACTTTTTGTAATTATATTTAGAAAAGGAAAAGGAAAAAAAAATAAATGAAGAACGTTTGAATGTATGTGTACGTCGTGTGTACTAGTAAATGGGGAAGGAGTTCATATAATATAGTGTGTATTCCTTAACATATAAAGGAAATGTTGGGTAGCTGTGGGATAAAATGGAAAAAAGGAGGAGCAGGGAATTGCCACCATTGCGTGAGTGTGGGTGGTGAAGATGAATGTAATCCTCAATATTGTTATGGGTGTGAGCAAATTTTGCTTCTTAAAATATAATGGATGCAATATCCTGCGTTATGCTCTCTCTATTTATTCTATAAATGCATGTTTTTTACTTTGGTTACATGAGTGTGAACATGGCCGAAAAGGAAATTACGGTGTAAATAAATTATATGTGTTATGTAATTCTCACAAGCGTACTAATTGAAGGAAAAACACGAATTAGGAATGAATACTGGGAGTTTTTATTCAGGGAAGTGTGTTGTATCCTTGTGTATGTAATAATGTGAGAACAGGAATAATAATATAATATTATTAATAATCACATACAATTCAGTAATGGATTACATATACAAGGAATCCATAAAAAATTTGTATTTACCCTACCCCTTGTTCCTTTTTTTTTTTTTTTTTTATTTCATTACTTCCTTGATAAATGGTTTTCCAATTTTGCCTTAATTGTACACATAATATTCCCTGAACGGCACAGGAAGAATAGGAATGCATATATGCACTTTTTCCTAAGTGCATCTATAGGATTAAATTTTGAATAGTTCACCTTCAAGAAATATGAGTGAAAGTAATGGAAACAAGGGGCTTTATTGTAATAGTCCTCAGGGACTTCTGGACAGTTGGAAACAACAAGTAGAAGAAAAAATAAGGGAACAATTCCCAAAGGAGAAGAACTCAGCGGATGATGTTCCACCTGTCTGGTGTTGCTTATCTAGCATATTTGACAGAAGCAGAGATGAGCATGGGCCCTGCCATCTTATATATTATACAGTAGGAAGCATAATATATCCTAAATTAAAGGAAAAAGTTTCATTCGATAAAATTATGAAGGAAGTACACGATATATTGGGGAAGGCTTTAAGTAATCAGAAGTGTAAAGGAGTGCCTGGTGGCACTGTGGAAAAGTTATTTGAATTAATGAAAAATCGGTTTCCCTATACCTTTACCCCCGGAGAAATATGGAAGACAAGTGGGAATTCTAAGGAAGTCCATTGTGAAGGATGTACTAATTACTTAAGGAAGCTTGCCGAAGCATGTAAGAAGGTAGAAAAATATTGTGATAATCTGATGAATAGTGGGGAGTGTAATGGAATTGCAAGAGGGCAGGATCAAGGCAGCCCTGAGTATTTATTGCAATTGATAGAAAGCTTAGTTCTGGAACCACAGTCCGCAGAAATTACAAAGAATGAGCAACAAATACTGAAGGTTCGTTGTTATCCGCTTAGAGTGAATTATTTAATTATGTGTATACAGTATTTTATGTAGAATGTAATAAATGCAGAAATAGAAACACATGGAAATATATGTATATGTGTACTCCACTATTTGCACTTTTAGGAAGCTGATTTAAGGAAATTACCTTCAAGTAAAGAATTCTATAATAAATTCATGGAACGAACCGATTATTGTAATGATAGGACTTCTGCCTTAGGAGTAAAAAGTGAACTGAAGAATAATGAGAACATAGAGAACTCCGTTGAATATATTGTAGAACCCTTATGTTACATAGCTAAAATGGAGTACACCCATCCATTATATACGGAGCGCTGTAACTTCCTATATTTCTGGATAGGAAGTTTATTACCTGACAATTTTCAGGGCAGTTTATTCTTAAATCTTATAAATAATATTTACATCGCATTACAAGGGCTGAATGTCACAGATCGGTGTGGACTTATGTACGACAATAATATTAGCAGAAGTCTCTTTAAGCAAAGGAGGAAAATACATGATTTTACCCATGACTACGAAGCAATACGAGCCCAGTTACAGAGAAGCGGACGCCGCTGTGATGAAACATATAAAAAGCATCTAGAAGATATTAAATCAGCTTATAAGGCGGTACATGAAGATTGCAAGGATAAGCCTAATGATGAGTACTGTGTGAAATTTACAAGTAAATATGGAGAGTACAGTAAACAAAGGGAGCTGAAATTTGAGTCTAAGTCGGAATGCATATCACCTTCCACATCAGGTATAAGGGGCGAGAGTTGCTCTTTAGGAAAAGAAACTCCAAAAGGAACTCAAATATACAAAGATGTCCTCCTGGAATTTACTCCCATATCGACAGCACACCAAGGATCTTATACTAATACATCCACCATGGAAGAAAATATCATAACTACTACGATATCATCGCTACTTGGGGTGATGGGAATACCAGCACTTGGATATTTTTTATACAAAGTAAAAATTATTATCACTGTGTGTATATACACATATGTATTATATATATATATATTTGTATAAACATGTATGTATATATATATGTATATAATACATATTCCACCTCCCACTTTCCTTCCGCTTTTCAGTATACGCCTCTATCTTCTTGGGTAAGGAACTCTTCCAGGAGCAGAAAAAAAAGAACAATCAATTACGAGTTCGACACACTAACAACAGAAGACCACGACACATTAACAGAATACTCCCAAGACAATTCTTCAACCATAGGTTTTACGGAAGATAATTCTACTATATATAGTGAACCTTCGGCACGACCACATCCAATAGGAAGACAATCACCATCTTCCACCAGACGTGGAAGAGCAAATAATAATAAAAACCAACAAAGAAGGAAGAATATTAGTTATCAAAACATGTAATGTACCACATCGTAATGTAACACCTAAAGGGGGAAGGAGAAAGGGGAAGGGGAAGGGAAGGGGGGAATATTCCCCTTCCCTTTCTCCTTCCCCACTCGTCCTCCATACTCACTTTAACAGTATTGTGTGTGGCCCCAATTATTCACGTATGTGCTCCAACATTATAACCTAATTATTCCATATATGTGCTCATTCATTGATTTTTATTAAGGGTTTTAGTGTGTACTCATATTAACATGCACATACATATATGTATGTACTTACACATATATATGTACCAGTGCATTGTCATTCACATACACACTCATAATACTTTCATACATTCATAACACTTTCGTCATACAATAAAAACCTGTATGTGTGTGTGTACACATACCATTCAATTTTAACATAAAATATTATTGAATATCACATTAAACTCTTCAAATGAACATTTACGTTGAGCATTCCACAACAATGTTCTGCTAATATAGCAGAAGATGTCGACAATACCAATTATGGGTTTTTGTTAAGTTCACTGTGCCATTCGGCTCATGCTCAGGTTCTTTCTTATTATTCATATACGAAATGGTAAAAATGTGAAGTTCCAAGATTATTTCTTTCCTTCTCAAAATAAGGAACACATTTATATTATTCCCCCTTAATTCGAAATGTGCCTTATGTATTTCATATTAATCGTACGAACCATCCTATTTAAATTACATATTATTTAAAATAAGCAAATTTTTCATAAGCAAGAAGGAAAAAAAAGAAAGTTCACTATTTACGAATGTGTGTTCTCCAACAAGCTCAAAATGGTTGGTGTCCCTTCTTTTTTTTCCTCTTCTTTTCCTCTTTTTTTCCTTTTTTCCAGGTTGGCTAATATATAACCATTGAGTTTATTTATTTTTTTGTTCTTCTTTTCCTTCCCTATGCGAATGTGAGTGCTGTGCAGCTTGTGTAAGTTTTTCCTTTTTTTTTTTTTTTTCTTTTTTTTTTTCTTTTTTTTTTTCTTTTTTTTTTTCTTTTTACTCCTTTAATACATTTTCTTCTTTTTTTGCATGCACGCCTTAGATGTATGCCCTCCCATAAGCAGCTAAATACCAGGTAATATTGTTCTACTCATACCCTGAAACAGCTAAACGTCAGGTCACATCGTTGTCCTTACACCCTAAAACAGCAAAAGTAACAGGCCACATTGTTGTTCTTATACCCTGAAACAGCTAAATAGCAGGCAACGTGCTTGTCCTCACGCCCTGAAACAGTTAAACACCAGGCCAGATCGTTATTCTTATAGCCTTGAACCTTAAATTAAAGTGCGAAATCCTACATACACAACCTAGAATGTGATATCCTACATACACACACTCTGAGTGCGAAATCTTACGAACATCCAAATACGAAATATTATACACCCCTAAAATGCGAATTCCAATACACCCTATGTGTGAAACCTTATACTCCTTTACTCATTCACATATTCATTCCTTCCTTTTTTTTTTTTTTTTCTCCATTTTTTCATTTTATATAAAAAATAATTATATGAATAATTATATGAATAATTATATAAATAATTATATGAATAATTATGATATGTGTTCCACATTCGACACACACAACAATATGTATTGTTGTTACACATTCCACATAGAATGTGTGTTATATTGTTTACACATTCCAATCAATGTGTGTGTTGTGTTAAATTCCACACAGAATGTGTGTTACATTCCATACATAATGTATGTGTGTTGTGTTGTTGTTACAGTCCAATCAATGTGTGTGTTGTGTTGTTTACACATTCCAACAAATGTGTATGTTGTGTTGTATTCGTTACATACGTTGATAACTAATATTTTTCCTGTTTCCTTCTCTTCTACGTGGCTCATTATATATGATAGAAACATCCGTCGAATCTGCTGCTGTTAAATTTGACGAAGAACCCACTGTTGTGGAATTATATTCAGTAGAGGAGTCGTCGTCGCTTGAGAATGTGTTTAATTCATGTTGGATGGTTGATCTTTTTCTTCTATTCTTTCCGAAGGAGTTTTGTATCCCACGGAATACAGAAGTGTACTGAAAGGGAAGAGGGAAGGGAAGGGGCGTGTGCAAAATACATATAATATACACAGCATAGTTCAGTTAATTTGTGCGTATACACACTTTTAAATAGAAGACCAAAAAAATAGTAGTGAATGTTATTATTTATACTTTTAAGTGTGCATTTGTAATTACGCTTTGTAATTATAAGTGTAATTGCAATGGATAATTGTAATGGTGATTGTTCACTGTAATTTAAAGTAATAATTAGGTACTTACCTTATATAGAAGAAAAAGAACTGCAGGCAGTCCTACTACTGCTAATGCACCAGACACACCAGGTACAACACCAGAACTACCATCAACAGCAGCTTCTTCCCCATCTTCTTCGATTTCGTCTTCGTCTTCTTCCTCCTCTTCCTCTTCTTCTTCTTCTTCTTCTTCTTCCTCTTCGCCCTCCTCCTCTTCTGAATCCAGAGAAAAAACAAGGACAGGTGGTTCTAGTGTAGTGTTTTCTTTTTTCTTCTTTTATTCCTTTTTTCCATTTCTCTCATTCTTCCTCTTTAGATCTCCCTTTCCTTCCCTTTCCTTAGACAATCCTTTCCTTCCTCCTCCTCCTTAGACCTCTTCCTTCCTTAGACGTCGTTTCCTTCTTTCCTTCCACCTAACAACCCACCTACCACCATCACCACACTAGCATCTTTCCATTCCAACCTACCACCGTAACAATCTTCATTCTAACACACTTAGACCCTCCTTTCCTTCCCTCCTTAGAACCTTCCTTCTTTCCTCCTTATTCCTTCCATTTCTTTTCTTTCTTTATTTTTTTTTGGGGTGAAGGTTGTCCCCCGTGAAACGACACTTCCCACATAACGAAATCCTTTACTCTTTTTTACTTTTGTTTTACTTTTTTTTACTTTTCTACTTGTTATAGGTTGTGGGTTGGAAATATAATTTGCTCTGCTTACCTGTTCTTACATCTTCACGAGTTTCTTCGGCACGAGTAAGATCCTGAGGGCATATCAATTCCTGTGGTGTCTGAAATTCGTCCTCTTTCCTTTCATTTGTTGCAGTAAACTTCTGACAGTACGAATTCATGCTATGTCTACCACAAATATCATCTATGCTTGAATGTGCACTTGAAGCACTGTTTAATTTATCTTTCAATTTCTTACAAATAGCAGGGTCACAACTTTCTCCCTGTGTCTTCAGGATTTTATAATTGTAGTTGTAATCAAAGAGTTCCTTCGCATGTTTGAAGAGGTTTTGGCTTATACCAGGGTATTTATTAGTACATGTAGTTCTACCTTCTCCCACGGGCAACTTATTGCAAATTGTCTTCATTACTTCTGCAAAGTTTACATCCCCCCAACTTTCCTTTACCCTGGTACCTAATTAATAATAAAAGAAGTCCCAGAGGTAATTGTCGTATCTTTCCCCCTTCCTCCACATTTCAAATGCACTGCACCATCCCCTTGCAATTCTACCTTCCCCGCGCCTCCGCCTAAACTTGCTTTCCTGTAATCCAATTCTCAACGTCCTTTCCAAATTTTTCCCGTATTCAGGTTTGTCTGCATATCTCTTACACGCATACTGGATTTCGAATTTAGGGTATATTACCTCTGAAGGTAATTTAACAGAATTCAAACCCTGCAAGTATGGAATTCGCAAAGCATATGTATGTATTCTTACTTTCTTAAATTCACTAAATTATGTATAGAATGTTATATACATAATACATAATTGCCTATGTTTTAGAAGCAAGTAAAGGAACATATCCCTTTAGTGTTATTCCTTACCCTTCCACTCATGGTTTTATGTATACATTCCTTATGTATATAATAAATTTCTATGGAAGTTGCTTTCCTTTGCTTCCTTCCGCTCTCTCCTTACTTCTACTTATTTATTTACTTCATAAGGAGGGTTATATATATATATGTGTAAGATTTGTGTGAGATTGTTCACTTTATATATTCAAAGTTGGGGAGTTCCTCAGTGGGATATGTATATATATATCAAAAGTATTACTTCTTTCTTAATTTTGTGCATTATTTCACTTTCCAATTATGATGATACACACTATATACGTACGTGTTAAATCATTAGGAACATTTAGTTGAGGTAAGAATAAGAACAAAAATATATATGCTGGAATAATAAAATAAGGAAGAATAAGAAGTGGATTTTTGCTTGACGCACTGCATATCATTCATTGTATTATATTATTGTGTATTGTGTACGATTATGCAGTGTATTATATTATTATTTATATTCTTCCGCTATTACATACATGAGAGTGAAATTTTCCTGCCTGAACATAAAATTTCGGCACGTACTACGTACTTATGCTTTATTATGATTTAAGGGAGCATTATTGGAAACAGTTTATATATATTTTATAACTCATATAAGGGGCACATTCCATCCGGAAATGTGCCTATACATTTATATTGAGTGGAGAAATATGTGTATACTCACAATACAAATAGAGAAAAGAGTGTAATGCAATGGTAGATATGCTCACATATTTTTTCTGTTCAAAAGAGAGAGTGAAAATTCGGTTTCTGCTTGTGTCTACGCACACCCATCTTTGTAGCACCACATTCCCTTTTGTAGCACCACATTCCCTTTTGTAGCACCACATTCCTCTAGTAGTAGTTTGTCGTGGAAGTAAAGCAGACCTTCCCTCTCTCATCCTTCCTCCTCTTCCCCCCCATGTATTATTTTCTCCTTTATTTGCACAAATGTTGGCTTAATGCAAAAAAAAAACTTTCAATTAGGTATTATTAATGTTCCTTCCTTTACTTATCCTTCCTCTTTCCTTGAATATACAATAAATATTTCAATTACAATATTAGATCCCCACTGTCCTCATTCTGCTACACTTCATTCTTATTACACCTTACATAGTAATTTCTTTTCTCTCTTTTTACCTTTCTTCATTCCTCCCTATTTTCCTTCCCTTTCTTTCTTTTTTTTTTCCTTTCCTTCTTTCTCTTTCTCCTTTCCTCTCCTTCCCTTTTTCTTTTTTTTCTCTTTTAATGAATCTACTACAGATAACACACATCCCTGAGACCTTAGCATTCCACGTTTACAGTTGTTGGTTTAGGTTTCACGTCTTAAGATTTATGATTAGGCTTCAGGGTATAGGGTTCCAGGATTTAGTGTTTAGGGTTTAGGATTTAGGCTTTAGTGTTCAGTGTTTGGGCTTCAGGCTTTAGGTTTAGGGTTCAAGGTCCAGGGTTTAGGGTTCATGCTTTCGTATTCAGGTTTTATATTTTAGTGTTTAGGGCTTAATGTTTATGTTTTAGAGATCAGGGCTCAGGGGTCAATGCTCAGAGTTCAGAGTTCAGAGTTCAGAGTTCAGGGTTCAGTTTTTAGGGTTCAGGATTTAGGGTTCAGGTTTTAGGGCTCAGGTTTTAGATTTCAGGTTTTAGGGTTCAGGTTTTAGATTTTAGGTTTCAGGGTTTAGTGCTTATGGGTTAGTATTTATTTTTTCGGGTTCACTATTTAGAATTTAGGGTCTAGCGTTCAGGCGTTGGGCCTCGGGGTATGCGCGAATTTGCCTGATGAATCCTTCACCTAGGAAATGTTTCCCCAGAAATTTTACATATACTCCCAGATAACTGGACACTACACTTTTAATCCTTGCAGCGTCACTCATAATGAGTAAACCCTAAACTCCTAAACCATAAACCCTGAACACTAAACCCCAAACCCTAAGGCCTGAACCATAAGCTCTAAACCCTAAACACTAAATCTTAAACACTGAATGCTAAGCCCTAAACAATGAACCTGTACTCTAAAACCCTGAACCCTAAACCCTGAACACTAAGCCCTAAACCCTAAAACCCTGAACCCTGAAACCCTGAACCCTAAAGCCTGAACCCTGAACCCTAAACCCTGAACCCTAAACCCTGAACCCTGAACTCTAGAACCCTGAAATCTATAACCCTGAACTCTGTTTCTCAACATTCTTAACCGTAAATGCAAATATCCTGAATACTAGACCCTGACCTTAAACCCTAAATCCCCAACACTGAATCCTAAAACCTAAACTATGAATCTCAAACACTATATCCTGAATCCTAAATACACAATGCCTGAACACTAAAGCCAAAACCTTGAAACTTAAAATCTTAGTCCTTCAACCCTAAAGCCTAAAGCATAAATCCTAAACCGTGAACCGTATAACATAAAACGTAAACCATGAAACTCAAACCCCGAATCCTAAAGCGTAAATCCTATAACTAAAACCTTAAATACTCAAACCTTAAAGCCCGAACCCTAAACCCTTAACCCTAAACCTAAGTCTTAAACACTGAACCCTAAAGCCTAACTCTAAAACCCTGAATCCTGAACCCTGAACCCTGAACCCTGAACCCTAAACCTTAATACTTGTACGCTTAAACCTGAACACTAAACACTGAAACCTAAATCCTGACCCTAAATCCCGAACGCTAAACACTAAACCCTCGACCATAAACACTGAACGCTAAACCTTAAATGCTAAACCCTAAACCATAGACACTGAACCCTAAATCACAAACGCTTAAGCCTAAACCCTAAACCCTGAACCCTAAAACCCTAAACCCTGAACCGTAAACCCTAAACCCTGAATCCTATAACCCTGAATGTACTGATAGGAGAAAGGGAAAGAACGTGAAGGAGTAATATAATGTCTAGCATGTAATATGAATAAAATAGAAAAAGGCAAGCTTAGATTTAGGAATATATATATTTTGTGTGTGTGTGTGTTAAAATGTTGGTGATAAAAAGTGTAAAAGGAGTAAGAGAGGAAACTACTATTACTACTGTAACATAAATGAAAAAAGGGGGAATGTGTGTACTCTAAGGGGTACTGTTATAGGAAGGGGGAACTTTTTTTTTTTCCAATACAATTGTAACAACATTTTTTTTGTATTCCATCCCCTTGTTGTTAATTTTATATAGGGCAGTACCTTAATAAATGTATATGAATGTAAACATGTATAGTGAAAGGAAGAGATGGGAAAATAAGCGCTCTCGGTACACATGTGACCTACACTATATGTGTATGCTTTCTTTTTTTTTTTTTTTTTGGTTATATATTTCTCTTTCGTTCATTCACATTTCCATTCCTTCCCTTAACTATTTAATTTAAGCACATACCCCTTCATTAGATATTGATCATCATGCACATGTTAAAAATGAGAAAGAGGAGTGCTCTGTGTACATATATGAGAACTACGCAATACGTGGACTTGGAACTATTAATAATCCTTTTTTTTTGAAATAACAAAACAAAACATAAAAATAACACCCACCATATATAAATAACATGCATAATATAACACCCACCCATCACACATATAGATCGATAAAAATAACACCCGCCACATATAAATAACATATATAATATAACACCCACCCACCACATATAGATATATAAAAATAACACCCACATACAAAACAACACAAATAACATAGATAAAATAACCCACATAAATAACACCCACCACACATATAGATAGATATAAAAATAACACCCACATAGATAAATATAACACCTACCACAGCAACAGATAAAATAACACCCACCCACCACATATGGATATGAAATAATCCACATATAATTAACGCAGATAAAATAACACCCACATATAAATTAACCGCTCGAATGAAAATGTAAGCTGTAGCAAAAACTCACGCTTCCTCATTAAATATATATATGTACAACATGTGTTGAAACAAAGGTAGGGGAGGAACTAGGAAAAAAGGATGCTCCCCGTACATATAAGCTATACAGAATATATATGCAAGAAATATGTTAACAAAAATGTTAACCAAAATGTTAGCAAAAATTTTAAACAAAATTTTTTTTTTTAAAGTAACAACAAAGCTGGAAACAATGGTAGATAGATGTTAAAATTTCTACCTCCGGAAAAATTTTGCACTCTTTTGAACAAAATAATTATGGCAGCTGAATAATATTATAATGTTATAAATAATCACGTATAATGGATTAGTGTAGTACATGGATATAGGAACAATATGAAAACGTTTAATACTTCCTTTTCTGAATACATGAATAACAATTTTAATAGAACTCTGCTATATACACACAGAAGGATATATGTACACATACATAAAAAATGACACCTGGGGAAGAAAAGAAACTGACGGTTCGTTACATAACCGTTCCTTCCTTTTGCTTATTCAACAATGGATATATGAGCATATGTTATACACACATATATAATAGTACTCTCTTCGTGTGTGTGTAGTTTAAATGTAAAAGTACACATAGAAATATCTATTTATATATATTCTGCCTTCCTCCTGCTAATTGCACTTGCAGGATCAACATTTAAGCAATTTACCCTCAAGAGGGAAATATGCTCAATTTAACACAGGATGGGGGAGTTCTTATAGCGGATTCTGTACATCGTTTGTAGATGTGAAACCTAAAATAGAGGGTGTATTATCCACGTACAGCGGTTATGCTCAATATGTGGATAAAATTGTCAATGCCTGGTGCTATGCATCCACCATGGATGGTAACAATTCCTATGGTACATATTGTACTTACTTCTATTATTGGTTAAGGGATATATTATCCAAACACTTAAGAGTTCCATCCCCTTTGGGCCGTATGAGAGAGATTTACGGGAAATTCGACGATGTTCCTAATCAAAAGGGGTGTAAAAATATAAACGAAAATATAACTGACGAAGATATTTTGCCCCAAGTAAAAATACATTTCGACTACTCCCAAGACTATGATACTATAATGCAGCACTTAGGGAATGATGATGGTGGTGGTACAAAGACTTGTGATACAACCTATCACGATCACTTAGATGCCATTACTAAAGCATGTGCTGCTATAGAAGCAGATTGCAAAAAAGACGGGGGGCCACAGAAGAGTGGTAGGTATTGTGACCCTCTTCGAGCGGCGGAGAAGGCGAACGGAGCAGCTGGAAAATACTGTAAAAATGAGATTCTTCAGAAATTGAAGTGTACTGTTCCTGTTTCAGCAGTCAAACCTGCCACCGCAGCAAAACCGGTTGCTGCCAAACCAGCAGCAGTACGACCTCCCGCTGCACGAGCAAGTGCTGATTCTGTTAGCAGCATCGTCCCTGGTGCTGTGTCTGGTGGACTTGTAACGATAGGATTACCAACACTCACTTTTTTTTTATATAAAGTAAGTAAAGTAACAATTACACAATTGTCCATTGTAATTACCTCACTATACAATTAAGGAGTACAAATAATAACATATTCATTACTTACTATATTTTTCCTTTTTTTTGTTGTTGTGTTTTTTTGTTTGTTTGTTTGTGTTCTCTATTTGAAAAAGTGTATGTATACATACAAATACAATATATACACACACACATACATATTAATTGAACTGTGCTGTGTGTTGTATATATATATGTGGGGAATACATATAACACATATTCTGACCCCTCACCATTGCTCTTTTTTTTCCCTATTCTTTTTTTCTGTACAGTACACTTCATTATTCTCTGGGATAAAAAACTCCTCTGGAAAAAATAGAAAAAAAAGATCCGCCCAGCACAACTTCGATACTCTAACAGACAATGCCTCAACAGTAGCTTCAACAGCATTGGACTCAATGGACACTTCTACACGTTATTCAACAGAATCAGTAGACAATTCTACAATGTATGATGAATCTCCTAGAAGAAAAAACACACGGGGAAAGAGAAATATTAGTTACCATAGCTTAAATCATTGAATGTAGTGCCCTTGGGAGGGAACATGAATGAGCGCGGAGTTTATATACAGTGTGTATAGAACAGAATGACATCTTCTCTTTGTTCCTTTATTTTTTTTTTTTGCTTTTTTTTTTTTTTTTTTGGAAGAAACACTCTCTTTTTTTTTTTCGGAGTAGGAGGAGAAGCGTGTGTTGTGATACATGTGATGTACTCGTGGGGGGTAGAAATCGACTCTTTGCGAAAAAAAAAAAAAAAAATTGTCCAAAAAAATTGTCCTAAAAAAAAAAGAAGCCCTAATATAAATTCGTCACAGAAAAAAAAGGAAAAAAAAAAAAAGAAAAAATAAAGGTGAATGAATCAATGGGGGGAGGTGTGTGTAATATTTCGCATTTTAGGGTGTATGTGTAGGATTTCATACCTGTGGTTCAGGGTTTCAGGTTGTAAGAACAACAATATGGCCTGTTGTTTAATAATTTAGGGGTGTATGTGCACCCGGAAGGGTGCATAAAAAGAAAAAAAAAAAACATTGTCAAAAAAATTGTCCAAAAAAAGAAAAAAAAATTGCCCTAATATAAATTTTGTCACAGACAAAAAATTGCACCGAAAAAAAAAAAATTGTCAAAAAAAAATGCCCTAATATATAAATTTGTTACAGAGAAAAAATTGCACCAAAAAAGAAGAAATGCCGTAATATAAATTTGTCCCAATAAATTTGTTACACAGAAAAAATTGCCCCCAAAATAAAAAAATTGTAAGGGAAATTGTCCAAAAAAAATTGCCCTAATATAAATTGGTCAAAGAAAATTTGTTAAAAAAAAAAAAAGAATTGCCCTAATATAAATTTGTCACAGAGAATTGTGAAAAAGTTGCAAGAAAAAAAAATAATGCACTAATATAAAATTTGTCACTGAAAAAATTGCAAAGAAGTAATTGTCCAAAAAAGGAGGGGATACTTTTTTTTTCCGTTTATTTCATAAAATGAATACGTACAACACAGCGCAAAGTATATGACACCCACTCTTGTGTTAACACCTTTTAGATGCACAGTTCATATAATGTGCAAAATGACCATGTCTTCAAAATAAAAAAGGGGCCTTGGCTTACTGCTAAATAAAGGGGGTCTTTTACTGCTTTCTTTTTTGCGCAAAGAGTCCATTTCTAACCCACCAGCATCACATGCGCTCCTCCTCCGCAAAAAAGTGTCTTAAAAAGAAGAATTGTACAAATTTTAACATGTCCCATGTGTGTGAATGGAAAAAAATAAAATGATAAGGACAAACTGGCAGAACAAAAAAAAAAAAAAATTAAATTGAATTAATTGATAATATTAGAAAAAAAAAAAAAAAAAGGAGAGAAGTGAATGAATGAGTAAAGGAGTGTAAATTTTCACATTTTAGGGTGTGTATGTAGGATTTCTCATTTTAGGGGTGTATGTATGTAGGAATTCGCATTTTAGGGGTGTGTTTGTGTAGGAATTCGCATTTTAGGCTGTGTGTATGTAGGATTTCGCATTTTAGGCTGTGTGTATGTAGGATTTCGCATTTTAGGCTGTGTGTGTGTAGGATTTCGCATTGTAGCGTATGTGTGCAGGATTTCGCATTTTAGAGGTGAGTGTACGATTTCACACTTAAGATTACAGTTTTAGGGTATAAGGACAATGATGTGGCCTGGTATTTAGTCTTTTTAAGGGTATGAGAATAGCCATATGGTCTGGTGTTTATCTGTTTTGAGGTATAAGAACAACAATATAGTCTGGTGTTTAAAGTAATGAAGGGTATTTTCAGAGGAAAATCTCCTCGCAGACAAAAGAATCAACCATTGCTTTAGAAGGGGCGTCGAGCGCTCCTTAGGGAGGGTGAAAACTCCTCGAATGTCGGTCAAGCGACAAGGATAAAAATCTAACAAGGATGCACCCGCAGGGTTCACGCAAAAAAAGGAAGAAAGGAGATGGTGAAGGATGAAGGGGAAAATGGGAAAGATGTAAGGAAGAAAAAAGGAAAAACGAAAAAAGTAAAAGAGAAAAAAAAGAGCAGAAAGGAGGAAGGAAAAGAATAATAGAAGAAAAAAAAAAAGAAATAAAAGAAAGAAATGCCACAGCATACCATATAGCATAAGGCAAGGCGACGCAAAGCAAAACAGCATAGGGTGCAGAATTAACATAATCGTTTAGAAAGAGAATAAATAAATGAATAAATAAAAAAAAAAAAAAAAAATATAATAATTTCGCAACTTCTGCTACTCCCCCCCTTATCTTCTAAACTCTTCTACTTGTTACAGTTTTTTTTTTTTTTTTTTTTTCCTTTTCGCGCTTCGGTTGGAGTTTCTCCTTCCTCTAAAATTTGGAAGAACAAAGAATTCAAAGGTTTATCACCGTCCCTCTTAAACGGGGATAAAAAAGGAGGGGAGAAAGGCTACGAACATTGCCTGGGAAGGCGTTCCTACATCACGGAGAACGTGTTGCGCAGCCTATTGGTAGATTACCGGCAGTCCACTAACAACGCCGCAAACAAATCCGCTAAGAAGCTCTTCATAGCTTCCGTGGAGGGGACTTTCCTTGCGCAAAGCCGGGGAGCGGAACCGTCCACTGGATTGTCTGCACGCGCGGTGAGAACCATAGCCGAAAAATCCGGCTGGAATAACTACTACATCTCCAACACAATGAAATCAACAGAAGCGAGTAATAGTAACAACAATCTGTTCTTCCTTGCGGTGAGCAAAAACAAAGCAACAATTTATGAATACGATGTTCGCTTCAGCGGCCGCATAGTTGATGATATAGAAGAGCAGATCAAGCGAAGCGAAGAAAATGGTGTGCCACTGCCCAGCGAAAGTGCCAAACGCGAATGCGTTAAAGGTGAATGCACAGATGGGAAGCAAACAACCAAAAACAATGGAACGGTACAACCCCCAACACAAGTAAAAAAAACGGGAAACAACAAATTCAACAATGATTTTGTAATTAATCGAGGTATTCGCATTTATAAAGAATTTGATGATGTGGAAGTCGCCACTTGCACAAATGATTATAAAAAAATTATTCTGGTGAAGAAGTCCAACTTGAACGTGGCAGAAATGATCGACCTACTACACGGGGATGATGACACGAATAGGGGAGAGGCATCCTCCTCATTCCAAATCAGGGCAAAGACGCCCATAAAGGCAATTTGTAGCAGCCCCAAGGATAGCCACCTGGTGTTGTACTGCCAATATAAACCGGAGGTATCACCACATAATTTGTTCGTGTATAGAATTGGCAAAGCAGCTGGAAAGAAGAATAAAAAAAAGAAATGTGATGGGGCCGTCGGGGATGGTAGCCACTGCGCGGATGAAAAAACACCCAATGAAAAGTACAGCAAATTCCCCAAAAAAACGCCGAACACAGATGGGAAGCAAATGTCCGTGCATGGCAACAACACAGAGGATAACAGCAACAATGAGTATGGTGATAGTTTTCAGCGGGATGATAACCCTGATGAGAAGATTCCCGTGCGTGTGGACACGCTCAAAAGTTACAGCAGCAAGATGTGGCCCTTTTACAAATGGATCGAGAGTGAATCTATTTGTGCCATTCGCATCAACAACACTATTTATGTATATAAGGAGAACAACTTTTCATCGTACGTGAGTAAACTGACCCTAGAGAATTTGGAATTTTTTGATGTGTCCCCTGAGCAAAGTAATAAAAAAGGAGGAGGAGAAGCGTTCATCGCGACGTACGAAAGGGGCAGTAAAGGTAAGCCTTCCGTTTTTAAGCTTTTCAAATCGTCTGATTTAGGTAACCATGTTTATTCGAAGAGTTTTTTCAACTCCGATGAGATGAAGCTTAAATGGAACAAAAATGCCACTGCGGTGTTGTTAAATGTACACACACAGGTGGATAAGGAGAAGCAGTATTACTATGGATTGAGCAATTTATTTTTTATCGACACGACTAAATTTAGCGAGGTGAACATAATGACCGATCGTGGACAAATCTATGACTGCATTTGGTCCTACAATCAAAATAAATTTTATGTTTGCAAAGGAGACATTCCTGCAGAAATTGTTCTGTATGACAAATGTGCTAACGTAGCGCATTCCTTTGGAAGGCATAAATTTAACACCTTAAGGTTGAATTGTTCAGAAAAGTTGCTTCTAACAGGTGGGTTTGGGAACTTAAGTGGAGACATCACTTTGTGGAACACCTCCACAAAAAAGGAAGTCACCAAAACGAAAGCATCCTGTGCAGTCCTATGTGAATTCTTTAACGATGGGAAACATTTCCTCACAGCAACTACCCACCCAAGACTTCGAGTGGATAATCATTTGAAAATATTCACCCACGATGGTTTCATCGTTAGTAGAATTAACTTTGAAGAATTATACAATGTTACTATTCTCCCTTTTAATAAGATTAATTTTTGCGAATCAGATGCCTCGTTGGGAATTTACATGGAAAATTCGAATAAGCAACTATACATCCATAAGCAGCTAGGTATCGATTCGAAGAAAACTGGCGTTTACCGTGCTCCTGGAACATCCGCCACTGCGAGCGCAATTTTAAGTGGGTTCATGAATGCTAAGAAGCCAACACAAAAACTAAGCAAACCCAAACCACCGGGTGCCAACTTCGTGCAGGAGAAGGAAAAGAAGACGACGACGTCGAAGAAGAAGAACAAAAAGAAGAAGAATACACAAACGGAGGACAGCGCCCCACCGGGGGAGGCAGAAGAGAACGCCGAGGGGGACGAACCGTAGCAATATTACCCCACCAAAATAGGGGAGAACCCTACCATGTGTATTGCAATTTGCATCTGTTAAGTAGCTTCCCACAAACAAAGGTGGGGGCGTTTCTGGAAGCCCCGGCCTCATCGCGCGGCAAAATACCCCACCGTGTAAAATATGTTCTCAAATCGTGTACCATCCTAATGCATCCCTTTTTTTCCTCTTTGGAAAAACGTAGCAAATAGAAACACCTTTTGACTTTACCTCAACGATGAAATTTTCTCCCTTCCGTCAAATCAACTAAATTGATCTTACTATTTGGGGAAGGGACGAATATATGAGAATTTGCCGCTGCATCCATCGTGTTGGTATCATTCACGTTGGGGGTCTGCTCAGAGGGGGTATAGCTATGTTTTGTAATCACCCTTAAGAGTGACCAACCTAAAATTAACGTAACGGGGAATGGATCCTCCCCAATATAAAAAAAAACTTTCACAAAATTGTGAAGGGGGCAAAACTGCCATTCGCTCATGTTCGGTCCACCCATATCCCAAACAAACCACACGTTCTGCGGCAAAAGCAGGGGGATATAGCTCCATCTCGCCGCATATTTTTTCCATTTCAATACTAATTATATGATATGAAGCTCCTTTAAAATTTGAGGTAAATATTTATATATGCGTGATTATAAAGGATGCGAAAATGAGAAAAGCGCTGTTCTTATATGTACGTGTATGGAGTGTACACATTTATGCATAAGCACACATGGACACACGCACATGTGAAGGCGCATGTGCAGATGCTTATATATAAGCGTTTTTCACACGTGCATTCGTGCACGCGTGGGGTCATATACAATTTGGATGGGAAAAAAAAAAAATAATAATAAATAAAAAAAATAAAATAATTTAATTTAGCCTTCCAGCCACAAAAGTTAAACCAGTTATGCAAAAAACCAAAAAAAAGAAAATATGCGATGAATATTTAACTGTTCTTCCTCCGGGCACAAATACGCACTGTTCCCTTCAATCGAATCGCTTCGTCGCTCTCGCAGTTGCTGCTCATGTGTGGGTGTAATTCCGGCTTCGTTTTACATTTCTACGTGCGCGCCTATATGTGCATAGGTACAAAAATGCATGCCCACGTTCCTGAGAACGTACACATACACGGCACAACACATGCGTGACGCCAAAAATTGGGCAAGGGAAAAAGGTGAGCACACTTCGTTACAACTGCAAATCCTTCCTCAGAGTTCTACCGAAGGGGAGGTATCTCAAACACACGCTGCATTTAAAATAGAGTTGTGGCGCCTCTTCTGCATGGTTAGCGAAAAAGTGGAGCAATGCGACGAAGTACGCATCTGTTTCGCTTTTCACTTCCTGCACGTAAATTGTCTTAGTTAAAATTGGGCATCTGCTCGTGTGGTGATGGCCTCTGCTTTCCCCTTTCTAGGGTTTACTAAATTCAGTATAAAAAGGTCACTCTTTGCTTTGACCTGATTCGTTTGATTAATTCTGCTGGGCCACTTTTATTTTTCTTCTCCCTTTTATAAAATTGTGCCATAGTTATGTATCCCTCTTGATGAGGAATGTTCCACGCAGTTTGCGCTAACCGCGATGCTTTGGGGAAGCCCTCTCATTGCTGCGCGCAGGCGACTCTCTGACCCTCCATCTCGGGTTGATGATCTTCGTCATCGTAGGCTTCCTGCTGTTGCTGCTTGCTCAGTCTCTGTTTCAGATATTCCTTGTCGACCGTCTGGCATGTGACAACTTCACATTCGCTATTTTCCAAATCGTATTTCTTTTCAATTTCATTTTGTTTTTTTAAAATTTTCAAAATTTCCTTCTCCTTATTTGTTATGATTAAATCCATGGGGTACTCCACCTCGAAGGTAATGTATAGGTTTCCCTTTTTAAATGGATCCTTATACGTTGGCATTCCTTCTTCCGCTATTTCCCTAATATCTCCATGTCTCACAAATCCAGAGTTTGTACAGTCGACTAAAATTTTCCTCTCATCCAAGTGCACAATCTCTGCAACAAAACCGGTTAACGATTCGTACAAGGAGATTTTATGTGAGATAAACAAATCGACTCCTTCTCTTCTGAATAGCTGATGTGGCTTCTCATTCAGTATGACCACAAGATTTCCTGTAATTACATTTGGTTTTTCGTCTGCCTCCCCATTGAATACAATTTTATGTTTATTTGGGGCTCCCTTTGGAATATACACTTCGATAATTTTTCTTGTCTTTAAAACGCATCCTCCTTTACAATTTGCACACTTATCCTTTTCGTTAAATATTTTTCCCTTTCCTCTACATCCATTGCAGGTTACTTCCGTCTGGTGTAATACACTGGAGTGATACCTCATGTAGGTCTTAGTTCCTCTTCCGTTGCATTGCTTGCAGTCCACTTTGGCATCCTTTGGTCCACCATGACCTTCACAATTGGCACATATAACATCTTTACTTATGGCTAATTTTTTGGTCGCTCCGTTGTATAGTTGCTCCAGAGTTACCTTCACTTCGCTCACAATATCTTCTCCTCTCTTTTTCTTTCCCTTTCCTGCATTCAGTATGAAGTCAAACAGATCGGTTGCTTCGGTTGGCTGTTCTCCATTTTCGAGACCTTCCTCTCCGTACTCGTCGTACAATTTCCTTTTTTCCTCATCAGACAGAACTTCGTATGCCCTCGAGATTTCTTTAAATTTCTCTGGATCTCCTCCCTTATCTGGGTGATGTATTATGGCTAATTTTCTGTACGCTTTTTTTACTTCATCTGTGGTGCAGTTTTTTTTTAAATTCAAAACTTCGTAATATTTTGAATTGTTCACCTGAACGGAGGGGCGAAAATAATAAAAAAAAAAGCAATTTTGTATGAACTGTTCAGGCGTTTTATTTTATTTTATTTTTTTTTTTTTTTTCAGCTAGCTATTCCTTCGTTCCACTGCAGTGCGGTGTTTTCCATTCGTTGTGTGCACAAAAAAAAGGGAGCTCGTTCTTAAATGCGGAAAAGAACAAATCGGCAGCGCAGCAATGTGGCAGATCCGTGTTGGCATAGGCACATTTAACTTTTCCACATGCACAGTCTTAAGGGCGAGCTCGCCACACAACGTGTTGTTTCCCCCTCTGTTCGTGCACAGCATGGCACATGTTAGCGAAACTTGTGCGCGCGGGCTGCGGCGCAGCTGGACGTGTGGTTACATGTCTGTACATGTTTTCATATACGAAGGGGTGTGGGTAACTTGGTAAAAGGAAACATGTTTCCAAGTATGTACAAAGGCGTGCTTCCATATCCCCCACTGGGCGCCTTCACAGCTCCTCTCTGCCACTCATTCCGCTCTTGCTTACTTCTCTTTTCCTACGGGTTTGTTGCCCGCCCATAGAATCAAAGGGGAAACCAGAAGAGAAAAACATTTTTCACTTTCTTAAATGTAGGGGATGTGAACTGTAGTTTTTGTAAAATTATCAGCTTTGGGAAACTCTACAAATGATAACTCTCTGAGTTATGTGGCACTCAATTCGTATGGCCGTATTTTTCAGGAGAAGATGTTAACGCAATTTTTTTTTTTTTTTTTCGTAGGATGCATGGATGTACGTTTTTCTTCTTCTTCCTTCTTTTAAGGGTTTCTTTTTGGTCGCGCGTTTTTTTCTCCTTTTTTTTTAATTTAGCTCTGCTCACATATGGTACGTGTTCGCGTTTGTGTTCGTATACAAATAAGCATGTAACGCATGTACACTTGAAATGTATGTATGTACCCTTATGTATTTATGTTCGTTCACGTAAGCTTATGTATGTGCTATTTACGCATGTGGAGGGGTTCCCTTGCTAATAATAACATTGTACGTATGTATATATATGCACGTGCTACATATGCGTAATATGCTAAATGATGTGGGCGCTGGTAGGCTGGCATCAACAATGGCTTATGCAGTATACGTGAACATTTTTACTCTTTAATTTTTTCCCCTCCTTTGGTTTTTCCTTTTCTTGCTTTAATTATTTATTTTTTTATTTTTTTTTATTTTTTTTTCTTACCATTTAAGGTTCATGGCTATTTCGAAAAAAGTGCATGTTGCAGCTGCATCGGTGGCCATTTATTTTTTTTTTTAAAAGCCCCTCTCCCCCCCTGGCGTTTTCGCCCATGTAGTAGTAGCATTTAGTAGTAAGTAGTAGGCTTGTTATAAATGGCAAGAGACGTTTGCACGTGCATAGAAACACAGAAATAAAGTAAAGTATGCCCGCGGCGGGGTGGATAGGTTGACGAAGGAACATTAGTGGATATATATGTACCATTCCATACACTTATGTATGCTTCAACTAGGAAAAACACATGGGCTTATTTATTTTTTTTTTTTTTTTTTGGCCACTTCATATTATGCTACATATTTATAGCGCCCCTTATGCTGATGCAACTCTGTAAGTATGTATATGTACATTTCGAATGCGTGTATTATGTAAAAGTCACGGTGGATTCTTTTAAAAGCGCTGAGGAAGGAAGCTACGCGTGGACCTTCATTCTTTTGACGACAACTTGTGTGCATAAAGCAGGCACAATAGCAAGAGCCACGCAATCAAATGGGCAAATATGAATACATATGTATTCATCTCGTGTATGTGTTAATAGCGCGCTCGCGTGCCTGTATATGAGCGCATGGTTAATTGCCCTTGTACCAACTTCTTTTATTTTTCTGTTCGCCACTTCGTACGCTGGAAAAAAAAATTTGCAGTTGCATGGGCCCGCCCCCTTGTGATCAAGTCCCAATTGGGGAGTTTTGTATGTCACTGAAAAAAGCACCCCTTTGATGGAAATAGACCTCTTTTTCCGTGTCACCAGGCAACATATGCTGCGTCGTCCGTGGTCATGTTTGCCACCACGTTAGCAGCTTTGTTCACACCATATGTTCTCTGAGGCATGCGAAAGGTTACCTTCCTTCAGCACTTTTCCGATCAAAAAGTTCCAATTTTTCTGTATTAAGCGGCACTACTGCACGTACGTATGCACAACTTGTGTATGATAAAAAAAAAAAAAAGAAAAAAAAAGGTTTAGCGAAAGGGAAGGTAGTCACATATGTGTGCATTTCTTTTACTCGAAAAAGAAACGAATGGTAAAAGTAGCACCCCGGGTGTAGGCACGCGTATCCCCGTACTTTGTTCATCACAAGTGGTGACTTCCTACTTATCGGGGGTGCATTCCATGGGTTACACCCTTGTGAAGGGTACACAAGAGACGGATAGGGGCATACCTCCATACGTATAGTTAAATACAAAGTGGCGAGGGCACCAAGTGGGAACCGCTTTGGAGTAACGTCCAAATTTGTTCAGTGCACTTAAACGACTCTCTTTTACACACCTGTTCTGTTCCGCAACCACCCCCATAAGTGGATGGCACATTTCGACTGTGCTCCTGGTCGAAAAAAGAAAAATTCTACTCATTACCGTGTTCTTCCCAAATGAACAGACATATAGATGATGTCCATTCAACCTCCCTATCCGAGTTGTACACCACGTTGGTAAAAAAAAAGTGGTGAATTTTTTCTTTTTTTTATTCCAACCTCTTATCATTCACGTAACAAAATTGAATAAGCGGACATGGGTACCGTCCAACTTTTGTGCTTTATAAATGCCACCTTACACATTTGCTCAATTCTATACGCAATAAAAGTTGGTCAGTTAAAGGGGGAAGGCAGACGGACCATGCGGAAGGCGCTCCGCTTGAGTGGAAAACCTCTCAGCTATTTCTCCATAGAATAACCATCATGCTGAGATTTAATCCGTCGTGCATTTTTCCCTAATTTGGAAGGTGCATGTGTTCTTATACGTGTCTCCAACAATAGGGCACACGCAGAAGTGATACAGTGGCGCAGGTTAGCTCTTTTACCAACTGCGAAGCAGCCAATTTGCGGAATGGAAAAGGCTAATTCTGGTGTGCTGGCATTTCGTTAGGCTGCCTTGTAGTGACGCTATTATTAGAGGCGTCGCCGTCTTGATAATTTAGCCTAACTTGTTCAGGCGAAAAAGAAAACTATTTTTAAAAGTGTTCAAAAAGTGATTACATACAGGTTAACAGATTGTGTGTGTAAGTAAGGAATCCTCGGCCCCCCTCTGTCAATCGCTGTGACTATTTTTTTTTTTTTCCCTCCCCAGAAATGCGCCAAATTGTTTCCATAACGAGTGGGGGGAAGGAAAAAAAATTAGATCGCTGAAGTGTACGGATGGGGCAGCGTGAGGAGGGCCCACATTAATAAACTCTCCACCCATGGTGCAGTTAAGGCATAGTGTGAAAAAAAATGCACCCTGGGGAGAAGCCCGCCTGATGGATTACACGCTCAGGGAGGCAAGAATAAGTTAGAATTTCTTTTTTTTTTCACTTTTGCAAATTTATGTTGAAAAGGGCACACAAGTTGCGTGCCAACGGAGTCGTTGTTTTTTGTTCACGCGAAGGAGAGATGCTTCCCGATTAGCCGCCCTTCGTTCTGCCCTTCGTTAGGTTATCCCCATATAGTAAGGGCAGAGGGGGCTGCACTGTTTTTGTGTCCAGGAAGGGAAACATCGCGCCTGAACATTGCGTAGCAAATATAAACAACATAGAGGGAAGAAAGAAGCCCGGTTGGGGTGATACATAATCACAGGGACACACTTGGAAAGAGCCCCCTCGAAGGAGTGTCACCATAATATTTTTGCTACACACAATCCGTTATCGCAAAATGGAGAAAGGGAAAAACGCAGTGGAACTAGAACTTAACAGAGCCCCCCAAGAAGTCAGTCTGAGCGCATTCAGCATTCTGTTCAGCGAAATCGTGCAGTATTGTTTATGGAAGAGTAAGCGGGGCTATCGAATTGAAGACTCCCTACATGAGATGGGCTTAAGAGTTGGTTATAAGCTAAACGAATACCTACCATATAAGAATAAAACGAAGAGGTGTGTAAGCATTATAAGCATTCTAACCTTCCTGTCTAAGCACTTGTGGAAGTACCTATTTCAACATTCCTCAGATTTGCTGAAATCTCAAGATAGCATTTATGAGTACATGCTTTGTGACAAAAATATTTTACTAAATAGATTTATTAGCGTGCCCAAGGATTATGGAAATATAAACTGCGCTTCCTTCGCAGCTGGCATCGTGGAGGGGATGCTCTGCAGTTCGGAGTTCCAAGCAGAGGTGACGGCACACACGGTGTATGAGGATGACAAGAATTTTAACACCACCATTTTTATCAAGTTCTATCCGGAGGTTGTGGACAGGGAGAAGAGTCACTAATGTGACAGGGGGAGGAGTTTACATAAAAAAAAAAACTTATTTTTTATTTTGTTAAGGGGCTCCCATATCACCTTCTCCACTTCGCTACATTTGCTTTGCTTTGCTTTTTTTTTTTTTTTTTTTGATGAAATTTCCAAATGGGTATTTTCATACCAGCGGAAATTCACTCCAGCCGCTCTGAGTAAATTCTCGGCGCGCAGCGTTGTACCCGCATGGTTAGCGATGTTACCCAGTGTAACTTCCCCCCCCTTTTGTGACACCCATTTACACAAGTAGCAGCAGAACATAACCTACATAGGAGTACCCACCCGAGGGACAACCCCTTTTCCTTTCCATGCACAAAAACTTGTATACCCAGTTTTGGGAAACAAACTCCCTTTCACGAGGAGAACACATGATTCTGTCTTTTATTCTGCGTGGTTAAAAAACTTTTCGATTCGTTCCCTATATGTGTATGAACATTCCCGCTGTTGGGGAATAAATCGGGGAGAGCGAGCGAAGGGGTGAAGCCCTGTTGGGGGGACGTACACACGGGGTGGTTCCAAAAATTTACACCCACCTGGAAAAAAGGAAAAAAAAAAAAACCCATAATTTCCCCCTCTCCTTTTTGCGAAAATCTTATTTTCCACTCGTTACACAATTTTCTCTTTTCCAAAACGAATGAAAAAATTATGCCACTTCACAGTTAGCCCGTGCGCACTGCTCTGGTACATTTCCCCATAGAATAATTCGCTAAGGATGAAATTCTTCCACCCCGGCCTAACTTTGGAATTTTCCATTTGCCTTAACATGTATCTTACTTCCGCCACCAAACTGAGGGTAAAGGATGCATAATTAAAAAAAAAAAAAAATCACATACGTATGAAAATAAATACGAGCACACATACTTATGTGCGTATATGTATGCCTAATGCAGCTTCGGCGGGCTCCGGAGAGGACCCGCCAGGTTGCCGAGGCTGGTTTAAATTAGATCAGCTCCCGTTTCCGGAAATGGATATTCCGCAACTGTTAATTTGCGTGCATGGTGCATTATAAAGCTATGAGTCTTTCGCCGGGGATGCACCTGCTCGTTAGGCAATTCATATCCGCTTATATCTGGGCATTCTCCTCACCATTGGTAAAAAAAAAAAAAAAAAAAAAAGAGAAAGGAATGAGAAAAAAAAAAAACCTACGGAGAAAATTCCCATACAGCGTATATTGCCAAATGGACCCATTTTTCTCTTTCACGTAAAAATTATGAGCACCAAAATAAATCATCGGATAAATTTTCCTTTTCCTGTTCGTTTTACTTAAGACGAAGTGACCCCCCTTACCCCCAAGTGGGCTCTCTCATGAGCTAATCGCGCAAGTGGGCATAACCATCTGCTCAGTTTTGTGCTGCCATTTAAGGGAGATTGCGTGTTTTCCATTTTGCATACTCTTTTCAATTTTGTATACCTTTTCTTTTTTCCGCCGGCCATTCGGTACACAGTGCACTTTTTTTTTCTCTCCTTCTGGGAGGCAAAACGGAGAATGCCTCTTGCACACGCATTGTGCACGTTGGCATACACATGAGAGTTAAGAAGGGCTGCTCCACCCATTCGGAGGAGAAGTTCAGATCAGTACACGTGCTGAGGTGTGTCACCACGAACTTGTTCGTTACGCATAGCTGGTTTTTGCTTCTTTCCCCTCTCAACAGTGTTTGCGCTTGCGAAGCTGTATTTTCCGCCCCGCCACTTTCTTCTATCACCTTTACACTGTCACACCTGGTGATTTCCAAAGCTGCTCGCTTTGGAGGTGACATCGTACTGTCCCACTTTTTCTGCTGCCCCCCCCCGTGCGTAAAATGTTTCTAAGCAAGCGCAGCAATAAACTGGCAGCGCTGCGGAACTACTACAGCGTGTGGGTGGGGTACAACCAAAATGTGCAGCAGGTAGGGAACTTCAAGAACAGCCTAAATTACCTGTTCAAGCCGAAGAGTATCGGTGTGATCGGAGCGACGGAGAGGGCCGGCTCTGTGGGAAACTCCATCGTAAAGAATCTGATGCAGGGAGAAGAAACTTACAAGTTATACTTTGTTAACAGTAAGGGAAGCAAGGTGTACAACCGAGATAGTTACAAAACGATTGGAGATGTTCCGGAGGAAAATATCGACTTGGCAGTCATAGCCGTTCCAAGGAACCACGTCCTAGGTGTTATGAAAGATTTGAATAGTAAAAATGTAAAAGGGGTAGTAATCGTAACTGCTGGGTTTAAGGAAACGGGTTCAGAAGGAATAAAGCTAGAACAGCAAATCATAGATGTAGCAAAAAATAATGGGATCAGAATTATAGGCCCAAACTGTTTAGGTATTATCCACTCGTATCACAATATGAATGCTTCCTTTGCTGACAATAAAATATTAAAAGGGAATTTTTCACTATTATCCCAAAGTGGTGCAATCTGTTCAGCTGCTTTAGATCTATCTCTACAACATAATATCGGATTTTCGCACTTCATTTCGGTGGGTTCTATGTGCGACGTGCAGTTTTACGAACTAGTGGAGTACCTCTTTTATGATGAGAATACGAAGTATATCCTGCTCTATGTAGAATCCATCGGAGACATGAATAAATTTATGGCTGTCTGTAAGAAGGTCTGTTTGTACAAACCCATTATCCTCTTAAAGAGCGGAAAAACAGCCAAAGCGGCAGAAGCAGCAATTTCACACACCGGTTCTATGGTCGGAAATTACGAAATATTCTACGCATCTATGAAAAAATTAGGGGTTCTGGTTGTAGATAATTTTGAAGAACTTTTTAACATGTGTAAAATACTTAACCTTTCCAATTATCCAGAGACAAATGAAGTTTGCGTAGTGACCAATGCAGGAGGTCCAGGGGTTCTTCTCGTAGATAACATAACAAAGAATGATGGAAATTTATCCAAACTGAATGACGATTTGAAGAAAAAGCTAGATGCATTTTTACCCCCTTCATGGAGTAAAGCCAACCCAGTGGATATCCTTGGAGATGCTTCCCCAGTGTTGTATAAAAAAACAATCGAAGCGCTACTAAAGGATGAACAGTTTAAAAATATCATAATTTTGTTGTCTCCTCAAAGTGTTACTGAACCCATGAATACTGCAAAGGAAATCATCAGCGTGAAGGATGATATGGCCAACAAGGGAAAACTCCTCCTCTGCAACTACCTTGGGGGAGTATCCCTGGAAGAATCCACCAACTTTCTAAATCAGAACAACATACCCACATTTATTCATCCGGAACATTCGGCACAGAATTTGCTGAAGCTGTATAAAAATATCATCCACATTCAGAACCTGTATGAGGAAATCCCCGCCTTCTTGGCAGATGCAGAACAGAACCATTACGTCAATGGGATCATTTATAAACACCACTTCGGGGAAACAATGAAGATGGGTTCCTCACAAGTGGGAGAGAAAGAATCAACCATTAAGCAGCAAAGCGGCAGTGGTACCCCAGAGGAAATAATCCAAAACGCGCTGAAAAATAAAAACTACATTTTAAACGAATTTGACTCGAAAAAAATTCTCCAAAGTTATGGAATACCAACGGTTCAAACGGAAGTTTTCTACACCTTAGAAGAAGTACAAAATAATGCTGCCAAGGTAATCTTCCCCTGTGCGATGAAAATTTACTCAGACACGATTACACATAAGAAGGACATCGGGGGAGTCATCCTTAACATAAAGAATAAGGAAGAACTGATTCAGTCGTATAAAACAATTCACGAGAACGTAAAAAAACACAACTTAGAAAGTGAATTCAAAGGAGTTACCATCCAGACTATGATAAACACCAACGATGGAATTGAATTAATTTTAGGATACTATTTTGATCAGAACTTTGGACCTGTTTTAATGTTCGGCTCTGGTGGATCCTACGTAGAAATATTCAAAGACAATGTTCTGTTGATTCCGCCGCTGAGTTATTCCTACACTCATCACATGATGAAGGAGACAAAAATTTATCATGCCTTGTTGGGAAAATCTTCCAGGTTTAAAAAATGTGATATGCCAGTGCTCATAAACAAGATTATCAACTTTTCTGACCTCATTTTAGATCTCCTTCCTTACATAAACGAATGTGATATTAATCCTTTATTCGTTTCCGGAAGTGACATTGTTGCATTGGACGCTAGATTCACTCTCCGTAAAAATGTAAACGCGGAAACGTTCCACTCTGCCAAGGAGAACTCCCTATACAGCAACTTTGCGAAGAAGTACCCAGTCGACATGGTCTTCTTCGACGGGGATGCCTCCGGGCAAAAGAACCAAAACGGCGAAGCTACCCCACCAGTGAACGCATCCAATCAGTTCGCTTCCATCACCAGGAGCATCCACCCCTACGATGTCAAACTTATGCACGCCTTTCTTCAGAACAATGCGAAAGAGTTACACCAGAGTACCTTTTTCTTCACCACGGAGGACAGCATCAAAACGAAGCTGTTCGCCTTCGAGCTGTGCAATGCGGACTACGACCTTTACAACGTTATTCTCCACATGCAAAACAACAAAGTTACTGGTTTGGTAAAAACAGAAAAGAGACAAGACGCCAACCACTGCTATACTTATGCGACCGATGTAACTACTTTTACGCACCTCATTCAGAAGCTACATGCTTTTTCGAACAAGCAAAATTGCACCTCCAACTTTGTCTACCTGAAGAAAGACTCCCCCTTTGCAGAGCAACTCAAGTCCATGTCCTACACGATGGACTACGAGCAGGGGGATATAGTCTGTTACGTCGGCGCTACAAAAACGGGCGTCTAATGCGAAAGCGTAATTACACCGTTAAGTGGCTACACAATTACGCACCTATGTAGCACGTAAAACCGCGTCAGCGCATGTTCGTTCCTGCATTTGGGACACACACCCCATCCCTAGCCAACAAAAAAGACACAGAATAGTGTAAGTGGGACACGTCCTCCTTGTCAAAAAAACTGCACACATTTTCAACTTTACCCATTTTAAAGTAAAAAAGTTACGCAAACTGTTCCCTGTTGGGGGGTTATAACAGGATGTTCGCCCCCACGCTTGCTAAGTTACATTAAATTATGTCCATTTGGCTAATCGGACTCACTTTGGATGGTTCCATCCATCTGGCCGTGGAAAAAAAATGCGCAGGGGGAACCAAATCGATGTAACAAAAAAAAGTACATGCCAAAAAGTGACCCCTATATGACGAAGCCCAACTTGGGTCATCCCGTTCTGGGTTCAGGGGCTGCGTGATTGTGTTGGTACTTCCCCCTATGGTGGTTACCCATTCGATGTGAATCAACTGTCAGTTGCTCCCCCAGGGTAGACCATTTGCACAGTGTGGGCCCCCCCGTATTGCTTGTGCAAAATATTCGCGCGTAATTTCACGCTAAGCAGCAACTCATCATAGCTGCTTACATCGGAGGAAAAAAAATCATTCCGGTTGAGGTAAAAATGAATCCTATGGTTAGTCTTCTCCTGCAAGTAAGACGAACTACCACATCTGATGATTTTTAAATTTTCAAAATTTAAATTATCATAAGAGGATGGTAAAAGGGACAGACACTCACTGTGCAACAGCTCATCGTGTAACTTCACCAACTTGGGATTTTTTTCAACAGCCTTTTGGTGATATAAAAAACAGTCATACAATATTTTCATCTCGTTGATGGTGGCATTTTTATACACATACTGAAGGGATAGGAAAATATCCTGTGCAATTTGTTCCAGCTCAGCTGAGTGTGCGCCTTTATTTATCTCTTCCCCCTCCATGGCCAGGAGTGTGCACACATAGAGAAGCTTAATTAAACACGATGTATCATACAAATGTAGGTAATCCAGGACGCACACGTTTAGCAGATGCTTGAGTGTACTTTTCTCCCCATAATTTAGCAGCGTCAGTAGGAGCAGGTGGAAGGGCAAGAAGTGAAGAATGTACGGGTTGTAAGTATTACGTGGGGTGTACTTCCTTTGTGCGTTTTCACCACCGCACTTCTCCCCCTGTGGAACGACATACAAATTTTTCTCCTCCAAGGATGATTGTTCATTTTTGCTGTTCACGAAATTTTCTATATTGATGATGACCAAATCGAATAATCCTTCATGTCTTACTTTGGATGACAATAATAGGAGGAGCACATAGGAGATATTCTCTGGGGGCAACAATTTGATGTGATTAATTTTTTTCTCAAACTGGTCATGTATATATGTGTTCTCCTTTAACCCTAGCCTTTTATATGCACTTAGAAATTTTACAAAATCTTTGAAGGTGCAACTGCTTCCATTGGTGTGCAATTGCTTCACCTTCCTGTTTACCAAATCGATCAGTACCTCCTGCGGGTTATCCAACCTGCTGCATGCCTCAAGTATCGTGAACCCATCTTTATCGTAATAATCGTAGTTGGTTAAAATTCTGTTTATAATATTGGCACAGGTATCTGCATCTACGTACAGATAGGACACATTTTTAACTATAGACACCAACTCATTTTTGTAATCATTTATGTTGCTATTCAGTTGACACATAAGTGGTGATTTGACAACAGGGTGGTGCAGATTTAATTGCTTGTAAATGTTGATCATTATTTTTACCCTTAGACAAGACCTAATGTTAACTAGGTCGTTTACTCTGTTGCAGACAACTCCAAGTAAGGTTTCATTTGAGTATTTTAACTTTGCGTAAATTTCTAATATTTTAACCAACTGAGGGGGGAAGAAGTCTTCACAAAAATCGTACACATGGTTGGTGATCGTCTTCACCACTTCCGCATCGCATCTCCTCTCCCTATTTATGTTACTTAATAGTTTTATCACCTGTTCCGGGGTTTTGCTTCCTATGTTGAGAAGGTGATCATACTGCCTGTATACGTCACTCTCCCTGTGTGTGTGTTGCAGATTCACGGCGTGCCGCTGGTGTGCGTCCCCCTTGCTGCACGAGCTCAAGCTACGCGAGTTGGGGAACTGCCCTCTTCGGATTTTCAGGCTCCTCCCCACTCTGCCCGGAAGGGTGGCCATCGGGGTGGAGAAGCGACACAGAAGGGGCAATATAGCGTTGTTGCGATATAGAGAAGTACGCTTGTAACAGCGTTAACTACCCTTCGGAGGGTCCCTCGCAACGGAAAGGAAGAATGCGCCGTAGGATTAGCGCTATACCCACTGTTCACCTCTTTGTGCTAACCCCAGATCATACTTATTACCCCGTGGCTCCTTTAAAAACCCCACGTGTTAGCACCACGGGGGATAATTTCGTATGACCAAATGAGAACACCATATCATTATATTTAAATAATCGAAGGAGAAAAATTGCACAGCGTACACGCATGCTAATTTGCCACTTTAACCGTTTCGTGACTTCTATGCTGGCGGTCCTGCTCTACCGCCTTTTCCTCCCCTTACCCAATAATGCACATATTTCCGTATGCACCAGGGGCGAGCTCGCGTGAGAAACCCCCCCGACTTGTTATTTTCTTATACATTCATATAATGCATTCCATGTGAAATTTTGATAATCCCTTTCGCCCTGCAAAACGGCGTGAATGCCAATGTACCTCAGTGTGTAGTGAAGTTTTTTTGTCATCCTTGGATCTTCAGTGTGGACGCAGCTTTACTCAGCTAGCTATTTTTGTGGGATTTTTTTTTTTTTTTTTTTTTTTTTTTTGTGCAGGTAAAAATGGCACACGTGTGTAAATTATAGAAATGGCGAATTAGCTATTCATAACCTCCTTCCACGGCTAGCCCGCAACTGACCCAAGGGCGTACACCACCGGGTGGAAAACAATAACACCGTTAATCCACTAATTATAATTTGTTGAGGTTGTTGAAAAAGTTCCACTCGTTTTCGTAAAATGCACACAAACATACGATGACAACATGTGCACGGGAGAAAAAACAGGTGAGGAAGAGAAGCCACCCCGCGATGTTGCAAAGTAAGCGCAGTGACGAGGGGCCACTCTGTGTACTTCTTCCCACCATTTTTTCTACACTCGACATGCACCATTTTAGGCGCACTGACGATCTGTTGAAGGGTAAGGTGGCTGACATGCGCACACATGCGCGTGAGGACGTATGCACATTCGAGCACACAACAAATCTTCAAATTACATTAAAACGAATGGGGCTGAACAGTGCGGCAGAAACAACACAAGGGAAATCCCTTCGCCGCGCATTTGTCGAATCGGCGCGACAGCATAAAAGTGAAAAGCAGTGACGAATACGAGACACAGAAAAAAAGGCAAATGAGAGGTGTGGCTGCAAAATTATGCAAACATGCCACGGGCAGAATGGCAAAATATGCCAATGTAAGGGGGCATTGCCAAGGGGAAGCAGCTAAAAGTGCAAACACATCAGGCCACACCGGTTACGTAATTGATGTAATCGAACCACGTGGCCAGGGTGAAGAGCGAACTGCCCGTGACGTACATGTAACAAGCTGAATTGTACCAAGTGGGGTAAAAAAAAAGAATGCTGGCAATCGTAAACAAAAGTCCCCCAATTAAGTTGGACACATAAACAATGAAAACCTTATAATCCACGCTTTTTATCTTGCCAAAATCTATAGCAATAATAAAAAAGGCGGCTCCAATGAGGAAGAAAATACTACCTACAACGAAGGTCATAATTGCAAAAAAGTCTTCCTTAAAACAGCAATAAATTGAGCCTATTATAAAAATAACACACCCAATTACGTAACACATATAGCCAATGTATTCATTTTTCTTTTCCCAGCCAACGTTCATCGCACCGATTACATTGCTATAAACACACATGACACATGCTATGGCAAAAATGATACAGCCAGCTACGTATAACTTGGGGTAAAGAAAAAATGTGCTGCCTATTATAAATAAAATCATACTCACAAAATTGGTATGAAATTCCCATGGGCAGTTTAAAATGTCTGTAATTTTTACATTATTTTTTGCATTTTTCTGATTGTCTTTGTCTGGTGCCATTTTTCCCGTTCCAAGAAATGAGCTTTCGTTGTCTGTAAAAAAGCCATAAGACTTTATTTTATTTTTTTTTCCATAATTAAATTCCTTCTTTCCAATGTTCCCTTCTTCAATGTCCATCGTCCTCGATTCCGTGGTGGAATTACCATCATATTCTTCTGTATGACTCGTTATACTTTTCAATTCATACATATCTGCTTGTGCCATCGATTTATGTGTTTTTCTTTTTTTTTTTTAAATTTTCTCGATTTTGTTTTTTCACCTTGAAATAAATGGAGCGCATTTTTCCCCGGTCCAGGGTCTTTCGTTCTTTGCCGCGGGCTCCTGTTGTGCGTACTTACACCTGCTGGGGGAAGGGCGTGCATATGAAGTGAGCAGCACACGTGTGCATATCTACACGTAGACGTTTAACGTATGTACAACCGCCTTCGCCTTCACGCACACGAAAATAGCTGTTCGATGAACACGCGCGGCGGAGGGGAACTTACTGTTGTGGTGTTTTTGCTTCTCTCCTGTGCGTTTCTCCTTTTATTTTTTTCCTTTTTTCCTCCTTTTATTTCTCCTTTTTTTATGTTTTAATGCGTCCAACCGGATGCAAAATGTTTATACATATATACTCGTTTGGGGGGATGCCTGCTTGTTCCCGATGAAGTCTCTCGGAATTGTTTATATTATTTTCTCTTTTTGCATTTTTCTGCGTGGTCGCACGATTTTTCGATTTTGGCGCAGTGCGGAACAAATCACCACAGTAATTTAATTTCCCATGTTCACACGTGTGCGTTGGAAAAGAGGTGCCGTGGGGGGCGCGCCGAGGAAAATTCGACGCGGAACGGTGAAGGAAAAAGGAAAGAAATTGCTGTGCCAATCATCGCAGACAAGAACTTTAAACTGTGCAACGCGGGAACTCTCACGGAAAACAATAACCTAGGAAGGACGCCAAAACAAATCACCAAAAAAACTGCAACATGAAGGGAACGCTGCGTTTGCACCTGTTTTTCCAGCAACTCTCATTTTATACCGTTATTTTGCTTTGCAAACCGTTGCGAAGGAAATGGGCAAGTGAAAATGTTAAAATAAAATAAAATAAAACAAATCAACGTATATTGCAACGGCTGCAGGAAAAATAGGGAATTTCCCCCAGCGGTTCAGTCCCCACAAAATGGCAAAAATGTGTCGCGCTGAAATGTTCCAAAATAATTGAGATAAAAAAGTCAGAAGGATGTGATTGAACTAAAATTTATCCCATTCAGCTGCTCGACAATTGGTGCAAAATATAGCTTGACCTGTCCAGGCAGTTTTTCTTTTTTTTTTGATAAAATTGGGTTAACGCGATTTTGCGTGAAATTTCGGAAAAAACGCCCGAATGTGTACAAAACATGCGCCGATGCAAAGAAGGAAAAAAGGGCAAAAAGACAGGGCAGATTAACAACGCAGACGCTGCAAGCGCTGAAGGCACTGCAGGGCGCTGCCAAAGCTACTCATGTACGAAGAGAGAGTACAAAAATGGAGCTGCTGCACATTATGGTACATAAAATTTACAATCACTTTCATGAGACCCACGCAGGTCGAATGGTCCAGGAGGTAGCCCGAAAAAAAAACGTTCTTAACGTTGTATACTTGGCTGTGAATGTAGGCCTGTTGGGCTGCGTTAAAAATTACGATCGAAAGTAACGACTTGGATAGGTCACATTCGTATTTATTGGGTTTTTCCTCTTCCCCCTGAACGTTCATCTGAACGTTTTGGTAATTATTCTCATTGTTGCTGTTCAGATCGGATTGGTCAATCTGGCCAGGGTTACCTTCCACACAGTCATTTCGATTGATCACATTTTCCCGCCTGACTTGTTCATAACATTTTGAGTATTTTTTTTCCTTCCCACTGTTTTTTCTGCGAAAATTTCCACCGTATTGAAGATGCTCAATTGTTTTGCGACCTTCACGGCAGCCTACTTCTGAGTAGACGTTTGGCTCCATTTCGGGGTCACTTTGGCATTTCCTGTTCACCATGAGGATATTTTTTTTTCTGCAATTTTTTATTTTCCGCTTGGTTAGGCCTCCCTCGTGGAGAACATCCGTATCGCTGTGAGAGTGGAAGAGGGGGGGACTGACAGCCGTGCGTGTCTTCTGCGCTGTGTCCGGGTAGGCACAGTCACATTCACAATCGAGGTCACTATCGAAGGAGTCAGAGTCCACGCCCCCGCCCAAGGCACCCCCCTGCACCAGCGAACGTCCAAACAATCCCTTCACATCAGCTATGTGCTGTGCGTTGCCAAAGAACGAGGCAGTCAAATCACTGCTCAACCCGGCATTGCCGTAAGAGGTACCATAAATGTCCCCAACGGACATGTCGAACGTTTTTCTGTCCCCACGTTTCGCTAGCTCACAGATTCTTTCTATGGGGAAAAGCTTCCCCGTTATTAAATAGAACAAGCCGACAACACTTTTGTAAGAAATGAAACATGAGCCAACGCGCGTAACAACATTGTTTGTGTTGACCAAGTGGTAAGTGATCCCTCTCTTTACACTGACGAGGAGATAAGGATACATATCATGAGCTTCTCCTATTCGGCTCAGGAATTTTTCTCGTAGCAAATTCTTATTTTCTTCCTCCCTCTTTTTGGTACCTTCCCTATGTGTATTATCCTCCCGCACAAATTTGTACAAACTGCCCGGATAATATTTTGCCAAAAAAACAACTGCGCTGTTGATGCACTTTACTTCTTCGTGACAGGACAGGTGGTTCATTTTTTTTAACTTAAAAAATTTTCTCCTAAGGTAGGCACTCCTCTTCCCGGTGAAATTTATTACCGTGTTTGCGATTGTCTTGTGTGGACACTTGCCCAGAGCTTCATCCAAGCTGCTCACCTTTATGGTGAAGAAATAAATCTGCATAATTTGTTCATCCAGCAGTGGGTCTTTCTTGTTGTTCTTTTCCGCTTCCCCCGATTGGGCCTCCTTGAAATGATGATACGCATAGAATGGTTCCTCCATGTTGGTACTCATTTTTGATGGCACAATTTGGAGGTGTTCGTTTTTTTCTCCATCCTGACATAATACGACCAGATGCAGATGACCCACAATGAGGTGTCGTATGGTTAGCAGGTAAGCATATATATCCTTCTGCATTTGGAGGTACTCTCCATTTGGGGTGGGTGGGTCCGATTTGCATTGGGACCCTTCACCGGAGATGCAATTATGACCCGTTTTGTTAGAAATAATTGGTTCCTTCGTTCCCACCTGAGGCTGCGTGTCCTCACCCGAGTGGGAAATCTCTCGACACGCGTCTACACCAATTCCACCGTTTGTTGTCCCTTCGTGGTTATTCCTCATTTTCCCCTTCACCAGAATGCTCGTCACGCGGACGTGGTTATAGGAGCATTCAACGCCCAATGTGTTCCCCATTGTTTATGTGCAGGATTTCATCGAACCGGGGAGGGGTGAAACGGTAATAAAAATAAAATCAAAAGTTGGATGGAAAAAGTCCAAAAGGAAAAACCAAGTTGAATTATACGGGTAGGTTGCCCTGTGCCTGCGCCCCTTGTCGAGGCAAACACAATTTTCTATGATCAACCTGCAGGAGGAATCACCTTTGCGGTGTATGGAATGCGCCTTGAGGAAGCTTACACAGGGGGAACCAGCTAATGCGTGAGTGAGGACATATAATTCGAGTTGCACACAATAGGGGGGGGAGGCGCAAATTTTTTTAAATGCCTAGGGTGCACCCGCTGTAGGATGTGTAGAGGTACACTCGTCAGGTCATCCCCCCCAAACCTACATTATTTCTAACATAAATAACCACCATTTGATGTTTTCATTGACTAGCACATAACAGCTAGGAGAGTTTATCTGGCCATTCGTTCGAGTCGTCGATGGTTTGTTCACTTGGCCTCCTCAGTGGTAACCGTTCTCGCACAAAATGGTGGTAAAAAAAAATAAATAAAAATTGAAAATGTAGGTGATGATTGTTTTAAGCATAGATACGTTTTAAAGGTACCATTCATTTGCACCTTTTTGTTAATTCTTTTTTTTTTTTCTTTTGTTCAGCTGGGGTTAGTATAAAGTGAGCAAAATTGGCTATCACCATTTTGTGAAGGTGTTAAACGATATGCCGCTTTCCCTGCGTAAAAACGCATCCTCTCACTTACCCTTTTTTTTTTTTGCTTTTTTCCTCCCATTTGAGTGACTCCAAAAGTAGCCACTGTAAAACTAGTCTGCAAGCCGATGTCGACCTGCCTGCGCAGGGTGGTCTCCTCATCATGTGAACAGAACATATGTTGCTCATATGCGACCGTTGTTCATTTGGAAATTGTGTGCGTCGTAGATGTAGCTGTTCATGCCCTTTGCTAATCTACCGTAGCGTCTCCCCATTTTTTTTTTTTTACGCACCGCCTCCAAATGGACATTCACCATTGCGCAACTATGCAGGGTACCTCCCAAAACAGCGGGGAATACACACAAATGGGTTAACCACCAGGACGGCATTCAAAATTTTTTTTTTTTTTTTTCTCCCAACTTGTAGGCACGCGCATGTTGTGACGTTTCTGCACAAAAAGGGAATATAGAAACAAACATAAACGTAAACAAAACCAGGTGAAAGGTTTCACTACTTGAGGAACCCTTTACACTCATCTGTGCACAAATTACGTCATGCATTTTCCGCATGTGGGTGTTCTCCGAAAGTTTCTACAAATTTAGAGAGCAGATTGGGGCGTGCATTCACTGTGCATAATCAGCCTATTCGCACAGATGGGTCATAAAGAAAATACTCGTAAAAAAAGAAAAAAAAGAAATACCAAAAGGAAGGTGCATGGATACGCAGTACTCCATTTGCCATTTCATTTCGCTGCATACCCGTAGATATACATTACCCATTGAATTAGAAAAGGACGAATTGGGTTTCCCCCAATGGTGATCATTACGCCGATGATTGCCATGACGGTTGCCCCATTAGGCATATGCACTCGGTACGGTCCCCCCAGGTGTCCAAAAAAAAAAAAAGTGAAACACCCGTGCAGGCATTTGCATATGTGTCCGATGAACCTCGCAGATGTGCATACGCAACGGAGGTGGAAAGTCGCACTCGTGATGGAAGTGCCCCGCAGGACTGATCAAGTGTAACCGTATGCGTGTTAACTAAATTTGGTGCATACGCTTTTTTTTTTTTTTTTTTTTTTTTTCCGTTTTGTTGCTTTTTCCTCCCATCTGCACCCATCCCCTTTGGAAAATAAATCTATAAAAATTTGTCTGCGCCTTCGGGCAAAGCCAAACGTAAATACAAACGCGTCGGAAATCCTTCCGGGAAAAGTGACCAATCGCAGGTCAAGCGCGTGTAGGATATATATATATATATTTTTTTCCTTTATTCATTTGATGAAAGACAAGTGGGGTGATACATAAATTGACCACCCAGTCAGTCGGTTAATTTGTTATCTGGTTGGCTAGCTGGTCGGCAAACTGCTTCCCCAAACGGGTTGCATTGTTTTCCCCTTCTGAAGAACGAAGCATTACGTGCGCTTTGGGACCATATCCAGATATTGCGACTGTCCACCCCTTAGAAAATTTTTCCGCAGTGGCCGCTGGATAGGTGCAGTCCCCACGAAGAGGAATTTGCCTTCCGTTTGCCGTCAAAATTTGAACCAAAAATCGCTACATTTGCGAAGCCCCCCATTCACTACTCGACTAGGCAAAGATGAACGGGGAATCGAGACAGGTAGGAGAAATCCTGATAAGTCCGCTCAACAGTGTGCGTCTTGCCAAATGTTGTGTGAGGTTGCCCATATGAGAGGGGTATTAAAAATCGGAGTTGAGGTCCCCCCTCAGTGGACAGATAGTTCACCAAAACAGAGGAACGCCGCATCTTCCACACCGCTAACTTCCTTACATGCAGGTTAACGCACCCCTGAGGAAGTGCACCGAGATGGAATACATGTGCCACCTTTACAACACACAGCTAATTGAGCAAAGGGAGAGAATAAATGAAATAAAAAAAAAACTCAACTCGTACAATCAGACCATACAAGAACAGGAAAACCTTTTTAACCACTTTACGAAATATACAGATGGATTTTTGAATAACATCATGTAATGCTTTTTCTCTTTCCCTTCTTTAATTTGGATTGTCTTTCTGTTGGTCATTACGGCTACCTTTCCCCTTTGCATGTGCATGTTTACTCCTACACGTTTAGACAAAGAGAAGGAAAAAAAAAAAAAAAAAAACAGCCAGTTCATCCCCTTTGGTTCCTCACGCCCTATTTGTAGAACCTTCCTTGGAAATTTTACCAACTCGAAAAAATTCGGTGTGTTTGGTACCTGTGCGAGGTATTGCCTTGTGGACGATCGGGTTAGTCTTCCCGCAGTGTAAAAATATGCCCCACTTCTGTAATGGGTGAGGGTCCTCCTATGTGCGTGCAGTGCGTCTCACTTTACTGCCCAGCGATAATCTCACACTCTGCGATTTTCCCCCTCCCCCATATAACCTTTTTACACGCAGAACGAGCTAAATTTCGGCAAAGGGAGGAAAGCGAAGGGTTTGAAAAAAGGCCCAAATCTAGGGAACATACATCATGCATACGGCGGGAACGACCAAAACAGGAGCAACTACAGCTGCAATTGTAGTTGCACCTGTTGCTGCAAAAAAATTAAGTCCAAAAAGTGTGTGAGCAACCAATGTCAAAACACCATCGTATACAACAAAACGAGCTTCTACGTAGAGGAAAATACAAACCGAAAAAAAAGCAAAAAAAAGGGCAAACATAAAAATGGATTGAAAAAGAAATACTTGCAATTGACAAAAAATATATATAATCTTAACAATCCATACGACACCGTCGAAGTGAGGGACCTTTACGACATTTACAGGAAGCAGAGCTCCTCCCATTGCCATCATTATTACGTCAGCTGAAAGTTGCAAAATGGTGCCTCCCAAACATGTGTGCGTATATATATATATATTTTTTTTGTCATTTCCATCTATGCAACATTTATTTTAACATTGTATGTTTGTACCGAACAGAAAGCCGATCTGCCTCTACAATTTCTTTCCCAAGGGGAAGAGCATTTTTTCTGGCTAGCTTTTTTTTTTTTTTTTTTTTTTTTTTAATTTTTTCAGCTTTAATCTTTAGAAAATTAGTTTTTTAAAATTTTAACGCGCGGGTCTTTTTTGTCATTCCTCTCGACAACTTACAGCTTTTTGTGATTGCTACAGGTATTATACATATGACGTATGTCTGTCGCTTATCCATTTAAAATTTTGCGAACAGCAGCTTTTAGAAGGTTTAGTCTCCACTTAGTATTACATCCACGCAAGTTGGAAGTGGATGATATGACCTTGCAAGAATGTTAATTTTTTTACCTGACCTGTTCATATATTTTTTTTCTTTTTTTTCTCTGCCAAAGTGCAAATGTGCGGACTGCCTACATGTGGAACGTCAACATCCGAAAAAGCGAGAACGAGAAAAAGTGAATACACGCTGACGTAAAGGCACAAAGGTTTATGCACTTAGGCGACGCGTATTTCTATGTATACGGAATTTCTACAAGTGATTATCACACGTTTATATGTTCGTATCATCACTTTCTTTGCCTAGCACAGGCTACCTTTTTGCCAATTTTATAATTTTTTTTTTTTTTCTTTAATCAACGTCGTTTTTCTATGTCATGCAGGGGGTATGCATGTATACATGTACATATATACATATACCTATAAGCATGTATGGCGTGTTAACCTCCTATTTCTTTTCAAACCAATATATGACAAACTCTCCTTTTTTTATTTTTTTTTTACCCTTTCCTGTTAATCTGTGAATGAGCAGGGAGTAGGCACGATAACGAGAACATATGCTAATGGGGAGCGTCTCCCTTTTTTTTTCTGTTAGCCCTATTTCTATAAGTTAGCATTAGCAGCTTCATATCATCCCAATATTTTTATGCCAGTCGTGCGTTTGTTCTCCTCGTTCAAGGTGTGCGTATACATACATTTTAGTCTATGTATACATCACCCCTTTTCAATGGACTCCTTTTTACGAAGAGGCATGGTCCTGTCACGTGTAACTGCTCCACAACACACACCTAAAATAATGATACTGCCATGGCGGTTAACTGGTTCCCTTCCTTAGGGGTGTAGCGGAACAGAGCGCACGCGGGAAAAAGGCAAAGGGGCGGAAAAGCCGATAGCTCAGCGTTGGCAAAACAAAGAGGCAGATCGCAGTGAAGTAACGCGGCCAACGCGCAAAAGCACACATTTTCCTATTTGAAAAGGTGTGTTCAGGCATCCCCTTTTCACGGAATTTACCAGCCCCCCTTCAACTTCAGAAACCGCCTCAGTGTGCAATGAACATACATGAACACACACTTGTGGGGTAAAAGTGTGTTTATGTGAAATGAGCATCCCCCTCGCTTCGCCCCCTCACGCCAACTGCACATGATCAGCTTTTGGTGCCATTCCTGGGCAGGTTATGTGTACCCCCTCCACTCCTGCCTCGAGCACTGTTGAGTGACTCCAAGTCACAGTAGAGCTCGTGTGGGGCCACATAAATGCTGTATGTTTTCCCCGGTAGCAGGTTTGGGCTTTTCCCCTTTGCATTTGATTTGTGATTTTTGTGCCCCATTTTTTGGGGTGCCATTTTTTGTGCATTTTGTTTTTGTCAATTTTTGATTCCCCTTTTGTATTCGATTTTTCGCCCCCCCCCAGTTCGTCCTGCGCATTTTTTTTTTTTTTTTTTTTTTTGCTCTGTGACAACCTAGAGCTTGTCCGAAAAAAGGGCGATACAAAAAAAAAAAAAAAAAAAAAAAATGCGCAGGACGAAAGAGTGCCAATACGCGAGTGTTAAAAAGGAAAAACCAAAGTAAAGCAAACAAAACTGAACGAACCAAATACATATTAACATCCCAGCATGAATGTGAACACTCCAAAGAACGCAATAACCAACCCGTGTTCTTTTACTCTTCCCCACCCACTTTCATCGTGAGTGTTGGCATTAAAGTGTACATATTGTGTGCGTACCAAATTGGAAATATATATATATATTTTTTTTTCCATTTATGAATTGTGTCCTTGTTTGCATGTCCTCCTCGCTGAGCGGAATGGCCACTACCTGTCAGGTGAGCGTATCAGCCTGGTGATTGTCACTTGTATTCGCGTATGCGCTGTGCAGAGATATACACGCAGCACATGCTCGCTTAGCGGCACCCCCCCCAGCTGTATATTTTTTAGTTAATCATCCTTCTCCTCTTTTTTGTTTAAAAGGACAAAAGGGGAGAATCCCCCCACATTTCTTTTGTCATCACATATGCCCACTGCATGCGTCGTTCATTTAAACGTTAGCGCAATTCGCAAACACGGGTTGTATGCATGCACATGTTTGTGCGTGTGAACGCACTTGCACACACGTAACCGAGAAGCTGTGGCGGTTGCCAGGCGAACATCGGTACCTGTCAAATGGCTAAGAGAAATCTGCTCTCTCAGTTTTCCAAAATTCCCATGTCCTCTGTCCAAACGTATACTGTGCACATGCGTCTAAGGGAAAATTCATTTGTGCGTTGACATCCTTACGTATCTTCGCATGTGTGCATGTGGATGTACATATACACGTAGGCATATTTTACTGCCTTATACTTTTTAAAAAAGCAGCTCGCCCGTGCGCGCCTAAGCATGCATACAGGATTATTAAAGTTGCATTTCTGCGAAATGCTTCCTTCGTGAATTTGTCTACCTTTTGAAGCGTCCATTTGTTGTATGGTCGTGTTTTGCACTGCGTAAAGTTGTAATTTTTTTATTTTTCCCAAATTGTTGCGCATTTTTTTTCCAATCTTTTATGCCTTTTTTTTTTTTTTTTTTCTTCTGTCCCCTTTTGTTGACTTCCACCCCGCATCGATCCAACGATGAAAGTGTAAAAATTACAAACGGGGTGTTTTTCAAAATTTTGTCGCACCTAACTTACATGCATAAAATACCGTGAGCATAGGTGTTGCGTCTCTGAGAGAGTTGTCGAGATAATTTCTGTGGAGAAAAATCTCCCACTGGATTCTGCCTCCACTTGGTAGTTATCACAGCGTATGCACCAGCGTCCCAGCACTGCAGGGCCAGGTTTCCCCCTCATGTAAGAGCATACACACGTGCGCCAATCCGTTTGCACGCCGGATGCCCACGCGAGGGCAACTCCTCACAGTTGCACGTACATCATCAGAGGGGGAGCAGCAAACATTTTGCTTTACTCATTTGGGCATTTTCTCATTTTCTCATTTTCCCTTTTGTTTATTTTTTCTCCCTTCGTAGCCACGCAAAGGATCAGTCGAAAAAGTGTACAACTTGGATCCCCCTCCAAGGTACAATTAAACGTTGGGAAAAAATCTCAAAGGGGAAAACGCGACTGGGTAAGCAAATGAGCAGATGATTGGATGAGAGCCAATCGCAGGGGTGTCTTCCCCGTATCTGCATAAGTGCCCAAATTGCGCGCGTGCACCGTGCTGTTTGCGTCATCCTAATTAAGACAACAAAAGGGAGACGAGTAAGACAAGCGGGACAGGCGAAAGAGGTGCACACAAATTGGCATGTCTAAACGTAGCAACTAAGAGCAGTGGCTTCTTTGCCTCCCCCCCCTTAGCATATATTTATGCAAAAAAAAAAAAAAAAAATTAAATGAAATAAAATTGCGCACACAGCCTGGACATTTTTGTAAGAGGGAGAAAAAAAGAAAACTCGGAGCGAATATTTTCCCGAAAAAAAGGAAAAATATTTTCTAACCGCTATTTTTGGAGAGACACGTAAACACGGTGAACACCCAGGGGCATATTTTCCGTGCATGTCCATTGGAAATACAATAGGAACAGAGCGATTTACCCTACCGTAAAAAGGTTCCCAATAGACACATCGTGCGCCTGCTTGAAAGGGAAGTCACCCCTAAAAAAGAAAGTACGCAGAGTTACGGGGAGGTTCACTTATATATAGGCTAACCTGCGTGGAGAGTAACCCGCCACTGAGGAAGTAGCACATTTGAGTGTATACCTTAAGTTGACAGTTAGGTAGCAGAGAAGGGGGAAAAGTAATTACGGGGGGGGAAATGTTTCATCGTGAACTACGTAGACGTTCTAAAGGGGGCATTATCCCCCAAAGTGGACACACCTAACCATGCACACATGTATGCACGACCCGATCGATAAAATAACATACAATTTTTTTCTTTCCCCCCGATCGTAGGAAAAGCAAAAGCGTAACAGTCCAACGTTCATTCCCAACCTGAACCACCAAAATGGCGGACGGAGCGAAGAGACTGCCACTCACAGTGGACAACCCGGACATGAAGAAAATTCCATCGGGGCGAGTGTCCGATGATGGAATTAAGAGGACGCCCTCGGGAAAACCAATCCAAACGATGTATGTGTTAAACAGGAAAGGAGAGGAAGAAGACATTTCATTCGATCAGATTTTGAAGAGGATACAGAGACTGTCGTACGGATTGCACGAATTGGTAGACCCTGCAAGAGTAACGCAAGGAGTGATAAACGGAATGTACAGCGGAATTAAGACTTGCGAATTGGATGAATTAGCAGCACAGACATGTGCCTACATGGCTACCACACACCCAGATTTCTCCATCCTGGCAGCTAGAATTACCACAGATAATCTGCACAAAAATACCAGTGATGATATAGGTGAAGTTGCAGAAGCGTTGTATATGTATAAGGACGTTAGAGGAAGACCAGCCAGTCTGATCAGCAAAGAAGTATACGAGTTCATGATACAACATAAGGATAGACTAAACAAGGAAATTGACTACACGAGGGATTTTAATTACGATTACTTTGGGTTCAAGACTTTGGAAAGGTCCTACCTCCTTCGAATAAATGGAAAGATTATCGAAAGACCACAACATCTGCTGATGAGAGTATCCATTGGCATCCACATTGGGGATCTGGAAAAAGCGCTAGAGACGTATCATCTTATGTCTCAAAAATATTTTACACACGCAACACCTACGTTGTTCAATTCTGGGACGCCCAGACCGCAAATGTCGTCCTGTTTCCTTCTCTGTATGAAAGCTGATTCGATTGAAGGTATTTTCGAGACGCTGAAACAGTGCGCCCTGATTAGCAAAACGGCTGGTGGAATTGGAGTAGCGGTACAGGATATTAGAGGACAAAACTCCTACATTAGAGGAACCAACGGAATATCCAACGGGTTAGTGCCAATGCTGAGGGTGTTCAATGATACAGCTAGATATGTAGACCAAGGTGGCGGAAAGAGAAAGGGATCCTTTGCAGTGTACATCGAACCATGGCACTCAGATATTTTCGAATTTCTAGACCTTCGTAAAAATCACGGGAAAGAGGAACTAAGAGCTAGAGACCTTTTCTATGCTGTATGGGTCCCTGACCTTTTCATGAAGAGAGTAAAAGAAAATCAGAATTGGACTTTGATGTGCCCGAATGAATGTCCAGGGTTAAGTGAGTCTTGGGGTGAGGAATTCGAAAAGCTATACTTAAAATATGAGGAAGAAGGTATGGGCAAAAAAACTGTCCTGGCGCAAGATCTATGGTTTGCCATTTTGCAAAGTCAGATAGAAACGGGTGTTCCCTACATGTTGTATAAAGATTCTTGTAACGCGAAGTCCAACCAAAAGAACTTGGGGACGATAAAATGTAGTAACCTCTGTTGTGAGATTATTGAGTATACTTCCCCAGACGAAGTGGCCGTATGTAATTTGGCCTCCATCGCGTTGTGCAAATTTGTCGACGTGGAAAAAGGAGAATTCAATTTTAAGAAACTGTACGAAATTACCAAAATTATTACACGTAACTTGGACCAAATTATAGAGAGGAATTACTACCCTGTGCAGGAGGCTGAACGATCCAACAAGAGACACAGACCCATAGGGATAGGAGTACAAGGCTTGGCAGACACCTTCATGCTTCTTAGATACCCATATGAATCCGATTCTGCGAAGGAATTAAATAAAAGAATTTTCGAAACAATGTATTATGCTGCTTTGGAGATGTCCATGGAATTGGCACAAGTGTACGGACCTTATGAGACCTACCAGGGTAGTCCAGCTAGCCAAGGAATTCTTCAGTTCGACATGTGGAATGTCAAGGTGGACAACAAATATTGGGATTGGGATAAATTGAAGGCGAATATAAAGAAGCACGGGTTAAGAAATTCGCTCCTGCTGGCACCTATGCCTACTGCTTCGACGTCACAAATTCTTGGCAACAACGAGTCTTTTGAACCGTACACGAGTAACATTTACTACAGGAGGGTTCTGAGTGGAGAGTTCTTCGTAGTGAACCCACACCTGTTGAAGGACCTCTTCGATCGTGGTCTCTGGGATGAGGACATGAAGCAGCAGCTCATTGCCCACAACGGAAGTGTCCAATATATTAGCGAAATTCCTAACGACTTGAAGGAGCTCTATAAAACCGTTTGGGAGATCAAGCAGAAGAACATCATTGATATGGCGGCCGACCGAGGCGCCTTCATCGACCAGGTAATGCAGCGTCCTACTTGTATGATCACCCCTCCAGTAGTACATACGGTTATATGTTTTCCGCCATTTATATTTTCCCCTCATTTGTATTTTCGCACCTTTCCTATTTACCCCCGTGCAGTCCCAATCGCTGAACATCTACATCCAGAAGCCCACCTTCGCGAAGCTCTCCAGTATGCACTTCTACGGATGGGAAAAGGGGCTCAAAACAGGCGCGTACTACCTCAGAACGCAGGCCGCCACGGACGCAATAAAATTCACGGTGGATACGCAGGTCGCCAAGAATGCCGCAAAGATGAAGAACGAAGAGGGCGTAACCATCACGAGAGAGGTTTCGAGGGAGACCATTTCGACTGAGTCCACCGTCACACAGAATGTGGTGTGTCCACTGCGTCGAAACAAAGACGACCAGTGCTTGATGTGCTCCGGCTGAACGGTCAGCGGGTTGTGGAAGTGCACACATAAGGGTGCTAAGTTAAGCGTGCTGAGCAAGACGAACGTGATAACAGTACTGTTCTGAACGCACTAACGTATTCATAGAGTTGCGCTACCTTGACCGTCATGCGGAAACAGTCGCAACGGATGTGCTTTTTAAAAAAAAAAAAAAAAAAAAGTTAAACATATAGCTACATAGCGACATTACTACGTGACGAAATTATGACATAGAGAGAGAAAGCGGAAAGCCACACACCAAAGCGTTCCCAAACAAAAAAAAAAAAAAAAACCGGTGACAACGTGTTGGACACATTCGACAAATTGCAAAAAAATTACCAACCCCAAAAAAAAAAAAAAAAAATTGCACAATTAAAATGTAAAAATTTTTTGGCGTTTTTTACACTTCCAATTTATTGGCATTTTCATTCGCGCATAAATCCCGCGGAGTGAGGTACAAGTAGGTTCTGCTTCACCATTGCGGTTTTTTGCGCCGTCCCTTTCCTGAATTAACTGACAGTCGACACTTAACTCATGGCAATATTGACCAAATGGACAATTTTATAAATTTTCAAATTTTATAAATTGAATCAAAAAAAGTTACGCATGTGTCTTCCCCCCCATTATGGCGTAAATGCCTATGTATGTGTGTGTGCCCATTTGTGGCAGATTCTTAGGGGGGTGTTGCCAAAAAGGAGCAGATCGTCACTCCTTCGTATGGTGCTTGTTCATGTTTGACTGTCCACAATTAGGACAAATGAAGTTCTGTGTAGAAGTGGTAAGAGGGGTAGTGTCATATGTTTATCGGGTTGAGAAAGCACAATGAAGATGCATGTTCGTGTGTGTGAAAATTTTAAATGCACACGAAACTTAGAGGTCTACCTCCTTTACGAATTTTTGGTCCCTCCCTTTGGATGGAAATATCACCAAGTTGCATTTAACACATTTGTACTTGAACAAGCCGCTTGACCCGCCTGATCCGTGTGGTCCTTCCGTTGTTGTTTCTTTCCTGCGTTTGTATAGGAGGCCTGCCACGAGATTGAAAATGTGTCGCAGTGAAGCGGTGGGGGAGAAAAAGCAAAATGAGGGGAGTTAGCAAACGTGCACACAGGTTAACATTAGCACATTTTAATATTAACACTGGCTAACGTTACACCGCGTCCATGTGCACACCGTCTCATGCTAACCTACTAGCGAGCCCAGCGCAAGCGTCATGATGGCCAGGCCGAAGGGACTCTTAACCCCCCTGGTAGCCTTGGCTATGTTCGACTGAACCGCCTCCAAGTAAGTTTCCTCCCTATGGGGATTCAAATTTAACGCCTTCTTCGCCGTCTTTTTTGCATAAGCATTCCTTAACACTTGCGTGCAAATATAGTGACAGGTTCTCTGGATTTTCACTCCCCGTGTTGCGAAAATTGATAAAATGCACACGTATGCAAATATGTAGATTTTCATTTTTTCGTTCCTCTAGCCTGTTTAACGTTTTTTTTTCTTTTTTTTAAATCCAAGCGGGATGGCCAAATGTGTGCTACTGCACTCTCAGTGACATGTTTGTTATCCACAGGGCATGCTTTACCCACCTTTAGCATTTGGTGCAATCACCTGAACCATGATATTTTCCTTTCCTTTTAGATCTACGCAATTTCGACAACATTTTATTTTTATATTTATTTTATTTTTTTTTTGTACGTAAAATGATCATAGTGGAAGGTTGTACAAAAAGCTGCTTACATAAAGTGCCAAATTGAAAAAAAAAAAAAAAAAAAAAAAGGAACGATAAGTGCGAGTCACACACTGGTATGAGGCACAAATGGAATTTCTCGGTCGGCATGGAAGGGCGTACCTATGACGATGCGAAACAAGTCACACAAGTCACTCTGCAAAAAAAGGCATTACGCGGAACATTCTGGGCACATTTGAGAGTGCCTGTTTAAATCGTCCCACTTGAGCAACCTCACGTTGTCATGTAGCACTGCACTTGATTGCTTTGCAATACATTCCGTTATGCTTTTTATTCTGTTCCACCTCCGATTGGTCCTACTGACCGAGCACAAAATGGACAAAGTGAGAGTGGTTAAAAAATTTGCAGAACTTATGTGTGCCCACGTGGATACCTTCCCCTGAGCGAAACAGACGAACGTTGTTCAATCGTGTGCAGGGGAAGCCCCTCCATTTGAGCGCCAACCGATGCGATAACCTTTTGGCGCATAAAATGAGGCCCTAGCCGGTCGCCCCGTGTGTACTGAAACCATCGAGTAAGCTACCCCATCTCGAGAAAGTTGTCCAAAAAAAATTACCCTCCCTCCTTTTCCACTTATCTTAAGTTCTTTTTTTGCGCCTACTGAGTAGTGCATCCATTTTGAATGAAACGTACGTAGTCTTTATGTTTAATAATTTTTTTTTTTTTTTTCTTATTTTTTCCTCCGGCTCAAAGTAACTTTCGATTGAGGAAAGAAAATAACGCTCCGCGAAGAACTCAATTTTGCACATGAAAAGGGGGCAAAAAAAAAAAAAAAAAGAATAGAGCGATGACCCACTGGAGGCAGGTTAACTTATATTCTCTGTTTACATATGAGCACACTTTGCACGGGTAGGCGGAGCTGGCCACAGTTAGGCTTCCGCTTCCGGACGGACCACAAAATGTCCAAATGGGGGGCATCAGTAAAAAAAAGGGGTCCAGCTCCACAGTCTACGATCAACGATGGGGAATATCCACACCACGTAGAAGCACAAAACGATAAACCTCTTTCAGACATTTTCATTTAAAAAAAAAAGAAAAAAATAATGTGCCGTAATAAACAAATGCGTTGCAAGACTCCGTCGGACGTTCCCCCTTGCGTGTATAGGACAATATGCGTACGAGAGGGCCACGTTAAAAAATGATAGGCGAATTATTATGTTAAAATAAAAAAAATTATGAAGATAAAATTTTATAACAAAATGAATGAACATTTTGAATCTTAAAGAATTACCAAACAATTGTATAAAATGAAGAATGCAACAAAAAATCAATTATGTAAAAGTTTGCTAACAAATCAGTTAAAAGTGGGAAAAAAATTTTTTCCCCTTATATTGATTACACATGAACATGTAAACAATTTAATACAATACAAAAAAAAAGAAAAATATTTACTGCAACCTAAACCCTAAATCTGAACTTGGAACATCGCCCTTAGGAACATCTTACTCAGAAATAAAATCTTATTCCCTAAACCCGGAATCGGAACTATGAAACTGTTCCTTAGGAACACCTTCTGTAGGAACAAAGTCTTTCTTCCCTAAACCCGAAATCTGAACTTGGAACCTGTTCCATAGGAACCTCTTCCTTAGGAACAAAGTCTTCCTCCCTAAACCCGCAATCTGAACTTTGAACCTGCTCCTTAGGAACATTTCCTTTAGGAAGAATGTTTTTCTCCCTAAACCAGGAATCTGAACTAGGAACGTGTTCCGTAGGAAATTCATCTTCAGGAACCGTTTCTCCTTTTATGAACCTACATCCCATAAATTCTTGAACCAAAATTTCAAAAAAGTCTTCCTTCGTGGAATGCAGGTCCCCTTTTTGACATTCGTCTAAGACTTCTAAATGAATATCAATAATCGTGCGGCGACCTACACCACGACCATCAGTACCTTTACCAACTTGTTTCCTTCTTCCTGTTGGAAGAGATCTTGGTTGTCTGCGTTCCTTTACTAAAGTATATTCATGTGGACCATCATCCTGGTCGTCCACATGATCAGGGAGTTGTACTTCTAAAGGAGCAGGACCACGTACTTCATGAGCTATTCCGTAACGTCGTCTTTTTTTACGAAGGAAGAAAAAATACTAAAAGAAAGAAAAGAAGGAAGAATGAAAGAAGGAAATTGTTTTTTAAAAAAGTTTAAAGTGTTGTTCCCAAGACCGGAACAATCAGTATAAATTAAGTGTGAATTGTACATTTAAGGTATGAAGGAAAAAGCTGTGCTCCATTTTTTTCCCTTTTTTCTTATTTTTTTTTTTTTTTTCTCCTTTCTTCGGCTTTCTTATTTTTCATTCTTTGTATACACCCTTCGGGTGTACCCACCCCTGGGGTGGCTAAAGTAGAAGGCCACATTGTTGTCCTTACACCCTAGAACAGCTACATAGCAAGCCACATTGTTCTTCTCATACCCAGGAACACATAAACAACAGGCCATATTGTTTTTTATATATCCTGAAACAGATAAACACCAGTCCACATCATTCTCCTTACACCCTAAAACAGCTAAAGAACCAGGCCACATTGTTCTCCTTAAACTCTGTAACAGCTAAACACCTAGTGTGAAACCTTACAACCCAAATGAGAAATACTACACAAACACCCTAATATGTAAAATCCTATACGCACACCCTAAAATGCGAAATCCTACACATACACACCCTAAAATGCGAAATCCTACACATACATCCCTAAAATACGAAATCCTACATACACCCCCTCACTGATTCATTCACCTTAATTTTTTTCTTTTTTTCTTTTCTCCTTATTCCTTTCATAATTTTTATCCTTTATATTCTTTTTGACATTCTTTTTTTTTTTTTTTTTTCCTTTTTTTTCTTTTTTTCTTTTTTTAATTTTCTTACCTTCCAGAGTAAATAACTCACAACCGAAGTACCAATTAGAACAGGAATTGTAGGAAGGTATGGGGTAAGGAGCTCAGAAGGGTCGATCTTATTACTGACTGGTTGAAGGGGAAGGAGGGCGCCTCCGCCTCCCCTTCCTGAACCACCTCCTACTATAACATCCTTCCTAGGTGGTGGTAATGATGGTAATGATGTTGGTGGTGCTGCTGGTGATAGTGCTGGTGTCGTTATTACTCCCGTGGAAAGGGGTTGCTGTCCTGGTGGTGGATGAGGACCCCCTGGACCAGGACGTTGTCCAGGTCCTTGTTCTGCTCGACTACCACCTCCAACACCACCTGCACCAGCAGCGGCACCACCCACTGGACTAAGAACATCGATCCCTGGAGCTGGATTTGGACCAGGACCTGAACCAGAAGAACCGGGTTTCCAGGTTCCAGTAGAACCGGAACCAGAAGAACCTGGATTCAAGCTTCCTGTAAAGTAAATAAGGGATGAAAAATGGATTATACATGATTAAAAGTTGTGGCACACATGGACCTTGCCTTGCACTGTACGCCTTGGTGTGCACACTTCCTTATTTTATTTTCTACTTTTTAAATTTTTACTTTCTAATTTTTAATTTTGTACTTTTTAATTTTTTGTACGTCGTAATTTTTTTTTACAATTTTTACACTTCTTTCACTTTCTAATTTTTTTGTACTTCCGAATTTTTTTTTACTTTTTTTACACTTCTTTCACTTTGTAATTTTTTTACACGTCCTAATTTTTTACACTTTTTTTACACTTCTTTCATTTTTTTTTTCTTCTTTATTTTAATACACCCTTCGGGTGTACTCCCCCCAAAGGGTGTACACTTCCTTCGGACGATGGAAGGAAGTGAAGGTTCTTAGGGTGTAAAGAAGGAATGAAGGAAAGAAAGGAAGGACCTTGGAGAAGGGGGTTAAGGGAAGGAATGGAGCGAACACTCCCTTCCTTAGACCCTTCCTTTCCTTCCTTCTCCTTAGACCATCCTTTCCTTCCTTAGTGTTCTTACTTGTTGGAATACCCTGGCCATGTTGGACAGATCCTGAAGGGTCTAAACTTGGAGTTCCAGTGGCTCCACTGCCAGTGCTGGGATTTTGGGTAACATCTGCATCTGCAACGGGGTCAGGAGGTTGAGTAGTTTTAATATCAGTAACTTCAATTTTACCTGAAGAACCAACCATTTTAACATTTACAAGGTTATCATCTGTGTCATCATCAACTGCAGTAATCTGATCATCTTCATCACCGAAGCATGCAGATGCATCCTGAATAGTTCCAGTTACTTCTCCATCTTCACATTTCACTGGTATAGACTTACCTTTTGCTTTAGCACCTGCATCTGGTTGATTCACCGTATTTGTACTACCTGATGATTCAGCCCTTCCTGCTGGTGGTGCTGACGCCGGAGTGGGTGCTCTACTTCCACCACTGGAGGAAGAACCTCCTGTGCTGTGGTCAGTATTGATTTGGTCTGGTGGTTTCGTATCTTTCGGACATATTTTCTCTAAAGTTTTCTGTATTTCTGTATTCCCCTTAAGTTCCCCTTTTATTTTTGGCCGGTCGATTTCATTCTGTCCAATTTTAAAATTTGTACAATCGTCCCACTCACATTTTTGACATATAGCCCCCCCTTTACATTCAGTTTTGTGAAGACTTTCTCCGGCCTGAAATGCCTGTTTTATAGTATTTTCGTCGATACAAGATTTTTCCCCAAGAAGTTTTCCATATTCATTCAATATTAGGCAGGCCATAGTTTGTTTAAATAGTCTATTATTTTTTGGTTCACCCTCTCCATCATCACTTTCCTCTTGAATTTCATAAATATGCTTTAAACCCCTAACAATTTGCCTGCATGCTTCTTTGCTCGCACATTCATTTCCATCCTTATCTCCTTTAATATTATCGCATAAGCTGTCCGTACTACTGTTCGTCTTAAGCATGTCCCCGGCGAGTGGATCGATCCTACCCTTTATGTCGTCCCAACTGTCCTTCTACAAAAGTAAGGAAAAAAAAGCACATATCCTTACATTTAACTCTTACATAAAATCCTTATTCATACCTTCCCCTGAGTACCTATACATTCTTTCTACATGCATTATATGCGTTTGGATTCTAGTGTCCAATGTGAATTCTTCGAAACCTCCCACTTATCTACGCTACCTGTCCTTCTGTCTCTGGTCCATTGTGTTATTACACACTGGGCCCGATCACATAAGTTACTTATAGTACTTAGAGTTTTCTCTATGTCCTTATTTCCGTGGAGCATAGAATCCACTTTGGCCTTCACATACTCATTGCCCACTGTACAATTCTTAAGGTCTTTAACCCTATCACAAACTTCACAATTATTATTCTGGCCATTCAGACCCTTACACCAATCACTTATCTTTTTATTTCCTTTCTCAAATGCTTGTTGTATTGTTTGCTCACCCACCGTACAGGGGGATTTCACCTCCCGTTCCAACTTATCCGCATAGGCGTTCAACAACAGACAGGACATAGTCTGCTTAAAAAATCGGTTATCCTGTGGGTTCCCATCAGTGTCTACCTCCTGAATTTCATATATATGTTTTAAACCTGCAGTAATGTATTGACATGCTTTTTTCTCTGGGTCTGTGACTATTCTACTACTTGTTTCTCTATGTCCACTGCAAAAAGTTCTCATCTCGGCGTTCTTTGTAGATATATAGCCAAACATTTTTGTGGCCTCCTTGTTAATGTCCTCGCGCATGTTACTCTGTTCATGAAAGGGGGAAGGAGGGAAAAGAAAGAAATGTATGCTATGTAATTATGTCCACCCCCCCTATATAATTATTATATGTCTACCCCGTACAATTATGTGCATCCCCCTTATAATTATTATGTCTATCCCCTATAATTATTATGTGCAACATATCATAATTATGTGCATCCCCTATATATGTGTCTAATTTCCCTTGATAGTTTATACAACCTACAGTACTCACAAAAGTGTCCCCCACTTTAATGAAGACAATGTATATTGTGTTCCTCCCTACCCCACCTTCTTTAATTCTAATGAAGACAATATATATTGTGTTCACTTACCCACTTCACTTCGTTGTTATGTCCCTTATTCTGATGCCACTTATCTGATACGCATTTTACACGATCACATAAGGTAGACTTCTTGTTGCAGTCATTATTTGAGGATGATAGTGACTGTGGCTGCTTGGGGGAAAATGTAGAAGTAACCTCTAATACTTTCTGCTTTATCTTTTCCTTCAAATCTGGAAGCTCCCTCTCCACTTCCTTCACTTTTTCCTGCATTTCCTGCAGCTTCCCCGGAACATTCCCCTCTAAATCCTTTAAATCCTTTACTAGTGTATCCACTTCATAACTCTTCTTTCCGCTTTTTACTATTGGTCTCTGTGTTTCGGGGTCTACAGTGGTCCTTTTACTTTCATCCCTACACCAATTCTTCTCATGAATTTCTCCTAATTTCCCTTTCCCTTGTTTACACATTAAACTCTCAGTAATTAAGTACACTAAATCTGCCCCATTCCTATTAATATTACTAATTTTCCATAATTCACATTCTTTACTACTGTTCCCATTATTCAATATACTCTCTACAATCATCATTGCCTTATATACATGTTCAACATTTTCATGATGGGCACAATTATTGTTCGCATATATTAACCATAAGTTGAAAAGATCACATCTTGTAATACACATATTATTCACTCGCGGCTTCTTCATTTCTCTTTCACACTTAAATTTCTTTTCTCCTGTTGCCATTAACAGGTTTTTTATTAATAATTTGCAGAATTCCTTACTCTTCTCACTGAACTTTACACCTAATTCACCTTCACTGTCTTCACACAACGCTGATAGGGCGCTCCACCATTCCCAATCATAGTAACCGTCGTTTTCTTTAATCGGATTATTGTTTAATCTTGTGAACCACTCACCTATATTGACTGAACATGTAATACAGGTGGAACATATAAGTATAGGTATTACCATCAGTGTACACCTAATCTACTATAAATTTATCATTCCTTTAAATTAGCACAATTTTTACTGCACACTTATATTTCCTCTACATATATAGGAAGAGCAAACTGCCACTTACGGTCTTCATCCTCCTCCAATCCTACTATGTCACAATTTTCCGTGAGTTTCGGTATGGGTGCTTTTGGACATATGTTAGTTATTGCTTCCATAACTTTCTCTATATTTTGATCCTTCTTCGTGCTGCCCTTCTGCTCGAATAGTTCGTTCACTTTGTCCTTTACCTTATTTGTTCTCTTACTATTGCCAATTTCACAATCTTTATAACTTCCATCCCTGCTACACACCTCACATTTATTATTCCCACCGCTCTTATCCACACACCAAGTACTCTTATTTTGTTTTGCAACTTCAAAGGCTTTCTTTATGCCTTCTTCCACATCACAGGAAGGGTTATGTTTCTGTGCATGTTCGAGCAATTTATCTGCGTATGCATTTAATAAGACACAGGACATAGTTCGATGGAATATGAGGTTGTCTTCAATCATCTGTTGTGACCCTTCAGTCCCCCTTTGAATTCCATAAATATGTTTTAAACCCTTAACAATGAATTGGCATGCTTTTTTATTTGCACTATCTACCCCCCCAATGTTATTACACTCATTGTCAACATTTTGTTTCTCCTGGAGCATGTCTCCAGAAAGACTTATCAGTTGATTGTTGACGTCGTGGGTCCAGAATGCATTCTACATACAAAAGAAAAGAGGGGGAACATATATATGTGCAATTGAACTATACTCATAACATACAATTGTACCTGTTCCTGATTCGCATAAAGCACGCACAACGCGCACTACCCATTATTCTTTTCTTGTATACAGTGGACAATGTTGTTCCCTTACCCAGTCCTCGTCCCTTTTATTTGGGCGACTTCTGTTTGGGAACCATTTTTCTGTTACGCATTTTACACGATCACATAAACCACTCCTTTCTTTACAGTCATCACCTATAAACAGGAAATAGAAGGAAAGACACAGTGAGAGAAGACATGAATGAGTAGCGGTAGATTCATTCTTTTCTTCTACATTCCCCTTTTTCTTTTTTTTTTTTTCCTTTTTTTCATCTTTTCATTCTCCTTCGCTTTTCTTTCCTCCTTTCCCATTATTTTTCTTTATCTCCTTCCTTTAATCCATTCTCTATTTCTTTCTTTCTTTCCTTTTCTTTCCTTCTTATTCCTTCCTTCATTCTTACGTTCTTTCGTTCTTTCCTTCCACCCACCTAACAACCCCCCTACCACCCTACCACCTAACAACCTTCCTTCCACCCTAACACCCCTAATACAACCTTCCTTCCTTCATTGGACCACCTTCCTCCTTGTTCCTTCCCCCATTCACTCTGTCTTTCACTTCCTCCCTCCCACAATAGTTCCTACTTCTTTTTTCTCTGAAGACGTCTTTTCCTTTGAACTCCTTTCCTTTAAATTTCTTAAATTCCTTATTTTTTTTTTCTATATAATACTTTTAGTAACAGTTTTAATAAAATTACTTACCTGTTCGAGTTGTTGATAGTGCCGCTTTCTTCTGCTGGTCCTCCTGAACTTTCTGCTGAACCACCTTCTCTATGTCTCCAGCACCATCCAACTGACCCTTCTCTACTTTTTCTATTATTTCTTTTGCACTTTCTTCTGACACAAATTTACCTTCTTTAACAATTTCCCCTACTTCCTGCATTTCTTTCCCAGTGTATCCTGTTACAGTCTGCAGAATGTTATCATCAGTGTCTTTTTCTTTTTTGCCATGCGCACTATTCTTTTCTTCCTTGCACAAATCGCTCTGCTCGTTAGAAACGTCCAAATAGTCTTGCATTTTATTCTTGTTTGCATTTAACCAGTCCTTTACTAAGGTACCTAATAATTTTGTTCCTACTTTCTGGTCTTTAAAAGTATAGTCCCCACATCTCCTCACAGTTCCATCACCATCAAATGCTTTCAACACTCCACTAACTGCCTCCGTTGCATAATCTATCATACTATTCAATTGACAATGATCTCCAAACATGGCCCATATTGCTGCGTTCCCTGCAATACATCGAAACATGAGTTCCATATCATCTATTTTCGTGCCTCCTACTCCCCCCTTCTTCTGCTCACCCAAATGCTGATTCCGACCATTCATCCAGAGGAATATTTTAACCAAGGCCTTACACAGATACTGGCTCCATTTTTTGTCTTTCCCGATAATTTGTTCAAACATTTCTCCATTACAAAGTGTTTGTGGTATTTCCAGTTCAATGTACATATAATTAGGAATTGCATCTAACATTTTCTTCAGGTTTGTCCATAATTGATTCTACGAAAGAGAAAAGATTAGGGAAGATAGAAATTCTCACACTTTTATATGTTACTTCGTTCATAAAAATTTTTACACTACTATATAATACATCACCCTACAGATTCGCTCCTCCTTCATTTTTCACCTACCCCGGATGCCTCTTCCCCATGCTTCTTCATCTGTTCCATTTGGAACTTAATAAATTCCCTTATACTTGGTGCCATGGTGATATACTTATTGTTATAATATAAGTCTTAAGTCCTTTTCCAACTTTCATTATTACATTTAGACCTATTCTTTGACAGGCGAATATTATAATTCACCATGTCCGCAATCCTAAAGAAATACTTCCCTGTACGAATGCATTCTTATGTCCTCCCATTTCTTCAGTATAATGGTCCACATTTTACATTCGTCGTCTTTTTTCCCTTTTATGGTTCCTTTCCTCCTAGTTTTTCTTCCGGCTTTTTTCTTTGAAATTTTTCTTTTTTTCCTTTGTATACACTTCCACTTTTTCAACTTTTTCTTTAACTAAGGAATTATTCATAAGAATTAATCTAAAAAAGAAACAAGGCTACCTTCCTATGTTTGCCAATCACTCATATACCTCCTTTGCACTTTTTTTAAAAAAAAGGGAGAAGAAAGAATTATTCTTCTATATCCTTTATTCTTTATTATCTTTTTTTTTTTTTGTTCTTTTTTTATTCTTTCTTCCTTTTTTTTTGTTCTTTTTTTATTCTTTCTTCCTTTTTTTTTGTTCTCCTTTTTTCATTTCTCTCTTAAGGGAAAAAAGAAAACAGAAAAATTCTGCGCATGCAACTTTCCTTATTATCCCCTTTTTCTTTTTAAAGGAGGAAAAAAAAAAGAGAAAAGATGTAAGCAACCTTATCCCTCCTTCCGTCTTTATACACTACACTCTTCTGAAGGAAGAGAAAAGCAAATTTCCTTATACTTCCCCTCTTCCTTTCTTTACATACACTTGCATTCTTTTAAAAAAGAAGGAAGAAGTTGATGAGAGGAAGGAATTTTCCGCCTTCCTTCAAATTCTTTTTTTTTTGTTCTTCACCTTTAGAATTTTATTCTTTTGTTCTTCTTCCTAAAGAAAAACAAAAACAGAAAAATTTTGCGCATGCAACCTTCCTTATTCTCCCCTTTTCCTGTACACCACTTTTCTTCTGAAAAAAAGAAAAAGAAAGAAGAAGAGAGAAGAATTACCTGCCTTTCTACTTTCCCCACTTCTTTTTTTTTGTTCTTCCTTTTCATTTCTTCTAATAATAATTTTTTTTTTTTTTTTTTTTTTTTTCTTTCCTAAAAAAAAAACTAACGTAAGAAATTCTTGTTTGCAACATTACACTTTCTTTTTAGCAACCTTCCCTTTTTCCCTTATTCGTTGCATTCTTCTTAAAAAGAAGAAAGGAATCTTTCCTCTGTTCCCGTATGCACCTACATTCGTCTAAAAAAAAAGGGAAAGGAGATAGAGCAAGCTTCCTTCTCCTTTCCTCTACATCTTCCTTATATGCATTCTACCTATGTACCTTTCTTTTTTGAATTCTTCTAAAAAAAAAAAGTAGACCTTTATACATTTCTCATTTTTTTAAAAAGGAGAAAAAAGAAAAGGGAACTCTCTGCTTCTTATACCTTCTATCAAAATACTCTCTTTTTGCATTTCTTTAAGAAGAAAGGAAGGAAAAACTTTTACCTCTTCCTTCTTTTGTTTAAAATTTTCCTCTTTTTCTCTTTTCTCTCTTTTTTTACTTAACTTCCTTTTCTTTTATTTCTTTAAAAGAAAAGGAATGAAAGCAATCTTCCTTTCTTAACATACACTTACATTCATTTATTAAAAAAAAAAAAAAAAAACGAAGAAAGAGAAGCAACACTTCCCCTTCCTACACTTTTATTCCATTCACATTCCTCTTAAAAAAAAAAAAAAAAAGAAGAGTTACCTGCCTTTTTCTTTTTTTTTTTTTTAAAAACTTTATACTTTTTTCTTAGAAGCTTCTGCTTTTTCTTTTCTTATTTCTTTTTACTTTCTTTCTCCTCTTCCTTTTCTTTCTAAAAAAAAGAAAGAACAACCTTCCTTTTCTTATAGACTTGTTACATTCTTTTAAAAGAAGGAGAAGAAAAACTTTCCTCTTCCTATACATTCTATCCATGTACTTCTTTTTCATTTGTACAAAAAAAGAAAAGGTGTAAAAAAGAAATAAGAAGGAAAGAGGGCCTAAGGAGGAAGGAAAGGAGGTTCTAAGGAGGAGGAGGGAAGTGATGATCTAAGGTGGGATGGAAGGAAAGGAGGGTCTAAGGAAGGTAGGGGAAGGAAGGGGAGTGAAATAAATAGAAGAGGGTGGTAGGTGGAAGGAAGGTTGTTAGGTGGTAGGGTGGTAGGTGGAAATAAGTTTGTTAGGGGTGGTAGGTGGAAGGAAGGAAGATTGTTAGAGGTATTAGGGTGAAGGATCAGGATATGGGAGTAGTAGTCTCGATATTAGAGTGAAGGTTCTTGGTGTGAGGGTAGGGTACAGGTTGTTAGAGTGTGTTTTAGGGTGTAAAAATAAGGTTCTTTTATAGGTTATTTTATCAGCAATATGGGCTCTTATTTAGCTTGATAAGGAGGAAGGTTCCTTCTTTAATGAAAAAGAAGGAGAAAAAAGGGTGAAGAAGAATGCAATGTATATGTAAGGAGAGGAAATGGAAGATTGCATGCAAGAATTTTTTGCTTTATTTTTTTTTATTAAATAAAAAAAGACAAAAAAAGAATGAATAGGAGGAACGAATTTTCATGAGGAAAAAAGAAAAAAAAAAAAAAAAAAAGGAAGAAAGAAAGAAAAGAAAAAAAAGAAAAGAAGGAAAAAAAAAGTGAGGTTGATAATTCAATTCCTTGCCTCCTACTCCTTCCTCTTCTTTTTTTAGGAAGAATGTATTGTATAAGGAAGAGGGAGAAGGTCGTTTCTTCTTAAAAAGGGGGGAAAGAATAAAAAAAAGGAAGAGCCTCCCTTTTCTATACATTCCATTTATTCATTTTTAGCCATACATTAAGGAGCAGTTCTCAGCTAGGTGGATTTCATAGGTGAAGGAAATAGGGATGGACGATGAACCTCTGAAAGATGGAGGTGGGGTGTTGCATCGTTTTTACGGAAAAAAGAACGATGAATGCTCCTATGATTTGTTCCTATCAGGGGACAGAGGTTCAATCCCCCTTATTTTTTACTTCTATTCTTCACTTTTATTTTTCCTCCAAATTAGGAAGTTCCTCCCAGGAGATAAGTTCCTTTCTACTAGGAAAATGCATGATTTAACTTCCTGGCCTTATATGTGGGGTTAGAGGTTGCCCCAATATGGGGAATTGTTAGGGGTTGTCCCTCCTTATAGGGAGGAAGAAAAAAATAAGTGCGGCGTCCATCTGCGCATCAAGGCAAATGGACATATGCGTGGTAGCTGTTACGCCACATGGACCATGCGGAACGGGGTCACTGTTAAGCTAAACACGCGGACACATGTATGGCGATGCATTCTTCTCTGAGAACCACGTGGTGTTGGAAACCGCACATGTGCCTATGTGTTTAGATGCGCCGAATGATGCTGTTTCGAAGATCCCATGTATTCAGATGCAGCGTAACGCCGTTTCGATGAGCCTATGTGGCGAGACGCTGTTTCGAAGAGTTAGTGTGGCGCTGACGGCACGCTCGCATGTGTCTATGTGTTTAGATGCTCAATGAGGTTTTTTCAAAGAGCCATTGTGGCTTGACGCCTAGCACGCGTACAAAAGAGAGATGAGAAAAAGCATTAACGTGACGCTGAGGGTCGTCCACATGGAAGAAGTGTCAATCTTCAGTTCCATAATTCCCGTCTTTCCATTATACTCACAAATACATCTCACCACAGAATATTCCTGCGGACTGGTTGGTAGTCCAATGATATAGGATCCTTGTTTTGCATTGCTGTAGAACTCCACATCACGCGTTCCCAACGCATCGGTCAACAAGAACGGGTGATAATCTTTCACCCCGTTGATGCTTTTTTCATGTAACACGTGTCTAAAGCAATAGGTAGGTGTTAATTTATAAGGGCACTTAATACCTGCAGCAATTTTCCCCTTCCTCTCCCGTCCAATATGTACTGAACAAATTTTCTCCCTGCTTGATCCGATATCTGCTAACGCAAACCCATCTAGGTAATCTCCCCTCTTTTTCGGTTTGGTAAAATCACACCCATCTATACTTTCCGTTTTGTGGAACTGCATGATAATTTTTACCGTCGGTTTTGCACTCTCTTTAATGGTAATAGAACAGTTTTCTGTGGATAAAAACACCGCAGTAAATCTGATACTTAACACGCGCTGTTGCAGAACGCCATACTTCATGTTAATAATATGTTCACATTCTTCTATTTGAGGTTCTTGTTGACTGGGCTTAAATTTAAAATGAATAATATCATTTTCCTTGGCTTGAATTATTCCATTTCATTCGACTCACTCCATTCCTTCCGTCCACTTCGTTCACTTCATTCTGTCCCTTCATTCATTTCTTCCGTTCATTTCTTTCGTATCCATTCCACACACAATGTGTGTGTTCCACAATGTGTGTTGTGTTGTGTTTTACATACGTTGATAACGAATATTCCTTTGTCTTTGCCCCTTATGTTGTCGTTGTTGTTGTTGCTGCTGCTGTCTATTACTATTCCTTCCACTATGTGTCCTTCCATTATTTGCTACCCTTCTTTGGCCAGGTGATTGTGATGGTCTACCATTATATATAGTAAAATTATCTTCTGTCATAGAATCTGCTATTGTGGAAGCTGCAGTTGAGACCTCCGTTGCGGAGTCGTATGTTGAGCTGATCGTGGAGCCTGTTGTTGAATTGTTTTCCGTTAATGTGTCCCAGTTCCTTGTACCTAATGTTCTTTTTCTTCTATTACTGCTTCTACCGGAGGTGCTCCCTCCTCCTCCTCCTCCTCCAAAAAAGTTGTCCTTTATCCAGGAGGGTAAAAAATTATGCTAAGGGAAATGGGGTAGGGGAAGGGAAAAAGGAAGAGTGTTAAAGGTGGTAGGTGGGGGCTGCATTTATGTATATTTATATACATATGTATGTAACATATATAAATATAGACCACATATACACACACATATACATATATATATGGGATATATACCATATATATGTATATATGTACACGTGTATATTAATTTTATAATTGCTGTTGTACCTTATATAGAAAAAAAGCCATCGCGGGCAGTGCAGCTACTCCTATTATGGAAGACACAGCAGCGGCCATTGCTGGATTGGCTGATGAAGGTGGTGGTGCATATCTTAGTTCTAATTGAACATTCTTGTAAACTATAGTGTCCTTTCCTGCAATTGTTTGCTCCCCATAATTTAGGGTTAGCGGGTTTCGACTCTTGCTTATCTTATATGTATTTCTGAACTCATCACAATATGTATTATTTTTGCCCTGACAATCATCCTTTACAGCTTCAAATGCTTCAGTAGCTTGGTTCAGGTGTTGGTAATAGCCACCATCACAGGAATTGTTAAACTGGGTTAGTTTGTCTTTTATTCCTTTATAATCGAAGGAGAAGTCCCATACAGTTCTTCTATTAGCGAACAACTTTTGGTCAATTTTATCCGTGTCTGTGTACGGAAGTGTGCAATTGTCCTTAACGCCGCATTCTGAAAGTGCGCCATAAATTTTTTTCATCACCTCTAAGAATTTAGTACCCTCTTTCACCTTTTCACCCTTAATATTCCATACTATGTCACCTAACCAAAAATATAAGAAATGACAAATTACGTTACGCCCTGTTTCTTCTGCTTCGTCCTCCAACTTTGACAAAGCACAGCACAATGCGTTTGCAACACTATCCTTTTCACCTTCAATTTCACTGCATTCACTTAACTTCGCCGCCGCATTTGGAATGCACCCTTCACCAGTACGAATGCAAGAAGGCCCGTCCCCTTTAAACTGTTTATAAAATTTTACTCCTGAATCCAGGTGCTCCAGTTCCTCGCCCTACAAACATCGTAAACAGAATGTACACATATCGTCCCTCCTGTATTCTTTGCTTTTATTTTTATTATATTATGTACATAAATTAATATTCATTTAACATTTATGTAATCACTCCAAACAGAAGAGGAAATTTACCCGTAGTACTGGTGCGGTTTCCGCCATTGTTCATGTGTATTTCTGCATATGTAATTAACTTTTTATTAAAATGTTATTTGTACACATACATATATATATTGTGCAGTGTATATTCATATGTGCAGGGAATTCTGCTCCTTTCTATTCATGATGGATTAGTAGGAGTAATTTTTTTTCCTTTCCTCATCCTTATGTGATATAAGTACATTGTAAGTACCTCTCACGAACTATAAATAATGGAAGATGAGCTATCACATTCATTCACCATTTTCCTCATTTCACATAATTCACATTCTATTTCATCTATTCATGTACTCCGTTCCTTATTTTCCCTTTTCCTTCCTTTCTTTTTTTTGCTTTTCTTTCTTTTCTTTCTTATTTTTTAATAATTACATCATAAATAGCTCACCCCCATGCAAATGATGTGCAAACATTATGCATTACTTGAGCTACTTCCTCTTCTTTTCTCACCCTTTCACCCTAACAAACACTACTTCCTTCTCCTTTTTCTTTCTTACTCTTTCTTTCATTTCTTTTCTTTCTCTTCTTTTCTTTTCTTTCTTTTATACACTCGTCCGGGTGTACTCCCCCCCCGTGGGGCGGCTAAAGTAGCAGGCCATGTTGCTGTTCCTTAACCTAGAAAGACCCTACCCTACCCCTACACCCTTAACCCTTCCATTCTAACACCCCTAAATCTTCATTCTAACATCCCTAACAACCCTTCATTCTAACACCCCTAACAACATCATTCTACCTCCCCTGAACCATCATTCTAGCATCCCTAATACAACCTTCCTTCCACCAACCACCCCTAACAACCTTCCTTCCACCCCTACCACCTAACAACCCACCTACCACCAACCACCCTAACAACCCACATACCAGCCTTAAGAACCTTCCTTCCTTCCACCCACCTAACAACCCACCTACCAACCACGTAACAACCTTCAACCTACCACCCCTAACAACCCACCTACCACCTTCCGTCCACCCCCAAGTGCACAATCCTGCACACTTCCCTTCTTCTTCTTTCTTTCTTTCTTTTTTTTTTTTTTTTTTTTCTTCTTTCCTTTTTTTGGACAAATCATTGCTACGTAGTCTCTGTGAGATGTAAGCTATGTACGACGCACCAAACGTTCTCTTCCTCGTGTCCACTTCCATTCGGTTGTTCTTTCCACACTAGTTTGATGCTACTATGTGGATTAAAAGCGAAATCACATATATGTTCCTTTGGAAGTATCACGTGGATACATAGACATTTTTTTTCCAGTAGGAATGCGTAGGTGGTCGTCGCTGCTGTGGCAAAATTTAACGTCTTCTTTCTGTGTGTGAGTGGAGTGTAGTCGGCGGGGGTGGTGCAGTTCCCGTTTAAGAACCACCTTCAGTCCAGTATATTATTCATGTAACTCGTTACATCTGTAAAAGGGGGGGAAAGCACGAGTAAAGTTTTACATGTAGACTTGCCGCGCGGTGCGTTATATGCAAATGGGGTGGGGGGAGAAGTGTCAATAGGTCTATTCACAAAAAATGGGAAGCACAATATGGAGAAGCGGGATATGAAGCAGAAGTAAAAGCGGCGGAGATGCCTTCCGCCGACAACACACAGAGACGGAACGAAAGCAGGCGGAAAAAGGCCAAAAAAAAAAATGCAGGAAGACAAAAGTTTTCTTGCACACATGAAGATTCTAAGTCAGAATCGAATTAACAGGATTGAAGTTACAAAGGGGGCATGCGAAGAAATGAGGGGCTAAAAGAAAAAAAATAAAGAATTACAGAAAAAGGGATAAAATGAGAAATGTCCATTTTGTTCCTTTCTAGAATGGTTTAAACGTATTAACAAACGAAAAAAAAAATAGGAACCAACACAAGGAGGTAAATAGGGGATTAAACACAATGCGTTAAAATAAGGCATTATCGTGACATGGCGGCATAAACGTTTAAAAAGTAAAAATGGGGAGGAGGAGTCCTCAGAAATGTGGCTAAAATGGGAAGTAATAATGGAAATTTGATATGCCACGGGAGGGGAATAGCTAGATGCTGTTAACGACTCGCTAGGGCATTTCGCCCACCTCACGAGCGTAAAGAAGAGCAAATGTGCAACGGTAAAGGTGGCCACGCGAGGAAATTCACGTGATGTAGATAAGAACACAGGGGGAGCAAGCCAAATGAATTTTCCCCCAACTCAGTACTCCCCCAAATTCATAGACTTGACATATTGGTTCCTACCTGGCGAATTGAACTTGTAAAAATCGTCCTTGTTTAGGATCTTGGACCAGATGAGCAGGTCGCCCCTCATCAGGCCCCTCCGAACAATTTGAGATAAATTAAAGCCATTTTGTTTAACAAAATATAAACTGTCTGTATTTAAGTTATTTGTGAAAACTTTTAATTCTTGGTAATTCTGTTCATGTGCGAAATTCTCCAACTGGGTTAGCAACCTGCTTCCTATTCTCATTCTCCTGTTGTCCTTTTTTACAACCATTCTGACTAGTTGTGCTATAGAATTGTCTCCCTTGAACGGCACAATTCCTACGCAGCCAACTATTTTTTTGTTCACAAAACGAAAGGTAGAATCATCATCATCGTTAGTTTTGGATCGGAATATATTTTTCCCAATTTCGTTTAATCGATATGGCACTGTTCTTCTACTTTCGATGAGCTCCTTGTTGGCTATATCGCCTATATTGCAGAGGAGCTTTGTTTTTTCTCCACTTCCACTAAGCGTGTTGTTCTGCAGATCAGTGGTGTGATCCACCGTTCGGCTGTTACTCTCGTTGTTATCATGATTATGATTGTTGTCGCTATTGGCAATGTTTTCCTTCTGCTCGTCCACCTCATCATCACATTTGCTATTTTGACTATTCTTATCATGCTTCCCATTTTTACCGTGATTTTCTTTACCTTTTTTTCCCTTCTCCTTTTCGTTCGTACCGTTCGTGGTCCCAACCTCCAACGTGCCATCACTCTTACCTGCACCTTCAGTGTCATTCAAAGGGTCCCCCCCCCCTTGGGCGCTATTCAACCCGTCTGCAACCCCCCTGGGCGAATTACTACTCACCTTGTAGTAAATATCATTGTAATTAGGTGATGTGCACTCCCCAAGGTCCATCATATTGACGACATTTCTTTTGGTTCCACTTTGCTCAGAATTTGTGGCTTCATTGACGTTCTTGTTTTCATGATCCCCCTCTGTGGTTACGTCCTTTTCCGTTTCGGAATGGTTCGGACTCACAATGCTGTCTTTACTTTTGTTAAAGCTATTTTTCTGTAACATTTTTGCCTCATTCGATTCTTCACCACTTTCGAACGTTCCACTTTTTGATGGTGCATCTTTCATGTACTTGCCATTATTTTCTTCATCGGAGTTCTTTACTTCTTCCTCCCCCTTATCACTATTTAACAGCTTTTCCTGTTCCTCCTGTTCCAGTAAAACCTTTTCCCTTTCGTGTATGTCACTACATGTTGTTCTGCTGGCCGAGCCAAAATTATTATCAAACACCTCGGCCACCCAAAAATTGCACCCCTCCACGTTTATGTAGCTTTTATATAAATTCTCCAAATCTGGGCAGTCATTTCTTATATGGTTTAAAAATTCCAGCTTTGCCCTTATGTACAAATATATTAAAAATATAATCAAGAAATAAAAAATTTTCTTTAAATCCAAAAAAAAGATATAATTTATCACCACGATCACTAGCAAATCATAAATGTGTTGTATGGACCAGTAAATAACGGCGGGCAGGGTTAGCGAGTTGAAGTGATCGTGCAGCAACTGCCTCACTTCGTTTATGTCCTTCTCTTCCAGTTGTCTTATCGAAATCAGCGGTTCGGGGAACCTTCCTTTTTGCTTATCTGTGGGGGGGGAATGGGTGAGGGGTAATGTGACAAGGTGATAAAGCAATAAAGCGGTGTACAAGGGGCATACGAAAAAAATTATGCACATTTGGGACAAAAATGCAAAATAGCTAGTTGGTAAAAAAAAAAAAAATATATATATTTCCCGTTCAGGTGAAATGAGCAAAATAGCTAGTTCACAAAAAAAAAAAAAAAATTCCCCATTCAGGTAAAAACGAACGGACGGCGCGTCCAACTCGGAGAGCGCCACTTATACACTTGCTTCAACGCAGAATGCCCCTATCGCCAACATTCGTGAAACACACTCACACGAAGGGCACATTCGAATGTTCTTAAATATTACTTATTAAAATGTGAGATATAGAACTTGGCGTCTTTTCCTTCTGCTTGAATAAATTCATGGTTGGCTGTCCTGTTTGTTATATTTCCCCTTTTTATTTTATTTATTTTTTTTTCTCTTCGTGCCCTTCTTTCCACACCTTGGCTGTTTATTTTATGTGTGGAATGTCGCCTTTATCTATCGTGCTGGTACTCGACTGGTTTGAAAATGGAATGTGAGGAGAAGAAATTTCAAGAGAGTTCAGCACGAACGTTGGGGTTGTGGGAATGTTTCATTTGCAACAGTTCGCAGAAGATGACACAGGAGTTCGCATTGGCATTTGCATTGACGATGGTGTAGACGTTCGCATCGGCGCTTGCGCTGGCCTCCGCGTTTGTGTTAGCGCTTCCTCTGGTACTGAAAAATCACAGTAGCGTTTTCATCGCTTCAGCATTGTCACCATGTAAAGCTGAAAGGGTGATGATAATCGGAACTGAGTTTTTTCTTCTGATATGTTTCAAACTTCCCACGAAAAAGGCGAAATGCGTGTCATGATACACTCATGCTGAGCGGTATTGTTTTTGTATGAAACGCATTTCCCCTTCGGGGGGTTCTTTAAATAAAAAAAAATATATATATTATTACGTACAAATGGTAAACATGTGGCGAACGGGTGATGAACACATGAAGCAATGCAAACGGAGGGGGGGAGAAAAATACGCGGGGAAAAAAACCAGGCTGCGCAGAACACGGAAAATGAAAAAAAAAAAAAAACACATACATACATATACACATAAGTGAGTTCATTCCAGGCGTGTTTATATATGTACATAACATCCTCTTCACTAAGCGCGAACATGGCTGCAAAATGCTGGCGAAGCGAAGGTCGATGAAGTAAGCGAAAAGCCAATATGTACGTTCGCGAAAGGAGGTTCTCCACGCAGTAAATATTTGGGGCAATAAAAAAAACAAACAGCGCATATATTTGACCTTTTCCCCTTCCGAAGGAATTGCCCAGTGAGAGTACAAAAGAAAAAAAAGAAAAAAAAAATGGAAAATGTTTCTTTTTTTGAGGGGAACACATCAACGCGGAAAAATTGCCAAGCAGTTAAAAATTGTTAAAATAAATCAACGTGCGGTATGCGAATGTTTAGGATAATACGCTCATTGGGCATGTACATAGGCGTATGGACCATTGTTGGGCAAGCATTTCGGCATGGATATTCCTCGTATTGTGGGCATACCTACCACATGGGTGGGATAGGTCTGGCCAAAGCTTCTAAGTTGGCATCCCCCGATATGCGACATACTCGCATAATACCTTTCTCTGTGCCAAAGTTACACGCTAAGGGAAGAGTCTAAAGGGCTCATTATAAAAAAACATCATTTGGGGAGCAACTTATCATTGATGTGTGCACGCTCGAAAGGGTCATTACGGAAAAATTGGATCACAGTAGTCCTTTGCTCAGTGGTTGCCACGAGAGAGTGCGCAAAATCGGGTTATCGCCCCCCCGTCTACGTGGATGTACATGCGTATGATCCTATACACTTGACATTTTCCCACCTGTAACTGGAGGCGCGCATTTTCCTCCTGTCCCATGAGATATGACAAGGCAATTTAAGCACAAACCAATGCGCCTTATGCGCCAAAATAAGAAAAAAAGTAACACGTAAAAAGTTTGTAAAGGTTGCAACAAAATAGTGAAAAATTAAGAGGTTTATTCTTGGCGTTTTTTTTTTTTTTTTTTTTTTATCCTGTTTTACGGAACACGTAATTGCGCTCCCCAGCCGAGAAAGGAAAAACACGCAAAGGGTAACAAAGGCGAAAAATAAGTTGTGAGGCGATGCAGCGATGAAATGTGACGCAACACAAACGTACTTTTGATCATTCTGTGATTGTACCTTTGAAGTCCCCATCCCGTGGCTGTTCCCTCCTTGGTCCGCTTCACTCATTCTGAGACGCATTTGCCTCCCCAAACGTAGCAGACAGGTGCCCCCCTTTTTTACCACCTTCACAATGGAAAAGTACAAACAAATCCTGGCCAAACTAAAGTGGCACAAAAATCGGAGCTGCGAAAAGTACCAGTTTGGGATGTTCGAAATTGACAAGCGGGAGGTGTTCATAACGACGGAACACTCCTACGGATTTGTTAACAACAAGCCACTCCTACCTGGCCACATCCTTCTAACGACATTAAAAAGGAAAGAAAAATATAACGACCTAGAAATAGATGAAGTTATAGACATTAATTTGTTATCCAACTTTATGTGCCATGTCATGGGTGCCATACACAACACAACCAACTTCTCTATAGCCATACAGGATGGTAAGGATGCAGGGCAAACGGTAGATCAGGTCCACATACATATAATTCCCAGAAAAAACTCCGACTACCAGAATAATGATAACATATATAAAGACATGAATAAATTAAATTGGGGATACGGAAGAGATGTCGTTTGTTCCTCATGCAAAAATTTGGTGAAGGTTCCGTTGAAGGGCCCAGTTGAGGAGAACTTCAAGTTGGAAGAATTCAAGTAAGACCCAAAGAGGGGGGAGGGGTTCCACTTTTTTTTTTTTTTTTTTTTTTTTGGGGTGTCACTTCACACGTCACATGAACTACACCTTTACCATGTTCACCATTGTGAGTGCTCCTATTTTTGCCTTTTTTTTTTTTTTTTTTTTTTTCTCAGCACCGTTCTGAGGTCCATCGACGAAATGGAAGTAGAAGCGAACACGATAAGGTCTTACATCGAAGCCAATTTTGCGTCACCCTGAGGGGTGCATTCGCGCGAGCGACGTTGCTACTTATATGCCATACGGGTGGATATCCCCACCGAAGGTGCAGCACCTACGTTGTAAAATTGTGTGCGCACTCTGCGTACTTCATGCACTTTACGCACTTTTTAGGGGGGGATTCACACCTTTGAGGGTCTCGTTAAATGCCTTCATTCGAAATGGCATACCCAGAAAAACTACTACACGTGGGTGTAAATATGTTCCCCAATTGGCAATTTTTTGTCGCTGCACCAAACGTCGCGGGTGAATCGTTCCAATGGCTACACAAAGGGGAGAATACACGCAGGTGACAATCCAATGCATGTTTTGTTTTTTCCTTTTTTTTTTCACCTATTTTTTTTTTTTTTTGCATAACTGAGCGAACGGAAGGTTTCCTTTGTTGACAACTGTATGAAGCACCTTTCCCCTTAAGAACACTTCGGGGAGTTGTGCCATCATGAGGGGCTCACCTCCACATGGGGTAGTGTAACCACTAGGAGGAACCACCCCCTCAGGGACACAACCTGCAAACATCTGCGCTCTGGCCGAACTACTCACCATGTCCGCGGCACACACGGAAAAGGCCCGCTTCCAACGCGAAAATGCAAAGTCACCTGCTGTTGGTGGTGCTGCTTGTTGCGATTGCCCTTTCCCCCATATGTGCACATAAAGGGGAGGCAACCGCCAAGTACAGCTACATAACCAGCAGAAGCAACGTACGAATGAACGGATTAAGAAATTTTAAAAAGTGCAAAACGAAGTTGCTCCTTTCACCTGGTGAACACAACCAACACGGGATCAGCATCCCGTCCATGTTACTCTCCAAAAGAATCATCTTCCTGTCATCCCCAGTGTATCCCCACATATCCGAGCAAATAATCTCACAGCTCCTCTACCTGGAGTATGAGTCCAAAAGAAAACCAATCCATTTATACATTAACAGTACGGGTGATTTAGAAAACAATAAAATTATAAACCTTAATGGAATCACAGATGTCATATCGATCATCGATGTGATAGAATACATTTCGTCTGATGTGTACACATACTGTTTGGGAAAGGCGTATGGTATTTCCTGCATTTTGGCTAGCAGTGGAAAAAAGGGGTTCCGATTTTCCCTCAAAAATTCGTCCTTCTGCTTGAACCAATCCTACTCGGTTATCCCATTCAACCAAGCCACCAACATTGAAATACAGAACAAGGAAATTATGAATACGAAAAGGAAGATCGTGGAGATTATTGCTAACAACACGGGGAAGGAGAAGAGTCACATCGAGCAAATTTTGGAGAGGGACAGATACTTCAGCGCTACGGAGGCTGTGGAGTTCAACCTGGTGGACCATATCCTCGAGAAGGAGTAGCCAGGGCGTGGCACCCATGTATATAGGCACTCTGGTGTAGACACATTACAAACGTGACCGTCTTACCCCCGCCCCCGGAAAAGATGCTCGCAAAAAGGCTTCTTCTAAGCGCGCGCTCATCGCCGAACATTGCCAAGTACAACTCGCTCAAGAAAAGAGGGTCAATCGCCTGGACCAGGAAACTCTCCTCCTCGCGCGAACGAAACACCAATTTTGACAAAAAAAAAGCACAAAATGGGAAGAAAGATATCAAGTCGATTGACCACCCGGTAGACGAAAAACCATCTAACTCTCACCAGCGCGATGGAGGGTCAGAAGGAGTAGTCTCCCACTTGGTAAGCAAAAATGGAAAGAAACAAATGGTAGGGGAACTGCCCAAGTTAGTGCTTACAATTTTGCAGGAAAAATCATCCCCACAGTCAGAAAAAAAAATGCTAATAGATCAGTACAAACAAATTGTATGTGAACGTTTGGAAGGGGGATCACAGAATAGTGCTGACAAAAAGGACGCCCTCAATTTTGGGGACATTTTTGCCACCCTGTATTTGTGTTACGTGGAAAAGATATTCGACTTGGACTTCGTGACAAAAGTGAATGCCGCGCTGGAAGTGCTGCTCAGGGGGGTGGGTAACAGAAACGATCAAAGCGATCATCGTGGTAAACGTGGTGAATGTGAGAAAGACGTGCTGAATGAAGCCACAATGAACCACTGCATAATGATGTTCCACTACTTATCCTCTTTAAATGTAAAAAATGTAACATTGTGCAACCAGGTGAGAGACTATATTGTAAACAACGAGGTGCCCCCCCTGGTCATCTACCATTACCTGGAATGCCTCAGCCTGCTAGCCGACTCGACCGACAGAAAAGGCAAAAGTAGTCTGCGCGATTACGTTGTGCCCGTCGTAGAAATCTTCCTGGAAAACTTTTACAACTTCAACAATTACCTTGTGTTGTGCATTCTGCATTTTCTACATAAACTGAGCTTTATGGACGCAGAACTGTTTCTCCTGCTGACAAGGAAGATAAATAAAAATGTGTATCGGGAGAATGCGAACCGCTTTGAGTTGTGCTTGCTGGCGCGTACATACGCGCGGTACAAAAAGGAAAACATCACTTTTAATAATTACCTGTGTGAAGATTTGTTGCGCAGCTTGACCAAGTATGAGGATAACATTCAGAGCGACGAGGATAGCCCCGTTAGCAGTGCGCATAGCAGCCAAGTTAGGAACCAAGATAGCAGCACTCTTGACGATTTTTCCCCCTCGCTGGAAAGCCAACCCGGGAACGCCCCCGACGTGATCGAAATTGAAAACGTGAACCGGCAGAACTACCCCCTGTTCAAGCACCCCCTGTACAACGACGGGTTGAACTTCTACGTCTTCTTCGTTGACGCCAAGACAACCAACAGGGAGAAATGCTTTGAACGGAAAAATAATTTAAACTTGACTTTTGTAAACGATAATGCTAAGGAGGAAGGGCCCCAAGAAACCAGTGCACGTATGTCCGAGTGGCACAAGCTATTCCTCTACGATGAGTACAAAGAGAAGGATATAAAAAACGAACCATTCGTTAAATTGGAGGACACGCAAAAGGGGGATCGACAAATGGTTGAAGCGTACAATCAGTCTTTAGCAGAAAATCTGCACTTTCAATTTAGCCATAAGAAAATTGCACAACTGTTTGAACAGGTGAGCGAACATATGGATAACATGAAAGTTGACCTAGCGACCGATGTGGAGGCACCCACAGAAATGAATGAAGAAGCTGTTCACCAGTACAGGAAAAAAATTCTTTATATTGAAAATTATTACATTGGTCATATATTTCACATAGTAGACTCTTTGCTAGCTTTGAAGGCACACCACAATTGCGCCACATTCAAAAAAATGGAAAATAAAATTCTGAATGCCATAAAAAATAATGAACTGTACATAATTGACAATTTTGACAGCGACGAAATTAAAAGCCTCTTAATTTTTTTATCACACACAAATAGGAATTACAAAGAGGCATTTATTTACGGCCTGACGCATCGAATGGTGGATCTGTATATTAATAACCTGTGCCAGCCCAGCACATTGTCCACATTTTTTTATTTTTTGTTGAATTTTACAAAGCACAGAGTTGTTAAGAAGAACAGATTTAACCACACCATAAGGAATGTCGTATATAATAGCTATTCCTGGTTGAATGACAATAAAAGCGTTTTAAATCTGACCGCGGGTATCGATGCGACGAACGGGGAGGAAAAAGAAAACAGTGACACACGTCGCGTTATCAAAGCGAAAAATTACTCCCTGCTCCAAGTTCTCTCCATGCATGTGTGCAAAAATGTCTATTTTATGAGCCTCTCAACGCTAGCCTCCCTACTCAGATCAATGTCCTACTTGTTCTTCAACGATGCTAATTTTTTTAATGTGTTCATCCCTTTATTTATGAAGCACATGGCGGATCTGAGCAACGTAGATATTTTGAACATAACTCAGGTGAGTGGATTGTCCCGGTAGGGGGATGATAAAAAGGCACTTGTGTGTGTATAGTTATACTTACCCATATGCGAGTGTGAGAGTCACCACCCAGGCTTCACACCTGCTTGCACAAACGGAGCAGTTTTTACGAATACCAATTCCACCCCTTACCCCCCATGCAGGCCTACAACAAGCAAAAGATTCAAAACAAATATTTCTACTACTTGCTGGCAAAGCAGTACCAGAGCAACCGTTCGGAGGAAACGAAAAATGCTGACCAGAAAATTAGGCTAATTGGCTAGCCAAAACGAAATAAAAAAAAAAAAAAAAAAAAAAAAAATACTGTACGTTCAGGCAGTTTTGATACATTTAATTTGCTAGCTACACGGCGCACACAGTTTATGTGCAAACAGTGGAGAGACGTGTCCCTCCACAGTAGGACAAACATGTGAGCATTTTTTTTAATATGATGGAGGAGGACACTACTGGTGGGCGGACGCCGTCACGTTTACTTTGCAACGTTTAGATACCTTGTCTATACAAGCGGACGTTTGCCGGTATAGAACAGATCAAACAGGACGGAGCGCGTTACGCTAAGGCCGCATCATCTGTCTCACAATTATCACGTGCAACTGCTTTTATTTAAAAGTAGGCATGATGTTATCTGCACGACATTCCGGCTAGCTGTGCGTTGCTGCTGTGCCAGCGCCACATGTATGTATAAATAACCACATTATACGAATTGCACGAATTACACGAATGTGCGTTTGTCCCCACTCTGGGCAGAGAAAACTGCATTGTATTCTCATGGGCATACCATTTTGCTCATTTTTTTTTTTTTTTTTTTTTGTCTCTTCAAATTGCAACAAAATGGGAATACCCCCTACCCCATAAGCTTTCTTAAACAATAACAAAAAAAAGAAAAAAATGTTTCCAGGGGGTGTGTGGCCCATGTGTCCCCAATAAGGTAGTGACAACATTGGACAGAGTGAGGGGGGAGATCACCGACGCTAGGCGTGCTGCACACATGGGGAGAGTTATATCTCACCAGTTTAGGTGCCTCCAAAGAATACTCCCTTTTGATGTTAGTTTGTGTGCAACGCGGCGAAGCGGCTTATTAAAATGGTTCACTACAGGATGCCGCTATGAACCGAACAAGGCACCGATTGTTGCGTTTTCCACAGATCCCCCATCGAAATTTTCACCAAAACTGCAGGTGCGCGAGTTACTCGCATAAATAACCTTTTCACAAAAAGGGGGCAAACAGCTGGCAAGTACAAATGCTTGTAGTCCCCTCCAGGTAAAAGAAACGAGCACGTTAATGCAATTTAATGCAATTCCGTGTGGCAAAACAACCACATAGCATCATTCAGTAGTACACACGGTAAAAACAAAAAGAGGAAACTTAGCTCTCCCTTTTAGGTTGCGTTAAAACCAATACTACGCAATTTTCCATTTTCCCCATCGCATTAGAACTGTGCTTCAAAACAAAATGGCGGTCCATTACGCTTCCAAAAATGAAGACCTATGAAGGGGAGAATTGGGGCGAGTTGCAGTAGCGCTTAAGTGACAGGTGCTTGCGAGGGAACAGCTCTGTTAGTGACGCATTCAGGGGGGCACACATGTGAACTAAGCGAAGGCAAAGCAAAACGAGCGTAAAATCAACATGATAAAAATGCCACTCGTTTATTCATCCCCCTAAACTTTTCCATGTTAACAATTTTTGTTATCACACCTTTCTGCTTTGAATTTTTTTTTTTTTTTCCGATACGGATTTAGGTGTGCTTTTCACACTTTAATAAATTTTTTTTTTTTTTTTTTTTTTTTTTTTTTTTTTTTTTTTTTTTGTTTTGTTTCCGAATTGCCCATCATTTCAGTTTCGCAAAAATGTGTACCTCACTGAGTTCGTTTCACCTTCTTCGTCCACATTTTTAAATTTGTCAAAAGATCACTTCTCATGAATACGCTTTTTACACATTTTGAAAAGTCCGTAAACGGAAAGTACGCAGGAAATTAAGGGAATAAGAAGAAAAAATGGATGAAAATGACGATGTTCCAAAAAAGGGGTAAGTGTGGAAAAAGAAAGTTCATGTATGCATGCGTGCGTGTCTATGCGAATGCATTCTGTGCTACATCGCAAAGGAAACAAACCCGTTTGTTTTTTCTATTGCCTTCATTTGTGTGAAAGAGGTTGGTATGCACACCTGCCACTTTTTACACATTGCTCATTTTGAGCATGCGCTCCAAGCGCAGTTAATAGACTAGAGGAGAAAATGCGTGTGCCAGTGCTCATCCAATCCGTCGGACGAAACGGGGTGGAAGAGAAAAAATCCTACCAGACAAACGCGCTTAAACACGCACAGTTGCTAACTTGTGTTCACAGCGCCAGTTGTGCAACTTTTGTTGGGAGTAATATTCAGTAGTTCGTTGCACACCTCGTCTCTTTTGCCTTTTCTCTTTTTTATTCTACTTATCTACGTGCTCAAAAATGATGCAGTAGTTCGTCACCATCAGCTTTGTCACCAACGACGGCGCGATTTAGTTTTCTCGACCTAGCTTTCGGCTGCAAAGTTAGGATGAGATTCCCCTTCATGTGAGCGGAAAATACATGCGTGCACTTTTTGCCACGACCCACCCACATTTCAGCAATGAACGGAATAAGAAGAAGGCAATTTTTTCAAATGACGAATTCTCGGGGGAAGACACTTTGATGGAGGTACGGTACCAGTGAACGGAGTCTCCGTTTATGGCAGAATTGTGAAGTTTTCTCAACTTGGTTGTTTCGCAATTTTTTTTTTTTTTTTCTGACCACCCCACCAGGAACACCTCCAACTGAGGGAAAAACTCTCAGAAGACATTGAGATGATAAAGTCCTCGCTCAAAAACAACCTCGTTTGTAGCACATTGAACGACAATGAAATATTGACCCTGTCTAATTACATGCAATTTTTTGTTTTCAAGAGTGGAGACCTGGTGATAAAGCAGGGCGAGAAAGGTACCATCACAATTGCATTGATTACACTCGTGTGAATGTGTACTCATTGGTCTTTTTTTCTTCTTGTGCATTCTCCTTGCGTCTATTTAAACTTTCGACTCGGCTTGCTTGACACCACCACAATGATATATACATATATACACACATACATTCCTCCCTCCCTTTTGAAGGATCCTACTTCTTCATTATAAACAGCGGCAAGTTCGACGTGTATGTGAATGACAAGAAGGTGAAGAGCATGGGGAAGGGGAGTTCCTTCGGGGAAGCAGCCCTAATTCACAACACTCAGAGAAGCGCAACGATCATGGCTGAGACGGACGGGACGCTTTGGGGTGTGCAGAGGAGTACATTCAGGGCAACACTAAAGCAACTGTCTAATAGAAATTTCAACGAAAACAGAAGTTTCATCGACTCTGTTTCTGTATTCGATATGCTAACGGAAGCACAGAAAAATATGATAACCAATGCATGTGTTATTCAGACTTTTAAACCGGGAGAGGTAATTGTAAAGCAGGGCGATTATGGTGATGTGTTGTATATATTGAAGGAAGGTAAAGCCACAGTTTTTATTAACGATAAAGAAATAAGAGTACTTAACAAAGTAATATAACTGAGTGAGGTCCCTTCAGGGGGGGCGCTTACGCGTGCAAGGGTGGGCTATCTGCCTGCATGTGCACCATTCAGCGCGTTGATGCGACCATGAGGTTACGCTGGGGGGCGTTCCTCGGTCGCCACAACATTTAGATTACTTCGATACGCGTCCATTTGAATTTTGTTCATTACTGGTTGGTCCGACATTCGTATGAATGACCACCCGGCTGAAGACTCCCCAAATGTGGAACGCAAATTTTATTTTATATATTTTTTTTTTTACCCCCCTTTGGCCAATGTTGGTCCTACCTGTTAGGGATCCTACTTCGGAGAACGAGCTCTGCTGTATGACGAACCGAGAAGTGCCACGATCATAGCGAAAGAACCCACGGCGTGTGCATCGATATGCAGAAAGCTGCTAAATATAGTGTTGGGCAATTTACAAGTTGTCCTATTTCGCAACATCATGACGGAAGCCTTACAACAGAGCGAAATTTTTAAACAATTCAGTGCAGAGCAGCTAAACGATTTAGCAGACACAGCCATTGTTAGGGATTACCCAGCGAATTATCACATTCTTCACAAGGATAAGGTTAAGTCGGTTAAGTATATCATCGTGTTGGAAGGGAAGGTGGAGTTATTTCTGGATGATGAATCTATAGGGATACTTACAAGAGGAAAATCCTTCGGGGATCAATACGTCTTAAATCAGAAGCAGAAGTTTAGACATACGATTAAGTCGTTGGAAATTTGTAAAATTGCTCTGATCACAGAATCATGTTTGGCGGACTGTCTAGGAGACAACAACATAGATGCATCGATAGACCATAACAACAAAAAAAGCATCATCAAAAAGATGTACATTTTTAGGTACCTAAGTGAGAAGCAATGCAATTTACTTATCGAAGCGTTTAGGACTACCCGCTATGAAGAGGGGGATTATATAATTCAAGAAGGAGAAGTGGGTTCAAGGTTCTACATAATAAAAAATGGAGAAGTAGAAGTAACAAAAAATGGAAAGAGACTACGAACATTGGGGAAGAATGATTACTTTGGGGAAAGGGCTCTCCTATATGATGAACCCAGAACAGCATCCATCATCAGTAAGGCAACCAATGTGGAGTGCTGGTTTGTGGATAAAAGTGTGTTTTTGCAAATTATTCAGGGACCCATGTTAACTCACTTGGAGGAGCGAATAAAAATGCAAGACACCAAAGTGGAGATGGACGAATTGGAGACTGAAAGAATTATAGGTAGAGGTACATTCGGAACCGTTAAGTTAGTGCACCACAAACCGACACAAATTAGATATGCCCTAAAATGTGTCAGCAAAAGAAGTATCATTAATCTAAATCAGCAAAATAATATAAAATTGGAGAGGGAAATTACTGCAGAAAATGACCACCCATTTATTATTAGACTTGTGAGGACATTTAAGGATGCCAAGTGTTTTTATTTTTTAACGGAGCTAGTTACTGGAGGAGAGTTGTATGATGCTATTCGAAAATTAGGTTTACTTTCCAAACCTCAGGCACAATTTTACTTGGGGTCCATAATTCTAGCCATAGAATATCTACACGAGAGGAATATTGTGTATCGAGATCTAAAGCCAGAAAATATTCTTCTAGATAAACAGGGGTATGTAAAACTAATCGATTTTGGTTGTGCGAAGAAAATTCAGGGGAGGGCCTACACACTAGTTGGCACTCCTCACTACATGGCACCGGAAGTTATTTTGGGGAAAGGATATGGATGCACTGTGGATATATGGGCATTAGGAGTATGTCTGTATGAATTTATTTGTGGCCCCCTCCCATTTGGTAATGACCAAGAGGATCAGCTGGAAATATTCAGAGATATCCTAACAGGGCATTTAACCTTTCCTGAGTATGTGTCCGATCAGGATAGTATAAATTTGATGAAGAGACTGCTGTGTAGACTGCCTCAGGGACGAATTGGATGTTCCATAAACGGGTTCAAGGATATTAAGGAGCATGCCTTCTTTAGCAATTTCAATTGGGATAAGCTGGCGGGGCGTTTACTAGACCCCCCTCTCGTGTCCAAAGGAGAGACATACGCTGAGGATATTGACATTAAGCAGATCGAGGAGGAGGACGCACTGACCGAAGGAGAACCCCTCGACGGGGATGACAACTGGGATGTGGACTTTTGAAGAACCCCCCTAGTAAGGGTAGCTGCGTTGGGGCAGAAGCGCTAGCTGATGGTTAATGCACATTGTACATGTGTGCAGTGGTTGTCTTCCACGATGATGCATCAAAAAGATGAGGAGACTTATAAACGATTTTGCGGCGCTTTTTTTTTTTTTTTTTTTTCTCCCTTTTTCGGACGCACCCGCGCGTGCGTATCTATTTGTGCATAAAAGGAGTCCCACATTTATGCAGCCCCTCTGCGTTTGGTTAGTTCGTTAGTTTTTTCTTTTTTTTTTTTTTTTTTTTGTTCACATAACGAAGGATGTGCAACTTGGACCTTCGAACAACTTCGTCAATTTGTATTTTTTTTTTTTTTTCGTGCAGCGCGGTTAGCTGGGTGGCGGTTTGGCTAGTTGGCAAATGAGGGGAGGGAAGAAGAAAACAAAAAAAAAAAAAGGTAAAATGGGGCGGGTGGCCTGCCCGGTTGTCCGGCTGGCTGTGCCCCTGATTGGTTGCTTCGATAAATGATCGCTTAGCTTTGCAACCGCTCCACCCTATAGTAGTCCGCGGAATGGCGCGGGTCCCGCACACGCGTCGACGGCGGGAGGTTCCGCAGAATTGAAGTCAAAGTAGGTGACAAAGTCGTCTGTAGAGCGGGGCACATTGTCCAGGCAAATGCGCCCAAACAGCCCCAAGCGAAACATATCTATAAAATAACGGCAGCCACCATTCATGTCTAGGTACTTATAATTCCTACACAGGTTCAACTTGGTTGCAATAACATTGCAGACAAAACGAATATCATTGGTTGGTTCTTCCAAGCCGATAATCTTAACGTAGTTAAAATTCATCCTCTTATTTAGAGTATACAAAATGTAGTCTCCTACATACATGTGGTCGTACTTGTATTCGAGGGCATTTCCTATGGCACATAACTTGAGGCTAATTTCTTTGTCTTCCATTTTGGGTAAATAAATCCCCGGGGTGTCAATAAAGTAGAGCAGGGGGTTGTTTGAAACCTTATACGTGTCGACCATCTGAGTAGTCCCCGCAAGGACGTTCGTCTTGGCTCTCTTCCTATTCACTTCGAAGGCGATCTTGTTATTTTTATGTCCATACTTGGCTAAATTATGCGTCACATCCTTAAAGGAGTTAATAATGCTGGACTTGCCAACGTTGGGTAATCCCACTAGTAAGGTAAATAATCCGAGGCTCCTAAATTGGGGCTTCATTTCTCTACACAGGTCCCTAATTTTAGAGATGCTTTTATTAAATTTGGCTGACGTCAACAGGCACATATGTTTTGTCTTTTCCTCTATTATGCTTTTTGCATTTAGGGCTACTTTCTTGGGGATTAAATCTGCTTTGTTCAGAATAATGATGCGTTTTTTGTCTTTGCTCTTTTTTTCTATGCTCTCCATGATGAAGTCGTTCGTGCTAGTGAAGGGTAGCCTGGCGTCTCTCACTTCAATGATCAGATCACAGACGTCTATTTTTTTTTTTATGCTTAGGGAGGACTTGTGCATGTAGTTTGGGAAGCACGTAATGTTTGCGTCGAATATGAATTCGTCTCTGCATACGAAATTGGTAAATCTGCGGCTCACCCGTCTTTCTCCTCCCTCCAGGGTGGTCATACTATCACTGCCACTACTACCATTATTACCATCGAGGGGGGTTCCGCGGTTGATCACCCCGTTGGGGTGGACACTCATTGGCTTGTTTCCTTCCCCATTCTTTGCACGCTCTAAGCTGGTTCTTAGAAACACATCCTCTAACTTCGGCCCGAGTTCCTTTTTCCACACACTGATGGATGAGCTGCCCCCATCCTTTCCAGTTCCCTTCCCCATGTGCGTAAACTATTCCGGGGGCATAATAATAATAATAATCCTGCAGTAACTCTTGAGTGGGGAGTTGCCACTTCTGTTACGTTGCCTTTCTATAGGAAGGACTACTGTTGTGCCCACGAGGAGCTACCTCCCTCCTTTTTTTTTTTTTATCTTCGCTCTATGCCCCTGTTTAAATTTCTCTTCACAGGAGTGAGTTCCCCAGTTTGTGTAGCCATTTTCATCACAAAGGGGAAGTACATAATCCCCTTGGGTAGGGACGGAAAGGAAACGCTAATCAGGTTTGCTAAGGATAGAAAAACCGTTCGCTTTACAAAAAAAAAAAAAAAAACTACACACAAGCAAAATAAATGCGAATAAAAATGACCCACTTAGCAAACACGATGCACAAATTTGAACTCGATAGGGTTCTGCAAATGTGTGCTTTTTCGAAGGATAATTTGACGAGCACACCGGTTATGGCGCAAATGGGTGGGGAAGAGTGGGAACTCAACGGCGCACCTATGCATATCCCTGTTGTAGTAGTGCGGAATGCTTCCCCCTTGTGCACACAGATTGGAAACGCCCTCACTTGGGCATTCCACACAACGGATCTCCACAGGTGTATACACAAATCGCATCGTTTTCTATTTTGTGAACGCGTTGGTGATGAAACGGTGTGGCCGCTCTGGTTTGGACTTTCCCCATGTTTTCTCTCCTTCAACTTTTTCCATTCGTTCACGAATACAAAAACACACATAATTCACGTAGTGCATGAGGTGACGAACATTTTGTACGTCGATTGGATCATTCGGTAAATCCTGATCACTGTACTGAGCAACTCCATTGGGGGTAGTTCCCCTGGGCATATTTTTCCCACCTGAGTTGTTCATTTCGTTAAGCACATGCGAAGAACTGTTGAAATGACCAACTGTTACGCAGTCCTCACTGCTGCCCCAGAACCGAGAGGCACTCTCCACGGAGTCCACGTATGCGCCCATGTGACTCACGATGTTACGCCCGTATAGCAGCGCAAGCTCGAACTGGTTGCGGCGGAGGGGGCGATGCTCCTCTTCATCGTCATAACCATCTTCATAACAGTCATCTTTGACTCCCTTTTCTTCTACCCCCCAACGGGTACTCACAATCACAAAGTGCAGGTGTGTGTAAATGTGCTGCACAAGGTCGAGCACCGCCGCAGCGCCACTACACCTAAGATACCCCCACCACTGCAACCTGTGGAAGGAGTAAACTAGCATATCTTGTAAAAATTTCTGGCAAAGGTTTAACAGGATGGTGCACGTACTGATGTCCCCCAAATCTTGTTCCCTCTTTAGGTAATACCTTTCCTTCAAGTAGCTGAAAATCTTCTCCATTTTTTCTCCATACTGTGGCGCAGCTGCATGTATCCAGTTTGCATTTTCCCCATTGGAGATACTTGACTGGTTCAAGCACTTTTCCCCGTTTATACCGATTTCCCACTTTGGGGACTTACACATACCGCTATGCACAAAACGATTATACAGCGAACGGTACATCTTTGCCAAATTAAACGTTACGTATTTTTCCTCCACCAAGTGAGCAAAACAAACTTCTAAAAAGGAAATTTGCTTGGGGGAGATGATTGGACACGTGTTATACATGAGGGTGACTAGGTTGTTCATTTTTATGTAGTACATTTTTTTTTCTAAAGTGAGAATAATTTTCTCGTTCACTTGGTTCATGAGGGAAATATTCCCCCTATGCGGGTTTCCATCGTGCAGGTCCACCTCATGAAAATCCTGCCCCTCGCAGATTTGCTCAAACGGTTGGGGAGGATTGGTGTCAACTTCATCTTCCCTTTTTGTGCTTCCACTTTGGGTGTAACTCGCTTGGCCCACACATTCCCCCTCCTGCATAGCCTTTCCACTACGCCACCACGTGATCCTCCTTAACTCCTTCTTCAGCAGTCTATTTATATACACGTATAAGTAGGACACATGCTTCAGGTTCATATTATGCAAATCCGCTTCGAGTAAAATGTGCACCAGAGTGGAAAATTCTTCATCCTGGTCCGTTGCCTGATGTATCTCCCCCTTCGCTAACTTCCCCTGTGATTTCTTTCGTAGTCCCTCCCTTTTGAGGAAGCTACCCAACACGTTGTTCAGCTCCGTCTGCTCATACAACTCCACGTGCTCAATTATGCGGTCAAATAAAAACTGTTGCAATTCCCTGTCGCCTAACTTCACGATGAATTTAAAGAAGGGGGGAGTTACTTTCCCATAGTTCGTCACTTCCCCGTTTAGCACGTTTTTCAAAATGGTCCTGTCTAAATGGGTCAGGTGTTTCTTCTGCTTGAATAGGACTTGGCACAGTTCGCTGGTGCAGAAAGTTGAGTGGGCAGTTACTGTAGTGGTTGATTCATCCGTCCGGTAAAAAGATGGTGTTGATGCGTATGTCGGTTTGCTCCCCTCCTTTGCGTGCCCCCCCAGCTCCATCCTCAACAAATTATAAAAATATCCCTGAAGGTAATTTCCTACTCGTAGAAACTTCTTTGACAAAGAATGAAAATTGGTCATGCAACTGAGGAGGTAGAACTTGTTTAACGAACTGAGTGTCTTCACCCCGTTTTGAAAAAAATGACACATCTGTATGATGAGCTCCTTATCCACCATGTTCACCTTCGACAGAAGGTATGCCCAATGAAGGAGGGTATCCACTCTGGTACTTCCATCCTCTGGACAACCCCGAGGCATACCCCTTAGTGTCCTTTTCAGTAGAGCCAGCACTGTGGTGGTCATCTCACTTTTTCTTTTCTCCTCTACCCTCAGGTTGCTTTCAATTAGCAGCTTAAATATAATCATCGTATGTTTGAGCCATATGTATTGCAGGTGGTTCAAATGGACAGTTGTGTTCATTCTGCTGTTTGAATCATCTGGGAGGTTCTTACTTGGCTGTTTTTTTTTTAAAATTAATCTGTCCGTATGTTTGATTAGCTGGACCATGGGAAGGTCTCCATGTTTATTAACGCTTCTACCATTCGCACACTCATTTGTGTTGCTTACTTTTTTTTCTTTCCCTTCCGCCTTTTTCTCCCCATTGGATGGTTCTCCCTTGCAAACCACCAAGCGACCATTTTTTTTTTCCCTATGAAATGCCCGGATATATTCCTTTAACAAATCCACTGCTATCTTATCGTAGCTTTTCCATTTGGAGGTGGCTTTGTCATTTGGGTCATCGTGGGTGCGGACCCCATCTGTACAATGAGACTTTCTCCCCCCCTGGAGACATACTCCTCCCCTGTTTCTACCATACACTATGCGATTCAAAAGGTCATTTACCCTACTATGTATTTCCTTCTCAACGTAGATGTGCGCCCACCTATTGGCACCTGCCCCATCGCTGAAAATCTTTCCTACCGCCATGGCGCCTTTATTCTACGCTTCCAGCATGGTGAACGCGACTTACCCCCCGCGCGATTAACTCTGGGTGGGTAAGGCTACCGTAATGGTGACACGAATATTTTCCATTTCTCTTTTTTTTTTTTTTTTTTCTTTCACCACGGTGTGGGGGGCTCACCTAAAAGTGCGCAACGCAATGTGGAGGGAATGCACTACGATTTGGGCTTCATTTTTTTTTTTTTTTCACCCCTTGAATGTTGTTAAAATAGGTCAACCTTAGAAACATCATTTTGGGGAACACCCTCTCCCTGTGCCAATTCGACCCTTTAGGAGGCACCCAAAACGACAGCGGCAACAAGGAACTGCTACTCTATAACACATGGGGTATGTTACAGTAACCATCAGTTTGTGCATATTTAGGCCAAGGGTTTTTTACTCTACCCCCCAAATGGGAGTTCCTTCCTTATAGGGTACTTTAACCCCGCAGGTCGGAGAACCGATCGATAAGCTCAACACCGTCCATTCATTTGTCGAAGCGGTGTGTCTGTCTCACCCTATAACCATATGGCGAAAGATATGCCAAAAAAAAGAAATAGCGAGTTGGGCTGGATTAAAAATTTCAAATGTTAATTTTTAAAATACCAAATTTAATTAAAAAAAATTAAAAAAATATATATATAATAATAATAAAATATATTTTTATTTTTATAACTTCATTCAATTCTTTCACCCTTTACGTAAAAAGCGCAATTATATGAAAGGGAAAAATAAGGGCACTTTTTATAATCTCTTTCTTAAATAATCAAATGGATACATAAACATATATATAAGCATACACACGTGTACCAATATATATACAATTATGTATACGTACTGAATTGGAAAGCTGAAGCGAAAAAATAAAAAATAAAAATAAATTGGAAAAATGGGAGAAAAAATTAAGTAAAATCACATATTAAAAGGGGGGAAATGAAAAAATAAATACATGGTCGTTTAGACGCCGCAACGTGGATGCAGATCGTTCCGCAACTACACTTGGCAGAAAGTGAAAAAATGAAAAGTTAAAAAATGAAACGTGAAAAAATGAAAACTCAAATCTGTCAACAGGGGAAAAATTAAATAAAATTCTGGTAAAATTAATTCAAGCAAATTATATATCATATGGGAAATTTTTAATTTGTCTGTGCGAATAGGGAAACGCAAAGAGGGAGAGAGAAAAAAAGAAAAAATTAGCTAGTCAGCCAGTTAGCCCGATCAGACGGGGGAAGTGTTGGCTGGTGTGCAAATCAACAGATAAGAGTTCAAAAATATAATGTCGGGGGATCCGCAGTGGAGTTGTCTCATCTTGCAAAGTTCATATGCCGCTTGTGTCCACGCCACGGTGCCACACCTCCTCAGTCATCGTCCTCTGCGTTGTCGTCATCCTCGTTCAGCATGTCCTCGTTGGAATCTTCCTCCTCATTGTCATTTGATCCGACGACGTTCTGCCCATCGAAGGTCACATAACCTGAGGTGTTACCATTTCCGCTGGAGGGTGAGAACTGACCACCTCCGTTCATACCGGAGTAATCATCACCCAAGTCCCCACCAGCACCGCTACTACTGAGGAGATCGCTTCCACCATTATTAAACTGCTTCACCATGTTGTCCAGTTGGTCTTTGGAGAACGTTTTAACTGTTCCATTGCTACTGTTGATAAAACCATTTTTTTTAAAATATTCTGAATAGTCTACTTCGTTATTGGTATTATTTTGCATTTCCTGTTTTTTCTGTAATTTCTTCTCCTGCGCTCTTCTTTTTTTCAGAATTTTATATGCTTCCCTTCTTCTGTATTCACTTAATTTTTTCATATACTTATCGTAATACTTGGATTTGTATGCACCCATTTCGGAGGAACTGCTTTTGTCCTTTCCACTGGAGCTTTCACTTTCGTCGGTAACGCCATGGCTACGTTTGAGGAAATCAATCAGTTCCTTCTTCTTGTCATACACAGATGTGAACACGTAATTATCTCCAATGAGCTGAGGGGCATCATGATAATAGTTGGAAGGGATGCCTTCATAAGAATTCTTAATCTGTTTATATGCATCGTAGAAATTATCGTCCTCCTGTTCCTCTTCCTTCTTCTCTGACTTTTTCTGCTTCAAGTAATCGATCGCCTTGGAGTCGTAACTCATATGGTAGGATCCATTTTTTCTCAAAAATGCATTCAGTTGTTCATTTGATACACCAGATGTTTCATTTAATGAGAGGTCCTTCTCCTCATTTGCGTAGGGAGACAATTCATAAAACATATCATCTGGATTGGCTAGTTTTTTTAATTCTTCCTCGGTTAAATCTTCATATGTTAAAATACCTTCGGAGATTAGCTTCTTAATGTCTTTAACGCTGAACTCGTCCATGCTCAGTTCTTCCTCGTTTTCGGAACTTTTTCCCTTACCGCTTTTTTCATCTTCCACATCGTCATCATCGTCCTCATCATCGCTGTTGCTTGCATTACTTTGGTTACTCATGGAGACGTATTTTTTTACAATGTCTTCCATAATTTTCTGGTTGGAAGTGTTGGCAAATTCTTTTACTAATTTTTGCAAGGATTCTATTTTGAATGGAATTTGTCCTGGGTTCTTTTTCTTCACAGTTTTTTTTTTCTTTCCTCCAGTACGTTTGTTCATCACTGTGTTGTTATTTCCTTCATTGGTGTTTCCTCCATTTGAATTACCCCCTGTGTTTTCATTTCCATAGATGGAGGAATTGGAGTCTTTGTTCAAATTGTTCATGTCGAAGAAGCCATTATTATTCTTATATCCATTCGTGGCTGCTACTTTATTTGCATCTCCCTTAACTCCAGAGGACGTGATTAATTCTTCCTCATTCGATTCTACCTCGTTCGCGCTTTCATTTGATACAGTAGCGCTGGAATTAGAAGTGGGGGTTGCATCTACTTCATTTGGATCTTCTTCCGTGGAATCTCCATCGGATAGATTCCTGTTCACATTGGTTGAATTCACATCCAATGTGTCATCTTCCTCTGCGGAGTCGCTCATGCCGCTATTTGTAACCCCATCTTCATCATTCGTTTCATAGAGGTCGAACATTCTTTCATCATTTCCGTTGGTATCCTCAAATGCGTTCAATTTGTCTTCAAAGTTTATGTCGTTATTGTTGGAGTTAGATACGTAAGCCTTTCCATCCATAAGGTCATCATCAGCATCCTGGTCGTGAGATCCTGTTGGAGGGGGCATGAACCCACCACCAACCATTCCGTTGTTCATGAAGTCACCCATTCCAAAGTCCTTCATATTCATATTACCCTGACTGAACTGGTTGAACATATCCATCATTTGGTTGGGATCCATGTTAAACATATTTCCATCCTTTCCTCCCATCATGTTTTGCATCATAGCTGGGTTCATGGGTAAATTGGCCAACAAGTCTTTAAAGGCATCTTTATTTTGCATGAAGTTTTCATTTTCCATGCTTTTCTTCAGCTGCTCTACATCTATGCCTGATTTTTTTAGGACATTCTCTAGCTTATCCTTCAATTCGTTTATTTTGTTCAGCTGTTCTGGGGTCACAGGGATGTTTGGTCCGTTGCTACCATTGTTGGGGTTCGCACCATCAGCTCCGCCGTTGGCACCTGCTAACTGTGAATTAATCGCGCTCATCATATCTTTAAATAAATTTTCCTGTCCATTGTTGGAACCATCTTGTGGATTACCTCCCATGAGTGAATTAAAAAAATTCTGAAACGATTCACTGTTCATAATATTTTCTATGTTTAATCCTTCTCCATTTCCTGCAAATATTTCGTTCAGTGGTTTCATCATTTCCTCGAAACTGGGGTTCATTCCTGGGGTCATCCCTTCTCCAGGTGCACCTGGGGATGCGTGTCCCCCCGTAGCAGGGGTGGTCGCTGTACCCTGTTTGCCATTCGAATTGCCATTTGTTACGCCTGTCGCTCCGGTGGCTGCATGGTGAGAGTTGCCCTTGTTCCCTATGTTGTCCGATCCGTTTGCCTTATCATTTTTGTTTGACTTATGACTCGTGGGCTTAGCGTTCAAATTTCGGTTGACATTAAGGGCAAACACGTGAGAGTAGTGGAAAGAGGTCGACAGGAAGATGAATCCTAAGGTGATAAGTCTCATCTTGGCTGGTATTTATATATATATATGTGTGTGTAAGGTGGTAGGATGATGTTGTTGTCGAGTCTCGGTTTGCCAAAGTACGCAATAGAAGGTGGGTTCCGTCCTTGGCCAATTTTTACCAGGCAGCTCCGGCGTTACACTCGATGCATGCACAAGCACATACAATCACATGTGCTGGTGTCGCTTCCAAGTGGCACGCGGTGACAAACAAGCAGTACACCTTGCGCACTGTACACTGTGTAGAGGCGCATAAAGGTGTGCTACATAAAAAGTATTCCACATGTGGGTACACTACATATATGTAGCAAGGGACGGGGGACCAAAATGACGAGCCAAATTTTCTGTGCTCTCAAAGCCACTTCTCGGTTGTGTGTTTCGTTTAAAACGTGAACTTAAATGAACAACGGTCCCTTCTTCATAAAACTGAATGTAGAACGTTTATAAATAAAAAAAAAAAAAAAAAAATCACATAAAATCTAAAAAAAATTAAATTAAAATAAATAGGGTTAAAAATTAAATATGACCAAGTCAGGCAAATTAAAAAAAAAAAAAAAAAAAAAAAAAAAAAATAGCTTTTTTCTTAATCAAAATGGTACTACGGGGTGGAATAAGCAAATTTAAAAATATAAAAAGAAAAAAAAAAAAAAAAAAAAGAAACGGGTCTGGCTAAATCACTGAAGAAGGTAAACATAACACTTCCCAAATGGGACGCACGCTCTTCTTCTCTTATCTTATTTAAACGATGGCTGTACAAAGTACGCTGATGCCAATGAGTAAAAATAAGTGTACATTATGGAGCAAAAAATCGTGTACGTCAAGGGGCCTTCTTTCTGCCACAGTGAAACTTGTTGCCAATAACGACGTGCATAGTGCTAAGTATACGTAACACGCAAATATGCATTTGTACACAGGGTGACGCACAAATATGTTTAATTGCGCGCTTGCTTACCCATTTGCATGTACGTAGATAATAAAATATGTACAAATCCGTAAACGCTTGCGCATAGAAAAAGGTAAAAAATGAAAAAAACGTAAAGGAAAAAATGAAGAAAAAGTGAAGAAAAAGAAAAGAAAAAAAAGTCAAGAGAAAAAAAAATGAAGGGCTATAACGAATTTTAAAAAGCTAAGCTAATAAGATGAAAAAAAAATTAAAAAGAAAAAAGAAAAAAAATGCAGAGCGCATGACTTTTATTGTATATCCATATGGATATTTAAAAAAAAAAAAAAAAAAAAAAAAAAAAAAAAATGTAAATCCAAAAGAGCGTTGTAATTTTTCCAGAGCGGAATAAAACAATGGATTCGAAAAGGGAAAAAAAAAAAAAAAAAACTCTCAGGTGAAGAGAACAGCCCACAAGTGTATGTAGAAAAGTAGTAAGTTTTAACTTAAGTCAAAGGATATATATATTATTATATTTATAGCCCCATTGATGCCACGACGACGTGACGCTGTTCGCCCCTTTGCACTATAATAGGGATAATATGAACAAATGTTTTTTTAAAGAAAAAAAAAAAAAAAGGGGGAGGGAGGAGTTCGCAAAATGAGTGTATGTATAGTGTATAATTATACATGCCATACATATGTATATACAATATAATAAGCAAGTATATAATGTCGCACGTGAGAATGTTTAATGCACGCCGCGGCGCTCCCGCGGAAAACACTGCTCGAACGGGACCTGGCCGAATAAGGGCTGGGCACCATGTGCTAAGCACATAATGAAGGATAAAAAAAAAAAAAAAAAATGGATCGAATAATCGCGCTCCAACTGTGCACTTGTGTTCAGCGCGAAACGATGCAGCGCTCTTGAATTAACCCCATTTAGCCCCCGTAGTAACTTCTTTAACAAAAAAAAAAAAAAAAAACAGCGCATCGAGTGGCACGATCGGCTGCAAGTCGTATGCTTACCTTTTAGAGACGGGCGTATTTTGTTAACTCGCCTGGAACATGGCACCTCGTGTAGTCACAGCGCTACGGTACTACGCAGTAAAGTCGTTACGGTGATACTACTCCGGTTTGATTATTTCCCATATGGCCATGGGCCATCTTGCCCAAGTGGAATACGCCAATCTTTATCGCCTTCCCCCGGGCGCGCATTCCTTTACTCTTTCTACATGCATGCACCTAGTGCATCGTAAAAATTGTCAAAAAAATGTGTTCCCTTTTGTGCATGCAAGAAAGGGATCCCATCGCATGGGTGAAAAGCGGTCAGTATAACAACAGTGTCCTTTCGCGTATGTTTCAAAAATGAAACGGAATTACACATGGAAGCGGAAAAATGCGGTAAAAGGGGGGGTTAAAAAAGGGGGAAAAAAGATATACGTATGATAACACAGAATATAACGTAGCGTCCCATAACGCGCCGTAATGATTGGTAAAATCGCCCCACGCAGCGCCAATCGTGCGAGGTGCCGCACCTCACAGGTCAATTCGCACAAAATACCTGCGCGAAGCGAAAACGTCGTCCCAGCCTTTCCCCTCAAAAAGGTCATCGGAAAAATAAATACGCGTATTTCCAGGTTAAACTTTGCAAGTGCAAATTATTTTTTCATAGTGCGCAGAATTCTGTTGCAGGAAAAATACAACACCATGTACAGAACTGTTCTGCTATGCACACTGGGTGTAAAGTTTATTTAATCGCACAAATTGTTAAAATAAAAAAAAAAAAAAAACACTTTCGAATAATGTCAAATTTTTAGCTAAACATCAACATGTAACATGTCTGAATGGGCCAAATGGGTTAGTAGGACAAAAAAAAAAAAAAAAAAAAAAAAAAAAATACAAATTTGTATTCTTCTTTTTTTTCTATCCATTTGTGTAATTTTATGTTAACCTCCCTAAATGTCCTTTTGGAAAAGAGCACACGCGTGCATACGTAGGTGTGCATACTTGTATGCGCATTTTCTTCACTCTTTGTAAGCGGCGCCAGGAGGAGCTGTGCCAAGGAATGTTTGAAGGAGGGGGGAAAAATACAAATTGTCTTTTTGGTCTACCCCCTTGTGCCTACACCGCAGTTACGCGGGGAAATGAATTGCATCCTGTAAAGGCTCTAATTTGAACAGACAAAATGGATGTTAACAATAAGAAAAAAAGCATTTACTACTACAAGGATCGAAGCCAAAGCAGCTTCAGTGGTAGAAGTTCCCAAGAGAGCATTTCAAGTTTGGGGGACTATTTAAGTAATAATGCAAGTAATAATGGAGGCAAATTAAATTTCATGAAAAACTATTTTTGGTTTTTTCAAAGTAATAATAATTCGAAAAAAAATTCTCATGATTCCATTTTTTATGAAATAAAAAGTTCCGATGGAAATAAAGCTAGCAATCATCAGTTAGATGCAGACAGCGAACATGTAATGCAAAACCCGGATGGGAGTTGTAACAGTTTTGGGCATTTAAATGGAGACTCACTCGGGAAAACAAATGAAAATACCAAAGGGATGTCCTCCAGGAAGTCCTTCTATTCCATTTACGATTACACGGACGAGAGTGACTACAACACGTTGAAGGAGAACGAGCCAGATTACTTGTTCCACCAGCAGAAGACCTTCGAACCGGTCGCTAATGGCAGGTACGCCAAGAGGGAGTGTGCGCGGAATTACATGCATATATACGACACGGACAGTTCGCGCAGCAACAACAGTAGTGAGGGGAGCAGCGGAGATGACACGAGCGGGGATGGAAAAACCCAAGCCGGAGGACAGAACACACTCCCTACGAAAACAGAACGAGGCCAAGCCAAACAGGGGCCCCTAAAGCGATATAAGAAAAGAGAAGAACGGACACCCCACAATAAAATGGAAGACCTAGTAAACAGCTACAAAATAAAAAAAGGAAAAACAAAAATACAATACGTTGGAATATCAGCCATCCTGAAAAAATATATATACATTACAAAGAACGAGAAAATGTTATTTTTTAAAAAAAAATTAAATAAAAAGAAAATCCTTCTAAGGAGCAAAATTAAGAAAAGGTACAACCCCTGTAGGACATTTTACTATTTACAGAGGGAGCAAAAAAATGCAATTGGGGGGAAGAAAAGAAAAATTAACATGTGCCATTTTTTCAGATACTTATACTATTGTATGTTGAAGAAGAAGCTGCAGACTTTTTACAGGACGAGAAAATTGAAAAAGCTAATGAAGTATGTGTCCAGTCAGGGTTGGAGACGATCTTACGTGAGTCAGTTTGGGAGGGGCACTTCCAACGATGCGCTAAAGGGTGCAAGTTTAGAGGAGAATCGCGTAAACAACGATGCAGCCGCAAATGTGAGCGCAGAGGAAAACAGTTATAACCCCTTTACGACGGCCCCTTCCCATAGCGACACCAACAAGGCGGAAGGATTTGTGTCTGTTCGCAGCTGCCCCAAGAGCCCCCGCCTGGATGGGCAAAGTTCGTCTATACACGAACTGAGCAGTGAGAGGATTACTACAAACACGGAAGAGAAGCAATTGGAATACAAAAAGAAAGACACAGAATATGTAGAGGAGGAGAGCTACTTCGATGTGTGCATAGACAACCCTCTGGAAAACAAAACAGGGGATTACAAAATGGAAGGGGAAGCAAATGACTACAACGTAGTAATGAAGCAAAACCATACCAGTGACCATCCTAAGAATGACATAAAAAACATGCCAACGTACGACTGCTATAAAAATGGGGAGGAAGAATTTTCCATCTGTACCAACTGCAAAGATGTATACATCGATTATGTGAAAAATCAAAAAGTGGAAAAGAGAAGAAATAATCAAGTCCTGTCGGAGGATATAATAAACTTAAAGGAAATTGTCCTATCGAAGAAGGAAGAGCACATTCCCGACGTTCAGTCGGAGGAGGTGAACGACGTGAATAATTTTGAAAAATGCCAAAACAGCTACAGTGATGTTGGAGAAAGTCCATGCAGCAGTGATTGCCAACAGGAGAGCTTCAAAATGGACTCCAGTATAAACAGGGAGGTACACTCTCCAGGTGGGATGAACCCATCTGGTGATAGCCAATATATCGGTAGCGAAATAGTTGGAGGCACTTCCAGTGAGAGTATTGAAGAGGCAAGTTTTCGTTCCAGTGGGGGGGAGTGCGCTGGAAAGACAAGCAATGATGCAATAGATGAGATTATTGAAAGTTCCTCTGGGTTCAACGAGGAGGGAAGTAGTGTGAACAGGATAGAAAGTAAAGAAATGAGCAATAAGTCCAGCGGGGAGGAAGATTTTATTAAGGTTAAGGGAAGTAGTGAAAGTTGCATTGATTTGTACAAGGGAGACGACGCAAGCGAAAGCAACAGGAGCAGAAATATTTCCCTGAGCAGCAGCAGTAAGGGAAGCTACGACGTCAGCTTAGGGTACATCGAATCTTCCTTTATGGAGGAAATCCACGGAGGGAAAAAGGATCACACGGAAAGTAGCCAAGAAGGTAGGAAGGAAGACATAAACGGAGCTAGCCACGAAAATTGTAGCAGCGCCTCCAATTATAGCCTAAGCATATGCCAAATTGAATCACAGACAAACAGCCAAAATGACACAGGGAAGGATGGACCAAGTGATGCTTCAGTCAGTGCAGAAGAGTGCAACCAACGTGAAGAAAAGGAATGCCAGTCGGGCAATGCAATTAACAGGGAAAGTTTTATTGGCACGATAAATTGGGGGACAGCGGAGAATGTGCACTTGGGAAGTCACCTCCACGTGGAAAAGGAGTTGCAAAATGGGGGAAGCGGTTCCCTGGAAAAGCAGGAAGAAGACGACGACAACGATGACGAAGACGAGGAGGATGAAGATGACTCCTCTGAGGAAGACGAGGAAGAAGAAAGTGAAAATGACGAACATGGAGAAGATGAGGAGGAAGAAAAAGAAGAAAAGGATGAAATAGAGAAGGAAGGCGAAAAGGAAGACGAAGGAATCAAAGTGAAGGAAAAGGAAGTGGACGAAGATCAAAGTGCTGAGGATGAGGAAGAGGAAGTGGAAAGTGGAGTAGAAGAAGAAGAGTCGGAAGAAGAAAGTGATGATGAATCAGAAGAGGAGGATGAGGTGGATGAAGAAGTGATGGATACATCATCTGAAAAGGAGGAAGAGTTGGAGGAATTGAAGCAGTACTCCGACGATGATGATGAGGACGAAGAGGAGGAAATAGAAGAAATAGAAGTAGAAGAGGAAGAAGAAATAGAAGAAAAAGAGGAAGGAATCAAAGTGGAAGAAAAGGAAGAATATGAAGAAGACGAAGAAGTTGTAGAGAACGAAGGGATCGAAGAAGACAATGAGAAGGAAGACAAGGAGGAAGAAGAGGAAGATGGAAGCGATGCGGAAGAAGATGAAATTGAAGAAGACGAGAGTCAAGACGATATCGAAGAAGTAGATGTAGAAACCGAGGAGGAAGTAGAAGTGGAGGATCAAGTAGATGTAGGACCCAAAGAAACCACTAAAGTAGAACCATGCGATAGGCGAAAAGTTGTTAACTCCGAGGAGGAAATTGAAAACACTATGGAAATGGAAATAAGAAAAAGCATAGAAGAGATATTCAAGACGGTTATGGACAATGACATTCTCACGGGGGGTTCGGAGAATAAAAAGTTCGATGCGTTCTGGGATGAGGAGGAAAAACAGGGGGGAACAATAGGGGAGGAGGAGTTGGCTGATGAGGTGGGTGGAAAGTCAGATAACCAGCAGGGGGAAGCGGAAAATGAGGAAGATGCAGAATCGAGTGAAACGGCAAATGATGAACCTGATCAGGAGGAAATTGGCCAATTGGAAGAGGTCGTACAGAGGGAACCGGAGTACGCGGAAAGCGAAGCAGTAGATGACAACTGCAACGAGGAGGTAGGTGACGTGGTAGATGAGGTGGAAGTGGAAGAGACAGTAACGGACGACGTAGTAGTAGACGACCACCCACCACAGGAGGAACTACCTGAGGAACGCGCCGAAAAAGTGCTACTGAGAAAAAATGCCTTTTCCTTCAACACGTACAAGAACAGCAAACTCGGACACGGGTTCAGCATGGAATCACTTAGCAACTTCTTCCGCTCGTTTGAGAGCGTGAATAGTGAATACACGGACACGAGCAGAGAGTGGGAAGAAACGGAGAAAGGATACCAACAGCTGAAAGGAAAACAAGAAGGGGCGCTAAAAGGAACCTCCAAAGAAGAGCAAAATCCAACGAATACACAAAGCATACAAAACAAATCAGACTCAGAAGCAGACTTCAAACTGAACGTGCAGACGTCGCTAGAAGTACACCAATTGTATTCACATCTACAAAAACATATCCTGAGGAATTTTAAAAAGGGTTGTCTGAAGAAAATGGTAAAAATGTTTAAGAAAAAGTACAAGAAAATGGAAAGGGACATTTCGGAAAACATCAAAACCATCGTGCATAAATTTAACAATCTGGATGAAGCCCTCGAGGGGGTAATTCAGTCTGCCCCTAAGGTGAAGAGGTTACGAAGGAAGACTCCAAAGAAGGGCAGAAAGAAGAATCCCCTAACGGATGTTCACACCGATGAACATTGGGCACAAAGGGGCACATGTGATGGTGCGAAGGAAGGGACAGCGCTGTACGTTGAGGGTTCTGTCGGCGCTTCTCCCAACAGCTTCATCGTCACGGATAAAGGTGTTGATATTGGCAAGATAAACAGGGATAGGCACATACTGCATGCAGTTTTAAATGAGAAAAATCCAATGGAAAGCTCAACAGGGAAACTGGTTAGGGGTGACGAAGCGCAGGTGGGAACCCCCAAACAGGACATCCGTGGTAGTCAAGATAGCTTGCGCCTAACACACTCGAAGGAGAAACAGGAGTATCAGCAGACACAGCAACATCTGCAACAAACTGTGCACGCTCCTCAGGGGAGTAAAGACAACTTCCTACCCCTCAAAAGTGGAGACGAATCGTTCGAACGGGAAGACCATCCCGGGTCCGCACAACGCGAAAATAACCAACTGGAGCTGAACCTTTCGACCAGCAATGGCCCCATGGACCGGGCGCAAAAATATTTCCTGCAAAAATTAAAATGCGAAAAAATATGTCTAGTAACGAACAAATTGGGAAACAAGAGCCAATTATTTAACCGGATAAACAACATGACAAAAAAGTGCATTGCAGACGTCTTCCTCCAGAGGATGAACAGCATACGCACCGGTCAAACAGTTTGGGATGCAACCACAGGGGAAAAGAAAATACGCATAGGAAGGAGTCCCCTCAGTGAGGTCAAATTAGGTGGTAACCACACCATGCTGCTTCTTCACGAGGATAAAAATAAGAAAACCGCACAGCAGTCAGATAAGGAAAAGGAGAACAGCCCAAATGATTATTCACTTGAGAGGTATGAACCTAGACCAAACGGGAAGGACCACACACTAATACTAATAAATAAAAACTCCAAGGAGATGCATCCCTTTAACAATTGCAGCGGAATGAAAATAGACTCATCTCAGCAGAAGCTGAAACGGATGGCCCTCCTAAACTACGTGAAGCACAAGTTAAGCAAATCGAAGAGGAGTGAAAAAGGTTTGAATGCCAAACAGGTGATGAAATATTACCGCCCATGTGCAGGCGCGGTAACACATGTGTGTTTTCCAGCAGGGCACCCTAATAAGAGCAGCATCATTACCCATGGAGGAATTAGCAACGCATGCAATGTTAATCGTGTTTATTGTCTCCAGCACGAGGACGCCTACCAGAAGATGGTGGCTTATAAAAAACAAGCAGATGGAGAATTCGTCCAATTATATTTCCCCCAATCTGCATGTAGCAACGGGAGTAGGGTACAGAACAACCTGTGCATTACGCCCAATGCAATTTTAAAAGGCAATCATAGCAACGGCCCCTATATAGTGAACCAGCAGAATGGACAGCAGGTACACCCCCAGTGGGACTACCACTTGGCGTTTCTGCAGAACAAGTTCCAATGTAAAGGTGTAAGTGGGGAATTGCCTAACGGGAAGGTCAAGATGTGCGTCAATAAAAATAACCTCACGATTAATAAGTATAGGAGGTGCAATCGGAGGGACAAGTTTGGCACATGCAGGGAGAACCATGTACTACCTGAGGGGAACATCATGGGGGAGACCAACAGTGGGGCTGCTAACCACCACGTAGGGAAGATACATCCGGACACACTTTCTTCCGAGGTGAAAGACGCACACACAGGGGCGAAGCTTCATTGTGGCAATAGCCAAAGGGCAAACAATTTAAAGACCGGTACAGACGCGGCAATTTTCCTCGGCTACGCTGATGCGAAGCACCAAATGGGTGACAGCACAGGTGGGGCAAATCGTGAGGTCCTCATGGATTATAAGAATAGTTCTTTAGGAGGGAAGGGTGAGAGGAGCTCAAGTCAGGAAAGTCAGATACGCCGATTACTCCAAGCGGGCAAGACGACCAAATCTGGTATGCCAACCAGGCAGGTATCTCTCCCTCCAGAGCACACCCTTCGCACCCTCCACACGTGGAACTTCCCCACGGGCAAAATCGATGGAACTACCAGCTTCTACACGCATTCGCAGCTGTACAAAGACACGACGCTCAAAAGGAAGAACAAAAAAAACAACCTCTTCACCGTAAATCACAACATAGTGCAGACACCAGGCCCTTATGATGACCAGACAAAGCGAAAAATATGCTGCAACATGGGCAAAGGAATTTCCTCTACAAACACTTGGCATACAGACGAATCTGACTCGAAGAATTGCATTTTAAAAAACATATGTAATGCATATGACTATTTTAGAAACGCAAACGATGTAAGGATACACGAAAGGGGCGCCACAAAGAACGCAATTAACCTAAACAATGCGCATAAATATCACGTGAAGGTAAAGAAAATTTGCTCCAGCCAGCGAAATCAAGAAGAGCATTTATGGGAAGATGAGGGCGGCTTTAAAAACGTCCTCTTTTGTAACGCGCATGACACGAATTTTAAAAAAATGGCGCTTAAAAATAGGAACATTGAAAGCTTCCACATTTGTTCCATTAACTTCCCACAAGAGGACGAATTCGCAAATGTGAACTATCCCCACCAGATGGAAAACCTTTGCATATTCCGGGACTTCTGATTTGGTTAGGGGGTTCCTTCCTTGGCTCTGTACTCGCTTTCGATGACATAGACCTGCGGTGGAAAGAAGTTATGTGGCATAATGGCACATTTGTAATGGGGGAATGGGCTGCACATTTCGAGCAGGCAACACTCAGTGGTGACCCCCTTGCGGTTGCCCTTTGTGGCTGCCCTTGTTCGTACCTTGTCCGATTTGTGCATGATGAAGTTTCGCTGGGGGCAGGGGATGACGATGCTCATGTTGTTCTCCTCGTTGCAGCGGTAAATGCCGATGATGATGGAGCCCTTCTTGAGGTACTTCTGCGGAGGGGTAATATTGGTGGTGGAATCGCGTTGTTGTGTCACTACATCAGAGCAGTAGCACATGTTGTAACAGACGTTGTAACAGATGTTGTCACGCGCTACACGGGAATGGCAGGAAACCCACCTGGAAGAGGAAGAAGAAGTTCCTGGAGTGGTACTTGGGGTTTATGCGCCTGAGGAGCAAGTCGGACTTTATCCTCTTGGAGCTGTCCGTATACGTCCCATTTATAAACGCTTCAATGGTGCCAATACCGAGGGAGTTGTTCTTGATCGGGAAGGTGTAGCCAATGAGGTGATAAATCAGTTCATCGATGAAGACACTGGCGGAGGTGAATTGTAAAAAGTACAAATAGAAATAATAATTGTCTACAAAAATGTGCTCAATTTTTTTGTAAATATTTTCCACAAGCAAATTCCCGTATTTAAAAAATTGTATTTGCTTTTTGTAATTTTCGATGAAGAGCAAATTGTGCGCCTTGTTCATGTTCACATTCGCATTCACATTCACATTCACATTCATATTCACATTCATGACATTGTTTTTTTTTTTTTTTTTTTTTTAAAATGTCAATATTTGTATACACGTCGTTGTTTAAGTACTGGATGGAAAGTGTGTTATTTAGCTCTATCAGGAGGTAAACATTTTTCCTCGTTTTTTTATTCTTCTCATTTAGGGGCTTGTTACTTAATTGGTCTATATTTTTCATTTCTTGGACATTAATCGTGTTGCTGTTTCCTTGTCCGTCATACCCATTTTGAATGTTCCTTTTTTTTGTGGCTTTTTTCTGTAGTAAATAATTATCGTACGGTTTGGATTGCTTACTTTCCTCGCGTATGTAGTAATCCACCAACGCATCGTTGACGTCCCTCCTCCGGAAAATATTTTGTATGTTGTTAAAAATGATGAGAAGGTCACTGTCGTTGTGTTCACACATGTATTCAAAGTAGTTGATATTTTTGGCCTTCTCATTATATGATATAATATTATGATGCGAATTTAACTTTAAATAATTTTTAAAAATTACGCATTTTTTGCAACGCAGGATTCCTGCAAGGATTAAATTGTACAGGGATAGGGGCGACTTTTGTATGTAGCAGATACTGTACTTGGCCAACTTATTGTTGTGGATGTAGGACGGAATTTGATCGCTCAGGATGAGGATGTTGTGTCGTTTTCGTTTGTGAAGCACTTTCAGGAAGGTGTTAATAGATTGAGGCCAGTAGATCAGGATGATGAAGTCATCGTGGAGGGGGTTAGCTTCTCTGCTCGGTTCGTCGTGTGTGTGGTTGTCCTGCCCCTCCCGCCTGATGCGGAAGAACTGCAAAGCCTGCAGATAATTGTCTACACGAAGGATACTCAACACAGGGTTGAAGTAAACCCCAGGTTGGTCTTTCAGCTTGTTCATCTCACTGTAGTAGTGGTGACCAGCAGTTGGTGGTGACCCGTTCTTGTGCTTCCCCCCGTTTGAGGCGTCACTCTTTTTAATCTTCACGCAATCTATACAGTTAAGCCAGTCCAGTTGTACCTTCTTTTGGCTTTGTATCTTCTGTAGAATGTTATACTTATCTGTCAGCAGAATAAACTGCACGTCTAGACAGATGTAGACAAAATGAACAGGGTTCAGGATCACCTCGCCGTACTCATTTATGATGCCTATGAGGAAGGCGTTGTAATTCATGAACATATACTGGACTATGGTGATAAAATGCAAATTGAGAAAACTTTCCGGCAACTTTATTCTATATATGTTGTATTTTATTCCCTTTATATAATGCAGGTAATTATTGTACGAATTGTAGCACATGTTTTCATCGAAATCGTAGGATAGGAAGCTTCGGAATGGCACTTTCTTTTTTGTCCCTCTTTCGGTGATGCTCTTCACCCTTTTCAGAATCGACCCGGACGGCCTGCTGCTTCTCTTCCTGCAGTGTGGATTCTGCTCAGTTGCATCCCCCGTGTGGAGGTCAATTTTGTAGAAATTGCTTTCGCGAGATTGTTTACCGTTGGGGTGGTTGCTTTCGGGGGAGGAGCGCTGGCCTTTCTTTCCGCTGAACAGGTTTAGCCACCTGGAGGGGAATCTACTCCGTGTGTATGTTTTGTTGTGTGTGTTCGTTCTGTATGATCGACCTCCCCTGTAGCGGTCCCCCCCTTTGCATGCACTAGGATGGGTGGAGGCACTACCCACGTGGTTCTCCTCCCGATCGCTGGCGCCCCCCTCCGTGGACGAACCAAAAGGGGGGGTCTCCGGGTTGACCTCCTCCTCCAGGTTGTCAAAATATTTGCTCAAAATGTAAGTATGTTTAGACTTCAATTTCTGTGGCGTGTTTATGAAGAATAGAATAGTGAGGAGAAACATCCCAGGGCAGTCATCCAACGTTTTAGCAAAAAGCTTCATTTTCAGTTCGTTCAGGCAAATAATATTGCGATTGCTGCGCTTGAGTAAAATGCTATTATTACACATATTGTTCAGGAAGACGGAAATGCATTTATTAAAAGGTCCGAGGGAATTAATTTCGTTGTACCGTTTTAGGGTCTCCATGTCGTTGTTTATATTGTGGTGTGTGTTCATCACATTGTTGCATATGAAGATCCCACTGGAGAAGGAAATAATTTTTTTAATCTTCAGCGGGAATGGCTTGTTCAGATCGTACAGGCAAAGGCTGATTTGGCAGTACCCCCTCCTATTCAGCAGGCGAATTATATTTAAGTAAAATTTCACTGGAAGACTTGTTAAAAAAATTATTTCATCCAAATTGTTATACGTGGATTGTAACTCATTAATGATCACATAGAGAGCGATCGGCTTCATGTGTCCTATTATTACAAAGTACCTAGCACCAATGTTTGGAATTTTGCCGTATATCTTTTTCTCCTCCACCATATGGTTCTTCAGGTACCTTATCTTGTAGTGTATATAGGTGAAAACCATGAAAATGTAAAACGTATGCGTAATTTTCGACTGCAGAGAGAATGGGAAGCAGGTCCCCCTTCCCATGGCTGCTGTGGAGACCGTTTGCATGCCGGAAAAAATGTAATCATATATTTGGTAATCCCCCCTACATGGCTGCTCAATTAAAAGGTGGATACAAGCATAGGTATAAATAACAACTAATATTTGAACAGACAACGTAATAACTGGAAAGTTTATCTTATTGTGGTTGTTACTCTGGCCAATCAGATTTTCTATTCGTAAAAAATTGAGGAAGCGAAATGGACAAGTCAGGTAGAGCCACCCATGTTTCCTAAACGGACGTTTCGTTACGTATGAAACTATGAGGTACAAAAATGGGCTATTCAACAGGTTTAGTAAAAACCAAAAGCTTAAAATATGCTTTGCGCAGAAGAAGAGGAAGAACTTTACACATATATCGTAGAGGATAAAGTACTGTATGTACGCCTCGATCTTCGTGAAGAAGGGAGGGATGTATTCCGTATTCCAATTAAACATGCCCGTATCGGTGGATACGTCATTCCTTCGTAGGTAGTTGTAAACGTTTAGCCAAGCCACGTGCAACATGAACGTTATCAGCAGGTCCGAGATAATGAATGAGGTGTTTTTGCAAAATTTTACGAACACCACTTTTACATTAATTATAAATTTGAGGAGTAAATTATGCCACCTGGAAAAGTCCGTATCCTTTTGCACGTGCTTATTTCGGTCGTAAAAACTGTGCAGCGTGTATTTGTTCGTGTTTGACCTCAGTCCTTGGAGGTAACTCGTCTTCCACCTGTTCATTTCTCCCTTTCTATGCAACAGATTATTCACCATAAAACACATGTACTTCTTTTTGTTCTTCTGGAATTTAATGCTTTCCTCCGTGCATTCCTCATTTTGGATGTTCAGATATTTCGTGTCGTAGATGAACGACCCCAAGTGCTTTTCTTCCTTCTGATTCTTCTTCGTTGGGTATTCCAGCGTGCTGTGCCTTTCTTCACTCAAGCGGGACCCCCCACCGTGGGGCACGAATTGGTACGGCCCTCTATACATGTTATCCCCATGTACGTTGGCACGACCGAAGTTGTCCCGTTCCTCCTCTGAGTCGTTCAACTCAATGTACTTTATAATCCGGTCCTTCATCTTAAGCGTTTTCCTCTGGTCGTTATGGCAGATCTTTTCAAGCTCCTCACAGCTGTCTATAATATACTTCTTGTTACTTCCCGTCTTCTTCAACACGTAGTCGTTTATTTCGTTTTTGCTGTACTTGCGTTTTTTCTCTCCTCGGGTTCTTTTTCCCTGCCATTGCATTGGGGGGTTTTCTTCACCATCCACGTTGGGCACACTTCCCCCCAAGGGGGTACTTCCCTCCATGGGGGTATTTCCCCCTGAGGAGGATCCCTCTGCACTGGATTCACCCTTGCCACTGTAAATCGTGTCGGTTCCCCCGCCGGATGATCGTCTTCCCCCCCGAAAGTACCCATGGCCAAAGTTCACCTTCTCAAAATGGTCCTGATTCATATACAAAAAATTGGTGTCCACCAAATGGTCGATCTTTAATTCCTTGTCATTGCTTTTCCTTCTCAGTGAATCTTCCTTCTTCAAGGAATATGAGTAAATTTTCCTCTTCCTCGTTTTGTAAAATAGGGTATACCTTATCGAGTTGGTTATTTCCGGCAGAATGGCCAGAAAGTACGACAAGACATAAATCAGGAGCAGTGCCAGCAAACTTGAATAACGAATGGACACATCGTGTATTCGCATGAAATCCAGGAAAAAGTAACAAGATCCAATCAGCATCGCCACGAACACGATCCGTTCGATCACCGTGCGTATCATAATCATTTTGTCTCTCGTCTTTCATCAGGTGGGATGCCCTTTTCTATGTGCGCTCACCGGAGGAATATCTAAGAACTGGTTCCTTGTACCTCCGGAACGTCTCCTCTCTTACCCCCTACATGAAGGAGTGCATGAACTGGTGAAAGCAACACATGGAACTCCTCACACGAAAAACAAAAAAAAGAAAAATTGTTACAATCAAATGAATGCTTTGTGGCGCCTTTCCCCTTAGCGTCACACTGGACCGAACTTCACATGCAAGACCTCTCCCGCAGCAGCAAAGCCGGGGACATTTTCGTGCCTTCGAGCAGAAGCCGCACCGGCGGTCGTTACCCGGACGCAAACAGATTGCCAAGTTTTAAACCATTGGGATAGGCAAAAAAACGAAAACAAACGAAAACAACGAAAGGAGTAAATGCATTTAGCAAGGGGCTTATCCAAACGCCGCTATATAACAGAAGGATACAAACTGGGGTTACACTTATTAGCATGTTCTGATAATGCCCAATTTAGTTCCCCCTTAAATCTACTATCCCGTCGAATTAATCGTTACGCCTTTTAAAATTGCCCCTTACATTGTAAAAGTTTTTTTTTTTTTTTTTTTTTTTTTTTTTTTTTTTTTTTTTTTTGCACACTGGGAATGGTGAGTAGATATACAGGCAAACTATAGTCATGCAATTTGAGTGACTCGTCGATCGTTTTTCTTTTTCCTTTTTAATCTGATCACGTTGGCAAATTTTTGTACGTATCGAGGGAGGCTAGTTTTCCGAGTTTCCCACTTTTAACACAGTTGTAAGTTTAACAAAGGCTCGTGTGCGATTTTTCCCAATTCGTAAAATTCCTATTTTTGCCTCCTGCGTTGGTCCAGTGGACGAGAATTCCCCTCTGTTGGATGCATCACCGGTCATGCGACTCGTTCAGCATATGCCCGGTGAGCTACAATCCCTGTTACACAACTAACAGGTAGAAAAAAGGTAAATGGGCGGACCCCTTTTGCAGGAGTGAAGACGCACTTTTACGACTTACTTGGTGACAAAAAAATTATAAGTACAAGAGTACCTCCAAAGAATGGTAATATTTCGCGCATGGGAAATGGTCCCTATCGTGGCATTTTTTTTTTTTTTTTTTATTGCAAATTGAAAACGCGTTTGGTGATGTGGGCACATGTACGTTTGCATGGGAATAGAAAAAACTTTTCGCATTTTTCCTTTTTCTCCGTTTGGCACATCAGCAAGGTACTTGGCAAACATAATCCACACGAACTTTAAAAAAAAAAATTAATTTGAAGAGACAGACATATGGGGACACATACGGAGGGGGGAGAAAAAAAAAAAAAAAAAACGAAAAGTTCAGAATCAGAGGAGCACAGGGGTATACATGCGTGTGCATCGGTAAACACGCACTCCTACGCGTGATTTTTAGCGCCCCGTTAAATTACGTGCCAAAAAGGGGAAATGAATAATTTTTACAATCACGCATGGTGGATATGGATTTGTCCGTGCGATGACGCTGTACCTAGCTGAGGTAGTAACCCAGCAATATTTTGGTGGATTCGTTAAACCCGTAGGCGGTGGTGGTGGTGGTGGTGGCGGGCTGCTTCTTCGAACGCACCTCGTGGAAGTAGTTGCGGACCTCCTTGGCCAGGACCTTGCCGAGTTCGACACCCCACTGGTCGAAGCTGTTCACATTGAGCAGGTATCCCTCAGCGACGATTCGGGATTCGTATAGAGAGAGGAGCAATCCGCACGTGTAGAAGTTTAATTCATCAAACAGTAGCAAAGTGGAAGGTCTATTACCTTGGAAAACTTTATGGGTTAGCAATTCTGGAGCCATTTTTTTTTTGTTCATTTCGTTTTCTTGAGCTACTTGTTGTAAGGTTTTCCCCATGGCTAAAGCATCGGCTTGGGCAAAAAAGTTAGTCATCAATTCATCATGGTTACTAACCTTTTCACTTGGGAAGTGAAGAGGAAAGTGGGAATGTTTGAAACCGATTAATTCTACTGGAATGATCTGTCCTTGGTGAATTAACTGATAGAAGCTGTGTTGTCCATTGGTCCCTGGTTCTCCGAAAAACACCTGACACGTGTTATAATTTATAAGATTGTTACTTCGGTCTACTGTTTTCCCGTTGCTCTCCATCGACAGCTGCTGAATATGAGCAGCAAATTTTAGCAGGTTCTGGAAGTATGGCAAAATGGCCACATTTTTACAATCCCAAAATTGGTTATTGTAAAAACTGGTTAACGCTAATAGGACTGGAATGTTCTCCTCAAACTTTGTTTTTAAAAAATGTTCATCCATGTCATGACAGCCATTTAGGAATTGTCTCATATTTTCATATCCAAATGCAATGGAAAGAGGTAGAATACCTACTGCACTTGTTACAGAGAATCTTCCTCCTACCCAGTCCCAAAATTCAAATACGTTCTCACGCACTATGCCGAATTCGTCTGTCAGTTCTAAGTTCGTACTAACTGCAACCATATGTTTGCTCAAATCTTGGTCATCTTTTATCTTTAATTTTAGCCAATGTTTCATGGATCTCGCATTAAGCATCGTCTCTGCTGTTGTAAACGTTTTGGAAATTATCACGATAAGTGTGTCCGTCTGATCAATGTTGTGTATAGCCCTGTTGATATCGTTTGGATCCACGTTGGCCAAAAATCGTACGTTAATAATTTCGTCTTGGTCATAATTTATATTGAAATTACTTTCTGCGTCATTTTTGCACACATCCTGGTTTGCCCCGTTTGCCTGGTTCGCTCCGTTTGCTTGGTTTGCCCCGTTTACCTGGTTTGCCTGGTTTGTTTTTTTTTGTTTTTTTTTCTTCTCCAGTATGGTGTTGTAATAGTAGTACTTCATCGCCTCGTATACGAACTCCGTTCCAAGGTACGATCCCCCTATGCCTATACATATTAAATTTTTAAACTTGGTGTTTTTGCAAGTCCTTATAGTTCCGTTTCGAATGCTATTTGAATATGCTTCAATTTTTTTTAACACCTCATGTACATTTTCAAGAATATTTTTTCCGTCCAGGACAATTTTGTGTGTATTTATTTTTTCGATTGGCATTCGCAAGGCAGTGTGAAGGACGCTCCTATTTTCTGTCATGTTCATTTTTTCTCCTTTAAATGTCTTCTCAATTTTTTCCTTCAGTTTTACTTCCTCCGCGTAGTCGATTAATTTGTTTAGCGTCTTCGTTCCATACCTTTGCCTAGACAAGTCAATGTAGAAGTTCTTAAACTTTTTGATCAGCAGCTGCGACCTCTCCTTATCCTTCAGATACTCCTTCAGGTTCACTTTTTTCTCCTCCTCGGTTAGCTTTACCAGTTCCGTGTAGCTTTTCAGCCCGGTGACATCCATGGTTACGATGGCGTAGCGGTGCAACGATAAAATAACGTTAGATCAAATGTTCGATCAAGTGGTAAAAAATTGGCAAAAAAATAATGAAAAGGGGAAGTTACTAATGCAGCCGGCTTAGCGCACGAAGTGAAGCGGTGTACCCTGCCAAACACACACTCGGGGGGACATGCAAACACGCACAACTACATATGTATAAGCATACAAACGCAAACGTACGTATTATCACTCGTACAGGTGCGTGTGCTTTCGCGGTTTTCCAATTTAAAAAAAAAAAAAAAAATTGCTCCTCCGATCATGTAACAACGCCAAGATTGCAGCGAAGTAAGTAAGCAATTGGAGAGGGCTCAAGGGATAATTTCGTGTATCGTTAATATTTTTGCATTTTCCCTGGATGGTCTACAGTGCGATTTCCTCGCAAGCTTTATCGTTCATTTCGATGTTGCAAACGAATGACAACTGTTCATTCCTCTATGCTACGCATAATTACTGCGCAAACAAATATGTACACGGATGGTAAACGAAAAAAAAAAAAAAAAAAAAAAAAATATAGCACGTTCACTTTTGTTAAATCCTTTCTGTTCCTTCGCTGGAACGGCGTACGAATATTTCAAACGTATACGTCACAAGCACAGGTGGTTGCCAAAGATCGCACCCATGTAACTGTCACACATGTAGGGATAGATGTTTTACGCAGAATGGCGTAAAAATATACTTTTTTTTGCAAGTTCTCACGTGCAGCAAATTTTTAACAACTAAAAGCTGCGTAAAGGGTGTCATGCAATTTTCGCCAAAAAAGTCAACTTGTAAGAAATGTAAATAATTGCGGCGAAAAAAAGGAAATAATTCTGCCAAAGGATTGTAGAAGTTTGTTAAGAATTTGCCAACTTTCCAGTTTTACAGTTGTCACAATTCGACAAATGTTCACCCACTTATGCTCGACAGGTTAGGCACATTAAATTAATGGTCAACGTTGTATAGGAGGTGAAAAATAAATTATCTTTCCCTTGCGAAAAGGGATATTATATGATACGTGTTCTTCGCTCCGCGGTAACGATTTGGTGTAGCGTTGCCAAATTTTTGTCGACACTTGGGAGAAGAATCGCCCCCCCAATTGGCGAAATATTGCGGGCTAAGCTTCACACAAAATTGGTGCAAATTTTACAAAAAATTCACATATATTTCATGCAAATTCGATGCAATTTTTTCCCCCTTATTTTTGTTGCTACTCACGCCGCTGTATTCCGCTTACCGGTTCTGCTCTCCCGGAGTGGCAATATAACTATCCGCTACACTGACACATTTGACGGCACCGAATAGGGCTGCGCCATTTGCCGGGGCTGTCGCGGGCGCTTGTGGCGTTAACACCGTTACGTGATTGCTGCAGCTAAAAGGTACGCTTCGGGAGTGTTGCTTAAAAAGCTACGCTAAAAAGTTACCTGATAAAGCTTAAGCTTCGAATGCCACTTGTATGCCATGCTCCGCATCCGCTTTGCCAATTGGGTCGAAAAAATACATTCATGTCTTAACTGCAAGTTTACGCCTCCTGCATTCAAAATTAGTTATTGCCATTTTCCCCCTCGTATGTTTACAAAAAAAAAAAAAAAAAAAAATACACACATAACATATACACGGTAGGGCCTCATTTTGAAAGGAATGTCTTCGCAAGATCCAAATAATTTTATTTTAAATAAATCAAAAAAAAAAAAAAAAATACCTATTCGCTCATGTAACCTTCATTTAAATGGAATAATTACGAAGCAGCAGATGGTGTAGCATATAACTCCCATTTCATTTTTCGCACCTGCGCATTATTCGCGCTTGCCGCAAATTGGCATATGCATATTATTTAAGTGCCTAAAAAAAAATATATTTCTCTTTAAACTCATGTATAACCCTCCGCGTGCGTTTCCATGACGAGGTACTTCCCCCTATTGCATTTTTCGCTACTTAAAAATAAACGTAAAAAATACCGGCGCGGTGAGCCCCCTGCATAATCGAAGAGGAGCCTGCGCAAAGGACATCCCACTTTAAAAAGGTCGTGCAATTACGCCTTTGAATAACACCAGCGCTTATGTACCCTTATGTTTACGCAAACATGAACGTGTGATCAGAGCAACTGATACACGCGTGCAGCGCGCACATTATATATGTACCCCCCTCCAACGAAGCGCGCAAAATGAACCCGTTCCTCCTCCGGCGCTGCCAAAAGTTCAAACCCTTTGAGACATTCAAAAGGTCCAAATGCCTAATCAACAACGCACTGAGTAGTAAAAACTTAAAATGGAAGACCACAAACGAGTCGTACTGTGAGTACATACTCACGCCCGAGGAGGAAGCCCAACTAAGACAAAATCATTTTCGCATAATTGCAAGCAGCGACATAAATGTAGATGGGCATGTCATGCACGAAGGCGTTAAAAATTATAAGGACAATATGAACACCTCTACATACTACAAAAAATTAAACTCCAATTTGAATGACATCAAAAGTGGCAGCAGCTTCTTTGGTCAATATTATGTGAAAATTTTAAACAGTCTGATGGAAAAGGTTCGGAATGTTCCCGTTATAAATTATCTGTACAACAATATCGTCTTGAGGTACAGAGTAAACATTCACGTGTTTGTTTCTCCACTGTACGAAAGAATAAACAATGAAAAACTGTTTGTAAAATTTCAAATAAACAAAAACGACGTTCGACAAATTATGTACTTTTTATGTATGCACGTGTGGATTTACTGCGCCAAGTTAAATACAATGAATAATCGATATTTAAAGATTCTCCTGTGGGAAATCATATGGGATTATTACAGGGCATTACTCATCAAGTACAAAATTTCTGAGTTTTCCTTCAATACGTATTTGATTAATATGCAAGAATATTCCCTAGGCTTTTGCATCGGGTTGGATGAATGCATAGGGAAGGAGTTCTACGCGGGAAATATTTGCAACCTGCTTTTTAATCACATTTACAGCGAGAATGAGCAATTTAAGAACTCCAAAGAGTTAATAGACTTAACCGTTTACTGCATACGGATGTACCACTTTGTTAACCAGTTGCCCGAGGACAACTTCACGAACGCGAGGTTTACTTGGCCAGACGTGAAGTAGGCTTCCTCAGCCCTTCAAAATTTTGAACTGCATTAAAGCCTGTTAAATTGGATTGTTTTTTTTTTTTTTTTTTTTTTTGTGTGCATGTACATGTGTACATACAGCTAGCCACCGACTCCCCGCGCACACATCGCAGGTGCGTACTTTTCTCCATAGGAGAACAACAACAAAAAAAAAATGCTAAAATAGCAACCCTATATGGGCTTTAAATCATCGGGGTAAATGCACACGTAGGAAACCCCCCATAAAATGTGCAATTTTTACTTTTTTTTTGGTTAGCTGGTGTGTCTTCCAAATGAATTATGCCTGACTTGTTCAGGTAAATTCGCATTCGCAATTGGGATGTGTGCCTCTCCCTGTTAAGTGCTAACCGACTTCACGTGGATGTGAACGTACACATTCTGGCCCCACAGCTGCGTCAACTTGTAAGACACATTTCTGCGCATGTTAATAATAAGCTTGTTGTGAACGCCGCAAATCATTTTAGCAACCTTTTGGCTTTTCACAACAATTTGATATTCAATGATGAGGGAGTTGTCCAAATTCACACACCATGACAGCATGTTGTGCTTGACTTTATAAGGGACATCCTTATTAAACCAGCAATACAAATAGGTGTTAATCAGCTGTTCAACGACTTGTACTTTGGTCAAAGTTGTGTTGGAATCCTTGGGGTACACCCAAAATTGATTTTTAGCCTTAAACTTGGCGATATAATCCAATAATTCCTCAATACCTTTGTTATATTTTGCAGAAATAAAAAATATGTTGTCAAAATTCCCGTTGCTCATAAATTCCTTAGCCCGCGCATTGGCCCACTTATTGTTTGTGCATAAATCTACTTTGTTTAGGACGAGTATCACCGGCGGGACCAACTTTTGCTGTTCCCCTTCACCATTCGGCGTGTTCTTACTGTTTACATCACTGTTGTACGATTCAATAATTTTTTTCCTATTTTTAAGTAAGTTTTCTTTGACACTTTTGTCCCTATACTTGGCCTCCTTTTCCATTGCGGTGGAAAAATAATCTACAAATTTTTGCACATTTTTTTTGGAATTTTCGTAAAGCTCTTCATTAGTGGAGCCGCTATTCAAATCAATTTGTGGTTCCTCCTGATCATTGTCTTCACTAGGATGGTTATAGCTGTAGTGCTGCGTTTCCCCCTCGTCTTCGCTCTCACTGCTGTATGCTTCTACCTTTTTGGGTGCTAGCATTCGTACTATGTTGAACACATCGTGCGTTGGCCTCTTCACAGTGTCCGCGATAAATAAAACCAAGTCTGCTTCCTCATATCCCTTCCATGCATAACTCACTAATTCTTTACAAAACTTTTTTTTCTTATGTGACGGGACAATACCAGGCGAATCAATAAAAATTATCTGAACGTTGTCTTTTGTGTATATTCCTTTTATGTCCTGTCTGGTAGTATTAATTTTTGGCGAAACTGCTGAAATGGTTTTATTCAATATTGAATTTAGGAGAGAGCTTTTCCCTGCATTGGGGGCCCCAATTAGTGCCACTTTTAGATATTTCGGATTTGCCGGCTGTTCTGGTATTTTCCACGTATTCATGTAGGCACTTTTGGGTATAACTCCTCTGGTTATATTGGGGGGGTAATATGTGCTTGCGCCTTTTTCACTGGCCTTTCTTGCCCCTTCACTTTTGATCCCTTCATTTTGCGCCTCCTTAATTTTCAACTCGTGTGACAGCGGCTTCGCCCTTATGTATCTTTCCAAAATGGAAAAATTCCGCGCACTGAAATGTGGGGTACATTTGGGCTTCCTATTTAGTGGGCCAAATAGATACGCGGCATATTTCAGCATTTTTATTTGTACACACTGCGGGGAACATGCACAAAGTGTGTGCGTTCATTTGGTGGTTTCTTTTATTTGTAGGAGGCCACCAGCCGCAGGTAGATCCATTTCGGTTTCAGCGCAAAAATGAGGAAAAAATGAGCATAGGTGTGTCTCCTTTTGATACCCTCCAGGGGAGTGGGATTTTTTCCAGTGCTGCTGCGTTGCAGTTTGCTTCATTGATGCACGAACGAGAGATGTGCCGTTTTGCAGATTTAGCCAGATGGTCTATGAGAACACAATACGTGAGGATGTGCTTTCCCAATTCCCCTCCACATTGCTAAGAATTTTTTGTGCCCCTAAAACGGTGTTCCCCTTATGGAAGCAAAGCCCAGGTTGAACAGTTGAACATCGGGGTGGTCAGAAAAAAGGAGGGGAAAAAAAAAAGGAACATTTATTAACGACCATGTGAAAGCAATAAAATGCTGAAATCCTTGAAAAGTAGTGAATCGAGTTTTTCCTTTTGGCATTCAATATATGAGGAAAGATAAATAGCATGTTCTCAAAATGGTTCATTTGCACTAGTGCGCGATTGCGTAACGGGTTTGTCAATGCAGTAGGCGACGTGAGGACATGTCCCGTTCGCATGACACATTTTTGGAAAAAAAAAAAAAAATTCAAAACATATTCTTTTCGATAAATAGATATTTGTGCCTTTCCGCTAACTGGGTGAACCTCTTTGAGTATAAGCACTTTCCCATTTTTTGGGATACTCTGCGTTTTGTTTCTTTTCGTTTGTTCCTTTTTTGCACTTTAGCAAAGGGATGTCGCGTTTTTCAAACCTGTACATACAAAGCGCGTGTGACAACAGGGAAAAGGTGAAAAAGTGAACGGTCGCTTTTCTTCCTCCTCTTTTGTATTTCACACCAACCACTTAGGATCTCCTTCTACATGTGGAAAAATTTACGAAAGGGTTAGGAACTCATTCCATTTTTTGTGTGTCACATTTTTTTTTCAACAAATTGGGGGAAAAGGTTAACAGCCCAGACATATCGTTTGGGAAAAAGGAAATGTGCAGAAAGGGGGGGAGAATTATCCGTCCAGTGGGTGGATAAACGAAGGGGAAAGTATAAGCAAATAAAAAAAAAAAAAAAAAAAACTTTTTCTTCAAAGGGGAATGCGAATTGCGCATGATATATCTCACATCACACATTTTGATGAAGTTTTTTTTTTTTTTTTTTTTTTTTTTCTTTTGCTTATTCTTTCCCCTTCGCTTGTTTGGAAAAGAAACCACAGCAGAAAGAACGGACGCGACGGGAAAGACATTTTCACCTCTTCAGACATATTATTATCCCCCTATTTGAACATATCCCAAATTTTATGAAGTGATATAATACCATATTTAACGCTCTACATGGATGTTAATCCGTGTAACTCCTCGTGTAAGACTTGTTCTTTGCATGCGAGTTTCTTCCTAACGGCATTTTTTTCGCATTCATAAAATACGCATATGTGCAAGGAATACACACACAAGCTTGTACATATGTGGGCGTCTATATACACATGTAGCCATTTTATGAGCTTCTTCCCCGATATATTTTTTAACGACCGAGTGACAAAACTTCCGTGCAATGTTTTGTGAACACCTCTTGGTGGGCCTTAGATAATAAAGAACAAAATCAATTTTCACCGATTGGGACACTCGTTTCTCATTTTTCGCCACCCCATATGCACATCCCTCAACAAATTTATTGAACCTGCTCAGAGGAAGCACCTCGGGTGGGCAGCTACACAATCACACGCGTAGGCACATACGTTCACATGTGCACAGCTTAAACATATTCTCTTTCGTCTGGCCAGTCCTACACATGACCTAACAACGCGCTTTTTCTTCCAAACGGGTGTAGGATAAAATTTTGCGTGCCTTTTGGCGAACGCCGCCAAGTTGAAATCTTTTACGAGTCCTCATTTGAAACGAAAAAACGGAGCTATCACCTATAGCCGGTTGAAACTTTTTTCGTTGACCTGTTTTTTTTTCCTTTTTCTTTTGTCCTTACTTATCCCTTTTTACAATAGGGACAAAAACGCAATGTTACGCAAAACAGCCGTGCTTGCTGCCATACAGGAAAGTAACTCCTCTATGTAACACAGAACCATTCGGAAACTTGCAAATGGGTGGAGCGAAATCAGGGCGCCAGTCAGCACATGTGCACAATTTTATTTTTCCTCCCCCTTTGTGCAATCTTTGCAATATATGAAGAATACCACGTTGAGGGCATACGACCGTACATCGTAGATTTACAAACCTGTTGCAACAAAGTGCCAAGTTAGAAGCAGGCTTGCGTGGGTTTTATTTCCGGGCAATCATCTTCGCGAGCTTGTTCATATTTTTTTAATGTGCTTACGTATTGCACATCCCCCCCTACATGCGTGCAGTTTTGGCGGTAAGGTCACCCGTGGGGCGTTCCTAAAGGCGTTTGGCAAGATTGTTGGTGTGCTCATCTGTGAGCTTAGTAGTCAGATTACCAGTGCTTTACTAGCATGCTTGCTAGATGCTTATCACCATTTTTTCGTTCCTTTGCCGCCACGCCAAGCATACTTCCACACACCTCAAATAATTTTTTTTTTTATCCCAGATTTGGTTTTTTTCCTTTTTTTTTTCCGTTAGATAAATATACCGACTTATTGTGTGTTCCATTCCTGCCTACATTTGTTTGTTTTTTTTTTTTTCGTTTGTTTTTCCCCCCTTTTTTTCTGCAATCCGTGCGGTTTATTATTCTTTTCCAAATGTGAGGGGGCCAACCGTTTTTCTTCTTTGCTTCCAATTGTGCCTACCCAATACATACATGCAGAGTAATTAAAATGTTTAATTGCGCCAGGGGGAGAAGCGTTCGTGAAATTTGTTTGTAGCAGTACGGATTCGTTGCAGAGGACGAGGGCCAAGTGGCAAAAAAGGAGAGGGGAAATACGTCAGTATATTACCACTGTGTATATATACACATAATATGTGATCACATGTAGGAACCCCACACAGGCCTACGTATGTACCACTGCCCCCGTCCTGAAGGCACCGTCGCATGAGCGAACCGGGAAGAAGCACCCCTCCCCTCCGCAAAAATACAAAATTAAAACAACCGTCGTAGAAGCTGGGGAACCGGCTCTGGCAAGGGACAACCAACCAGTGAGGACACCGAAGGAAGTACCGCCTATCCGTTTTGCGAGCCGCTTAACAGACCGCCTTACAAATCGCTTTCCAACTGCATAGCAACTGCGTAGCAACTGCTTTTGACGCCCTCCAGCGAAAGAATGAATTTGCACCCCACACCACCTACCCCGCAAGAGTAATCACACAATGAAGAAAACGGGACAGGGAAAATCGTCCGAAACGCACAGGAGCGTCAACCAGGAGAGGCTGGCCTACGTAATGTGCTGCCTCGTAGGGAACGAAGTAAACGTTCATATGAAGGATGGAAATGAAGTGAAAGGATTATTTCACGCATATAATTATGCAAATAAAGGAGAAAAAAAACAAGGTGATATTTCGTTAAATTACGCTAGGGTTCAACCGAAGAAGGACCAAGTTAGCGGCCCAATAAATAAAGCAATGATCATTCCAGAAAATTCATACAACGTAATTGTTGTGAAAAATATGAACCTAGAGTTAAAAGACCCAGATGGGGTGCAAAATGTGAAAGGGAGGTTTCAAATTGATACAGACATTTCGGAAAAAAAAAAAAAATATAATTTAAATAGTGCCAATAGAGAGTTAAAGAGGTGGGTATGTGAAGGCTCATTTTACGACGAAAATAAATTAACGTTAGACGATAACACGAAAGAACCATGGGATCAATTCGAACACAACAGGAAGTTGTATGGGGTCACAACTACATATAAAGAAGAATTATACACCACAAACTTAGACGTGAACAAGATTCCGCAGCATGTAAAAATGCACGCAGATAAAATTGCCAAGGAATTGGAAAACAGAGGAATGCACCTCGACCCAGAGGATGCAGAAAGGGACAATAAAGAATTGGACGAGGAAGATTTGTTCGGAGCCGTTAGACAAAGTAAGGATAAATTCGGGAAATTTTTCAAAGGCAAAAGGGAGGAAGGAAAAAGCAGCCACCCGCAGGGCAGGTTTAACCAGTTCGCCCTCAGGGACTTGAAGGAGAAAATCCAGTCAGTCAAAATGGAGAACGAGAAAAAATATCCAAGTGGGTGAACTCGCCACGCAACTGCGTTAGCGTCCGTGTTAGCGTCTGCTCAAATGGCGCCCCGATTGACCTAATCCTTTGGTCACCTTTGTATCCTCTACCATTTTTTGCCGCCCCTACCCGACGGACAATGCAACATTTTCCCTCTCTTTCCTTTTCCTTCCCCCCGCACATTATCTGAAGCTAATAAGCAGAAAAAAATAAATTTCACCATATCGGCAAGTGGGGAAGACGTGGAAAGCAGCGAGAAAAACAATGACTCCTCGAAGAAGGAAGACGGAAAAAGCGCGGAGTTTATTGTAAGAGTTCAAAGGAAAAATAGATGCGTTCTAGTTGCCCATTCATTTGCGCGTTTGCCCTATGCGTATCATGTGTGCATACCCAAACGAACACATCCCCCTGACGTTCCCTTGTTTGCACTTCATTAGTACATCTATCAGTTCACCCTCCTGTTCATCCGCCCGTGCAGGGAATCAATGCCCTAAATTTAGAACCAGCGTTGCCAAGACTGGATGAAAAAACCCGAACGGAATGGATCATGTTTAAGAATAAGGCAAAAAATAAAATTGTCAACAAGAAGGACAAGTCAACGGAAAAACAAGAATTTATAACAGCAGCAAAGGAGTTTAATGAAAAATTAGCCAAGTAAAAAAAAAAAAAAAAAAAAAAAATTCGATTTTTTTAAATTGAGCACGTTAATACGTCATGTATACAAATGCTGATATGTACACATATGCATTTACACCCCATTCGATAACTTCGTGGAAGACATAGTTATGTAAAATTTATCTCTCTTCATTTACATCTCCCGATTACAACTGTTAAATATCAAATGAGTAAATTTTTCCTTTTTTTTTTTTTTCGCAATTTTTAGCAAAATGAGTACACACACGCAGGAATCGAAGAATGAAGGGAACTTTGACCAGCTGGAGATCGACAACCCGCCGTCGGAGCTGCAGACAACTGAGTCAAACATTACAGGTGAGGTCTCCGTGGGGGACTCTATCGCACTGGTGGCAGTTGACCGAATGGTGGATAGGCCCATTGGAAGCGCTACGGTGGTCACCACATACATATACGCGTTACACTAATTACACATTTTTTTTTTTTTTTTTTTTTTTTTACCGCCCCCCTGCAGAGAACGTCAACAATGACAACGTGGACGAAACGGGTAAAACATCCTGCACATTGTAGAGATGACTAAGTGATACGTCCGCAATAACGCCCTCTTAACTATGCCTTCTTCTTCTTTCCTCCCGTCAATAAGCAGATGAGAATATAGCCCCTGAAAACGAAAACACGATAGTAAAGAGCAACACCGTCAGTTTGAGCAACTCGAGTCTGCGCCCGTACGATGCCTACATTTCAAACTTTAACAACTTTAGTAACCTAAGCAATTTTAACAACCTGAGTAGCCTGAGCAACATTAGTAACCAGAACAGCATTGGCAATCTGAACGACCTGAACGAGTTTAACTATGCCAAACAATTTAACATGAAGCATGGCATGGTTGGCCATAACGCGGGTACGAGGGAGGAGTGTACACACAAGCGCTACTATGCAATGCCCGCGTGAAGAGGAAATATATTTGCGGGGAATAGTTTTCTTAGTTATACACATAGCAGACAGTTGTAGGATGTGCCTGCCCCAATTGAGCATTTCTAAATTACTTTTTTTTTTGCCCCCCTTTTTGTATTATCACCCAACGCAGAGTACCGCCCCATGGTAGCCCAAGTACCCAACACGCCAACTCAGATATACCCTACGTCCGATTTGTATATGCGAAAAAATGTAGGGACGAGACCAACATATGTAAGAATGGCCCCTTAGTACATGTGTGCATGAAGTGAATCCTCCACAGCTTGATCATTTAGGGAGATCACCCCTGTGGAGTTCACTCCACCTCCAATTGTTGAATCCGTTTGGGGGTTAATTTGCCATTTGTTAATTGAACTGCATGTGGCTACTCGCATCCGCGGCGTGTTTACAAAATAAATGGCACCATTGTAGTGTTGGATAATTGGGGCATATACACATATGTATACATATATACGTACATATATTTTTCAACTCATTTATCTGTTGCCCTTTCCCCCTTTTATTGCAGCAAAATGTGGACATGCTGGTGAACAAGTTTCATAACAATGTCAACCACCACCACAAGTATCCATCGTATAGGAAGCACCACAAGGAGTTCCACCCCTTTCCGACGGTAATGCATTACGGCAGCGTGCCCGTAGGAGACGCTACGAATTCTTTTTGTATCCCTGTGCATGTGAAAAAGGGTGCAGAGAAGAATTGCACTCGAACTGAGTAGACATATTTATACGTGCACATCCCCACTTTTTCTCCCCTCAGCGAACTTTCACACCGAAGAAACACTTCGACTCCCTTATGAACAACACCCTGAGGAACTCCAAAATGGAGGACTGCGTAAAAAGTCCCATCCACTTCAGAAACAACAGGCAGTATAGTTACAAAAACGTTTTCGGAGGACCTGCCATGCGTGCACCTGTCCACATATACAAGGAGGCAAACCATTTCCCCAGGAACATACCAGTGCAGCCGAACGTGCCAGGCATTCTGGTAAATGTCCCCGTCATACCTGTTGTCCACCCAACAGTTAATGGACCATTTATGGATAGCCACCCCCAATATTATAACCCCTATGTCAGAGGGCACTACGCGAATTATTCAATTCCTCCAAATGCAAATGGTGCATATTATTATAACATGCCCGTATCCAGTATGGACAGTAATTATTCTCCAAGTAAAAACATGAATTTGTTTGCGCCGCCAAATCCGCATGTACAATCTCCACAAGTGCCAAACGTGCACATACAGACTCCGCAGGTGCCAAATTTGCATGCACAAGATTCACACATGAACATTCCCGTAGCGCCATATATACCCCCAACACTGAACTATGGTGTTAACAGCAGCAACCCCCTGAACATGTCGAATAATTCCACTGTACCAAATCCGAACATTAACATTCCGCCGTATCCACCAGAATATGTTGTTATGAATACCCCGAAATATCCGAACACACAGACAGTGCCTATGCCTGTTTACCCACAGTATCAGTACCAAAATTATTATCCACCGTCATCGCCCCATGGGATGAAGAATTCTTAAATAGTGCTGAAAAATTTTACAGCTAGCTATTTTTTTTTTTTTTTTTTTTTCTACCGCTATATGTGTACTTGTTTAGTAAATAAAAATGTGTGCACGTGAACGACTTTTACTCGTGCGGCTGGTGAGTCTCCACTTGGAGAAGATGACGACAGCGTGGAATGTGCCAAGTTTGACTTACTGGAAGGAGAAGATCGGACCGTGCGGTCGCAGAAGAGATAAAAGGGCAGAAGGGGAGAGCTAGCCAAAGGGGGGGAAAAACTGAACAGGAAAAACAACATATGGACAGGAGGACAATATATGGAGATACTGCCACCGAATGGGCAACCTTGAAAAGCCAAAGAAAGGCATTTTTTTTTTTTTCGGAAGATCCCTGCCGCACAATGCATGTTCGTATGCACTGTTACCAAGCCAGCTTATTCCCCTCATAATTAACTTTATATGCCCAATATATATGTGACGTATTCGAATTTGTGTTTCGTAACGCCAGTGTATAGAGCAATACAACTGCTATACACATGGACATCTGTGTACCAGACTCGGTACTCTGCACCGAATGAAGAAAATTTTGTTTACAATTTATTTATTATTATTATTTTTTTTTTTTTTTTTTGCATATAAAAGTGCACGCTTAAAAGACAAATAACATTCGAATTAAATTAAATTTAATTTTTAATATTTGAAAAACAGAAAGTTTAAATAGAAGTAGTGCGCTTTCTCGGGCAAACCGGAACAAAGCCAAAAGAACAAATGTTCTATGCGAAAGTTGGAGCGAGAAAGCCGAGCGAGTTCCGTAAAAGGTGGGGGGAAAACATATACACATGTGAAGAGTCCCCACGAACGCGAAAAAATTTTAATTGAGTCTTCGTCGCAGTTTATTCAAAATGTAGGTGTACAGCGTAAGCAGGGTGCAGCGGCAACGCGCTAGCTATGCTTTGCCCCCCTCTGGTTCTATGCCACCAATGCGTTTGCGTGGCGCACAAACGACGCGATAAGTGATTTCCCCTAGCAGCCATATGAAGGCATAAAAATATACATACACATGTGTTACCATCCTTTTATTTTACACAAAATGTAAAGGAACGCACGTTCAAATGGTGAACTCATGAATGCTTCCACACACAACAATTGTTTAAAATTTCCCACTGGAGATTAATCAGAAAAGTGCACCCTTCCCTGAGAATTTTTATTTTTATTATTATTTTTTTTATTTATTCTTTAACAAATGGAAAAAACCTTTTTCTCATATTGCAGTACCCTTTGCGATGCACTGGGGGGCCTTTTAACTTGTGCAAAATTGAACAATCCCCCTGTTGCAGTTATAAGTGAAAATTTCGGGCAGGAATATATGTAGAAATATGAGGTGTTCATCCGTACGAGGCTGCGTTTAAAAAAAAAAATGCCTCACAGTTCTTTGCCGTGGCGCGCTTTCGCTGGAAAATGCAAAACAGTTGTATATTTGTGCAATCAATAAAAAAAAAAAATACAACAATGGGGTGTGACATAACGTAGGCCACATTTAAATATAATTTCTTTTTTTCCCTTTGACAAAAGGGGTTGCAATTAAGTGCTTCCTTTTGCTAAAAGGATCTGGGTCAGCAGTTTGGTTTGTACAAATGCCTTTACCACATCGGTATACAGCAGAAGTGCAAAGACGCACATTTCGCGATAAAACGAAAAGGAAAAGAAATAACGCTATTCAGTTACGAAGGAAAAAAACACTTTAACGATAGTAACATGCAGAATTGTTGGCCATCATTTTTTTTTTTTTTTTCTTTTTTCTGCACACATACGGGGAAAATTAAAAACAACGACACCACAACAACAACCTATTTTTTTCCCATTTTGCATTGACCATTTTTACTAAAAAAAAGACTTGTAAATTTTTCCTTCACGAACAGGAATAATATAATCGCGTAGAAACTGTTGTATTCATTTTAGTTGCTGAAACAGAAATGTGTGAGAAATGCGGAAAAATTGTGCAACTGTACGTGGTCAATTTGTTCAGTGTTCACTCGTAACGTAGTCTACAGTGTGTAGAAATCACCGTCACAGTTTTTTTTTTTTTCTTTTTTTTTTTTCCTTTGCTTCCTTTATGTACATATAACTGCACTGTCGTTTGAAATGGTCGTTCAGCTGGGGAACGGAAGACTGTGGTGAGGAAACGTTAGCGTGCGGACAATTCAATGTGCACAGGTGAATGTACTCACGTCTAACCCTACCTGCGCGTAACCGTAATTACACATGCGTGTGCGCGAACACACTTTCTTCTTCCACAAATGTTGCGTTTGCGTATACGTCAGACTTGGCGAGAAATTTCGCTCTTCCAGCGAACACTGCTATGTGTTGTCTACCCAACCTTTGACGTTCTTATTTCTGTGTGAACACTTTCGTTTTTCCTGCATAAATTGATCTTCCATTTGGGAATTTTTTTTTTGCAATTTCTGCGTAAGATGGAATGACCATGCAGAGTGTTTTTTTTTTTTTTTTTTTTTCTTTCTCTCTGTCAAGAATTATGCATTAATTTTTTTTCTTTTTTCCGATTTTCCACTTTGTTGTTTTTTTTTTTTTTTTTTTTTTTTTTCCAGAAGTGCCGAAACTGGCGCCTATGACAAACAACCCCGTGGCGTGTGGCATGGATGAACAGTTCTGGGGAAAAAAGAAAACGCCAATTTCTCGCAATCTTTAGTTTGTTGCGTTTTAACTATTTTTTCTTCCTTTCCTCCTTGTCATATAAAATTCATTACACGTGTAAAATTTCCAACTTTTTTTTTTCTGCGAAAGGTGAACGAAATATACGTAGCAGAATTGTAATTTTTTTCACAAAATGAGTGCCACATGAAATTGTTCTTTTTTTTCTTTTTTTTTCTCCTCGTTGTTAAACCGCTTTTATAATGTAGATTGTTACATTTCCCCTTTGTTGTTTCTTCCTTTGTGGTGGCACGACGCATTCGTGTGTATGTGTACGAACGCGCAGATCTATGCATGCATTCGCGTGATATACGTACACACATCATGAATAACACAGCATGAATACTTGTAGGTGTAGGAGTGACACTTTTGTAAAATTTTTTCACTCCACCACAACCTGCTTTTACAACGAAGTACTGGCTTTCATGACCTTGTCGTCTTATTCCCCCCTTGGCAATTTTTCGAAACATTGAACAGACCCCTCAGGAGCAAAAAGGGAAGTTCAATGATCTGTGATAAGTTGTCCCACTTCTAAACGTTTTGCATTTTTTCAAGAAAAGCAAAAAACATCCCGCCATGCAAGACATAATCGACACGTACGAAATAATTGGGAAAATAGATGATCAGAAATCCATTTCTTCGAACAGTTTGCTCAGCAATGAGGAATCCCATGAGGAATCTCATGAAGAGTCCCTGGGTGCAGGGGGGCAGGACCCCAATTTGGACAACACGGAGAGAAAACAATTAAGCAACAACGCGGATGGGAGAATCATCGAAAGTACGATGAATGGGGAAGAGGCTGAACAAGCGAGCAAAGTAAACGGGTGTGAAAGGGACAAAGTAGGGTGTTCAAAAGGGGACACGAGTAACTCCAAAAGTTGCACGATGGAAAATGTGAAGGGCGAATTCGAGGGGGAGACAAATGGTGGCAACTTAAATGGTGGGAATGAAAACAACTTCGTGAGCATCCACAATGGTGCTGGGAAGGACGCCCCCATTGGGGAAACGGAAAGCAAAAAAAATAACCAAATTGAGGAAACTCTAAATGGGGGTACTCCCCATGGAGGAAACCCCCCCACGGCGAACAACCCATATTGCAACCCCAACCAGGAAAGAACCTCCCAAATTGGCAACTCGAAAAATAACTGTAAGAAGCATTACAAAGTGCTCATACACGCGCCTGCCTGCTGGAAGGGAGAAAAGTTTAACTCCACTCCGTTCATTTTTGTATACGATAAATCAAGTAACTTTTTTACATATAGTGAATCTCCACTGGAAATTGAAAAATACATAATCGATACGAGTGCAGAAGATTTCCAAAGCAGAGTTCTGACAATTATTTTTTACGACTCCGTTTTTGCTTGCACCACTTCATCTCTTCTTCTGAAGAACAACAAGGGAGATATTCAGAACTTGCCCAAGCCACTCAGTGTGTTCTATCTCCCCCTAAGCAAGCTAGACTTATGTAACGATTCGGTTAAGTATAGGTTGGCTCTTAGAACGAATAGTATCCTTTGCGATGTAAATATTAAGGAAGCAATTAGCTTGTTCAATAACAATTCTAAAATAGCAGGACCGAATGTAAATAAGTTCAGTCTACATTTTATTTTAAAAAATAGAAACTACAATGACAATGAGCCGTATGGATATTTGAATTATCAGACAAAGTTTTACGGGTTGCCCAGATCTAACCTCTCATCCTGTGTGCAAAAGTACACAGGGGCCAATATGGATAAACCCCCCAGCAACGTGGCCAATAGGTACTTACCCAAATCGTCCAAGAGTCAGGTGTATACATTCACAAAACATGAGACGGATCCGAACCAGTTTGCTTCCCTCGAGAGGTTAAAAAATAAATGGGAAAATTACAACCACGTGAATAATGAAAAGAGGACTCAAAACCATTCGGTATACAATCCCTTAAAAAAAAAGGACACCAAACTTACTTCGTACGATATACCAAACGATAATGAATCCTTTGTTAGCAGGGTCAAATCGGAGGTGGCTCGTCAGGAGGCCGCCATGGCTGCGAAACGATCATCTCGAAATGACACCCGAAGGTTTGGCGAAGTGAACAATGAAGGGGGAAACCCACTCAACAGGAACCACCCCAACAGAAAGGACACTTACAATACGAATGATCAGATCAACTCATACAATTATGGGAAGACCAAATCGATGTATGATATTATGCATTCCAGTAGGGAGAAGCTGTCGGCCGATTTGGACGTGAAGGATGACGTGTTCCCAGAAGACAGTGCGTCCATGATAAACGTTTTTGAAAAGGGGTCCATTTTTTCCGAACGGGGGAAGCAGGGCGTAGAAGGGGGAAGCACCTTAACTAGCAATATGAGGGTCGCCAAAGATATGTACTCTCGTGTGAAGAGCGTTATGAAGAAGCGGGGAGATGCTAGTGGTCACACTGGGGATAACTATGGAGACCGTTTGGACGGAAAACCGGAGGAAGGCAACCCAAAGGGTCAGGTGGACCCATTCGAAGAGGATAGATCGGCGTGCTATTCCCAGGTGGACAACTTCAGATACTTCAACACGAACAACTCCGTGTGTTCGTCCTACGGAAAGAATGACGAAAACGTAATTCTGGCCATGAAGGAGATTAAGGAGTGGATGGAAAAGATAGAAGACAAGATGAGCACCATCTCCTGTGACAAAAGCGACCTTAACGCAGCAGTAGGGAATAAGGAACCCACAGATAAGAAGTATAACAAAATTATAGCCTTCCTCATGAAAAGCGTCAAAAATAACATAAGGCTGAAAAATAAGTGCATATACAGAAGCTGCTATCTGAACATACGAAATTTGTACTTGTTAAAAAAAAATGAAAAAGTTAAGTTTGAAAACAAACTCATGATGAGAAATTACGGGAATTTAAAGTCCAAGTATAAAAACGTACTCGTAAATCTGTGCAAAAAAAACCTACTCATAAAGTACTATTCCATAAAGGACAAATTTCAATACAGCAAGAAGTACGAAAATATGATGAGACACCTGCAGCAGGAGAAGAATGACCTACTGAGCGTTATAGAAGAGAAGAAGTACCAGCAGGAAAACAGCCACAATATTAATATGATGCTTTCGGAGGAGTTAAAAAAGGCGCAGGAAGATAAGGAGTCCATTTTGAGCGAAAATTTTTTCTACAAAAGTGAGACGGATAAAGCTGCCACCAAGTGTAAGTTGCTCCAGAAGGAGGTGGACCGCCTGAACGAGGAGCTGCAATGCGCCAAACGGGAAAGTGAAAAGGCGAAAACGGGGACAGGGCAGATCAAACTGGAAACAGAACAACTGAGAATAGAAAGGGAACAGCTTAAGATGGAGAGGGAACAACTCAAAATAGAGACCGAGCAACTAAAAATGGAGACGGAGCAACGCAAACGGGAGAAGGACGCCCTGATAAAGGAACTGGGAGACACGAAGGCGAAGTATTTCAACCTGACGGGGATACTAGAAGGGGAGGAAAAAATGTACAGCCAGAAGGTTAAAGAGTTGGAGAAAAAAATCGAAAATCTGACAGAAGAAAAAAATACACTCATTAGTGAGATAAAAAGCGAAATTGATAATTTCACAAAAATGCTAAATGATAAAGAAATGGAAAATACAAAAATGAAGGAAAAACTGAAGGAGTTAAAAAATGTAGAGGAGAAATACAAAGACACGCAAATAAACTTTGATTCGCTTAAGAAAGAATTTGAAAAGTCCTTCGATGAGGTCCAAATTATTTTAAAAGAAATGATACAAAAGGAGAAAGAATACACGAAAAAGTACAACAACAACATCAAATCTTTAGAGACGGAACATAAGAAGGTTGTGGAGAAACTACTCACCGAGAAGGAGCAATCCGTGACAGAAACGAATTACTACAAAGAGGTATGTCATAGTCAATGTAGTAAAATGACCTCCTTCGATGAAAGTCTAACCACAGCGGAAAAATTGCTAAACCATGTTTTGTCTCAGTACCCACAATTGTTCAACGAATTTAAAGTCAGCTCCAGAAACAATGTGCTAAATAAATCCTTTGGAAAAATGCACTACGAAAATATACAAGCTGTTAGAGATAATATTAAACTGATTAGGAAGTCCTTGAGTCAATTCAAAATGAGCTTTAAAAATAGTTCCTTCAACTTCCAAATGGGGTCTGATTACGGTAGGAAGTACTCCACCCAGAAGAAGACAAGCCTGTCGACCACCACGGGAAATAAACGAATGAACAGCATTATGAGGTATTATGAGAGCTATCACAAATATTCTAACCAGAGGGAGCAGCCACCATACGACGAGGACGAACCTTTATATGAAGAGCAAACCAGCAGGAGGAGATCCATAAGCAATAACAGCGCTAGAAATATGTCTATCATTTCGAACACCGGGAAAAGCATAAACTTGAAGAGCAAAATCGATTCGTACAATGCTGACCTCCAGAGGAATGTCTCCCAAAGTAGATGCAGAAGTGGATCCATTCATGGCAAGCAGAAGGTATCCCCATTATATGACGACTTGAAGAAAAGGCCCCCTAGCCGAAAGGGAAGCCACGATGAAGGGGCTCCAAATGAGAACGTAGAACATGGCAACTTGGATGATCAGCTCACCGAAAGGGACTCATCAAGGTACACCAAATCGAGGAGCGAACATCTCGGTGAGGAGACCCCCAAGGGTGGACACATTTCCCCTGGAAAGACCTACGAGGATGGGATAGAATGGCACGCAGACCCCAGCAACGGCATAAGGGGGATGAGTCACGTAATTGGCACAAACGACATGGACCAGCTGAACCACATCGATATTGTAAACATGTACGAAGAGAGTGGCTACTTCGACCAGGGGGAAGCCAAGAATGGATCCCCCCACGGCACATCGAACAATCTGTCGAACGTCCCATCCAATGCAGCCGGGATAGACGCAGAGGGAGATTTCTCCAACGACCACCCAAGCAAAACGGAAGCAAAAAGAAAAAACAACGCGAAGGAAAACTACGAGTTTGACAAGAACAACTTTAAGGAAATCATATCCTTTATAGAAAAAAACGTTATAAAAAATTCAGACACTTTAAATACAAGTGGGAAGGATAGAAAGAACGTAGATGATTGGAAGGGAGGAGAAGCCACGTGCGAAAATGAGGAGGAAAAGGACAGATCACCCAGGAGGGCACAAACGGGTCAGAAAAATATTTATCAATCCGCTGATAGCAAAAAAATAGGAACGTCTAATTACACAGATAAGGTGAGCAAACACGTTACAGACAACAACGTTCTCAAAAGTGTTAGTAATAATTCCAGGGCGAATAGTGGTCGAGGTAATATAGTAAGCAGCAAGGGTGATAACCCGATTGGACTACAAAGCAGCAGAACCAAGAACCCAAGCAACACGACACCAGTGACCAAAGTGGTAGTAGGCAGTTCCAGGAAGAACTCCTCCATGATTTACGGAAAGGGAAGCGAAAGTGGCACCGTCGGTAATAAAAATGACGATGCGGAGAAAAGACATATTAGTACTAGCTATAAGTACAAGGCTGCAGATGAGTCTGCTAAACATTTGAAAAAAGACAACACGGACGTTCTCAAATACGCGAAGGGGTCCATAGTAAGAAAGAGTGTAACTCCGGACAAGGAAAGGAATACAAGTAGCAATGCGAATAAATCAGCTCTTTCGAGGGCATAAATGGTTAGGACACTTGGTGGGTATAGGTCTTTTGTTCCATTTGATTGGAGCATTTACTAAGCGCACAGGGGGAGGGGGGTCCCAACAAAGTGTACTCCGTTATTTAGCCCCACCGGAATGGAAAAATATTTTATTATTTTATTTTTTTCCCACTCATCCGTATTATCAGTTGTACGTTTTGCATTTCTCTCTGCATTTTTTCATAAACTTAAGGTAACTTAAATTTTTTTTAACATTTTTATGAAAAAGTTGTTTAGGATTGTACTAATGTTATGGGGAGAGCGGTTCAGGCAAGCAGGTGAGCAATTCTCGCGGCTCCAAAAAATGGCGAGATGACTCCACCCACGCGGATGAAAAAATATACCCCACAGTTGTGCATGCAAAGGGGGGTGCTAGGAAGGAGTGCCAGACAAATCAGGAACCCTCGCTTTTCATGAGCTTGAGGAGGACCTGCTTCATTCGGCTGTTCTCCTTAAAATACTCCCCCTTTTCTACGTCCAAATATTGGAACACCTTCAGCCAAGTTTTGTTTTCCAAATTTTCTTCCTTTTTCTTTTCTTCATTTTTTTTTTTTTTAGACAGTTTTTTTTTCTCTTCAATTACAACGGCCATTTCTTCATACCATTTTTTTAAGTCTTCCGCAGCCTTCTTTTTTATTTCGATTTTTTTATTTTTTTCGTACTCTTTCCTTTCTTCTATCCTTTTTAATCTTTCTGATTCCCACGTGGTTGATTGTTCCGTGTCTGATATGTCGGATTCCTTTTCGTAAAATTGTTCGTATGTATTTTCGAAGGACATTTGGCTTTCCTTCTTAAGGGATGTTGTAAACTTATTGGGGGTGCCATTTTTGGACTCTCCCCAATTGTACTTGTTACTGCTACTGCCTGTTTCGTCTACCTCCCTTTTCGCTACATTCTGATCGCTATAAATGCTGTTAAGTGACATGTTCATGTGGTTGTAGTTGGGGCTGTTCTCCATAAGGTTCTCATTCAGTTCGTTGGATAATCCTAACTCTTCGCTCATTTCATACCCTCCGTTGGGCGCCGCCAGGTTCTTTTCCTCCATGGGGCCTCCCTTGCTGCCATCGTACTCGTTGAAGTTGAACTGGTCGAAGTCGTTCAGATCGCTCATCTTGTGGGTGGGTCGGAATCAGATTTTTATGCAAGCAAAACGCACACACTTGAACAAACAAACCAGCCGTTACACCGATTGGCAGTACATTACGCGAGGGGATCCCCTTAGCGAAAAACGAAAAAAACGTAAAAAAAAAAAAAAGAAAAAAAAAAGGGCAAACAGCGAGGTCTCAATAACGCTACGAAGCGCTAACGCGGTGTGAAGGTAAAAAAACAACACAGTTGCAACGTCTGCATGAATGTCCAATCGGATCAAGGACGCACCTTACGACGCAAGGGGGGATAACAAAAAAAATAAAAATAAAAAATGTAGCAACTGTGAAAGGGACCTTTTTCCGTGCAGTGTGAAATTTCTTCTTAAAGCGCGTTTTACCAGGTCACAAGATTAATAGCATAAAGTAAGGTGCCTGAGCAAACATGTAACGTAGGTACATGCACTTGCGTAGCCATATACCTCTTTTGGCGTAATTACCAAAGTATACCACATGGAACATCCTTTTTGCGAGGAAAACAGCAGGGCGAAAAATTCCCTTCCTTTACCCATGTGAGGCACCAAGTGGGAGAAACCTACCACCCACCAATGACATTAGGATGGTCATTCACCTGTATCTTAAATCACGCAGTACTTCATGGCTGCGCTTATGAACAAAAAATGCTTCAACGCGCACAAATTGATAAATCGACATAGGTATAATTTTTTCTAACCCTGGTGGTGGAATGGCCACGGTATGTCAGCTTATCTGTTTCATTTTTTTATACCACTTTAGAAAAAAAAAAAAATTGCCATGTGAGTGGAGCTCTCAATACGGATTAGTCCAAGTCGCACCCACAGCCTCTTCAAGGTGAGTATAAAATATATTTTTTTTTTTTTTTTTTCAAAGCGGCTTTCCATTTTGTGAACAGAAACCGTTCGAGGATGTTTCCCCGTGCAACGTTACGTGAAGGGCTGAATTAACATGCGGAGAAAATAAAAAGAGAGGGTTTGCAAAATTGGCGTTCAGCGGGATAAGAGCAGCTTGTACAGTCATATAAAGATACATACATATATATATATTTTTGCATCCCCATTCGATGCGTATTGTTCATAATTTCAGCTTAAATGGGCATTGTATATATTTTACCAGCTCAGCAGCATTACCCTACATAGGCCATTACAGCATAGTAATGTGATGAACATTTGTATTGCTCCGTTCTGCATATGTGTGGCTCATCGATTGCGCAGCTTTGATGGGTTGTTCCTACATCCTCCATCTTTCCATACTACCCCATTTTTAAGTCGATAGCTCCGGCCGACTGTGCACGAACAGCGTTCTTTGGGGGAAGCCTCTTTTTATTTTATTTATTTTGTTGCCTTCCCCGCCGCTTGGCACAGCAATTTTGGAGGAACCATTTCGATGTTGCCCCCAATAAGCATACGCACGTGTGAGTATATCTAGATAGAGACAAACCGACGAAGGAACGCCGTACAACTGGAGATAGTCTCACGTAACGACGTAACACTGCGCAAGACAGTCCCAATATACTAACAGATCCGTACCGCCATCCGTGAGCGCCAATATTCCCCCCTGAAACAGAAAAGAAAAAGAAGATAAAATGAGTAGATGGGAATTCAACCTTAAGAAATATGACGAAAAATGTGAAGGCACGACGGAGCCCTTTGGATACAAATTCGAGAAGGACGTGAGAGGAACATACGGAAGTGGAGACAGTTACATGAAAGTCGAAAAAAATATAAATAATTTACATAAGATAAGCAAAAGCGAAGTTAACAAGTCAACCACCTCATCTGCCATTAATCAAAAAGTGCTGGACAAAAAAGCGTGGGGCATTTGTCTTAATGCATTCAAAGGATTAGTGATGAATTTATTTGTTATGTTTATGTCTGGTGGGGCGTCAGGAATTTTTGGCATAATTTTTATTGTGTACTCAGTGTACAATATTTTAAAATCGTTACTTAACATTAATGATGCGTTTAAAAGTGTGGAAAATAATTCCAATCAGAAATTTTTGCCACAGAAATTTTGCTTTGCTCTTTTAAATTTTCTTTTTTTTCTTTACATTATGAATGTATGCTCCAACAGTGGGTTACTTCCCATAAGGTCTGCTGATTATTTTTATTTCATTCCCCACCAGACGATTCGGCAGAAGGCCATGTCGACTGTTTTTTAGTGCCGGCCATAACGTCCGCGCGTTTGGCGTGATTTCTCTGTACTCCTTTTGCGAAATCGCCTTACACCGGTTAACGTTACACCGACAATTTTTTTTTCCTTTTTTTTGTACAAACTCGAACTTTCTTTTTTTAAAGTTTGTAATTGCTCAACAGGAAAATGTAACACTCCGTGTGTTCGTTTGGATATGCCCCTTCCCACATAATCTATCAGAGGGAAATTTAAAAAAATGGGAAAAAATGCACGCATCCCTTTTTTTGCGCTTCATGGGCAACAATGGGGGGAGGCAAGTTGGGGACCACTGTCCTGTGTAGACCTGCACGGGGGAGTGCCACATTGAGTGCATGTACACTTAAGTGGAAATCCACAGGGAAAAAAATAAAAAAATACCTGCAGAAGAAGGATCAAGGTGAATTTTTTCCACTTTTTAAACACCCACTTTAGGAAGTTCCTGTCCACCTTTTTTTCTGCTTCACTACGCGTGGGTGTACGTACGTCTGTGCGCACATGAAAAGCGACGATGCAAGGAAATGTATTCCCCCATGCAGGACTGCACATTAATATGTATATATTTATATGCATATATGTACATTGCAAAGTTCACCCTGCATGCGTTTTATTTTTATTTTTTCAGATCACTTCTCGCGCTGTGTGGCGAATTAACACTCACTGTTCCGTAGAGGACATGCCAGCAAAACAATTTAACCCCAATTTTGTGAAAATCGGTTTGCATGGAGGAAATACACGGTGACGCGTATAGACCTTGACAAGCATGCAAAATCGTGTGTCTGCGCGTACGTACATGCATATTGTACACAGACAAATGTACATACCGTAATTTTTTTGTGCAGTGTAATCCACATGGAAATTGCGACTGGTGTAACAATTTGGCCATTTGGGTTGTTTTATTTGATGCTTTTTTTTTTTTTTTTTTTCCCCCATTTTTGAGCTCATTGGGGGAAAATACGCATGGCACACTGCGCTCTGGAAATATGTGCAACCCCATTTTTGTACACACTGCTGGTGCGATCTACAGCATACCTTACAATTTTCTCGTTTTTATGTTAAAAAAAAATAAACTTAAAAAGGCACCCCCGTGAAAGTTGCGTAACCCATGCGCAAGAAAATTGTTACAAAAATTTTCAAGCTTAAAACTGGTCAAATGACTTTTGCGTACGTCGCTGCAAAACTTCGCAACATAATTTTTCGTGCCCATTTCGTGTGCTTATTTTCGCGTCCTCACTTTCGCGATTAACGAATTTGTAACAAATTTATAATTAATGAAATATCTTATGCATGCATAACATTTGCCTACTTATTTGCCTTCTCATTTGTTTACTCATAATTTGCCTTTTCATTTTCCTACATGTTTGCCTTTTCATTTGCTTACTCATAATTCGCCTTCTTATTTGCTTACGCACAGTTTGCCTACTTATATGCTTACGCACAGTTTGCCTACTTATCTACGTACGCACATTTTGCCTACTTATCTACTTATGCACATTTTGCCTACTTATTTGCGTATTTTAAGGTGACCCGCAGCGCCAACAGTTAAGGCCTGCGGGCATCCCAACCCCCCACAGGAAACTGGAGGCGCGAATTAACTCGACATACCGCAGTTTGTCCCTCCCCCCCTGAATTTTCCACCGCCGCTGTGCGAGTGTATATGCGCACTTTTTTTTTTACTTTTTTTTTTTTTGCGACGCGGTTTGGAAGGAATTAAAAAATCGAAAAAAATACGCGAAAAAAAAGTGTACAAAAATAAGCAAAATTTATCCAAAATTAACAAAAATAAAAACAAGTGAAAAAAAAAAAAAATTAACAAACAAATGAACATATAAATGTGTAAAAAAAAAGAAAATAAAAACAACGACGAGAAAAGGAACAACGAACCAACAACGAACAACGAAAACAGCGCGCAGTTACATTCTGCATTTTTCTCTTCCGCGCTGAGAGCAAAATTACACGCGTTTGAGCTAACGCGTAAAAGTGCAAAAATCAGCCGCAACATTACTAGCAGTTGGAAATGCTGTATGTAAAAAAGTCGGCAAAAATATAACGCAGCTGTTGGGCGCAGTCGTACACATATGCCCCTGTGAACACCTGCGAGGAATAGTGTACCCACGCATACACATGTGCATACATTTGTCCTAGCACATATTCATATGCACCATCCTACGCATACTCCTACACACATGCATCACCTGGTGCGTACACACCCACAGTGAACTGCTTAACACATTCGAATTTTTTTATTTTTTTAGCCTTTAAATTAGTTCTCTTTTTTAATTCGTTAAAAAATTAACTTCAGAAATTTGAATCAACGTTCAGTCTGTTTTTTCTACGTCTACAAAGAAGATTTGCCGCGAGTAGTGCCACTTCATTTTGCTGCACGGTCGCCTTTGCGATTTGCGGAACTCGCCCTTTTTTTGTGTATATCATGGGACATGCGTGGGGGAACGCACCGTTAGTTTGTGCATAATAAACGAGTGAAAATATATTCATTATTTTTTTTTTTTACTTTGCCTGGCCGGTAGACCTCGATTCGAAACGTATCCCTGCTGCCTTGTCTCTGCTGACATATGTGTACTGTACACTCATGCACACAGCCCCCTCAACCATGAGCACCACCACCCAATTGCGCTCCTCCAATTAGTCTTCCAACCCCCCTGTGGCAGCGTGTGTTTGCTTCTTTGCGTCGCTGCGCCGTAGTCCCCAATTGGTTCTTAACCAGACAGTAAATTCGAAGTGTCGACTTGGCTTCTCGAATTAGGAGGTAACAAAAAGATGAGGAAGGACGAGCAAAGTTGTGACACGCCGGAATTAACTACACAATATGGGCTGAAGACGAAGAAGATGAAGAAAACGAAGAAGAGGAAGGCCAAGCAGGCCGAACATGGCCTATACGACAGTAGAAATGAGAAAGACGCATGTGGAGTGGGAGTCGTGGCAGATATCAATGGAAAGAGTTCGAGGAGTGTTATCCAAAAGGCAATGCAAATACTACTTCGGCTGAGTCATAGAGGAGGAGTTCAATCGAATAACGGAGATGGAGCGGGGATTCTAGTGGGTATACCACATGATTACTTTCAAATGTTAAGTGACACATGTCAGTTGCCATTTTTGCTGCCAGAAAAAGGAGACTACGCAGTTGCACAAATATTCTTGCCACATAATGAAGAGAGGAGGTTATTTTTGTATCATGAAATTGAAAAGGAAGTGTACAACAATGGACTTGTAGTGCTGGGTTGGAGGTCGCCAATCCCAGTTCGCAGTGATGTAATTAGTGCATCTGTGAAGAAGAGTGAACCGTTCATAGCGCAAATGTTTGTATGTAAAAGGTCGGTATTTAAAAATTACGACGATTTTAATATTTACCCATTTTCAGACATAGATTTTACAGATGATAGCCACTTGAATTTGAGTAGCTTGCCAGACGACATAGAACTGCTAGCCTTTTTTATAAGAAAAAAATTGGTCAGACATAATGACATGTATTTCTGTAGTTTCTCTTCCAGGACGATTGTCTACAAGGGACTGTTAACCCCTTCTCAGATATATCTCTACTTTGAGGATTTACTAAGTGAGCAATTTACCACCTACCTGGCAATGGTTCACGTGAGATTCTCGACGAATACTTCCCCCACGTGGTATGCAGCACATCCATTCAGAAGAATATGTCACAATGGAGAAATCAACACCATTAGTGTGAACTCAATTTTATTTCAAGAGAGAATGGAGCTGTCGAAAGCGCCCAATTCGTTTAAGTCAGTGTCGATAAAAGATTTAAGACCCATAAATGAGGAGAATTATATTATATACGATAACGATGATGAGATTATTGAAAAGAAAGACACCTTTGAAGATATCATGTTGACAAAAAATAGACTAAAGAAAAAATCCAGGAGGAGGTTACTTCTCCGGTTGAAGAGAGACTTTACCTACAACAGTTCCGCTATCCATTACAAAATAAAAAGAGAATATATGAATTCGGACATTAATAGCAATTCTGAATTTTTAAGCAATGTGAATGAGCCGTCTGGGAGTTCGTCGGACGATTCGGAAGACCTCTCAGGGAAGGATGATAATGCTACCACTGCTAGACGGATAAAGGAGAAGAATGCCATTTCGCACATTTGCAGGAGTGAGAAAAACTTTGGTCACTCGGTAAAGACGCAGCTGAAACATGGGGAGTCTCGAAAAACTAAGGGCGCTATTAGCTACCCTTCTGATTCATCCTTGTTTGATAATGCCATCGATTTTCTGACCATGGCGGGAAGAGAAATAGAGCACGCAATTATGATGCTGATGCCAAGGGCATATCAAAAGGATCCAAATATAACTCCACTGGAAAAGGCCTTTTACGAATATCACACATGTATGATGGAGCCGTGGGATGGACCTGCATTAATTATCTTCACGGATGGAAATAAAGTAGGCGCTTCGTTGGATCGAAATGGATTAAGACCCGCTAGGTACAGCATCACAACTGATGGGTTATTCGTTCTGTCCAGCGAAACGGGGGTCGTCGATTTGGCTTATGATAAGATTACCCATAAGGGATGCGTATATCCTGGGAAAGTAGTCCTCATCGATTTTAAGGAAAAAAAATTCCTAAGACATGAAGAGGTGTTAAGCAAATTTTTGAAAGAGAAGCCTTACAAAAAATGGCTAGATCATTATTCCATCCACTTGGACAATATTATAAAACCGGCTTCCAACATGGAAAACATACGAATGAATGCTTATAAGTATGGAGCTATATTGAATAAGGAGAGTTCCTATGGGAGTAAGGATGCCGAAGAGGTTGACGACATGGATGACCCTAACGATGAGGCGTTAATTAAAAAGTTAAAAGCCTTTGGTTATACATATGACGCGTTTAATATGATAATTTCCCCCATGGTAAAGCATGCCGCTGATGGGCTTGGCGCAATGGGAAATGACACCGCCTTTCCCTTTTTAAGTTACTTACGGAGGAATCTTCTCTATTACTTCCAGCAAACCTTCGCACAAGTGACCAACCCGGCCATCGATCCGATTAGGGAGGAAAATATCATGTCTCTTATGAGCACCTTGGGAAAGGAAGGAGACATCCTCCATTCCAACTATACGAATTGTCAACGTATATTTATTAATGGTCCCATTCTGAATGATGCACTTTACAACTTGCTGCTCCAGTTGCCAGATTTCCCACATGTCATAATAGATATGACAGTAGATCTGAATAAACTGGAAGCGCTCATGGCGGGTGAATCGACTGACGAACTCAAATTTGATGTGGTCAAAAGTGTGTCTTCCCCAAAGAGGAGTTACCACGCGGATTGCAATATCAGCTACACGTTCAAGCTGGACGAGTATAAAAGCAAGCATAGCAAAGAAGATATGAATAAAACGAAAATAAAAAATAATATCATATCCAAGTATTTAATTAAATTTATCGATAGCGTTAATACGAATGTGGAAAATGCTGTTAGGAGGGGTAGCCAGCTGATTATTCTCTCACACGGTAACATAAACGAAAAGAGAGTGCCCATATTTTCCATCCTAATTGTTGGTGCGTTACATAAATATCTGTTAAGTAAAAATCTAAGAACCAAGTGCTCTCTCATAGTTAAAGCTGGGGATTGCTTCGAAATTCACCACTTAGCAGTGCTCCTCTCATTTGGCGCTGATTGTATATACCCCTTCATCTTGTACGAAAGTTTGCGCTTCATAAAATATGGAGATAATGAGGCCAGACTTAGTAACCAGCAAATGATAAGTAACTACCGTCATGCAGCAAATTATGGTATCCTAAAAATTATGTCGAAAAATGGTATTTCTACTCTCCCTAGTTATAAGGGATGTGGGCTGATGCAGCCATTGGGGATATCAGACGAAATTCTAAAAAAATGCTTCATCAATGTATGCGACTCCATTATCGGGGGGGTAACATTTGAATTTGTGGAGAAGGAAATTTTAAAGATGTTTTACAACGCCTACCCGAAGAGGATAATAACCCTGAACGTTAAGGACGCTACGGAGGAGCTCGACGACTATGGGGAGTACCACTTTAGGAGCATAGGAAATACACAAATACACATGAACCATCCAGAGACGATTAGTTTACTGCAAAAGGCAACTCGCACAGGCAGCACAGCTACGTATAAAAAGTACGCAGAACTGCAGAACGAACTGATAAACCATTGTGAGATTAGAGGACAGTTAGAAATAAATTATAAAAAATGCCCCTCGTATAATAAGAAGAAGAAAAAAAATGAACCCATAAATATTCAGCTAGTAGAATCTGTGAACAAAATTTTACTCAGATTTTGCACCGGCGCTATGTCTTTTGGGTCTCTCTCGGAGGAAGCACACACCACGGTTGCCACGGCTATGAATAACATGGGGTTGAAATCGAATACAGGTGAAGGAGGGGAAGCAGAAGATCGCATTAGGAGGGAGCCTACCGAAGGGAATGGGCCTAACGAACCCAACACCAACTCAGCGGTTAAACAAATCGCATCCGCCCGGTTCGGTGTCACGGCGTACAGTTTGGTAAACGCTCAGGAACTACAGATAAAAGTAGCACAGGGATCCAAACCTGGAGAAGGGGGAGAATTACCAGGATACAAAGTGAGTGCAAAAATTGCCTCTGTTCGTAGAAGCACACCAGGTGTTGGGCTAATTTCACCACCACCACACCATGATATGTATTCCATTGAAGATGTGGGTCAGTTAGTCTATGACTTAAAGAATATAAACAAGGAAGCTAAGATTTCTGTGAAACTAGTGTCGAAGCTAGGAATAGGTGTTATCACTTCAGGAGTTGTGAAAGGAAATTGCGAACAGATTCTGATCAGTGGAATGTCTGGTGGCACGGGGGCATCCAAGTGGACTTCCATTAAACATGCGGGTCTTCCATGGGAAATCGGACTAGCAGAGGCGCACCAAACTTTGTGCAAATCCAAGTTGAGAAAAAGAGTTATCTTACAAATTGATGGACAACTAAAAACAGGGAGAGATGTCATCTTAGGTGCACTACTCGGTGCAGAATCTTTTAGCTTCTCGACCCAACCGTTAATTGCTTTAGGGTGCATTATGATGAGGAAATGCCACCTGAATATCTGCCCTGTTGGCATATGTACACAAGACCCAGAGTTGAGAAAAAAATTCGAAGGCAAACCAGAATATATAATAAACTTTTTTTTCATGCTAGCAGAAGAGGTCAGGGAGTACTTGGCCAGCATGGGGTTCAGGAAGTTTTCCCAAATTATCGGAAGGTCCGATTTGCTCAAAAAGAAGGACCACTTAAAATATGACGAGAAGAGGAAGCTGCTGGACTTCTCCAAGTTGCTCTTCCCAGGGTGGAAATATTATGCAGAAGAGGAAATGAAAGATGTTGTGAAGAAAAGATACAACAAAAATGCCAACGAGAAGAAGAGGCAAGTTGGTGGAAGTTCCCTCTACTCTGGTTCGACCTACAAAGCAGGAGGGTCGCTCTCCCCGGGGGTGAACAACGCGTTAGACAAAATGAGAAGGAAGCAGGTACTCATAAACGAAAATTACAACACGGTGCAGAAGTACGATGTGGTGAAGAGGGCAGACGAGGGTGGAGAACACACGGACGGACTGAATCATGCGGGGGAGACGTGCTCCTCTGTGGGGGAATACGATGAGGAGGCGGCAGCGGATGATGCGGAAGATGAGAAGGAGGACAGGGAGGATGACGACGATAACGAGGAAGAAGATGACGAAGATGATGAGGACGATGATGGAGAGGAAGAACGTGACAGCAGCGATGGCGAAGTAGAAACGAACCCGAATGACCCCGATGAGGTGCGTGTTTCGAACGAAGTGAACGGCTCCGTCCACCCACGCAGCGTGCAGACCGGCCAAGGCAAAAGGGAAAAACCGAAGAGGAGACAAAAACCGCTGTGCGAAGAAGATGACTTGAACCTGGAATATTCCAAAGGTGAACGTATCAAACATAACTTAGCGATAAACAGAAGGAGTGCAAAGAACGCTATGGTGTGCACCACCAAGATGATGAGAAAAAAAATGAACGAGAAAAAAATGCATTCGAAGAAGAAGGAACCCAAACCGATGGCAATCTTCTGTTGCGAAACGCAGAACCATAAATTGTCTGATATTATTGATAGAGAACTTATAAGAAGGTCGAAAATAGCTTTGCTGAATTGTACACCTGTGAATATAAAGATGCCTATAAAGAATACGGACCGAGCAGTGGGAGCCATGTTAAGTTACCATATCATTCAGAAATATGGGGAACCAGGATTACCCATGGATACTATAAAGGTGAAATTTAGAGGAACAGGAGGATTATCCTTTGGAGTATTCTTAACAAGCGGTGTGAACTTTGAGCTGGAAGGAGATGCAAACGATTTTGTGGGGAAGGGTCTATCTGGTGGAATTATATCTGTGCATTTTCCCAAAACGTCGTTATTCATAAATGAGTGTCAGAAGAACATGATTGCAGGAAATTCTGTTCTTTATGGTGCCACAAAAGGAAGAGCTTTTTTCGCGGGAAGAGCTGGGGAAAGATTTGCAGTTCGTAATTCTGGGGCTATTGCAGTTGTGGAAGGAGTCGGGTGTCACGGGTGTGAGTACATGACAAAGGGGATAGTAGTTGTGTTGGGTGAAATTGGATGTAACTTTGCTGCAGGAATGAGTGGCGGAATTGCATACGTCTTAGACATTAACAGAAAAAACGTAAACCATCAAATGGTAGATTTGAAGGTATGCAAAACGATGGATGAAAAAATGACTCTAGAAAAACTACTACATGAGCATTACGAAAGGACCAATTCGTATACAGCTAAGGTTTTGCTGCAAGATTTTGACGCGAATCTTCACAGGTTTACGAAAATTATTCCAAGAGATATTAAACGAGTGCTAACTGAAGCGTGTATCGAATTTGTGAAGACAGGGAATGAAGAAGCCGCAGCGATTTTAGACGATTGGGCGTCTTTGTTGAAAAATGTCGACCAGCCAGAAAACATGTATAAGAAGGCTATGCAATTTTTTACCACCATTTCGGATGACATTTCTGGATTGCCCAAAACGCTAGCACTGAGAAATGTGGATGGACTGATCATATATGATATTTTGCAAGACAGTCATAGTAGGAAATTATTAACAGTGAAAAATTATACGCCCGAATTGAATTCCACACAGGGGAGTGAACAATTGCAAGGACAGGTGAAGAAGAAAAAAATTTTTGACTTTGAAGGGTTTATTCATAATTTAGAACTTTGTAGAAAAAATAACCGAAAGTGGAGGAGGTTCACAGAAATCCCATTTAAGTGTAGCGCCTTTGCGGAATTTAAAAATATTTTCCCAAAAAAGCTAGATGAAAAGTCAAAGGAAATGATAAAAAAGTATATCCTAAATGAGAAGTACCTGCTGGATCTTCACCTAAAATCCCTAAATTCGAATTCCTTTATTGACAGCCTGATTGATAGGGAGGAGGGAGACGACTACATGAACATGAGTCAGCAACAGATGAGCCCCAATGTGTTCTCTTTGAAAAGTTTTCTCTACGCAAGTGAGAAGAGTGAGGGAAGTGTTAAGGATAACCAGCCTGCCGTCCGATCTTCCGACGGCGGGGGATTTAGGGGCACTTCTACCACTTCGGCACGCAGCATCGCTGGGGCGTCCATCTCATCGGTGGATCCATCTGACGGAAAACCTGACTCCACCACCACGTCGATAACCGCCCCACTGAATGGGTCTATCCCTGGGATTACTTCCGGACCGATTGCCGACCCCATCACTACAGCATGCACCACCCCATGTGCCAATGCTGCTTCCCCCCCGGTAACCAAACCGAGCATCACAAACACGCAAGGAAGTAGTTACGAAGTGGAAGCCACAGAGTCGGTAATGCCTGGAATGAGCCAAGCCAAACCCTTTCTCGCGGTAAACCCGAATAAAGTCACCGGGTTTAAGGAGTACGAACGGTTATCCCACCCGCTAAAGGATATTAGCAGTAGGGTGTTGGACTATTCGGAGATCATCGTGCCAATTAATGCAAAAAGTAAACTCCACAACCAGTTGCTAAAGACACAGGCATCTAGATGCGTAGACTGTGGAACCCCAACTTGTCATTATCCAAACTCCAGCGGAGGAGGGTGTCCTTTAGGCAACAGAATATTTGACTGGAATAATTTAATATACGAAAATGAGTGGAAAAAAGCTCTGGAAAGATTGCTAGATACAAATAATTTTCCAGAAATCACGGGGCGAGTTTGTCCAGCTCCTTGTGAAGATGCTTGCGTTTTAAGCATTAATGAGAAACCAGTATCGATTAAATTTATTGAGTTATCCATTATCGAATGTGGATTTTTAAAAAAGTGGATTCAGCCAATCATTCCGCATACCAGGACGGGGAAAAAAGTTGCCATCGTAGGTTCAGGTCCCGCAGGACTAACAGCAGCTCAGCAGTTGAATAAAGCAGGACATGAAGTAACAATCTTCGAGAAGGACGAATATTTTGGAGGCTTACTAATGAACGGAATACCAAACGTTCGACTGGATAAAAAAATTGTAGAGAGAAGGTTAAGCATAATGAGAAAGGAAGGGATCATTATGAGAAACAACACCAACGTAGGGGAGGATATAACCTTATCCGAGCTAGCCAAAAATTTCGACGCTGTTTTATTATCCACTGGGTATAAAGTCCCAAGGAAGTTGGACATTCCAGGATCGAATTTGAATAATATTTATTTTGCCATGGATTTTCTCACCACATGTCAGAAGTCGCTCCTTAAATCTGACCTAACGGATGAAAACTACATAGATGTATCAGAGCGGCACGTAATTATTCTAGGCGGAGGGAAGACAGCTGTGGATTGCATAAGTTTGGCCATCCGAATGGGAGCAGCTAGCGTTTTACAATTCACCAGACAAGATATTCCACCCATGACAAGCACAGAATATTCTTGGCCAGGGGTGAAAAATGTATTCAAGGTAGATTACTCACATGATGAAGCGATAATAATCCAAGGGAGGGATCCACGGGAATTCTGTGTTAGGAGTTTAGAATTTATTCCCTCTAGTAAGGACCCTAAGAGAGTGTCTGGCATTAGGGCCATTAAAGTCAAATTGAAGAAAGTTCCCAAGGGGGAGGTGCATAAGCATGCCCTGGTGAGGACGCCCTCCAAGAAATCCACAGATGTCACCATTACCACGTCGAACACCACCGCTAGTATGCCCAGAAGCAATGGGGTGATATCCAATCTGGAGTCGAAAAAACATCAAACAAAATCTGGCAAAGCGAAGGGGAAGAAGGATACGTCCAAGTGTGGAACTGGGAAGGCATCCGGGACAGCGACCGCTAGTGCATCCGCCACAGCTACATCCAGTCGAACCTCCAGCGCAAGGACCAGCTCGCATTCCTCATCCCCCGGAACGACCAACGATATTATTCAAAACTACCAAACGACGAAGAAGCAAAAGGAGTATGTCGATATCCCTTTCACCGAAAGGATTTACAAAGCAGACGTTGTTATCATGGCCTTGGGATTTTCCAAGACGGATGACTCCCTATGGGAAAATGACTCCATTAAGATCGAGCTGGACAATTATAACTGCATTAAGACGAAAATTAGAACTTACCAGACGAACTATAAGAAGATATTTGCCTGTGGGGACTGTAGAGTCGGGCCTAGTACCGTCGTGCAGGCCATAGCCGATGGGAGAGACGTTGCCGCCAAGATCGATGAGTTTCTCATGAATGCAGAATCGATACTACCCTCCTGCAACACGTACTATTACTACCCCCCCAACTATAAGAGCGTCCCCTTTGGGTCTGCCCACTGGGGTTAACGCGAGGGGGGCTAAGACCTAGACGTTGGTGAGCACCTTCATTGGTGATACCATTTCATCCCCCTATTACCTCTTTTTTTATCCAATTTTTCCTTTTTCTTTTTTTTCCCAATTTGCGGCTAATTTTCCCGTGCACACTTCACCAACGTTGTTTGTTACACATCGGAGCGTCACCCCATTTGTATGTCCAAAATGAAAAAAAAAAAAAAACGCGGCGCAACAAAGTCAACCACAGATACAAACCCCCAATTGAGAATTAATTAAAAATATTCGTAAATTTTGCAAAAAGGCTAAATGAACGAGTTCAGTCAGTGGAAGGATTAAAACGAAACAAACGGCATTGCCTGTGTAACGCGTGTGGAACAAGCACGGACAAACATTTTGGGAAGGCTTGGAAGGCCAGGCGAAATATACACACGCACGTGTAGGGGGGGGGGGGGAAATGTTTGCGCTAAATCCTCCTTGGCATGGCTGCTCATGTGGATGGAAGAAGCGCCGTATGGTGTAGGTACATCTGTGCGGGTGTGCCGTCAACCGGACAGGGGTAAACAAAATTGGGGCAGGAAACACATACGTAGTTCCCCCCTCGGCAGGGAAAAAACAAAATTCACAAAACATACATTTTTAGGGTACCATGTGGGGCGCGTAAAAGAAAGGCGCACATCTCGTATGGAGGGATTTCTTCAAATCGTTGCAGGATAGATTAAAGGACAGTTTATCTTTTGCTTCCCTTGGAGGGGGTGCTCACTTGACTAAGGTCCTCTTCACGTGTACCCTCCTACTCAAGGGCTCATCCTTACCAATAGAGGATGTCTTCATTTCCAAACTTCCCTTCGTACTCATGGAGGACAAATCGACATACACTTCCTTTTTCTTCTTCCTTAAAGAATACATTTTCGAAGAATCCGTTTTGTTGTTATCGTTTATAAGTTCCGTGATTATATTTTTCATATCTTGTTTTGTTGAGCGTCGTATATTTTTCATTCCAAAGGATCCGCTATTCTGTGGAGGAGGCAGCTGACTTGTGTTGGACTTTGAGTAAGCGAGCAGATCTTTTCGCTTTTCGTTAATTATTCTTTCTTGTTGTGCATTTATATTGCTAATTTCGTTGTTTAATTTTTGTATATATTTTCTCCTTTCCTGTTCGTGTTTCTCTTCCTTAGTGTGTTCACCCCGTTGGTGTTTCCTCGGGACATGTGTCTGTTCCACGGTTGCTGTGTTGTCCACTCTGTAGGGAAGCTCCCCTTCGTCTTCTCTTGTGCTGTTCATGTCGTAATATATATCCTCATCACCTCCGGTATCTTTCACAGTGCAACTATTACTGTGGGATTGTTCAGCAAAATCCTGATCATTATCTCCTTTATATTTTTTATGCGCACCAACTGAGTCAGTGACAAATGGAGCTCCACCGTATTGTGCGAACTCTCCCCCGTCATTATAAAAAGGTGCAACAGTGCCTCTCTTCATCATTTCGTTTAAAGACATGGAGTGTTCTCCTGGGGAAGAATCGAAGTTGGGAATGATTTGGACATTGCTAGATTGCTCCTGCGTGGGTGTAAGGTAAAAAGGGAGTTTTTTTTTTTTTTTTTTCTCTATCACTCATAAGGGAGGGTGTGCCTATATCTTGCGCGCACCGTCGTTCCTACCTGTTCCTTCTTCCTCGCCTGGACGTAGTTCTTCCACTCAGCTTCAGTCATCCCAATTTTCTCGGCCACATTTCTGCAAAGGATATCTTCAGGGTTCAAAATGTTGTAGTTCCCTATCCACATTTTCGGCTTCATTTTGTTTGGGTAATAAACGAAGGTGCCTTGGACGGTGCTCCCATCAACTGGTAAGGAAAAAAAAAAGAATGACTGATTTGGGGGCATAGAACTTTGTGGCATAACATGCACAGAGTGGTGTCCAAGTTATGGAAAAAAAAATGATAACAATTCTGCGCTAGTATGTTTAGGACAGTTTTATCCCCTTCCGAATTTTTTTACCCGTTATGTTCTTGCTTAATGCTTCGTTCATCATTTTCCGTGGGAAGTCTGGATCTTCGACCATCTCAGGATCTCCCTGAAAAGGTGAGCAAGTTGAGCATATATGCATGGGGGTGTCGACAGGTCCACTTATTTGCCTTTACCAATAGGTGCTCACACGTCTATATATGCATGTTTGTGGCTGCGTTCGAGGCGCCTACTGCTCTTTGCACCTCATTTATCGTTCGGTATTCCCCAATCTTTGTGCTTAGCTCAAGCAGTGTCAATGGCTTCCTGGTTTGCCCACTGGATATGTTCCCCATTTGTATGTGGAGCGTTTCTGTTGTGCCTTTTTCGCGAAGTGCCAGTTGGTCTGCGCGGCTATATGGGTGTTTATACGTATAGACACACGTACATGCACAAGTATATATTTAGAGTGCGTGCTTCCTTCCAGATCAGCTTGGCAGTGGGATAATCACAGACAGAAACGTTCGCTTCTACCAAGGAGTGTGTCCTTCCCCCTGATTGGCACAAACGGGCGGTACACCGAAAAGTTAAAAACACTGTACTGGTTCAGTCGTGCTTTTTTCGCTTTTTCAATTAAAAGTGTTGTTGGTGCAGTTTTGTGAAGCTAGCCAAGTTGCTTTTTAATTCTTTTAAAATTTTCTTAAATGTGTGCAAAAAAAAAAAAAAAAAAAAAAATAGCGTACAACAATGGGTGTGTAAAACCCTTTTTTGCAATTGAAAGTCCTGATTTGTTGCCTTTTCGAGGAACTGCTTACAGACTAAATAATTTTTCTCCCATTAAAATTGGTTCAATTTGATATGTACAGGTAAGAATATAATTTTTTCTTTTCCGTTTAGGTAGAAATTTGTGTACTTCCCTTTTGTAAGTACCAAATTGTAGACATTTTTTTTTTTTTTTTTTTTTTTTTTTCTTGCAGCTCAAAAGGTTAGGCGTAGTAAAACGTGACCTACAAATTTGTAACTTTGTTCGTTGTGCTATATGGGTGTAAAGGGGGAGGGCCTTCCCTAAGCAGATATATCCGCAAGTACACGTTTGTTTTCATTTGTGTAGAGGTCTGCACAGGGGCGTTGAATTTTTTGATCGCCGTCGCCGTCTGTTAGGCATTTCGAGCGGGGTTTACAGCGTTTTTTTTTTTTTTTTTGCAATGGTCCCATTTCGTTGCCGTTGGTTAAATTTACGCAGGGCAGACAGTGCAGTCCTCGATTGTTCCTGTCTGTCCTTCCTCTTACATAAGTGTGCAAGCATGTCACATGCCTGTCACATTTTTTCCCCTACGTTTAGAACGAACATGTCTACCTTTCATGGCACATAAAAAGGAAAAAAAAATGTTCAGGCTAGCCAATTGAAAAGGCGCACGGGGAATCAGCTGATAATGCCGTGCAGGCTAATGCAAAAATAAATTTCTGTGTGAGGTTCCTCAAAAGGGGTTAAACCGGGGAGGTCACCTCTAGTGCAAACACAAGTAAACATATAACCCTTTTCTATATATGTACATGGGTTGTGCTAAGGATGGGGAGCGTATGTGTTGGGGGAAGACTTGCCTTCCTTGTCGATGATCTGTACGTTAGAGGTGACAAAATTGGCAGAGCGAATTAGACTGCACAAAGGAACACACTAACAGGGATGAATAACGCCACAAATATTTTACCCCTTTATTGAAAGTGTGCACTTTTTTTACTTGGCAAATTGTGCCCCTGGTTCGATTGGCTCTCACCCTTTTTGCAGCCTCCATCGGGGGGGTGCCCATTTTTAAGGGGAAAAATGAACCATTGATGGGATTTCATCGGGGAGGATTACTCACAAAGGTGGGCATAGAAATAAACCGGACACATAGGCACACACATGTGTGAAGTGAAAATGGTGGACCATTTCCGTTTCATTCGCCTCACACATTTAAGTAGGACGAGGAAATTATTCTACTTGGCGTTTGTCTTCTCACGGGCATAGGTGCTCAGGTCAGCCTTCCTACTTTTGCGTTTATAAATCCCCCCATGGGTACATTTTTTTTGGAATTTAGGGAGACATGCCTTTGGGGGGAGGCCTAATTTGCAACTTGCTATTTTTTGCGGCCTATTTTCACCGCGTGCACGTCCCGCGAGACGCCCTATTGGGGGGGGAAAGGCTTCCCCAATATTTTGCCCCTCAGCAGAATGGTACATCCATATGCGCGCACATGCGCGTTGTGCAGGTCGTCATGTGAGCCAAGCGTGATTATGGGAGGACCCCTGTTTGTCGTCGTTTTGGAGGAAGATAAAAAGGGAAAAAATATATGGCGCGAACTTTTCCCTATAAATTTTCCATGTCAATTAGCCCCCCTCCACAAACCTCCTTTACGCACGATGGAGGATTCGAAGAATGCGTTTCTGTTCCACCTATTCTCCTCCTCAGAGGGAGAGCAGGCAGGGGAACAAAAAACCAAGGTGACAAATTACAGGTTCATTAAACTGCCCAGCATAAGCGAGCCGCACAAATGTGTGTTATACCACTACAATGAAAGGAACAACCTGCTGTACCTACTGGAAAGGAATTACTATAATCCAAAAATTGAGTCCTTAAAACATGAGAATGAAAAAATAAACAAAAGCTGTGTTTCCCTTTTTATAAATAATTACGCTGTGCAAAATGAATGCAGCTTTTTCTGTTACCCCATCGATGCAATTTTTCTCTTCATAAGTATCATATATCAAAATTGCGCCAGCAACACGTATACCACGCTGGGGGATTACCTAGACAATGTTTTAAAAGACAAAGAAAAGAGGGAACAAAACGAAATAAGAAAAAATGTCTTTTTCATTTTCAACAAAAATGTCAGTAACATCAAGGAGAGGTTAAAAAATATCTGCGACGAATGTTACGAGATGGGAAAATATTATTTCAAACCGAATTTAAAAAAAGTCCAAAATTTTTTCAATCTTAAATGTGTAAAGTTATTCAATTATATTGTCGAAAATAAAATTGTCTTCTCTGATTATGCCCACACAGTGGAGGAGGATATTTTGAAGAAACACAATGTTGACATGGACCTCCATGAGAGAAGCACGTCTAAAGTTAAAAATGCTAAATGGAAACAAATCGATGTGTATGGTGAATATAAAAAGCTGGTAGACTCATACGTAATACAGTTTAATAAAAAGTACTACAAATTTGGTGGATCCAATTTGAGGACATTCGTTTGGCTAATTGTGAAGGGGTTTATGAGTTCTTCTTTGAGTGAAAAACTCACCCCTTTAGATATACAGGAAAAATTAAGCAAAATGAAGGAGGACGATAAGAAGAAGAAAATGCAACAGAATGATAATTTGCCCAAGGGGAAGAAGCACTCCCTGCAGCAACCCAGGAATCAGCTGATGATCGAGTCCTTTTTTAAAAAGAAAAAGACCAAGTGAGGGGTGTCTCCTCCACGGTGTACCACGGGGGGGGAATAGGAACAAACAAGCGAATGCAATTGTGTACGCCCCATTTTGGTGAATCACCTTAAAGATGCCACAGAAGACAGGGGAGTCAACATGGGAAAAAAAAAAAAAAAAATAAACACACACACAAAAACAAAAATCTGCTCCTTACACGCGGAAGACCCGCTTGGCCAAGTGAAGCAAGGTGGACAGAATGCAAAAGCCCCCGAACTGGTGCACCAGGGCCAGGTGCACAGGCACGTGGTGCACAAGGGTGCTTATGCCGGTGAGCATTTGCGCGGTTGTGATGAAGGGCAACACGAAGAAGAGTCGTTTGGTTTTTTTGCTAAGTGCCATTTTCTGCGACCAAAAATATAAGAGGAAGCTATTCAAGACAATCAAGTAGCTAAGCATCCGATGATTAAATTGCACCAAAGCTGTGTTCTCAAACAACTGCTCATACTTTCTCTTCTTGCTAAGGTAAAAATTTCTCACATCATCCGGAATGAATTTGTCTAACATTTTGGGCCACGTGTTGTAGGCATACCCTGCGTCATTTCCAGCCACAAAGCCTCCATACATAATATTAGAAAGAACGAGAAAGGCAAAACAAAGTAGGCCCAACTTGGTCCCCCTGGTAAAGTTTCTCCGTTCATACGCTTCGTGCATTAATTGACTTCGTAGAAATTCTGGCCATTCGGCTATTTGACTCTTAGCAAACTGTTTCCTCAGTTTTCCCACCTCGATCAACGTCAGTCCGTTAAGAAAAAGATAGCTGTACGTTACGGTGGCGCAGAAGAGGTGGAAGACTAACCTGTATGGAGACACCCTGGGGGTCTTATTCTCCGTCTGTGGAATTTCAAACCCACTTTTAACCATCCACCAACCTACAAATCCTTGAAATGTTCCTAAGGCGAAGATGACACTCAACTTTTTAATCATACTTTTTTTTAAATAATTTTTATATAAAAAAAAACTAGCACCTCCGACAAAAAATAATCCTATAAAACGACCAAATGTTCTGTGTAGCCATTCATTAAAAAATATTTTTTTATAATCCTCCAAGGACAGGTTATAATGTACTTGTTTATATTCCGGTGTTAATTTATACTTTTCAAATTCTTGCAGCCATTCTTCTTCATTTTTTGGGTACTTTACGCCCTGAAATTTCCAGTGCGTTATTGACAACCCACTTTCGGTCAAGCGGGTGTAACCTCCTATACTTATCATGCCTAGTATTAACAGGCTGCATGTGTTCAGCCACATTCCTACTTTAAATTCTTGGCCTTCCTTCACATAATTCATGTACCTATTCGCCTTCCTAATAACGAACGATTCTTCTGCTTTACTCAGTTTGTCGAATGTGCTGAAGAACCTTCTACTTTGGAATGTCCGATTCATGGCTGTCCTGTTGAGCCCGTTCCGTACATGGGCATAGTGCCCCAAAGAGACAACTCTGTGTAGGCACATGTTGACAAGCAGCTGGACGGTGCAAAATGTGAGGTGTGCCTAACTGTAAATATGCTCACACAAAAAAAGAGGACACACAGGGGAGACAAAAAGGAGGAGAATATACCACGTGACAGAATTATACTTAGCCATGTCAAAAATTGGAAGAGAGACGTTCCAGGTAGAGGGGGAACCTCAGGGCACTCTTCACAGTACGGTAACAACAGATTGGAAAAACATGTTAAACCCTCCACTCTTCAATAATTCGTATTCCACACATGGAAAGGTTAGGATTATTCTCGCAGATGCTATCCCCAATAATTAGGGTCATATTTACAGCTCCGCAAAAGAGAAAAAATTGTTCATCCATCCATGTGGGACTTATTTTTCCATCGCCCCTTTTTGCACAGATGTATTATAAGCTTTGTTGATTCCATTCGGAGGATATTTTGAAAAAAGAAAAATCCCCTCGTTCATTTCTACTTTTCTCTACATTTTTTTTTTTTTTTTTTTTTTTTGTGCGTAAAGGAGTACTCACATGTAACCCTTAGATGCTTCAAAGGTAATGGATGATAAGCCCAACGCAGCAGCGATTCTTTACCCCATAGAGGTACAACGGCGTAAATTCCTTGTGGATTCAAAAGTTGGTGCTTTTTCGCTGTTAACAGGCAAGGTGGAGCCAAACCACCTGTGCAGCAAAATAAATTTTGGTGTGCGTTACACATGCGTAGATAACGAGGATGTGTCTTGTTCTTTTGGAATGGATGCCGCTAGAACATAGTGAATACCTTCTCAAAATGAGGCCAAAACGATCTCGTGTTGTCCACACATTTTTTTTTTTTTCTCATGCGAGTTTTATTAATAAAAAAAAAGGCGAAGGGATCATGTGGTAGCCTCCCTAGCAGTGGTTGTCGGCCCCCACACGTGTGGCGCTAAACAGGCAACGCGTAGCAACAAGAGTAAGCCCCAATAGGGGGGCACAGAATGATGGATAAGGTTAGCACATGCCTACACATTAACGGTTAACCGTTCAGCATGTACACAACAGTTCGGCAAACTCGTCATGTGCATTGTTGTTGGTGAGGGGGAGCACCTTGCGGACGCGAATCAGAAACAATTGGCAACCAAAGAGGAGCACCCACAAAAAAGGATATAAAAAAAAAAAAAAAACGATTCTACAAAACAATTGGGGTAGGGGTGGAAGCAAAGAAGAAAGTGGCCATGTTGCGAAGTATAATCACTGCGTGCTAAACAATGCACATAACAAAATGACATGCAGAAACAAATTAATATAAAGCAAAACAGAAGGTACTAACCCCACTTGCGTCAGCAGAAGGCGGTGCAGCTTTCCTCACTTGCAATTTTGAGATCAGTGGGGGCATTCCACTTGGACCCCTCCAACGTGTACCTACTATTTAACGATCTAACCTTAACTGTCTTTTCAGCCTGTAAAAAAGGAGGAAGGAAAAATGGTCGGATGAAATTGGGCAGAATTGGCCAGGATTGGCCAAAATTGGAGTCGCCTCAAAATGTGGCAATTTTGCCCATGCCATTTATTCCGCGAAAAACGGAATGTGTGTCCATTTGGGGGGACCCCTATTTTGCCGCACATTACCAAATTGTGGTGCCCAGGTATGTGTCTCCTGTCAGGTTCACCTCCACCCGATTCTTCATTCTTCAAGGGAACGTTTTCTTCCTCTGAGTCGTTTTGCATTATATAGTCTCTCAAATGGTCCATGTGAGCAGGAAATGAGACAAACTCGTAGAATGTTCCTTTCTGTTCATTTAAGGGGGTCTCCTTACGTTGCAAGGAAGCAATTTTACCTGCGAAAAAAAAAGGGGAAATAATTTGGGTTAAATTTTAAAAGGTATAAAAAGTGGGACATACTAGGGGGAAATTAAAAAAAGGTTGTCTGCCCTAATATTTTGGAAGAGATATCAAAATAGAAAGGTATAATGTGTTCCACCTTTTAAGACATTCCTAGTGTGATTTAACGCCCTGTCTTTGTAGTTCAGTCGCAGGTTGTACATCGCGTTTGTCTTCAGGTAGGATCGATTTAGCTTGAGCAGGTCCATGGGGTAGCAATTGTATGTGCCCTGAAATGAAGCAGGAAAATATATTTTTCTTACTACGCAGAATGTGCAGCCATCGCCGCCGGGGATACATAAAATTGTCAATGAAAAAATGGTTTAGTCATATTTTAGTTGGACTCTTTCTCCTAAAATGTGCAACAATTCGCATGTTAATTGTTATGGTGCTTTTCCAGGCAGAGGCGATTATCTTATTTTTTTCCTTAAATCGCACTCCTGCATGGTCAATTTGGCAGAGGCAAAATAATTTAGTGCGAAGATGCACACGCTCCTCTGCATTATGGATGCTTAAGGAGGCAATCATTTACGTACATTTTCCAGCAAGACGTACACGTAATTTTCCCCTATAAATTTTAAAAATTTGCCCTTGCCTTCTGGTGCTACAATTTCACACATGTCATCCAGCACATCGGAAATGGGGTCATTCGTCCGTGCTACTCTGTTCTGCACTTTCTGTTTGCTGCCACATGATATGTAACTGCTTGGGTGCTTATCTATTTTCAGACTTTCCAGAGAGCTTTTACTCTTATAGAAGCATTTGGATTGCACTATGCTGTGACGGCTTCTACTGCTTCCATTGCTTCCTCCTTCGATTGACCCTTTTAAATGGTGCGAAGAACTCGTAGCACTTGATATTTTGGACTTCGAAGAAGCCGCGTAGTCATAGATCGCTCCAAATTTGTTCTCATTTCTGGCCGGGTGCTTGTTGAAAACTATCCCACGGTCCTCATCGCAGTATTTCATCACTGCCGCGGCCATATCATTCTTGTTGCACAGTTTTAAATAGTTGACAAGGATGTCTTTTTTGCTTATGTTTTCCATGTTTGGAGCGTGGATTGGGGAAGTTGTGTGCATGGTGTGGAAGAGAAAAGCTGCCTATTTTGTGCAGAGGAAAAATTACACATTTTACACCTCCTTCAAATGTTACTGCCGTGCACACGCGGTAATACAAAAACGTTGTAAAGAAAAAAGAGCACACACGGATGAAAAGTAAGGGAACTCGCCAGTTGGTTAAAGAAACAGCCAATTTTAACATTCTACATGAAAAAAAAAAAAAAAAAACTTTGCAAAAAAAAAATACACAAAACACACAGAATGGCTAGATCTTTTCCATGTTTACCTGACCTGTTCATACAAAAGTGAACTTTTTTTTTTTTCTCCTTTTTGCTTCACGTTTCCTTATTAAGCCGCATGATGTTGCAAAAAATGGAACTGGCCTCATGTGCATTTTTCCCTCGCACAGAGAAGTACAATAGCACGCATCCAAGCGGGGCGATGTAATACAGAATAAAAAAGAGAAAAAAGCTGAGACAATAATTTAAATTAATAATTCTTTAAAAATGGGCTTTGTTGTATAGTTAATTTAAAAAATACAGTTAATTTTCGCCAGGAAAATAAACTGTTAAAATGGGTGGGTGGGTTGTTCAATTGTGGCACTTAACAATTTATATAATGCATAACATAGGCGTTGCATACCATGTAGGGAAAATGATATGAGATGTCAGTCTGTACACATATATATAAAAATAGTTAAGACGTGTTGTGCACACAATTTTATGTTAAAAATGTGGGGGGTGGGGGAACGAAATTAAGATTCGATAAAATTCGAAATGTTCTGTAACCATGACATGTATTCCCTTTGCTCTTTGTCAATGCTACAGGAATCGATAAAATCACACAACTCGGAATCTACTCCTAAGTTCGCCAACCATTCATCGAGCGAAGTTTGTAAGGAGTCATCGAGGTCTTCAAATTCAGGTCCATTATAAGCAGACACGGAATTTTTTCCTTCTTCATTTTTATAATACTTAACATTTCCAATCATATATCTGAATTTCTCATCATTCTGTAAGGTGGTACAATAAAATGTAATACCTCCTTGTTTGTTTGGCTTTTCAACGGTGACAGAAAAGTCAGTCATTTCTGCTTGCGCTTCATTTTCTCCTTCGGCTTGAAATGGGGACACAAGTTGAAAATCGATAATAATTTTCATTCCATCCACATTTTTGGTTAACACCATGTTGACATCCCCTTCTTGTTCCTCAAATTTCCATCCGGAGGTTTGCAAAAACTTCTTAATATTATCTGGTGCCTCATAATTCGACTTCTCATGTTGCACTTCTGCTTTTACAACTTCGGACAGCTTCTGCGCTTCACCTGAAGCAAATCTTTTTGCTCCAATGATAGAGCCGGAATTGGTTGCTTGGTACCTTTGTCCATATTTTCCAAGGTTTATTATGTTGGAAAACTTTCTCTTATTCAGGTTGGTTAACTCGTGCACAGAGCAGTTCAGGTGCTTTCCCAAGACTTTACCTTTACACAAATTTGCTGCGTTTCTTCTTAGGAAGTTCATCTTTTCAAAAGTTGTGTTTAAAGTGGAAGGTGTGGGTATAACACAGTGTGGTGTGCCTTACTACGTATAAAAAGGCTGCTTATTCGCGTAACCCGAACTATACTCACACAAAAGAGTTGCGTTCAGATGTTCACTCGGGGGAGGCACGTGTGAAGATTACGAGTAAGGTTCATTCACTAACGGTGATGCGGCAAAGGCTCTACAATTGCGTGCTACCTTTATTTTGGCTATATGTTTTTTCCTTTTTTATTTCAAAAACTGATGGGAGAAGCACTGTTTAGCGTTAAAACTGTAGCGTGGTAACTGTGTGGTTAGTTTTCTCAGTTGATTCGCACGTGAGGAAAGAATGTTGCCGAGGTGTTGAATTTGCGCGGAATGATAAATGTTAACCTATGACATCATGCTTTCGTAAAATTTTCACATTTTTGCGATTTTAAAAAAGAATTAAAGCGACGAGGGGATTTACGCATACCAGTAATGTACATTTATTCGTGTACTTATGGGGGCATATATTTATATATGTACTTGTGCGTTGCGGCACATTCCCACTCACCTTTTTCCCGCATAAGCCAGTCTCGCCCCACAGAATACGTATCTGAGCCATGTACACTCAGCTTGCACCAAGAAAAAAAAAAAAAAAAAAAAAAAAAGCGACGGGATAAGTGACCATTAAGCGGAAAAATGGTTACGTGAAATTTTCGTTTCTTTCCAACTGACTACCATGTATGATGGTGTGAAAATGTACTGCTTCGTTTTATCCATTCATCTGATGTTCACCTATGTGTAAGGCCTTTTTGGCACGAAAATTATGCCCCTAACTGTGGGCCCCCATTTGGGGAGAGAACTGTATACCTGCGACCGATCGTATGTGGGTATGTTGCCATTTGTAGGGCACTGTTACGGGTGCGCCCCAGAAAAAAAGTGTTAAAAATGGGTGCATACATACGGTGATGGAAGCACAGCCTTTGCACATGGGCAGTACATTTCTCCGCCAATTTTATGAAGCGGTAAGTGTGGCGCTTAAAAAAGGGAGGATTACTTGAGTACATATGTGCTTGAGGGCGCCGCTTAAAACTGCAGTGGTACGAAGCGCATACGGTCATATATAGATCCCGACTTTATAACAAATGAAGGGCAATAAAAATAAAAAAACTCGCTTTACGCAAAGAGGATAAAGAAATAAAAAAGAAAAAATTCACATTTTTTTTTTTTTTTTATGTCGATTTTGCATACTGTACTTAAAATTAAAACCCTTTTTAAGCGAATTAAAAAATTTGTTTTTAACTGATGCGACAGAGGAGGTTTGATACCTTTGCAAATTTACAGTTGAGTGAAATGAACGCATATCTATGTGGGAATACTTAAAGTGGTCCCCACTGAGAAGGCGATAAAGTTATGTAGCCAAGCTGGGCGTTTTAAATGCGCCCCAAGATGGTACAATTATTTGTGTAAAGAACACGGTGACAACAGAGTCAGGTGTACGCCACTGTGCCATTTGCGCGATTTGCCCTATTTTATACAGCAATTCACTTGCCAATTGTGGTGGCACACTGTTTGCATTTCCTGCGCAATAACAGCAGTTGATTTAGTGGCATAGAAGAGATTCTGTTTTGGGGGAGGGGCTCTTTGCAGCGTATGCACACCGCGCAGAGCGCACATATGGGTGGATATATATATGCCTACATATGTGTATATGCCTATGTATGTATGCTCGTACCAACGCCTAGGGGTGCCTACGTATAGGAAACTGTGAACCCCGCCCCTTGTTAAGAACCATGCGCCATACTTACAGAATAGATAAGGTTACATATAGGTGCATCTATACCAGAAGAAGGTACACGGAATGACACGTTCGTGAAACTACACGCAAGTTGCCTATACTGGAGTGAGCAGTTTTAAGAAAAAAAAGGGTGACTTGATTTTATGGCTAAAGTTCCGACAAACGACCTTACCCTTTTCTTTTTTAAACCTTTGTAAATTTCGTTGCAAGAGCGTCCTTCGCTGTACCAACGTGTAAAACATTTCCGGTTAGGGTTTTAATGTATAAACTCCCCACGTAGAAGGAACATATTTCTGAAGAGGCAGAACTGATGCGCAAGCGAAGAAAAGTATTCAAATTCAATTGTTGGATGATCTTACAACGTATAAAATTAAACACACTACAACGCCCTCCTGTAGGAATGTAAATAAATGCAGACCTTTTGCACACATAACGGAAGTCCCTTCATTTATATTTTTTTCTTTCCGCCTTTTGAGGAGTGAGCATTCGATCACCATCGCACAATCGTACAAATTATAGGAGCAACTTCCCTGCACAGAAAAAAAAGGGGCATATGTTTCATTTTTTTTTTTCCCCTTTTGAGTGATATGTTTTAAAAAATGTTACAAGAAAGAGACTTAGCGAGGGAGCCATGCCCTGACAGAATCATAGAAGATATGGGTGGCGCATTCGGCATGGGTTGCATAGGAGGGTACATATGGCATTTTTTAAAGGGCGCAAGAAATAGCCCCCAGGGGGATGTGTTAAGTGGCGCTTTGTACAGCGGCCGTATGAGGGCCCCCATTTTGGGAGGTAATTTTGCCGTGTGGGGAGGCACATTTAGTTGCTTCGATTGTACGTTTCAATATATACGGAAAAAGGAAGACCACTGGAATGCCATAGGTAGTGGTTTTTTCACGGGTGGTGTTTTAGCCATGAGGGGTGGTTGGAGATCTGCTTCGAGGAATGCTATCGTCGGTGGAGTTTTGCTAGCCATTATAGAAGTCGTTTCGCTTGTATTGACCCGTAAGACAACACCGACCCCTAGACAGCAATTTCAGCAACAGATGGAGTTAGAAAAAAAAATGGCGTCCAAAAATAGCAAATAAAAACCGCGTATGTTTATGTGAACGTCAAATGTTATGATATTTGCTCTGTGCGTAGTGATTTGCCAGTTCCTATGTACAGCCTAATCTTTCCCCCACCAGTACCGCTAACCAATATATGTGTGTGTGAATACCCTTATCAATTTTAATTAACACCTTGCGCACGTACATACATGTGGCGCATTCCAAAGGTGGAGCTTTTCTCTGCCTTTTTTTTTTTTTTTTTTTTTTTTAATTCTATGCCTTCTTCTACTTCATTGTTGTGGTGCATATGCCTCTACGTGAGAGTTGCTCCACGTGTGTGTGTGAAAACGCCCCGGGTTGCTTCCCTCGCGTTGCCATTTTCCCAAGGTGCGTGCTTCAAAATTTACCATTTTTGTTTTATTTTTAAGTGGAATTAATAACTATTCGTAATGGTGCGTTGGTACATATGCATGGCATTGTGTGGCTGTTACACGCTACCACTGCGCGACCATTTATGATGCCCGTTGTGCGCATTATTGCCCCCTACTTATTTACTTACCTACTTATGCTTTTTTTTGTGTCTTCTGCAACACACGAACTTTTTAATATCGAATCCTTCCAAAAAATGGAGGAATAGAAATGTGTTAAAAGGGTTTGGTTTTCCATTTCGGATTACCATTTTGCTGTAGGCACTTTGCACGCCCCCTAATGGGACCGTCACTGTCCGTTCAATACGTTGCGCAAAATTTAGCCATAGCATAGTGCTAAACGAATAAGTTATTAAAAAGTGAAGTAAAAGTGTTGCGACATTTGACGTGTCTGTGTATATTCCCCAACAAAGCTTCCTACCCGCTGACGTGGGGATATACACTGCGGTGGTGTTAAAAATGGTTTTGGATAAGCCTTGCGAAGGGTGGCAAGAGCAAGCGCATTTGCGTACGCTATGCGGGTGCTGTTCCCCCAGGATGAATTAAAAAAAAAGGGGGGGAAGACGGCTTTTTTCTTTTTTTTCCTAATAGGCGCGGAAATAATTTACAAAATTGACGCTATTTTATGCTATGATGGGTGGAGATTTGCGCACAAAAAGTAGAGCACCTACCTGATTGGATAATATGTGACCAGGTAACATCCCCATGTGTGAAACAACACAGGCTCACACTTGTGGGCGAAGGGGGCATTTCACCGTAGTGCGGTGATACGTCCAGCCAAGGTGTACAAAAAATGTGCAGCTTGCTAGAACTTCTTTTTCTCCCAACAGATCAGATGGGTAGCCCCACTTGTACCAGGTACATGTTAGCAAATAATGTCACAAAATTATACCCTGCTAATATGCCAACGTTGTTGTGCATATGCAGAGGGGGAGAGTCTTCTCCGTTGGGCGCTGCCATCTGGCCCGGTTAGAAGTCTGGCCCCCGAGAGAGAACCTCCTTACACGTCGGGCGGAGCAAAATGGTGTGCTCCATTTGTGACGTAAAGGAGTTCTTCACATCGCACAGGGGGGGATACGGCTCCACTATGTTTAAATCTACCAGCGTTTTCAAAGCCATGAAATGTCTCTTCTGTCCTAAGTCATCCAACCATCTATGGCAAAATGGCAGTGTATCAAAATTATCGTTAATGACTTTTAATAGCGTCTTTGCAGAATTTAATCTAATGGGTACAAATTGTTTGTCTGGATTTCTCATATAATGGGAACATTCATTGTCGTGCGTAACATAACCCTTTCCAGTGGACGCAAAAGTTTCGATGGCAAATAGTTCCCCCTCTTCCATAATTTCATTTTTTTCTTTCTGCTTCACAATGGGGACACATTTCCCCCCATGAATAATATACTTATTAATGGAGTGTCCTCTGAGATTTGAAATGGCCTTAATAGGATAAATTTTTTGATTCAATTCAATTTCGTATGACTCGATAGCTTCTTGGATTGCTTCTCCTATGTCACACATTCTGGCGTCAATTCCTGCTTCCTTAATACCTGTGTTTGTTCCATCTTGCGTGGCCTTAATAAGGTTATCATACTTTTCGTCGAAAGCAATGGTAAAAGCGCAGTCGATAATATACCCATTAACATGCACTCCAAAATCTAACTTACACACATCGTCATATTTTAAAACCGTTTCGTCTCCATAATTTGGCGTATAATGAGCTGCACAATGGTTTAATGAACACCCTGTTGGGAACCCCCAGCCACAATTTAACTTATGTGATAAAATCAACTCCTTCGTTTTTTTCTCTGTCTCTTTTACTATATCTATCATTTTTCTTCCCGGTTGGATATACGTCTGTATGTATTTCCTAACTTGCCTATGACACTCTGCAGCTTTTCTTAAATCCTCATAATAATCCAAACTTAATTTTTCGAGCTCTTTTTTTTCTTGTAGTGTTTTTCCACTAAGGACATGTTTATAGTTTTGTATTTCTCCGACGGGGTAGTTCTTCCCTCGGTAAACCATTTCGATTGGTACTGTTGCTGGGTTGGTCTGTATGCTCCTTTCCACTTGGGGCCAATTTTTTAGTAATCTTATGTGGCTATTATTTTGCTCCTCCATTAGGTGTTCCTTCAGGGTGATGTTTTTTTTTATTTTTTCAATTTCGAACTCGTCAAAGTCTATTTTGCATTTCTCCTCCGCCGGGACAGGTTCTGCTTCGTCTTCTACTGCATGGTGACCATTTTGGGCGGCTCCGTTTTGGTTTGTTTCGCTTTTGAATTCGTTCAGAATGAGGTCTAGCTTGTCCACCTTCTTCTTGCTCTTCTTCGCGGGGGCCTTGCCGCCGTTTGGTTTGTTCGCAGCGGCTTTGTTGGGGGTTGGTTTGTTAGGAGCTGCCTTGTTGGCAGATTCCTTCTTCACTGCCTCCACATCGGCGCACTCCCTCTTTTCGTTCTCCTGCTGGGTTGTCGTCTTATTCCCTACGGTGGGGACCCCGCCCCCATTGGCGCTTTTGCTCTTTTCATTGTTCTGCGTGGGTTTCTTCTTCCCGCTGGTGGTGTTGCCCTTCGCCCCCCCCTTGTTACTCTTATTCATCTTGATTGAAGCGCTCTTTTGGAGAGTACTCCTGTTGGGGTGAGCATACAGTTACGCCCGTTTCCTTAGCAAGCGTATGGTTGTCGTATGTCACACGCGTAGGGGGAATGGAACGTCCCTCTGTTTATGATTATTCCCGTTAGAGATGTTCCACTTTGTTTCTTTTTTTTTCCCCTTCTGCACAATTTTAAAATATTTTGGGGGAAAAAGGAACCCCTTTGCCCTTCGCACTGCTCTGTTGGGTATTTCTGTTGCCGACCTTTTTGGCTGTTTCGCAGAACGGTTAAACAGGGGCGGCGTTCCGGGTGGCACACTGCTAACTAAATGAATAAGCAAATAAACGCGTAAATAAGTAAAAATAAATACTTATACATGTACGTAAATACGCGCGCATACTTGTGATGTACTTCACTCCGGTCGGCGTCGCAAAGTATGCATTCATAGGAGTATTTCTTTTTTTTTTTTTTTTTTTTGGCTGTTTCGACCCCCGCTGCGCGCATACCATATATAACATACAGAATGTATTTCTACATCTGACGCGCGATGTGCTTCTGCCCCTGGGCGCCTTGGCTTGCTATTTTTTTTTTTTTTTTTTTTTCCGCATCGTTTGTTCTTCCATTTCCAGATTGGCAGCTTGCGCCGAGGAACCCTGTATACATAAGAATACAAAAATATGAACAAACTTGGAAAATTTTCTTTCTTTTTTTTTTTTTTTTCCTTATTATTCCGCACTTTGTTTGCGTTTCATTTTTTCACATGACATCTTTAACGAACTTATTTGTGAATCTTTCATTTGTAATTTCCATCTGTTTGGGTTTTACAAGCATACGTATAAAGTACGTGCGTTGAATGTACGTTTTCCGTCCTACACGTTGCGGAGCTGTGCTTTGTTTTTACAAAGTTACCAGCGCATCAACGTTGTCAAGAATATCTTTTTTGTGCGCCGAGCAGGTGGTTGGTTATGTGGCCATCCCCTCTGCGAAGCGTCTCAGTTTGCGTAATAATTGTGCAACCGTAGTCTAGTGAGCGTTTGCTCCAGTTTGTTCTGTTCGCGGGGGAGACAATCTCTGCATTCCCCAAGGGTGCAGCAAGCACCAGCCAATTTGGAGAAGAAAAAAAAACTACAACAAAGAAGAAAAGAAGTCTTTACAAGTGGCACAGAAAATAGATTTTGTATCACCTCGAATCAACGGAGAAAGGCACCCTTGCCTTGTATGCATATGTTATGTGCTACCTACTGTAGTATTCACTTTTTTTGACATTTGTTTGCCAGTTTGTTTTCCAGTTTGTTAGTCTGTTTGTTTGTTTGTTTGCCAGCTTTTTGTCTAGCTTGTTTTCCATTCTGTGCACCCCTCGCCTGGTGCCATGGATTACATAGCCCAACTGTTGCATTGAGCTTCTTTTTTTTACCGTCATGCAAATTTTGCTGAAGCGATCATACAGTCATATGCATGCACATATATTTGTGCACGACGTTTAACAACGGTTTGTAAATTTAAAAAAAGAAAAAATGAAAAACCCGGCGGAGAGGACAAAACTGCTGTGGTGCGAAGAAATAATAAGCCACATCAGGGCAGGGAAAGGCCCCATTTGCAAAGAAAAAATTTCTCGGACAGACAGATTCAATCAAGAGGAAGAATCAGCACCAAGAAGGAGAAGAAGTAAAAGGGATTGCCTACACTTCGAACGTAACTGTGTTAAGCATATTTATAAGAATTGCTTCCTCCTGCATAAATTGCTTCGTTATAAAGCGCATGTTGCACGACGTAAAAGGGTTAATAGACATACCCCATTAGCCCAAATTGCACATGTCACAAATGGAGGAAGCACCACGCGTGATATTGCCCTGAAGGATGAAATGCTGAGAAGACCATCCAGGGGCATGTCTACAAGAGGACATAAATACACAGCAGATTTGATTTTAACGCAGACCATCGTCCTAACCCTGTTCGAACCTTCCTTGTTAAAAATTTCTTTAAAATATTTTAACCTCTTAACCGCGTCGATAGTGAATCAGATATTTCAGGAGGCGCTACACTTGGCCAGTTACAACTGTGTCGAAGGGGGGGACCAGAATGAAAGAAAAAACGGAGACTTCCTAGGTACTCTTAATTTAGCCGGAACAGGGAGAGAGACCCCATTTGACGGAGGTGACACCCCCCCCGTTCTGCACATTTACAATCTTATTCAGAAGTATGACATAAATGTGGAATTTTATTTCTGCATGATATGTATGAATAGCATACTGTTTAGCAAGGATTCATTTTTCAAAAGTGCGATAGATTATTTTTTTAAGGAGGTGTTTCCAAAATCTGCTCACTGTTATGGGTATTTCGACGCGATCGTATCGAGGTACTTGAAGGAGCAGGATTCCCCACAGGTGGAGGGGATAAATGTCAGTGACGTTGAGGGCATTCCCAGGAGCTCTATGAGGTGTCCATCATTTAGTACTTCTACCCATTATTGCGTCCAAATGCTGCTCCTTTTTTGCCACCTGAGCTTGGAGAAGACGTTGGACAGAATGTACCTGAATCTGTTGCCGGCGATTTTAAAATGCAAAAAGAGGAACCCATTTTTTGAGGATTTAATTTATCTGATTTATTTGCACTATCATAAAATTGGGCGGACTGTCTTTGTAGAGGAAATTGTGACCAATCAGCTGGTTAGAAAGAATGATGTCACGCGTGATGAGGGTTCCCCCCTATTTAACTGCTCCATTGGGAGTACACATAACCGTGAAGTGGTTCATGACGCATCACGCGATATACGACGCGTCTTACTAAAGCACCGATACAACGTGCACAACTTGGATTACCTGCACGTGGAAAATTTTCGAGTGAACAGAGAAGAAAATGCCTGTGTCAAATTTTGCGTGGACATCGAATCGGTGGTATATCCATCTTTCTGCGTCAGAGGGAGAGAATTGAAGAGGGAGAAGACAGAAGGAAGAACCAAGTTTATCCTGACCAGCAGGCTGAAGAGCATAATCGAAATGGTGGTGACAAACATCTATGACAACAGACCAACCATCCTGATAGGAACTCAAGGTTCTGGAAAAACGTCCCTAATAAATTATATACATGAAAAAATATATGAAAATGAAAATGCGAAGAAAGGAAAGGTCATAAGTTTATACCTTGACGACGTGGTAGATTCTAAGTCCATTTTAGGCATTTGGGAAAGCAATGAGAAACGCTTCGAATTTAAGTTTGGCGTACTGGCCAAAGCTATGATGAATGGAAACTGGATCGTTTTTGAAAATGTGAATAACATTTCCAGCAGTGTGGTAGAGAAGCTATGCGAGCTCACTACCAAGGGGCACATTTATTTGTCCGAAAAGGGGGAGCACATCTATCCACATAAGGACTTCCGCCTGTTCGCCACCATCACGGTGGGGGACACTGTAGCAGGTGTTGGCAATATTATCCATGCTGGCAATGTTGTTGGTGATGACAATGCTAAGGGCTGCTCGAACTGCCAACTGAGCGAGCTGGTCCGACTGAACCAGCGCCCAGGCCACCTAAGCAGCCTGTTCAACAAGTGGCACAGTGTACATATAGGAAGCTACACAGAAGAGGAAGTGGAAGAAATTCTGTGCAAAAAATTGAAGCGCGCAGTAAACGAAAACTACAGGACAGTAATTCTTCGAAGCTACCACGGAGTGAAGACCCTGCTGGAGAAGTACCCCCTGCTCAGAAGCATCAACCTGCATGACTTGGTAAAAATTATCCAACGGGTTAAGAAAAGAAAAATCTTCACGCACGATAATGAGAAAACGAGGGCCATACTTTTCCAAACGTGCAAATCGATCCTCACGTCGCATGTGCCAAATGGAAACTTAAGGTCCCACTTTCAGAAAAAACTTCTTAAAATATTCGACCTACACGAAAAAACTGTCACCAAGTGGGTACAACTGCACACCCTTAATGACTTCATGGACCATTTTAACGAAACGTTGCGAAACGAAAAGGGGAAAATTTCCCTACAGTGTGAGAAAATTACTAACCAATCCTTCCTCCTAACATCCGTGCATAAATCCATTTTGTACGAAATTATCGAAGGGGTCCACAATAAGGAAAGCATACTCCTCATAGGAGACACTGGAGTTGGAAAAACAGCCCTGGTGGATTACGTTGCGAAAATATTTGGGAAAAAATTACTCGTTTTTGTCTTCAGCGAACAGTCTGAAGCGTCAGATCTGATAGGAAATTACTACCCATTCAATATAAGCGTAAAGACGAATGAATTATTCGAAGAATTAAAAAATTTGAATTTTCAGGTTGGTAAGCATCTATGTCCGAAGGAGTTAGACATGCTTTACCTCAAACTGAAGATCCTTTTAAGTGAGAAGAAATTTATCACCTTTTTAAATACCTGCCACAATTTTGCCAAGTGTCTGGTCGAGAAATTTGAAAATGACACGAGCATCTTTGATATGCGCGTTGTCAAGAAGTACAGAATATTTCAGCACGACTGTCAAGGTGTGATCCATTTTTGGAGATCCGGTGGGGCGAAATGTGTGACACTTAACCGGGATGGTAACAACTCTCCTGCGTTGAAGCTCCAATTTGATAAGTTCTTCCCAAAGGAGGGACAACAAAATGGACACCTTACCCCGAACAACTCGTGTGAAGTACCCCCAGAGGAGCAACAGCAGGAAGAAGAGTGCAACCTAAACGCGAATGAGCTGATTTTCAAATTCCACGACGGAATATTGATTGACTGCATAAGAAATGGTTACTGGCTACTGCTGGACGAAATAAACCTCGCACAGACGGAAATTTTGCAACGGTTGCAGGGGTTACTCGATTTGTCCAACAAACACTTCGATGTGGTGGAGAAAGGAAATGAGCAGATAAAAATTCACCCCAACTTTCGTCTCTTCGCGTGTATGAACCCGCCAATTATCCCGAATTTGAAGAAGGGAAAAGGCAACCTGGGGGGGGAAGCAAACAACGGAAAGGTTAGCTCCCTCCACGAGGGTAATCACGTCGATACGGACCAGGTGGACGATGAGGACCACCACATCGACCTGTACAACAGTTCTGTATCCTCAGGGAAGAAGGAACTACCACCCATTTTACGGAACAAATTTACAGAAATTTTTGTGGACGAAATATTGCAGTATGAGGACGTCGAAATGGTTGTTAAACACTTACTTAGGGAGGTCACTTCCGATGGAGAGTTGATAAGAAACATAACCAACTGCTATCTTGAAGTAAAGAGGGAGAGTTTGAAAAATATGAATGGAGCACAAAATAAGCCCATTTTTTTTTCCACGAGAAATTTAGTAAGGGCAGTACAGTATGCAATCTACGTGCACAAAAGAAAATTCAACCCATTACCACTTAATGCAGCTGTTAGAAATGGGTTCGTGTGTAACTTCCTAAGCTCTGTCAGTGTGGATAATGAGAAACTAATGGATCATATTTTTAATAAACACTTCAAATGTGATAAAGGGAAGAGTGCGCTACAGAGTGGAAATCCCCAAATGGAGAAAAGCATGCAGATTGAAAAAAACGGGGTGATAAATTATGCCTTGTTAGAGAGCTACTATCAGTATAGACATTTCGACACGAAAAAGGGAATCTGCACAGAAAGAAGTGACCTCTCCTCCTTTGTAAAAAATTCAAACGCTGCAAGGAGGGAAGAAGCACAAACAGATGGGCAGGAGTATCCCCCTGGAGGGGACAACCAAACGAATGAACATGTGGAGAAGTACGCTTGTGTAGAAAACAGCTGGATCCTCTGCGGAAGGGAAGAAATAAACCTCGTGAATATTTTGTCCAATTTTATAATTACGAAAAATGTGAAGGAAAATATCCGGAAGTTGGCGCTCTGTTTGAGTGGTTCCAAAACGCCGATTTTATTGGAGGGGAACACCTCTGTTGGAAAAACCTCCCTGGTGAAATTCTTTGCAGACATTACAGGGCACAAATTTGTAAGGATAAATAATCACATGAACACAGATATAAATGAGTACTTTGGGCAATTTGTAAATGACCCAAGTACCGGAAATTTAATATTTGAAGAAGGCGTTTTTGTGAAGGCAGTACGAAATGGCTACTGGGTTGTTTTAGATGAACTGAACTTAGCACCATCAGAAGTTTTAGAATCCTTGAACAGAATTTTAGATGACAATAAGGAATTGTACATCCCTGAATTGAAGCGATACGTTAAGGCGCATAAAGACTTCATGCTTTTTGCGACTCAAAATCCAGCCAATAATAATAACTACCTTGGAAGGAAAGAATTATCAAAAGCGTTTAGGAGCAGATTCATAGAATTTTACATTAACGATTTTGAAGAAGGCGAGTTGGAAATTATTTTACACAGACGCTGTGCCATATCACCAAGTATTGCCAAAAAAATGATACGTGTTTTTTCGCAACTGAAAATTGTAAAATCGAACTACAACTACTTTAATGATAATTTAATGACTTTGCGTGATTTAATAAAATGGGGAAATAGATGTCCTAGGAGCAATGCGGATGCGTGTTTACAGGGGTACTACATCATTGCAGAGAAGCTAAGAAATGAGAAGGATCAACTGACCGTCAGAACTATTCTGAGTGAAAACTTTTTACCGAAAGGGGAGCAATTGATCGTCAAGTACGAGGACGATCAGGATGTGCTTCATCTGAAGGAACATTTTTGGAGGAAAATTTCACAATTGAATGGACACACACTAGTGCAGAGGAGCATCATCAATACGGGGGAGCAACATACCCCTGGGGAAAAGTCCCAAACATTTTCCCACGACGACGTTGGGAGAGTGCACTATCTGAAGAATATGCACTTGGGGAAAAGCACGAGCAGAATATTGTGCCTTCTGCTGAAATGCTTCAAATATAAGGAATCGGCCCTGCTGATCGGAGAAACGGGGTGCGGAAAAACGACCTGTTGCGAATTGCTAAGTTTTGTCAAAAATCAAAAACTGAACATTTTAAATTGTAACGAAAGCACAGATGTATACGACATTATAGGTAGCTTAAAATTGGTGAGAAATAAAAAGGAAAATTTTGAAAAAGTAAAAAAAAACTGCATCGAATTGTACAACGAAATATTGAGCCAGTATGAGGACACATTTGCAGCGAATTACCTTAGCGGTATAATACACGACCAAATTAGGGAGGTAAAAAAGGAAGACCTACTAATATTTACGCTATATCTACAGAAGAGGTACACCCTAAGCGAGTCCATAAAGAACAAACTGCTCAAACTGGAAATGTCCATAAACAATTTAAAGTCCATTTTTACCTGGTTCGATGGCATTCTTGTTTCTTCTTTAAAAAAAGGAGATATTTTCCTGATGGATGAAATTTCGCTAGTCGAATCGGCGGTCATAGAAAGACTAAACTCCGTGTTGGAATATGAGAGGACTTTATTATTAACAGAAAAAGGGGGGAAGGATATTCAAAATGTGAAGGCGCACGATGAGTTTTGCTTCATAGGAACGATGAATCCAAGTGGAGATTTTGGAAAAAAGGAAATCTCACAAACATTGAAAAATAGGTTCACGGAAATTTTTGTGCCACCTTTTGCGTACGACTCGGAGGATTACTACTTTTTAATCCTCAAGCAGATGAAGTTTACCAAGGTGAGGAGGTTCAAATGTGGGACGGCCGATTGTCTGCGCCTCCTCTTTTATCGAATCGCACAAAATAAATCCTTCACAAATGAGGTCGTCCTTTCGGTAAGGGACACCATTAAATGGATCTCCTTCATGAATGTGTATCTAACTAGACGGAAGGAGATATATCTGCGTAAGGGGATAAACCTAACGAAGAGCACCCTCAAACGGTATATTGTGAGAAGCTTTTTCCACAGTGGTTTCCTCATACTGATAGATGGAAAAGAGGACGCCAAAACGAAAGCGGTTTTGAAGGAACTACTGCGGAGGAGCTTGCTAGAATTGGCTTCGTCCATTAACTGTAACGTGGCAAATGATGGGGCACAGAAAACTAGAGAACGTGCGATGGTAGAATCCCTTTTCAACCAAACGTACCATTTCAAGTTTAAGAGAAAGTACCTCCAGGTGAACGACTTTCGAATCAAATTCAGGAGAAAACTTACAACCCCATTTGATCAGTTCTCGCAGAATTGCCAATTCGTTTTTGACACACCAAACATTAAAAAGAATTTATTTAAAATTGTGAGAGCAATGCAGCTGGACAATTCTATCCTACTGGAGGGCTCTCCTGGGGTCGGGAAAACGTGCATAATTAACATCCTGGCAAAATTGACAAATAATAAATTGATCCGGATTAATCTATCCGAGTGTACCGACATTTACGACTTGATAGGGTCCTACTTCCCCATAAAGGATGAGAAGAGAAAAGGCCCCCAAGGTGGGACCCAAGTTAAGGGAAACAACCGCGCATTGCATAACGGAGGGAAGGAGGAGCAAACACCTGATGGAGGCAACACAGGAGAGCGCGATAATTCCCCATTCCAATACTTTTGGAAAGACGGAAAACTCATCGAGTGCATGAAGAAGGGCTATTGGATCCTTGTGGATGAAATAAATTTAGCCAACCAACAAACCTTGGAGGGGATCAACTCCATTCTGGATCACAGAAAAGAAATATTCATCCCAGAAACGAACGAAACGGTTAAGAGCCATCCGAATTTTCGACTGTTCTGTTGTCAGAATCCGTACAGCGAAGGCGGGGGGAGAAAGGGTCTCCCCAAATCCTTCCTGAACAGATTTTCCAAAATATATTTTGAGGAACTGAACGAGGAAGACTACCTCTGCATTGTAGAGAGGCTCTATGGCAGCTGCATCCCCAAGGAAGACATACAAAAGATTATAAGTGTGGCCTTCGTGATGAAAAAAATAAATCCCCTCCTTAGGAATAGTGAATGTTGGGTGTGGAATCTCAGGGACATTTTGCGAATTTGCAAATTTTTGCAGGCCAATGGGGGAACCAGCTTTGTCCCAATCTGTGATATGCTGGTGTGCAGCCGTCTCACGTGTGCCGAGGATAGAGAAATCGTGCGCTCCGTTATAGCGAACGTGTACGGTGGTGCCGAAATTAGGCGGGATGAGTTTTTAAGAAGCCTCTCCGAAGCAACGTCCAGGGAGAACCTGATCGCCCTTGTGAGGAGCACCGAGGTGAAGCACCTAAACGCCTTTTACACAAATTTCTATTACCACCAGGATAATCTATGCACGGCATGTGAATGGAGAACTAAATCAGACCCACTCAAAATGGGAAAGATACCAAGTCAAGTACAGCCATCCACCTTTCTCTTATCCAAAGACGAAAAAATTTACTACGCATGCGAAGCGGCCATAAGGTTGAGTATTCCCATTCTGTTAATTGGAAAAAATAATGGCGGAAAATCCACCTTCGTTAACCAATTGGCGCATACATTTGAGAAGAAGCTATTCGAATTTTCCCTAACAAATGATATGGACACCTTCGACCTATTCGGTTGCTACGAACACAACAGTCGAGATAATGTAATAAAAAAAGTGGAAAGGAAAATGCACAATTTGAATAAACTACTTTTGAGAAATATTTTGAAAAAAAAAAATTTTAAAAAATTTTACCACTCGTATTTTACCAAAGGGGAATTCCAACGTAAAATCAAACGAAAGAAAATTAACATCATGGTAAAATTAAATAATTTATCAGAGGAATTCATTAATGCGTTGAGGAAGAGTGATGTATCTGATGAGGACGCCTCGTCTGCTCAGAAGAACTACGTGCATTTTGTGCAAATGAGTATGAAGACCACGACGGAAATGCAGAATAAGTGTAATAGAAAAAGAAACCGTATTGAAAAAGCCCTCCTAGACATAACCCACCTTTTTGAAACCATTAGGAAGAACCACATTAACGAAAATGTGTACATTTACAATGAGGGGAATTTTATTAAATCGATCAGGAAGGGACATTGGGTTCTTGTTAAGCATGTGCACCTTTCAACCCCCTCCCTCTTGGACAGACTGAATAGTCTGTTTGAAGAAAACGGATACATGCTTTTACACGAATTCGGAAAGAAGAAAAAAATCAAGCCTCACAGAAATTTCCAGATCTTTTTAACCTTAAATTCGGAGGAACATTACAAAATTAGTAAAGCGTTGCGAAACCGCTGTTTTGAGATTTACTTTGGGGGGCCCTCTTGTGAGTATGTCGGCAACGCCGTAAATTTGCATGACCAATCCGGGGGAAGCGTTTTTGCCACAGGTGATCCATCGTCCTTCCGAAGAACTGATACGGTTGAACAGACTAATGAGGAGGCACGATCGGTATGTAGCGCTAACGGTGAAGCCGGCACTTTTGAGGGGAACAATACGCACGATGAGCAGAGTACTACCCCTGATAGCAGCTTCGTCATGCGTGTGGCGAATATTTGCTTTAGCGGGGTGAAAGGTTGCCGGTTAGAGGTTAATGATGCAGAGGTGAAGACGGAAGAAGAGGAATATTTGAACCTCGTCAGAAAGGGCAACGTGCTCCACTACATGATGCAGGCCTTTTTGAAGAAGATTCAGAAGGAGATGGGGGCTGCATACAGGCGTGACGAAGATGTGAAGACCGAAATGGTGGCCCTCTTCTTCAGCCGGGCAGATCTAAAAACAAATTGCACCAAAATGATGGATTATGTAAACTACTGCTACGAGCGTTTCCTAAGTGTAAAGGGAGTGAGGCCCACCACAGACATTATACATTTCTGCGTAGCCATATCGATGACGGTGTACCTGATGGAAAACATGCTAGAAGAAGAAGAGGTGACAGAAATAAGGAAAAAAGTTGCCCACATGGAGCAGGCAAATTGGAAGAGAAAGAACATGAAGTGGCACAAAAACTTTAAAATCCATCTAAACGCATTGCTAAATCATAAGTTCGAAAATAATTTTTACCATGTAGATAATTACATCATGTATATGTGTAGCCACTTTTTACGGGTCAGAAAGGATCGAACAGGGGGAGAAAAAGTTGTTTCCCTTTTTAAGAAGTGGACAGAAATGTTTTCAAATTCATTTGTAAATTTTTACTGCCAAATGTACTCGACGTTGAATGAAAAAACGCAATTATTTTTTTTCCCATTTTTTGAATGTCTTCACAAATGCGTACTAAGGACGGTACTTCAGATCAGAAATGGGATCCGTCACTTTGTAAAAAGTGGGAACCTTCAGGACGGGCTTATACAAAAAATGAACTGTTCGAACAAATTCGCTCACAGGATAAAGTCGAGGCATTTTATTTACTTTTATTTTCACTGCTTCATTAATTATGTTAATACCTATTACAGAAGTTATCGGAAGGAAAGGAAGAGAGGTCTCTTCGCCAACGATGGAGGAGCGTGTCCCCCAGTTTACATAGCGAAGGAGATTGCATTGATAAACTCCATGAGCAACCTTAAATTGAACAGACTGTTTTGCTATTCCGTGTACTGCTTTTTGGAAAATTTCTCCTACAATGACCTCTTCTACAGATATGAGCATCTTCTAAACATTAAAAATAGGATGGTCCTTAGAAGTAATTCTGAGGACATACATATGGTGAAGTACCTCGATTATATTACGGGCAAAGTTATAAGGGGGAAGATGGATTACTTTGTTGTTATGCGCGATTATGTGTTTGGATCGATTAGCGCAGAATGTAACGGAGATTCACTAAAAGTTGCAGAGCCCCCCGCAAAGGCCTCACTTAGACCACTGCCCGCCGCAAGGAAACGCCTCCTCACCCAGGAAGACCCAAAACTGGCGAAGCGGCAGTACCTCTTTGAGGCGTTTCTTAAGTGGAATTTGAGCTACCAATACTTTGAAAGTTACAGCCACTTTGTAAGGTCCAAGTACGTTGCAGATTGTCAACCCCCTACCGAATGCGGGGCCGCCTCCAAATCGACAGCGAAGAAACAGCGCCGCCTCTGGCTGCTAACGAACAAGTTCCTAATGCATATAGAGAAGGTACTCTTCCAAATGGCCAAGTATAGAAAAACATCCCGAGAGAATGATGAGGACATTTTCAGTTACTACCTGTTTGTATACCTATTCACTTTTGACAACCTGTGCAACTTCAAGAGCGATTCTGTGTACGTGAAAATTATCTTCCTCATTGACGCTTTGAAATACGCATTTAAGTGGGACAAATATGTCAAGCAGAATTGCAGGTTGATGAAATTTTTACAAAAGGCAAAAAGGGCAGCTGATCGGAGCGAATTGCATGCTCCTCATGGGGACATCCAAATGGGTAGCAACTTCCACGAAAATGAGAACTCCCCTCTGAACGACCTTAACAGAGTGAAGGAAAAAATGAGATGGTGGGGAAAATCCACCAGCAAAAAACAGATGACTATGGTGACCCCCTCAATGGAATACTTCCCCAACGGGTGGGTAAAAAACGTTTTCGAAGTTGTAAATAATATATATATAAGTCATTTTGTGAAATCGGTGAATCTGGGCAGATATTATTACGCCATGCTGAATCGCCCCCTCAGCGGTGCAGAAGAAGAGGGTAGGAGAGTAAGTCCTTTGTACAGCTTCCATTTTAATGGGGAAGAGGGAAAAAACGTGAACGTGGATGTAGACGTTGACGTAGACGTGAACGACGATGTAGAGAATCTTCTTATACAAACAAAGTCCTTCTCATACGCTTTAAAAGTTTTACCAAGTGACGATCCCAAGGTAGCACAAATTGAGAAATTAATTTTGGACAGTTTATCTACCAAAAAGGATGTGATAAATTTGGATGTATTTACATCGACGGAAGGATTACAACCCATGGGGGATTACCAAAATGAAGAAGGCAACGAACAGGATGGACCCAGATACCTACCCCGAAATGAAGACAACTCAGATGGAAAAGGAAATCAACTGTTATTTCACTATCAGTTTATCATTTTTAATATAAACTTGAAGTACCTACATAACGCATTTGTCTACTTTTTAAACACATACATGTGGTTGAAGTGGGAGCAGCTGTACGATCACATGGAGGCGAGCTGCCCAGGGGAAGGTTCCCACAGGACCACAAGTGACACTATAGAGCGCGTGAAAGAGGACATAAAACGAATGTACAATTACCTACGCGGAATGGAAAAAAGCATATTTGTGCAGGAAGAAAAAATCGAGGTGCTCGGCTTGCTGAAGGAGAAGTATGGCAGGTTGGAATGGGCCCAGCAGCAGGGACGACAAAGCGGTACGAAAGATGCCCCCCCAAATGTTACCCCTGAGGGGGAGTCAGCCCCCTTCGAGTTGCAGGTGACCTTCTCCATAATGGAAGAATTGATCAACCTACTTTACTGCTTCCTAATGAATGTGTATCTGATGAGGGACAAAAGTTACGACTACGCAAAGGAGGATGTTAATCGCGTAGAATTTGGCCACAATGAAGATGAGGTGGATTATTCACGTGGCTTTTTTAGCGAAGAGTGGGGAGCATATCAGGGCGAGTCCCAACCAAATTGCCCGAATATGCATCACCCGGGTTTGTCCCCCTCATGGGGTATTAACAACACGATTGGGCCTACCACCGATGCTTCTGCTCAGGATATAATGAAGCAAAGCAACGTAACTTACGAAGGGTACACCCTATTTAAGGACATCTACCTGAACAAATGCTTCGACCAGACAAGCACATTCCGGCTGTATCCATACGTGTGTTCGTCGTTGGTGAACAAAACGGTGATATTCGATTCAGTGGTGAGCGTATATCAGGAGCTGAGAAGAAAGAAGGTTACCCTGTTTTATTTAAACATGAGCAATATTATCTTTCGCAGCTTGAAAAGGAGTTATCAGGACTATGTGGAAAGGGCTGCACCTGATGTGGTGGTTCCAACTGATGCCTCTCCCGGAGAAGAATCCTTTTGGACTAGCAAAAGATTACTGAACAGCAGAGGGCAAAGCAGCACGCGTTACTATTTCGCGTTCCACGCAATGACCATACTTTTTAACATCCTAAACAGTGAAGCGTTAAAAGGGGAAGAAGCGAAGAGGGACAGAATGCTGCTGCACGTTCTTGAACTTTTCCGCTTTATCATAGATGGGAAAGGGAAGAAGGCATCCCCCGAAATGTTACTGCACTTGTTGGAGATACACAAATGTATACGCAGAATCAGTGTTAAAGTTCGTCAGGTTGAGAAAATCCAAAAGTACGTCTTTGCAGTGCTGTTTATTCTGTTTAAATTTATTTTAAGAAATTTGCAGAGCCACAATGGAGGAGGTGAAAAGGGATCCCCACTGAGCGATAGCAAAGTAGTGCTTAGATCACATGATTCTCCTATCGGGGGTAGCCTACAGCAGAGGCATCCCTCAACGGGTGATTGCTTGCCTGCAGAATGTACCATAAAGCACTCAGAAGAATGCATAAACGGAGGATGCGCAGCATATGAACACATTGAAGAGATTACAGATGAACCAAGTAAAAACAGTGAAGAGTTGTACAGCTGGATGCACCACCTCCTGGGGAAGGCGAACAAGGAGGTGAGACAAATGCTGTATCTGCTCTTCCCGGATCATGTCATCGCAGTAGATTTGACGGAAAAGTACCAAGAGGAAGAGTTCCTTTTTTCCCTGGGTTGTCTCTACATTTCGCACTACTTTTTAAACGTTATTTGCTCCCAAGTGAGGAAAGAAATTAAAAACATTTTCAAACAGATGGAGGTGCAAGATTACCTGAACAAGACAGTTGCATTGTTGAAGGAGGAAATTTACATGGGTGCCCAGCATAACATGTATACGGAGAAAGTGAACCCATTTGCTCAGGTGTCCTATGGTGATTTCATCAAAATGAGGAGGAAGAAACAGTTGAAGGGGTACATAAAAAATATGAAAACGAATTTGCCGCTACTACCGAATGTTTTACAGAATATAAAAAAAGGAAAGAAAAAAAAATTGGAAACTCTTTTATCCAAATGTGAAAGGAACAACAACCCATGTGGGTATTTCATCGCAGGGTACATAAGTAAAAACAGTGCAAACAACATCCACACATTGTACTTAGAATTAAAAAATGAATACAAGGAATTTATAAAGAATTTGCTACCTCTGGAGAGTATAGAAAATAATGTTCTCTTATCCCTGATCAATTCGGACGAGTTAATTAACCCTTCGCTTGTAAACACGTGTCTCAATTTTGCGCACCACGTGAGGGACAAGTACAGTTTGGTGTCAAAGTTTGCACAGGCCATCACGCATTCTGTGAGTGTGCTAATACATGCAGTGCACCAGATTAATTTCGCTATATTGAGGAATAAACAAATCGGAGAAAGTGGAAAAATGGAAAGAAGAACAACCCCACGGGGCATTCTCCAACTTGACCAAAAAGGAAACAAGAAGAATGATTTATACAGGTGTATTAAATTCCCGCTCAATTTTAACAAAATTTTAAAGCTAAAAAAAAATTGCTATGAAAGCCAAATTAACGATTTGGAATACCTCCACTTCGTCACGAAGATGCTAAAAAAACCGAAGAATATTTCCACACAATTTGACGTGGCATCGTTGCTCCCTCTTCTAAAACGGATGTGTAGGCAAGTTGTCATTTTTAATGAAAAGGACGAAACTGACAACATGAACGAATTTCTGAAAATTGATCAGTTCAAAAGTAGGACCGCCAAGGAGATGCACCAAAGTTTGGTCGACAGGGAGTTTATAGAGAAGAACATCGAGATGGAGTTGGACAGTGTGTTCTACTCGCCAGAATACTTTTCGACCCAAGCGGGGGTCACATCGGTTGGACATGGTACTACGGGAGTTGCAAGGGAGGAGGAGGACAGCGAAGGGGAAGACACCAAAGAGGAGCGTATCGAAGAGGCAAATCAGGAACGTGGCAAACGTGACGCCGAACAAGTAGAAACGGAAAAGCCAAACGAACCGCTCTTCAACAAAATTGTCTACAAAATGGCAAAGTTATTCAAGGGGGGGAAGTACAAATACACCAACGGGAAGAAAACCCCACGAAGTGAAATTGAAAGAACGAAAAAAAGCGTAAGGCACACGCTGGATATGCTCATAAGATTGAACTACGGGGAGGAGTATATTCGGAAGGATCCAAACTGTGGGGAGAAAAAAAAAAGCGTCGTTACGTCTACACACAGAAGGGAGGAACAAAACGGATGCACATTCCTGCTCAGGAAGAAGAATGAAGAAAAGAGGCTGCTCCTTTTTACACTTAACATGTTGACCCAATTTAACGACTTGACAAAATATAATGGCAACAAATTTGCAATTTTTAAAAAAAAAATAGCAGAGTGTTTGCAAAACTGTAGGAACAAAAACCACGTATATATAAATAACTATGTTAACCTGCTCGACGATAACTTCATGGAGTGTATTTTCAGCGCGCTGAACGACTTGTGCTTTTTGCTAATCAATTTGAGGAAGGAGTTTATACCCATTTATAATGAAAGTGCAAATATCAATGTGCTCAGCATACTAAATAGCATTAATAGCATATTAAGTTTCTCCATTAACAACATTGAAAATGAGATAGAGAAAATAATTCACAAACTGGAATATTTGGTTAGTCTAATCCTCTCTCTGAAGAATGACAATTATGTAAGTTTTGATGAGGTCACCATGAGGAGGCTCAAACAGATCATGCAGAACAGCGCACCTGAGGATTTGCTAATCTATACCGTTTATTTCAGACTCTACAAACTGAGCAGCGTAAAAACTATTCGGAAAAATCTAAATAGGAAAATTGTGAAAAAGCGGACTCTGAGTTTGTTCTCCTATATGTTTTACCTTTGCTATGATGATGCGCAAGGGGGGGAGTTCAGCAGTAGTGCCAACGGGGTGAATATGAACCGGGGAAATACCAATAATTGTGAGAATGACCCCCACTTGGACAACCTTGCCAAGGTAAAAATTGTGAAGACATTCGAAACGCTGGTCATTTTTTTGAGGGACTCGATGGTGGGCGAATTCCCAGCGCGGCTAAACCTGATAGATTTTATCGCCCATTTGTTTAGAAATTCGGAAAAGCAAAGCGAAAGGATAATGAGTAATGTGTTTTCAAATGTGTATAGCTACATGCGAATATATTTGCCACTTATAAAAAAACGAATTGAAGATTCTAAGAAATATTTTGACATCCAACTGAGGAAGGAGTTAGAAAAAATGAACTTTGACTTGGTGGACCTGGAGGCTTACAAGTGGTCAATCATGAAGTTGAAGAGGAAAATTGCCTACTTTACCAAGTTGTATTTCCAGCAGATCAGCGTCACCGTGGATAAGCTCATCGTGCAGAATGGACCCTCCTTTGGGGTGGAATCGAAACGGGGAAATAATTCAAACGGTGCAAGTACCAGTTTTACGCAAAACGGCATGGACACCTTGGCAGATCAACGCGAAGACGAGGTGACGTCCGATGTGCACAACTCAAGCGGTTCGTCATCTCCTGAAGAGGAGCAGCAGAATGGAGCCACGGTCGATTCGTCCGAAGAGGATGAAAAGAAATCAATTCGTCATAACGACGCTGCTGATGAACGGGAGGAGAACAACACTACCCCTGCGGGGGAAAAGCAGAACCGGTTCCACGACCAACTGAACGAATTGAAAGAATCCCTAAGTAGATTGAGAAAAAAAGTAAAAACAAAAAAAACCTTGGACCAGTTTTTAACCAACATGGATCTTCACAACAGCTTTGAAGATATCTCCAGAAATTACGTCGCAGAGGTGAAGAACATATTAAATGTGCAGTGTAAAGATGCTGGAATAAATCAGAAGAAGAGGTGGATCTACATACTGAAGCATTTCCTGAGCAAAAAATTAAACATCCCTCCTTTGAAAAATTTTGACAATTTTAATTTTTTTTCGAGCGTTTTTCAAAATGACGTACAATTTTGTGACAGTACTAGGGGTAGTTTATTTGGCCTGGAATATCGCTGCGCTGACGACATTTTGATGGAGCTGAAAAATTGCCTAACGTATATGATCGAGCAGGATGACACGTTAAACGATGATATAAAAACTAATCATATGAAGCGAGCGAATGAGGAGGTGCTCCTCATGGGAGAGCAATTACAGAAAGACGTAAAGAAAAACAGACTATACACTCTCCACTTTTTAGACGAAATAAACGACATTGTAAATCATAGTGAAGAAAAGAACGCAGAAATTTTGCATTTGACAATTTATATAAGATCCCTAAATATGCATGAAGACATGGCAAATGATGAAACCTTGTACTACCTTTTTAATTCCATCATTTGCGAATACTTTAATTTGAGAAAGGAGGTCAACATTTTTTACCGCCATTTTGTTCGCTACTACCTACTCGTGACAACACTTTTATGTGAAAAGAGATACGGACTGGATTATATTCTTGTCGACTTTGCCACTTTTGAGAACTTTTTGGAAAAATGTAACCTCGTGAAGGGTGCACTACTGCAGGTTCTAACCGTCCGTTTCGGTGCAACAACGTGTAAGGTGGACCGACAGAGGGGTAGGAATTTCTTCAGAAGCGCACTCAAATGCGTTTACAAAATGGCATACATCACGCACAGCTCAAACGAATTCAGAATGTTTAACTACTTTAGAAATGTATACACTTCCACCTGGGGTGGTAGCGGTTTAGAAGAATTGGGTTCCACCCTTCCCAACGTGAAACTCAGAATGAACGTCAATTTTTTGGAGTGCCTAAACACGTGCGTAAATTTTTTGAGAGACAACTTGAGTGAAATTTCTGCCCTGAATGTGGCTCCCTATTTTAAGGATAAGATTCACGCACAAGTGGTCAAATTAGTTGATCTCTTTTACCAGATGAAAGGTGGTTCGCCGGGGGTTGCATCCCATTGTAATGGGGGGATGATATCCCCCTGTGAACAGGACCCGAAGCAGTATTGCTATAATTCCCCACATGAAGACCAAGTAGAAAAACTGAACGACCAAATGTGCCGGTTCATAAGCAACGTTGTGCAGAAAAAATCTATCATATATATTAGGGACTACCCAGATTTTCAAAATGAAAAAAATGTGAATGAAATGTACTGCATGAAGGAAATCGTCAGAATGTACTTGACGTTGCAAAGTAATTATGGTATACTTATAGGAAGCGAAAAGGATAGCAAGTCAATTAAAGTATTTCACTATCTGAATAAAAATTTGTTCTACTTTACCAAGTGCGTCCTTCTATATATTCTCGATATATTCCTGGGCTTCTCAAACGTGTCTCTTTACTTCCTAAAAGTGTTGAAAATTTTATACACGAAGGGACTCTGTAGGGAAGCCGCAAACGGAAAGGACGCTATGAAAGAGGCAAAGGAAGAAGAGGACGTTTTCCACAAGGTGGATTTCCTACAAGGAATAGGATTAGGAGAAGGAAAAGGAATTAAAAATATTTCCAACCAAGTGGATAATGAAGACTTAGATAACATTTACAATGAGGACGAAAATAATTTCAGCCAAGATGAAAACGACTTCAATGAAGAAGCTATTGAGGCGACCTACAATTTTGAAAAATTCTGTGAGAAGGAACTACCCGGAGGTGAGGAGCACGGCGGGGAGGAAAACTCCACCAAGTTAGAAAACGAACAGAATAATTTAGACATGGAAAGGAAGGAACAAAGCAAGGAGGAACAGAATAATATTAATAATAAGAACAATGAAGCGAACAAAACGGATGGTGAAAAAAATGAGGGAGGAGATCCAGAAGCCGACGCACAGCACCCTATCGATGATGTCCTCGAAAAGAATAATAGCAACCAGTGGGATGTAAGTGAGCGCAGCGCCGCGTTGAAGGATGCATTGAAGGGGGACGACCAGGAGGAAGCCAACAACGAAAAGGAAGCTGGTAGCGAAACGGCAGATAACCCAGATAGGGAAGCGGAAAAACCCGAACAACCTATAGAGGGTAACCGAACGGACGAGCCCTCCAGCGGAGCCCCCAACGATCAGAAAACGGTCAATGTAGAGAATGATGAAGGGGACACGAATGAATTTCCAAAGGGAGAACAAAATGACAGTTGTGATTTAACCAACGAGCAACAAGCTGGTAATCAGAGCACAGATAACCTGGATGGCCTAATGGGTGAAGAAAGTAAAATGCCATATGGAGAGAACGACGAAATGAACAACGAATTTGACTTTAACTTGGACTCCAATTTTGAAATAGAATCGAGCGACTTTTCCAGAAGCTGCAGCGAAAGGTCCTTTGGCAGCAGGGAGGAAAACTTCGACGCACACTCGGATGAGGAGATGGGAAAGGAAGACCAAGCAGGTGCTACGAAAAGGGAAGAACGGGACGCGTGCCTAAGGGATGAACGTGAATTTAGCGAACAGGATCCAGGCGAAGTTGACATTCACCACGAAGTAGAAGAGTTGGATGGGGATGCTTCCCACGAGGAGGAGGCCGCAGAACAATCGGATGACGCGTATGACGGGGATCGATCAGAGACGGACCAGGTGGACCAATTCGATACGGATAAGCATACGAATGATAGAACAGGAAAGGGGTTTAAGAGCGGTCAGGTAGAGCCGGAGGAGGGGAATGCGGACCCCGCTGAAGAAGAAAGGGAGAGCGCGGACGGCTTGGATGGCGCAGAGGACAGGAACGACGGGACGCTTTCCCCGGATGATGAAAAAGCGGATGATCAGAATGGGGACCAATCTGGTGACCAAATGGACGACCAACCTGTGGCCGAACCGGGTGAAGAGCCAATCGCAGAAGCCTGCAAAGAAACGGATAACCCCGCTGAGGCACAAAGCCGCAATGATCCCGTTGAGGAGTCAGAAGGGGGGGCAGCCGAGGATGATACACACAATAACGATGTGCAAGGCGAAAGAAAGCCAACTAGGCCAGGTGAAGAGCACAACGAACGTAGGGAAAAATTTGGGGAGACTGCCAAAGGGGACATTACCTCAGAGGAAGAACTTCAGAATGAGTACCAAGATAAGTACAAAGGTGAAAGAATGAGGAACGCAGCCCCAACGGGGCATATCGACTCGGAGAAGGACCACCAGCAGATGGACAATACTACACACAATTGGGGTGACGCAGGAATTAGTAACGAACAGGAGTTCCACAAATGGGACGATGCAGAAGCGGACGCTACAAATAGGCAAAACGAAAGGGAGGGAAGTAGCCGCCCAGGGAAGAGCGACCAGAAAGACAACAACGATGATGAAGGGACCGATGCGAACGATATTTCATTTTCAATTGACAAGTGCAACATATATACAAAAAATTTTGTCGACATAAGTAACTTTATCGAAAAAATAAATGAGCGGTTGCTGAACATGAATAGGGAGAAGGATTCGGCGGAGAATGAGAAGACGAGGGAAGATTCCCAAACGGTGAAAGAAAATTTTAACATAAAGAAAGAGGAACATCGTAAAAGCAAGGATGAAGAAAACATGTGCGAAGAGATGGCCATGGATTTTGTCACCACAGGGGAAGTGCAGTCCGTGGAAGGGATGAGCGAAAGGGACGCCGAGAAGGTGAAGCAAAATGAGAAGAAAGAGGACACCCACGAAGGAAATGAAGAAAAAAGTAAATATTCGAACGAGGCAAATTCGAAGAGGGCTCCGCGTGAGAGGAAAGACATGCTCGATGTGAAGAGCAGAGGAGACGACTCCGAGGAGGAAGATAGAGCAGACCAATTGGAAGAGGAATTTGCTGACCAAAGGAGCGACTTCCCCTCGATGGACAGCGGGTCAACCGACAATGCTAGGGAGGAGGTTGCCAGAAACCCGTACGAAACAACCTTCCAGGAGGAGGCTAACAACGATGTAGAAGTCGCCGAAAGGGAAAGTATCCATTATTCGGAGGAAAATTTACAAGCGCACAAAAAGGAGGAAAAAGAAAACGCAAAAAGGGATGAAAACTATTATAAGGTTCATCAAAATGAAAAGGCGCTGGAAAGGGAGTACGCAGAAGACGAGGATGGGGAAAACGCTAACAATAAGGTGAACCCTGCAGAGGGAGCAACGGAAATGGCCCTGATTAACGACCACATAACCGCAGAGTATGAAGAAATATACGACCAAATAAACAACGAAACGGAGGTGATGTCCAGTCAGCTGTGTGAGCAATTAAAAATAATCCTCGAACCAACTGTGCGGAATAAATACCAAGGAGATTACAAGTCGGGCAAAAAATTAAATATAAAAAAATTAGTAAACTATTTTGCCAGCGATTTCCGAAACAATAAAATATGGAAAAGACGAACCAAATTGAACAAACGAGATTACAACATCGTCATCGCAATTGATAATACAAAAAGTATGCAAATAAATAACATACAAAAAATAACATTAAATGCTATATTTTTAGTGGCCAGAGCGTTTGAAAAATTACAAGTGGGAAGAATTGGCATATGTTCCTTTGGGGAAAATGATAACGGAATTCATGCAAACAATGTTGTATGTTCCATGAAAAATAGTCTTAATAAACAGGACTTTTTAAAAATTCTAAACCATTTCCAATTTAATCATGACACGAAGAATTCTTTCGACAATGCCATGTTGAATGCGCTCAAAATTTGCAGTTACATCCTTAAGAATACGCATAGTTGTACCACACAAAATGGAGGGAAAAATGTAGTGAACCATTTAATGCTCATAATCAGCGATGGCAGATTTAACAAGAGTACTGTCAGAGGGGAGATTTTCAAATGCATACAAAATAACTTCATCCCCGTGTTGATGATTATTGATACGCAGCTTTCCAATAATAAGGCACAGTCCATTTTCAATTTGAAACAAACGTTTTACAAAGATAATAAACTGCATATAGTTCCCTACCTGCACGACTTCCCCTTTCCGTACTTTGTCGTCGTCAATGACGTAAATGAGATTCCCACGCTCATGTGTGATATTATAAGGCAATGGTTTCAGACGCTTAACAATAGGTAGTTTGAAACAGGTGCAGCCACGGCTGATGTTGCTTCAGTAGGCATAACTGAACACACATACAGCAAGTGAACATTTTTAAAAGAAGCGACATTCTATTGTATGATTTTTTTTTAATTTAATTGTTACGTTTGGAGATTGTGTACATGTGAAAGACGTTTTTTTTTCGCTAGCTAGCTAGCTAGTTTTTTTTTTTTTTTTTTTTTTTTTTTGCTGCTATGAGTGGAAAGGCAATTCTTTTTGTTCACCATGTCCATCCGTCGAACACGCGAAATCGCTAAACTGCTCACATTTATTTTTATACACGCGTAACCGAGCCGCGTTGCCATTTTGTGTACTTGTTTCTGTCTGGTTCATTCTCCTTTTCGTGTTCACCCCCATGGGATGAGAATATTTACTATTTACTCGCGAAGAGACTTTTTAAAAACTCTCACCATTTGCAACTCGTTAATATTGAAAAAATGAAGAAGCAGATTTATCGCGGCGTTTCGTTTTACCCCGCCGATCGCGCATACACATGTGCGTACAGTACACTAGAATTATGCGTGCATGCAAGGGGGCCCCACCTGTGCAAATGTGTTGGAGACATGTTCGCCCGTCGCGGACGCAAATTTGCAGTTCACATTTTTAACATTATCACTGTGAGAAATAACTTTGACATAACAGCGGACGTCAGAAGGAGAGTGTAATTTTTTTTTTTTTTTTTTTCCCGTCACTTTTTCAATTGGGGGCAATTCTGTAGGGTGAATTAAAATTTTCGGTCATTCCCCTCGGAGGAGAAGATTTTTCCTGCGTCAATTTTAACCACGCCAGTTTCACCATTTAAAATTTTTAAATGTGGACAGTTGTTCTGTTGTCGTCCATTTGTTGTCCATTTTTGTGCATCTTCCAGCGCAGTACGCCGCGCATTTGTCATTCACGTTTCTTACTTTTTGCCTTTCGCGAAGACGGAAAACGTGAAAAAATGCCAACAGGAAAATGTGGCAAAAAATGACATGCAGGGAATGAGCGCATGTTGAGACATTTTTTGGAGTATTCCAGCTCAGAAATTATTTGACCCATTTTAAGTCACTTTTTGAACTGCATTTCTTCTTTTTTTTTTTTTATGACATTAAAGGGGGAGAGAAAATCTGTCTACACATGGGTGTTGCGTGAGCGGTGCTGTTCATTTGTTAGCACATACGAATTCGCGCTGGGAGTTCGCCCCTTGCTATCTTCCGGCGTGATTATTTGATTGTCTGGTTGCTTTGCCGTCTCGCTCCTCCTCGCACGCCCCCACAACCAAGTGAAACAAAAGAGTCAAATTAAAAACAACTTGGCAAACCAGTTTGTTGGGAGAGCCTTTTTGCTACATCATTTGAATATTTATTCCAATTTTTTTCTTTTAAACATGAAAAAAAAAAAAAACACGTAAAATAAAAAGAAAATAAAAGCATGCCAAATATGCACCCCCAAGTGAAATGTTCCCTTAACAGTTATTTTTAAAAATGAAATTATATCTTTTATTACTGAATTGTTTAATTTTTGGTGAGAAGAAGAAAAAGACGGGGAGGGAAACGGAATGATGGAGTTGCCCTAGGTGCGGGTGTGTATTTTGTTACACACCTGTGTGGGGAATATAAATTTTGGGGCAAGCTTCTTTTCCACGAGGGAGACCGCTCTTTTATGTAACGCATATGCGACATCACCACCATCCCCATTGCTCCCTTCGCAGGTAATTTAAGAGGCGCCCAAAGTAGGAATACCCCATATAAAGAAGGTTCGTCTACCGTTTGTTCGTCTCGCCTGGCGCCAGGTGGTGCTATATATATAGGAGTGTGCAGATAGGACTGTATATATAGCCGTATACATTTTTGCATTTACATTTTGTGCTACCCCCCACAGACGCAGGAGGCGTTTCCGAAGAAGCGATAAAGAAGCTAAAAGAAATTAAAAAGCTCGAGTTGGATATCCTGAAGGACTTCGTAAAGCAAGACACGACGCATTCTGACATGTACAAGAGATACCACTGCATCGCCAGTGACTTCATTTCGGGTGATCCCAAAAGGAGCAGTCCCAAGGGAAGGACCCCAAATAATCACCCAGAAGAAAACAAAACGGAGGAAAAAAATTTGGCAAAAGAAGGGGAGAAGTCAGAAAAAAGTTTCATAGAAAAAATTATATCCTTTGTATCCATTTTTCGCTACGATAACGTAAGCAATATTTATTCTGAGTATGTCCAGAAAAGTTTTCCGACGGAAAGGGATCACGCTGATGATGCAAATGGTCACGATGCCATATATAAGGAAGAGAAAACTGAAATAGGAAAAAAACAAAACTCAAGCTCTTACGTACAATTATCAGGATTACATTTAATGAAGAAGAATATGTTTTTAGGTGGCAAGGACAATTCTAGTGAGCATTTTGAGGTAGGAAACTTGGGTTCTTTTTACATGATTTTTGGGGCCCGTAATACTGATTACCCTTGGGCGTGTTCATGCGACCCTCTTCAGTTGATAGATTATAAGGAGAAGAAGAGGAACTACGTTTTGTGTAGCAACCAAGTGGATATGTCTATACAGAACGCCGATTTGTTTTGCAATCCCAAGAATTCGTCTGGCTACTTTTACTTGTCCTACGTTTTTATGTTTCTAGTTGTGATCGTGTGCTTTTAAGGGTTGGAGCAGAAGCGGGAGGAGCGTCAAAAAAGCATTTTTCCTAGGAACGGACTGCAGGTAGGAGTGGACTCCTAGGAAGAACGTTGGAAAACGCAACAAACTTGAGGGTAACAAAATGGTGTGCTCCACCCCGTGCCTCCTGTTCGCCAGCATTTTCTTCCCCTTCTTTGCGTGCGCCTGTGCACGCGTGTTCGCACTATACATGTTCTACGTTTTGGGCCAGTGGTACATGCACGCCCCGTTGGGGCCCCCAACTCGTTGCGTTGGACCCAATAAATAATTAAACAAAGAGAGGAGAAAGGGCTACCCACGGGGGAAGTGTACAAAATGTCGCCAAAAAGGGGAACAAATTTCCTCTTCCTCCATTTGGGAAAAATGCGAACGGGCTAGGCCACCGCTGCTGTGGCGAAATGGTGCCTACGTGGGGCGTGACTCGGCTGGGTCAGCGTTGTCCAGAAGGAAATTTTTTCATAACGTGGTGTTAATAACAGTTTTCTTTTTTTTAGCGTTCGTGTGTTTGTTAATTTTTCGTTTTTTTCGTTTTTTTTTTTTTTTGCACCTTTTGGGTGGAAGTGTAATGAATTAGGGAAGTAACGCTATCGCGAGAGACACATCATGGAGGGACATTAATGTCCAATTTTTTCACGTAAATAAAAAGAAACCCAAGGGAAATGGAAGCGGTGGGCGCGCCGAGCAGGCACGCATTCACATTTACGCGCGGTGCAATGTTTAGCGAACTTTGAGTATCCCTGCGGCGATCAGCTTCTGCAGGCCGTTAAAAATCTTGGGGTCCTTTATATACTCCGAAATGGAATTGGGGTTTTCATTCAGCCTCTGCAGAATTATCTGGAACTGTGGGTCGGAAATGATTTGCTGGATTTCAGGGTCGGCCATGGATTTTTTAAACTGCTCTTCATCTACTTTTTCCGATTTGGACATTTCGTCAATTTTGTACACACATCTTTGGTACCCCTCGAGGCATTCCTTATTGTTGGGGTCCAGTTCCAGACCTTTATTATAAGCCTGCAAAGCTTTATAATAATCCTTCATAAGGAAGTGTAGGTTTCCCTTTCTGCTGTGCGCTTTTACAAAATTAGGATCGAGTTCAAGGGCCTTCATTACATCTTCCAGGGCTGATGGATATTCTAACAACTTGGTCAGTGCAGCAGCTCTATTGGAGTACAACTTGGCGTCATTTGGATTTCTCCTAATAGCTTCATCATATTCCTTTTTCGCATTAGGGTAATCATTATTTTTAAAGTATTCATTTCCTTTATTTTTGTGTTCTTCAGCTTTTTCAGGATCGATATAGGCTTCCCTTTCTTCTTTTTCCTTCTTCCTTTCGAGTTCTTTTAAAGCGTTTCTCGTAGCTCTGTTGTTATCTTCAACGAGCGACTTTCTATACGCCTCAATAGCTTTATCGTAATTCTTCACATTCGTATAGCTGATAGCTAGTCGATTGTATACCTTTGCTACTTGAGCAAAATCGGCCTTAAAATTGTACCTATTTTCAATTGCGTATAGACAAGTTTCTATGGCCTTATCGAATTCTTTCATTTCTATATATACTGCCGCTTTGTTATAATGGTACATAATATCATTGGGATTTATTTTTATAGCTTCTTCATATTCTTGCAGAGCTTCTTCAAATTTCTTTTGTTTATAAAATTCATTTCCCTTCTGTTTATGTTCATCACCTTGTATTTCTTCTGGTGATCGATTTTTTCTTTTCCTTTCTTCTTCTTCTTCCTTCTCTTTTTGTTTTTTTTTTTTCATTTCTTCTTCTTCCATTTTTCTTTGTCTTTCTTCATTGTAGCTGGAGTCATCATTAAATTTTATGCCAAAAAATTTCTCCACTCCTTCGCTTATCTTCCTATCGCAGGAGGAAAGTATGTATCGAATGTTCATGGGGTTTGTATTAATAGCCTTTATGGTGTTTAACAGTTCATTTGGGTAATTTGCATTTTCTTCTTTGTACGATCTTAACGTGGCGTCATTTTGAATGATGGTATTTATGTGATTTATGTACTCCATGTTTTCTGCTACTTTTTCCTTCCTCACATTTTCCAACGCATCCTTTAACGATTTGTTGTTTGGGTCTATTTGGAGTCCTTCCAGGTAGGTCTTTTCCGCGCTGTCCAGTTGCCTTAACCCATGTTCTGCACACCCTTTCCTTATGTATCCCTTTGGCCAGTCTTTCTTTAAACTTATGCACTTGTTTGCGCTTTCTAGGGCTTCATAGAACCTCCCCATACTTGCATACGCCCCGGATAGGTTTGAATGTAGCACGTGGTCCTGAGGGTCATTCTTAATTGCGTTCGTAAAGTGGGTAACGGCTTCATCAAACTTCCCTTCCTGGAAGCACTTGTTTCCAATCTCCTTCAACCGTAGCGCCTCTTCCTTGTTGACCATTTTTGGAGGGGGTTAACTGGGTATACAAATGTGGGTATAAATATATATGTGTGCTCAGAGGGGGAATCTTGGCTGCAACACGGGTGTGCCTTTTCCCTGTGCCTATTTCACCTGGTGGAACTACTCTTGCGCCGACTACAGGTTGTTCTTCGTTTCACTTCTGTAACGAAGCGTATGAGCTTTTCCCTGTAGGATTGGTGGCTTAAAAGTTCTCCTTCTTAATTGGAACGTGTGGGGACGTTTCTGCGGGAGCTCCTTCGTGCGTCACGTCGGCTTCTACAACGTTGGCGAAATTTTTTTTTTTTTTTTTTCTTCCCTCAACTGCTTATTTCTGATGTGCTTTCTTTGCTCCTTGTTTGGTGCTTGCACGGTAAACGTAAAGGATGCCTTTTATCGCAGGTTGTATACGCGAGTGTTTTTTTTTAATTTTTTCCTAAGAGTTTGTATGCCATGTGGCAGTTGGTCATGAACGCGTTTTGTGGATTTGGTGCTATACTGCTTCGTTGCTGCGCCGCTTTCCTGTTTTTCTCTTCTCCATGCTGGAATTGGCTCCTTCATTGGGGGAACTGGCTTAATTTTTAAAGTAACGTTGCTTCTATTGCGCTTTCTCACGCGCATCCCTTCGGAGTGCGTATTACAAATGTATATTGCACCCAAGTGGGGAAGTGGTCCTGCAAACGTTCGCCTGGCAATCTAAATGTACCGCTACATATTACATGTATGTATGCCCCGTGGCGACGCGAAGGGGGCAGCACCAAACGATCGGCTCGCCCTGTACGTTTCTGCAGCCGAACCGCAGCCATTTATTTTCTCCCTACAGTGCGGAAGTGCGTGGAAGATTCTACTCATACGTTTTATTCCATACCACGAAATGCTTAACTAGGTGAATTTTTTTTTTTTTCACAACATTTTACTTTCCAACAAATAGCCCACTCGGGAGCAATCGATAGGAGGTTGCGCTGGAATCACATCCACCTACAAAAGTTGGAAGCGAGGAGAGTAAACATAGTGCAGTCTCCTCACACAAGTTCTTTTCCATTTTGGGGAGGCCTTTTTTTATGTGAATATAATTCATACCTACGGAACACACATACGTAACATTATGTGTGGAGTTTTTGCCCCGTATGACCCTTTTTTTTCTTCCACAAAATTATTACGTGAATATATCTTGTGCGTATCCATCATATGTTGTAGGTGGATATTATGCGTGCTTACCTCTTGCATTTATTTAGCACGAGGAAGTTCTGGCGAGAAGAAGAGTACGGACGTTCCATTACCTACCCGCATGAACCCCCGTTCATCCATTTCGTCTCACAATAGGAGGCAGAACTTAATGTAGACAACAAAATGGCGGAGAGAAACACGCAGGTTAGCAAAACCAACGCGACGCTTCCACGTAGGGGAACACAAAACGGATAAAAAGGTTACTCATTTGTTCATCCCTTTTTTTCTTAAAAAAAAAGCGAGTTTGCTTTCCGTATATGTATCAGCCAACTTTCTCTCGTGTTAATCAGTTCAAAGGACTGGCAAGAGACCGTTTCCACAAGGTGTTTTGTTGCCCTCGTTAAAGGGGCGAAATTCAGGGGGATATTTTTTTCTTCATTTATTTGCAGCATTTAGAAAAGTAAAAGAACTTTTTTCCACAGTGGTGAATCGCCTACGTGTATGGCGGTGGAATGTTCAGTGTTCCCAAGGTTGTTTCCTTCTCCGATAAAGCATTTGCGCCCCTTCGAAGGGGCACTTAATTTGTTTAAAAGGATGATCAATGAGCCATTTTTTTTCTTCCATTTTGTTTTGCACCAGTTTGTGCGGAATGGTTTTCACGCCGTATTTCTGTGCGTGGGAAATTTTCCTTATTTCCCCCCCATGGTGTGTTTTTTCCTTTGGGATCATTGTCTTTGAAAGAGCTGCGTGTCTACGCCTGGCTCAATTAAATGAGCATACTGTGCTAAACAGCGGATACGTGACCGGGACGCAAAACAGAGTAACAAACGTGTGCGGTGGTGAAGCGCGGTACAGGCGTCTTGCGCGAGCTGAGAAGTGCAAATCCGCGTAAAAAAAAAGAAAAGCACAATTTTGTGTATGGCAGTGTAACAGCATAGCAACAGGGCATCATACCTGCGTGACTGTGTAGAAAAATCTCTGTTCTGCAAATTCGCACAGCTGGTTTTAACAAACACAAATGTGAGTGCCACGGGGACTAGAAATTCCGCGTGTCGCATACGCGTAAGAATGGGAAGCCCTCTTCAAATTGATTGCGGAAAAAGGGGAAAATCTGACAGGAATTCTGCCCTTAAAGGAGGAATTTAAAAAAAATTAAAGCAAATGTTAAGGTACCCCCCAGTTCGCTCACACATAGTAATAGGCGATACGCTATGGCAGTGCCAAGTTGCGGGAAAATCTGGCACATGGGCACGGCCTTTGGCTAAGAAAGGGAATTCTTACAAGGGACAATTTTAAAAGTGCACGGAAAGGCAAATTTGTGTAAAAATAAAAGGTGTGTTTGCATAGTTCGCGTTCGCGCAGTGGAGGACATACATTCGCACTACACATTTTTGTACACGGCACTTTTTAAATCGCCTTCTGTATTCGTCCCAGTTTTTTACTTTTTTTTTCTTTTTCCCTTAATTCGTTCCTCCGTTCCTTCTCTTCGCTTTTCTTTCTTTTTTTACGTTCAATATTTTCGCACAATTTTGTATTGAAAAAAAAAAAAAGGTACACAATACTTCTTAGCGGAAGCTACATATCATCACGATAATCGAAATATCAATTTTTGGAAACATAAAAAAATTCCCCATTCGTTTTTCATGCGTTAAATTCCAATTAAAGGAGGGGAAAAGGAACAGAGGGCAGAAAATTTCTGCGCGCATTTTCTGCATAGCCGAATAGCACAATGGCAGACAAGTTAACGGAGGAGCAAATTTCCGAATTCAAGGAGGCCTTTAGCTTATTTGACAAGGATGGCGATGGAAGTAAGTAAAAGAATACGCTAACGGGCGAAGTTAACATGCGAACATACACATGAAAAAATGCAATTGCGAAAGGGAAAGTGCGAAAATGCCCAAACGCGGAGGGTACCGAACCGTGCATAGACAGTTCCACTTCCAGGTGGCGGAGCGTGCGAGTTGGCTTCTACTCTTTGCCCCTACGGTTTGCTCCTGCGGCGTGGTTCGCTTTTACACCCAACAACACGCATATGAAAGACGCATAAGACATTCGCAAAAGGATACATGGCATGTGTTCCGTGTTGCCGCTAAGCATACACACTCACCTACACGCGCAAGAACGGATCACATGTCCTAAACCGTTTGAATTATTCATCAGTGTGGAAAGTTCAACTATGAGCTTCTAATGAGTTTTCGTTCACAGATTAAAAATGAAAAAAACGCACACAACTCGATCGCTCGTGTTGTGTCGAAATGTGTAGTCAGCTAGCCAAAATGAAACGTAGCGGGAAAAAAAAAAAATATATATATATATATATATATTAACCGTTCCTGTATTTTTATTTTATTATTATTTTTTTTTTTTTTTTCCCTACCCCCCGAATAGCCATAACAACCAAAGAATTGGGGACAGTCATGAGGTCACTGGGGCAAAACCCAACCGAAGCAGAATTGCAAGATATGATAAACGAAATAGACACAGACGGAAATGGAACCATCGATTTCCCCGAGTTCTTAACTCTGATGGCGAGAAAAATGAAAGATACGGACACGGAAGAGGAACTAATTGAAGCCTTCAGAGTATTCGACAGAGACGGGGATGGATACATAAGTGCAGATGAGCTAAGACACGTCATGACAAACTTGGGAGAAAAACTAACCAATGAGGAAGTGGACGAAATGATACGAGAGGCGGACATTGACGGGGATGGCCAGATCAATTACGAGGAGTTCGTCAAAATGATGATAGCCAAGTAGCTGGTTATCCATATGTGTGTATGTGTGTGTTTATTCGCGCAAGTGTCTGTTTTTTCATATATCCATTCGTATGCTTATGCGGACGTGTTCATGTTGTTGCACACAAGCGCGCAAATCTGAGTGCTTGTCTGTGTGTACTTACGTATGTGTGTGCATGTCTGCGGAAACGCGCCCCCCCCTTTTTATTCATCAAAAGTTTTTCATCCATTTTAACGCAAGCCAACTTTTATTTTGTTTTACCTGAAGTTATTCTAAATCTTCCCTCGAAGGAGAAGCGCGGATGGGGGAGAACGATTGCGGCAGGTCTCGTGTGGGGTCTGCCACAAACCGGTACTGCGCCGTAGTAACTATGTTGTCATGCCTGTGGGGGAACCGTTCCAACCCACCTTTTGTGTATAGGGTCCTCATGACCCCGTCCCCGTTGCAGCACGGAGGGCAGCAAAATTGAATTGAATTGAATTAAATTAAATTGAATTAAATTAAATTGAATTAAATTAAAGTAGCCAAGGGGATTTTTCAAAAAATGGACAAGGATACAAATGTAACGCAAACAAACTGTTAAAACGTTGGTATCGTTCGAAGGAACGAAAAAGGGGCAAATGCAAAAAAATGCTGCGCGACGGGGGGAAATGACAAATAGGCGCTTTATAAAGGGGATAATTTGACAATGGGGCACGTTGGCTGAGATGTTTTTAACGTTTAACAATGTTCATTTGGGATGGAGTAAGTTATAGGCAAACGGCACACGCATCATTTTTTCGCTGTACCCGCTTCAACCAATTTGCCCAAATTTTCACCTCTCCGTAGCCCGCCGCTCAGCCTGCAGGGGGGCGCTTTCTTCTAACCCAGTTGGTGCCGCTGGACGAACCAGCTGATGTAACTGAGAAAATTGCCACTTCTTATCTGCGTTCGAATTTCTTGAAAGAACAAACTGTAGATGTACAAATTGTGGTAGGACAAAATGACATTTGCGGTGAGCTCCTGACACTTGAGCAAATGGTGAACATACGACTTCGTTTCATTTCGGGGGGAATTTTCCGTTATGGGAGAATAATCTAAAGAATATTTTTCATCGTTTAAGTCTATAATAAAAATGTCTTTATTGTGAAAATTTATATGGTTTATATCGTGCAGTTTGTTTGTGCAGTTGTGCTCCATTGTATCCATTTTTATGTGCATATTTAGAGCCTTTCCATTTCTTGCCAATTCGTAGGGGAAGTTCGCTTCGACGATGTCTATTCCGTGATAAACGGAGTGTAAAATTTCGACAGGGGTGCCTACACTTAGTTGTATAAGCTTCAACTTGTCTGTCGGTAGAGCCGCTAAAGTGCTTTTCAAATGGCTGGTTCTCTCTTCATTCGATTCATCGTAACCAATCCCACTTAGCATAAACCCCCCAATAAGGGAGTCGTACTTATTTAGCATTTCCTCCATTGTGCCTTTGTCCAAATGGATAGTGGATGGCACCGTCACAATGCAGATGGAGTCTCCACCCACTTGGTTATCCTTGACACTTTTTATTTTTTTTAAAAATTCATCCATTAGTGTTATTATTCGTATTTTTTTCTTCTTCCCCACTTCTTCATTTATTTTTATCTCCTCCGATGGGATGCAGAAAATGTCTGGCTCAAAAATATGGACACATTTGCAAAAGTCGTCTATGGAAAATATGGTCGTTTGGTTACTCTGCTTCATCGTAATATTTTTATTAATATTTATCGAAAAATTATTTGTCAAAATATTTCTCACGTTCATATATCTGTAGCTGTTTTCAAAGTCGGAGAAGCTGTGCAGATACGATTTGCCCTTCTTTCCTCCATGTTTGGAAAAATATTCTTTCGCCTTTTCATATACATCCATGTTTTTGTATACCTCCTGTAGTGGACAATTCAGGATGAAATTATTCTTCTCAATTTTTCGAAGTAACTCGAAGTTGATATATTCTGGTTGTATGTCATTGGTGAGGATGGTCGTGGCAGGCGTTTCGATGTCCTTTATTTTGTGCAACCGGTATTGGGGAGGATCCTCCATTTTGGTAATTTAAAACGGGGTTGCTAAATTGGGCAATAACGGTCTTATATAATACATGCATATACCCGAAGGATTGGCCCTCAACTGTCCACGCGAGTCAACCAGATCGATCAACTCAAAAGGAACAGGCGAATCTGCCGAAGCTGTATTCCTATGCATGCTCGTTTGGGCTCCCAAGAAGAGGAATGCCTCCTCACAATTTTGGAAAACTACAAACGGGGGTGTTATCCTTCCGGCTGACTCCCCTGAGTGAAGAAATTTTAAAAGAAAAAAAAAAAATATGTTAAAAGGAAATGGCACATATACGTAGTACGGAGGAATAACATGTCGATTGCCACCTCCCTCCGGCACGATAACACCAGTTCCCAAAAGAAAAATTATTAAAATGGAAAAAATTATTTCTCTTTGCATTGGGCTTTATGGCACTATCGCAGCACCACCAAGCTGGCCCTACAGAACGAGAGCGTTGTGAGCTGTTGCCCCCCTGAAACAAAATAAAGGGAACGCAACTCCATGCAATTCGAACTGGTGACAAGTAGATAAGCACAATGCATCATTTTGTTAGCCTTCTTTGGGCCCCTTTTTTTCCACCACTTCCTTATGTACGCCTTTAACATGGGTGGTAGAATAAAACAACCGCGACAACACCCACAGCAATGATAACCTAACCTGGCATGCACTAATTTACAATTGACGCATATGGCTAGTCGCCTTAACCAAAGAACTGGCAACAGTACCCGTTTCTGTTAGACCCCTTTTTGCCCCAAATGAACGAAATAGTAATAAACAATTTGAGTTATAATTATTACAATAGAGTAGGAAACACGAAAACTGCAGCACTGGAAAATGTAAATTTATCCTTCGGTCGAGGCATGCGAATTGTCGTTTGCGGGAAAAACGGAGCAGGGAAGAGTACCCTATTGAGCATCATAGCAGGCAAGAAGGTAGGACCGTTTTGCTAGAACACGAAACGTGGCTGCTGCAACGGTCTTGTCGCCTACGTACACGTCTACACAGGTGCATATAAGGATATATATATGCACGCATGTAGGTATGTATATATATGTGCACACGTATGTCACCCCTTTTTTTACAGCTGGTAAAGGAGGAATCCGTTCTGGTGTTCAACAAGCCCGCGTTCCATGACACCACGCTGTCAAGCAGAATCGGGTTCGTTGGGGAGTGGTGGAGCGACGGTATGAGGAAAGAAGTGCTTGTTCCTATTTTGGGGCAGCTAAATAAACCAATAGGGATCCTCCCCCCAAATGGGTACTCTCCCGCCGTTTGTTAAATCAGTTGGAGATTATTTCCAGAACGACTTCACCTTGCGCTCTGTTTTGCCACCACCTTTCACAGATTACGCAATGAACATCACGGTGAAGGACTTCTTCGCAAAGTACAAAGACTCCAAGAGGTACAGGAAGCTGCTGAAGCTGTTCGAAATCAGCGAAGACAAACTTATATCTTCCGCCTCAAAGGGGGAAAAGAAAAAAATTCAAATTCTGGTTAACTTGGTAACGAGAAAGGACGTCTACATTTTCGATGAGGCAACCGAGTCGCTGGACCTGATATCTCGGAAGTTATTGCTGGAGTAGGAACAGTCGACTATGTGCGCCCGTGCATTTAGCTACATGAGGAGTTATCCCACCCTCCTCCTGGGTGCTTCCCCTAAAGGGGGGGAAGAACACACACCCCAACGGAGACATGTACCAACCTATGCCAATTGCCATACCAATTCTGCAGGTTTCTAAAGAGGGAATGCATAAAGCACAACTGCATCATCATTTATTCGACCCACATTTTCGATTATATGGAAAAATGGTGTAGCCATATTTTATACCTGTCCAAAGGTTCAGTGGCTTTTTTTTCCGACATAGGGACTGTAACGAGGTAATTTACGTGGGAAAGAAAGGTGTACCTCCTTCCGAACTGGGTCGCAACGTAGATCCACTTTTGCTGATCCTCTGCATGTAACAATTACCATGACACTGTTGTGCACATTTGCTAATTACTACGCGTTCCATTTTGTGTGCCAATTTGTATGCCCATTGACTGATCGCTTGGCCTTTCACCCCCCACTGCAGCGCCAAGGACTACACCTCCCTAGCGGATTATATTTTCGACCATATGATGGAGGAGACGAGTGAAGAGCAGCACATGAAAACCATGGAAGGTACGCCCCTCTGAGCTTCGCTTCTTTTGTGCATGTGTGCAGGTGTATGTGTAATGCGGTATGTCCCTTCTTTTTAAAGTGTTAAAATTTTGCGTAAAAGTACGAATTTAAAAATATCGCTTTTGTTATCTCAGATTTGTTCCTAGAAGATTCAGAATAAATGCACGATTTTCTTTAACAGAAAGAAAATCGTTTTAGGAGGTCCAAATGAGACAGAACAGCGCGACATAAAAATGCCCCCCTTGATAAGGTGCACCACGAGAACGGTTAGCGTATCTGAGTACATTGCGCAAAGGAAGGAAAACTAATTCATCAATGTGGGGTGGATAAATGGAGACGTACAGAAGGGGGCTGTCAAATTGGGATGCCCCCCCCGAATTGGAAAATAACAACAAAATTTTGCGAATTGTCACCCAGCTTTGCTGTGTGTAAATACCACTGCACATTCGTCTTCCTGTTTTCCTCCTACGTCAGCCCCTTCGTGTCTACAACGTTGAACGGGCGAATCATCCCGGGTTAACTTAAAAAAAAGGTGCGCATAAGCAGGCGCAGCAAATCCGTGTCCATTTCTGACAAGGAAAAGGACTCTCTCGATTGCAAAAGGAAAAACAAATCCGCTGGATCTGTCTTCAACGTGACACACACAAAAAAAAACAAAAAAAGGTTTGCGAAATTGTAGGGTTCCCATGCGTGTATTTTCTCGACGGAGTTAACATCGTACTCACTTTTTTCATTTCCCAAAATAAAAAAAAAAGTTTTTTTTTTATCCGTCGAATTGGCTAGCTGGTGAATTTTTACCTGAATGTTCATAAAAAAAAAAAAAAAAAAATGAGCAAAATTTTTCATCTGATTTTTGTAGATCTTCATTTTGCTATGTTTACAAAAGTGGTTCCACGTGGGGCTACCTCTCCCCGTAAGTTTGTTAAGATGCCTATAAAATTCATTTTTTGTGCGTTTGTTTTTCTTATAAAAGAGTTTTCTTTTTAAATACAAAATGGGAATACGCGTGATGCGTCCATTCCTGTTGTTATAAAGAGAAATTAGCTGTTGATTCATCTTGGGGGGGAAAACAATAACTGGGCCTTCACCTAAGTTGGGTAAACAGATAAACTCTTTTGCTTCCCTGTCCATGTGAGCAATGAGGTAAACATTGCCCACCTTCAGTATGTTATGTTTGGCCAGCCCGTGGAGCATCATTTTAGCATTCCTCAAACATTGCACCCTTTCGAAGGGGAGCCGACTAACGCATGAATTGTAACGTACGTTGAGAGGCAGCTCTGCGTACTGTCCGTTCTTCACAACGATATATGAGACGAACGTATGCTTGTCACTGACTCGAATTTCATCTCCTTTCTGATATTTTGTAACGAGATGGGTATGCAACTCCAAACTGTGGAGTGAGTAATTCCCGTTCCTTTTTACTACCTCCTGTTGCGGGGAAAACGGTCGAATATTCGTCCTTCCCGTGGGGAAGACACCCTCCTCATTGATCTTATGAGGTTTTTCCCCTGGAAAGACACTATTCACGCCTGTCCAGTCTATCCGTTTTAGCAATTCGCTATGCCTCTTTAACTTTGCGTCATAATAGAGAAAGAGCTCACCACAGTGTGCATATATTTCGTCGATGGATTTCCTCTTCCTCACGTCAAACTGGAAAAAAAGATGGAAAAATTTTTTAATTTTCTTCAAATTATTGTCAATTTTTTCGTTAATCATTTTATCGAGTAGGTCTTTCCTCTGATCTATCTTTATGTACAAAAATATATTGCACTCATTTGTTAATGGTTCATTTGTGATCATCTCGAAAAGTAGAAAGCCAAGTAACCACACGTCGCTTTTTTGGATGTCTCTTCTTCTCCTGTGAAAAATTCGCCTCTTCAACAGCTTCTTCTTTAGCAGTCTCTTCATTTCGTCAATCTGTTTGTTGCAATATCGAAATGGGGACGCCTTCCGAATGGTCAATCTGTGGGGGTCGCTTCTTCCCACACTGCTATGATTTGTTTTTTTCTTCCGACCGATTATGCTTTGGCTGCTTCCCATTCGGACAATAATTTTTAAGTTCGCTGAATTGGCTGTAATTCGATTGTGGATTCCTCTGCTTAGCCACTTTGTTGCTAAACCAGCACTTCTGCCAAACATGTGGTTATGAGTGGCCGTATCCATTCCCCGCTTTTCCTTCCCCGCACCCATTTTCATCAGCTCCGGCGCAGACATCATTTCGTTTCCCCTGCTTGTTCGAAAAAATAGGAAATCCTTATTGCTGAAAAAGGCTTTACTTTCTCCAAAGTCGTTAATGACGATGGATGGAAGGTTAGGGATTTTACCCATAAGGTGGGTATGTCTCCTTTGGACAGGTGTAGCATAACATTGGGAAGTGGACACAAGGCTCATTCTGTCCAGATTGATTCCACCCGTTGTGTTATTCTTCATTGGGTTTAAATTTTCCTGTGTGTTTCGACTTTCCGCCATTCCTTCCATTTTTGTCGTTTTTACTTTTTTGCCTAAACGGGTCAGGTAACTCGTCCGTGGTGCAAAAAAGGAGGAAGACAGATTGTTTCCCACTTGGGGAGCATTTTCTCCCTTCTGGTATCCATTCCGACGACGTTGAAACCCATCGAAAGGAGTTTTCCCTTTTAATGGTGACAAAGCAGATCCATCGTAATTTACCAAAATGTTACTTGAGTTAATGTCAAAATGGGTTATCCGTCTTCTATGAATTCGCATAACGGTTTGTACAATTTGTTCGAACAACCTCAAAACAGACGTCACGTATTGTAACTGGTTTACCCTCATATGGATGCTCCTTCTCAACATGGCATAATATAATGATAAATTCATTTTTGTGGATTTTACCCTCCATTGGGGAATTTTATTTGTTATTTTTTTAAATATTTTTTTTTTCCTGAACAGTAAATGTCCATTTTTGTCCATTCCATGGGGGCCCCAAAAGGGCAACAAATTTGCACACACAATTTTTTCTCTTTTTAGCAAGTAATCTTCGTATAAATAATTTATATAATTTTTTAAATTGTCATCGTAATGCTGCATTAGTATGTAATAAGTGAAGGTCCTACAATCGCCATTTTTTTTAACCCCGTATTGGTACATTTGGCATATGCTTCCATGCACATGTTGAAAAGTTCGGAGGCATTTTATTTCATCGAAAACATTTTTAAAAGCGTAATTTTCGTTGATATGCTTTTGTATCTTTATCAGCTTTATAATGAATGGTTTATGTGGGAAAATGGAATGGGAACATAAGTGTACCGTTCCATTCCCGTCTTCATTTATTTTTCTCAGAAAATGCAAATGCTTCATGTTGCTAACCACGGCAAGGTTGTAGAGCATTTGCAGTGGTTCATTCCCCTGTATGTATTTCTTAACGCGGCGCAGAAGCTTTTGTGCATTCTGCTTGTTCAGGTGAAGCTGCAGGACCTTCATGATTGGTATGTCTTCCGCGTTTATAAGTTCGTCAATTGGGGCGTACTTCCGGGGAATCTTGGGAAAACTGCACATCTTCCCTGATTTGACGCCGATGTGGTTGTTAAATCTGTTTAGAACGTCTTCATGCTGGCCGTAGTAATTCTCATTAAAGTAGAAGCAGTTCAGGTCCTTCCTATTGTACGACGTGCAGAGGGAAAAGATCAAGAGGACTGTCCACGTGGCGACATCGATATTTTGGAAGGCATTACCAATTGGTGCTACTTTCGCCCATTTGTCTTTTCCCAGGCAACCTGACCCATTTGTCGTTACCGAATTGGATCCTTCCTCAGACGGGTATGTCTTTCCATTCGTTATCCGTGCCAATTTTCCACGACGATGTTGGTGATCATGTGTATGTGAAGACTGGGAGATGCATAATTCGTTGGTCCGCTCCTCCAACATAGGGGACTTCTTCTGAACGAAGTATCTTGGGGAGCGTTTCTGAAGACGATTTAATGCGAGGGGGCGAATAAAAATTTGTTTCTCCACTTTTTTACTTTTCGCACTATTGGTGTTAACTGATGGGGGATTGAAAATGCAGAGGTGATTATCTTCTTCGTTTGTGTCTCCCCCACTGGTGCGACTTTTATCCCGTATACGAAGAGATTGTTCCTCCCGTTGCTTGTGCATGTTAACTGCTTTACGTGAAACGACACGTGAGTGTTCGCCACGGCTACTTGCCCCAACGCAGTGCAGCATGAATTCCAAAATTCTCACTCTGTGAAAGTAAAACTGTAGAAGGAAATTCTTCTGCTCCGATAGGGAAAACAAAATTTTTAAAAAAATCGTCAAAAAGGGGGTCGCCACTTGGGATCCTTTTGCACAAGACATGATTGTGAAGAGAAGAAAGTACTTCTTCCCCATGTGCATGTAAAACTCGTTTTTTACTTTTCTAAACTTTTCTTTAAAATGGGACAACCATGTTGCTTTTCCTGGAAATGACTCCTCCCCACTGGGAAATGAGAAACAACGCCTATTCTGGAGGGGCACCATTTTTTCGCCTTTGAAAAGGTGACCCCTTTCGATATACCTCAGGAAGTGCAAATACATTTTATAATATTTTCGAAGCCAAATTCGTTTGCCCCTCCGCTGGTTCAAAATTTGGTGAGCAATATGCTCTGCCCACTTGAGGGGACACCCACTAGGGGCACCCCCCTCCAGGGTCTCTTCACCATGTATAAGAAGTTTCTCAAAGTGGGAAAAAAATTTCTTTTTTAAAAGCATGCAAAAAATTTGCTCCTCAACCAGGTGTGCTACTCGCTCCAGCTTTACCTCACAATTTGTGCAAACTTCATTTTTTTTTTTTCCCAAATGGGGATTGCCCCTTTTTTGATAACTCCTGTTTATGATTCTTAGGAGGATTTGAAGGAGGTAGACAAGGACAAATTTTACGTCCTTCATATTGGTTGCATTCTTCCAAACTGGAACAAATGCAGAGTTGGCGCTGCTGGAAAGTTTACATATGAGCGAAATAAAGAAGCTTTGATAATACTTGCGTTCATCTTTTTTGGTAATGACCACGTCTGTTGCGGGTGGCAGTTTCATCCCTGTCTTGATTGGTACTCCATCCTGCTTTACCCTTTTGTAGGATGTGCGCCCCTTGTTGATAATTGCAATTTTTAGCAGAACATACCTCTTCTGGACGTCCCCCTTGTATTTACGCAGAGCGTGAAAAAGCAAATAGACATACGAAGTAAACACTCGCGTGAAGAGATATACAAAGGAGTGTAGCTTCTCGGGGGGCAAGCGACTCCCAATTTGTGATGGGTACTTCTTGCCTAATCTGTTCCCACCTCGTTTGTGCTGCTTTTCTGTGCAGTTTTCTTTTCTACCCTTAACCATTACAGCAGCACTTGTCTTGGAACCCACATCCTGCCGTCGCAATAAGTGCAGGACTCGTAGAAAGGTCTCCCCATACGTATGCGTGAAACGCTTCATAGTTTGGATGCATTTTGTGATTACTTCAAAGTGTTCCCTTTCGATGAGAAGCACTAAACGCTTAGCCCTCTCGCAGAGGGTTAAAAGGAACGCCTTTTCCCTTATCAGGTGGTTTATCTGTTCGTTAGGGTTGAATATCTCCCCCTTTACCCTTTTAAAATGGGACATAAGAGATGCACGTACTGTAGTCCCACTTACAACTTTTAGTACTCCTTTGTGGGGGGTAACCCCCCGGTTGAAACGACAGTCGTTTAATCCGTTCAGTCCCATTTTCCTCCTCACATATGTTCGCTTCATCTTTTTTGTAGGTGGGATGGGATGGGATTGTCCTGCCAACTGTCGACCTCACGGTTAACAGAGACAAGCAGGCAAAACGTCCCCCTGCAAATGATCTATCTCGTGTGCTGCACTTCGTATCCCTGTGTATATTTCTGTGAAAATTTTCCTTTCTTGGTGGGGCTCCTCCCACATGATAAACTGCGCCATTTGCTTTGATGCGTCTCTTTCTAGGTCGGTATCAAACATGTGCTCATGGGCATAGAGGGGGGGGTGCATGCTTTTGTGTATTCCACCACTGTGCAAAGTGACATACTCAACCAAATATGGACGAGTCGTTTTCAAGTGATGCGCAAGAAAACTTCAGAGCAGCAGAGATGAGGGGGGGAAGGAGTTAAACACAACACACAGTGTACTTATTGCGAAGGGGCAATTCCCCCAAATGAAGAATTGTCGAAAGCGTAAAAAAAGGAAAAAGTACCAACAAAAAGGAAAGACTGTTATTTCAACTTACACCCATTGTGCTAAAAAAATGCTTATTCAACTTTTTTTAAAATTCTTCCATTTTGAGGGAGTTTAAAAAAAAAAAAAGAGAACGTACATTTACAAAGCGTTGTTCCACCAACCTGGTCACTGTTTTATAAAAAAGGAAAAGGCGTAATTTACAAGACGAAGCATCTCATGTCCACTTTTTTGAGATCCCCCCAAAAAATGAATCATGCACCGGGAATAAAGATGAAGGTGTTTGTATTTTGCTAAACATTTTGTTTGCGTTTCTATCTTTCCCCTTGGGAGTTATTAGTTCCTTTTTTTTCTATGCTCCCTGCTTGGATGCGTTCTCCCTCTTCGGTTAAAACATGGACGCCTCTCACGGGTGGTTGTAACTTGGAGCGACACAAAATTGAGTATCGCCCTGACGGCATGGGAATACTTCCCACAAGGTGGATCATAAAAAGAGTTTTTTCCTTTCACACCGCTTCTTTGGAGATGCACAGAGAGGGGGAAGAAAATAAAAAAAAAAAAAAAAACTGCCCGAATTGAATCACTCACAGGGTTACTTAGCCATTCCTTTTACACAAGATATATTCGCCATCTCATTTGGGGAAGCCTTCGTGTCCCTCCTTTTATGTTCATTTGTGTGTTTCCAAATGGGTGGCCTCGCTAAGCAATTAACTGCTTCATTCTCATTTTTTTTTTTTTTCCTACACATTTTTCTTCATTTTTATTTTGTCAATTCGTCCTTTTAGTACATTCTGCTGCGCGCTTTTGCGAGGTAGTTTCTGGAGGGAATTTTCCAAGTTTTTTTTCCGCTCAGTTTTGTTCCCGCCGTTTATCCTTTTTGCAAGTATCCCTCCCATTTTTGTCTTTCCCCATTTTTTATTAGTATGTATATATTTTCGCTCCTCTCCTTTTAGCGCGATTTAAAATTTGTAAGCATGTCCAAGGGGTCGTTTTCTCCTTTCCATTCGTAATTGTTGCGTGTGAGAAGGGTAACAGAAGGAGGATCACGTGAAGGGAGAAAATCTGTCGGTGTAACTATAAGCAGATGCTCTCCCATTTTGTGCAAAATTGACATTGGATACAGGACGCTCCCTCTCTGCTTCCCACCGCACAGTTCCCCTTTCCTGTGTATGTGCGGGCCCACCCTTTAGGCAGTAGACAGAGGGGTAAAAGAAGCGTAAGAGGAAGAAAAAACCCACCCAAAATGAACCACCGAAGGAAGGGGAAACGAAAATGCAAAATCAACTACATAGACATAGAACTGGAGGCCTTCATCTTTGGGTGCTTCTTCTACACGTGGAATAAAATCTTCACCGAAAATGTGAAGCAAAAGAAGAAGGGAAACAAAAGGAGCAATAGCGGAGTAGGTAAGCCCACCTCTAGGGTAAGCAGCAACAGCAGAGGAGGGGGAAGAAGCATCCAAAGTTTCACTGTCGGGAAGACGACAAACACAGTTAAGAGGAAGTCCAACCCGTTTGTTGCTAAAAATAAGACGTGTGCAGTTAAAAGTGCGAACCTTTTAGAGGTTCCAACTTGGGAGAAGGACGTTGGCAGAAAAAGCTGCGAAGATGATGAAGGCACCTTGCCACACGGGTCAGCCAGCAACATTGGTAGAAACTTAAGTGAAGAATTTCAGAGGAAGCACAAAATAAACATTAACGATCTGAACGAGAAATTGCTCCATTTTGTTAAGCTAAACTTCTGCTTGGATGATAGGAATTTTCACATATTTCACGATTTGTATTCTTTCTATGATCACATAAGGGAGGAGAAGAAACACGAGGAGGTTAATGTGCACCGTGTTTTCTTCAAAACGAATGAGGGGTGCACATCTCACGGGGGGGAGGGGATGAGCAGTACAGATGGAAACAGCATGGGGGGGAAAAGTGCAGTGGGTCGGAAGGGGTTCAAAAGGGGCACCCAAAAGTTGTTCTCGCCAGACGGTTCCAAGTTGTGCGCTCCTGATTGGTTGAACCCCACCAGCACATCACGATCCACCTGCACATCACGATCCACTTGCACATTACGATCCAATTGCACATTACGATCCACTTGCCCCTTCTGCGAGCTGACACGGAGAAAAGACAAGGAAATTAAATCGATGAGGAGACAAAAGTTCATACACGCATGCACAAAAAGGATATACGGAGAGAAGAATCTCCAGCTTGTAAACAAATGTATAATAAACATAAAAACGTTTGACGATAGCTTCGTGCATTCAATCACCATCGAAAGATTATTCAGTTACATAAACAAAAGGAACAACAAAAATTTGCTCTTTTTTTGGTTCGAATTTTTGAATGTCCTTTTAAAGGTTACAATTAACAAACAGCTAATGATGCAAATTTTTTTTTTCTTTTGTGTTAAAAATTTACTTATAAGTTCTTACTTTAACACAGAACAAATTATGGGCAGTGATGAATTCACCGCGGGGAAAACATTCTCCCCAAAAGGACAGGAAAAAAATTCCTTCCTCGTAGATATGTTAAAGAAATACAAATATGAATCGTTTAGCAACATCATCTTAAATAACAATTACAAACTTTTGCAAAATTTATTCGATTATTTTTTCTTTATATGTTCAAAGAGGAGTTTAAAATTTTACGACAATTTTTTTTTAAATGTCCAGATGATTAATTTTATTTATCTTGTGCAGGTAAATTTTTTTCACTATTACTACATAGGTTTGTGTTCCAAGTTTTACCAATGGGAGGCCTCCAACCGGGGGGGCACAAGCAAACTCGTCATATCTACCTCAAAGCGGGGAAGCAACTACACCATTCGGCTTCCAAAACGGACAGAACTTAGTGAAGATACGAAGGGGAAAATTGCCCCCTTTAGTCGCCTGAAGAGGAAAGACGGAGAGACAGCCAATCTAACTAACCTGTGCAGTGCAAAAAAGGGACACAAAAACGAATCTACCGTTGGGGCAAAGTTCAGGAGGGTCACTGGCGGGAAGCCGATTGACCCCATGAGTGAATTCAGTTACACTGAGGAGGTTTCCTCGCCACATGGGAGAAGTGACATTGGAGGCATTTTCATTGGAAAGCACTACAACGTGGGTGCGAAGCGGCTCTGTAAGGTCAACCTGAGTTATTACAACTATGTGTGGGGTAGACAGGGCAGCATCAGTCGATACGTGGCAAATCAGATGGTGGAGCAGGCCCCTCCGCACAGTAATAATATTGCCCTGCTGACGCAGAATGAGGAGATCCAACTGGCCCCCCCCACGAAGCGCTTAGCAAGAAATTTGAAAATCTTCTTCAACCGATCACACAACTTCCTAAACAAATACATTCAATCAAACCAGCTAACCAAGCAGAGCAACATTTTCTCCTTCCTCTTCGACGCGCTGCCAGCAGGCAACCTCCGTAGCAACGTGAACAACACGTTGGAGCCGTATATCCATTCTATATTTTCCAAGTATGAGTTTATGGAAGTGCACGATTTTGTCGAGAGCCTAAAAGGATTATACAATTTGAAAAGGAAAAAAAAAGGGAAAAAAAAAACTCTGCGGAGTAGTGAACAACCTAATGTGAAGTTCCTGAATGATATGCAGGGATTTAATTACATCTACCACAATTTGAAGAATGACTACCTCATGTTGGCCGAGAGCCTATATTTTGACATGCGTGGGGAAAAAACGCACGAAAAGGAAAAAACATACAAAAAGGACAAGGGGAAAGAGGAAAAGTACGGCAGGATGAGAATCTCCAATTTAATACAGAATGAAAAGACAGACATATTTAGAAATGTGTCCATATATAAATTTTCATCCAAAAAATTGACCGTACAACATAACCTCTTTAATATATACCTGGAGTGCAAATTGCTGAACAAGGCGTTTAAGCTGCTTCTGGTGGATTACAATTTTTCCTTTTCCCTCACGTCGGAAGTTATTTTCCTCTACAAAATGTATCTCATTGAATTGAAAAGGAAAAATATTTTATTCGCATTTGAACTTTTGAGTAGGACCTTTAGCAAGTGTTTTATTCTTTTGAAAAAATATCTTTGCAATCCTACGTCGTTTAAATTGCTGTCTTTGGTTTGCCTGGACTTTAGTAACCTCCTTTTTAACTACCCTTTTTTAAGGACCTATCTCTCCTTCTGTCCGAATGATAAGATTAAATTTTTGAGAAGTAATATAATTCTGCATGAAAATGTTACAGCCAATTGTTACTACAATGATTACTTCAGTCAGAGGAATGACGTGGATTCGTTAAATTTACTCTGTGATGATGCATGGAATGGAAGGGGTTGTTATGGAGTTGTGCGGGAGGAAGGACTAGGGGGAATCCGCAGAGAAGCTCTACCGGAGGATATTTCCAATTTCATCGGGGAAGACACAACCTCCGCACGGCGTGCCTTCAGTTCACGTGCCATGTATAGCTCCCAACGGTTGTACAATTCGCACAATCACTATGCTGACTCCGTTGGGAGGTTCGCACCTCGTTCCGTCATCAGGGGGGACATCTCTCCGTGTGGTCCTGACGGGGGGGGAAACGAAGTGGAGAGGGGCTCCGAGTTCGCTCCACACGATCACTACCCTCAACGTGGCCAATACGATCAGTACGATCACTACGATAACTACTTCGAAGCAGCTACGCGGGACAGGCGTGGGGTACGCAGCGAATCGGTCACGCTCTCCGTTAGACAACCCTTCCCATATGAGGATGAACCCTTTTGCAGAAATGCACCCATCGACCTCTGCAGTAGTGTTGCTCGAGGAGCCGCCTCCAGCAGGGGGGGAGACTTCCACAGGAGTGCATCACACAGAAGTGCATCTCACAGAAGTGCATCCCGCAGAAGTCCATCTCGAATGAGCTACGTCAAAGGGGATCATCTCACGTGTGGCCACTCCAGCGATGATTCATCTCAATCTGGGGAAAGTGCAAAACACCACCACTTTTTCAGCCAGCACGATCATTTGTATATGAGAAAAATTGTCCAAAGTTTTAATTTTATTTTTAATATTTTGGAGAAAACGGTGACGAGTTGTGAGGTGTCCCTGCTGAGTTGTAAGGAAACGGTGGGGCGGCCAAATGGGGACCTTCGAATGGGTCACACCACCGTGGAGCCACCCCAGGGCAACACATCGAACATGCTCACGCAGAGCAGCTACCAAGACAACGTTGGTAACATGACCAACTTTATAAAGGAAGTGGTAAACAAAGTGGATTCCTATTTCTGCGAAAAATTTACACGAATGAATATGAAAAAGCATATTAAACAAATGGGAAGAAAAAAGTACAAAAATTTTTTATATGACTCGAAGGAAATGAGATCGTTGAGAGAAGAACACGATGATTGCTTCTTCTCCTGTTTGGATTTTTTATTTCTCGCATACATATGCTCAAATTATTTTTCAGACCATGTGTCTAAAAGCTATAAGGATTGTTTCAAGTCCTTTAACTTCAATAACATCTGGCCAAGCAACCAACAGATAAAGGTGAAGATTTTACTCTCCTTGATGCACCTCCTTCTGCACGAAATTAACCTCATAAATTTGAACGGCTTTTTTTTGCAAATTTTGAAAATAATTTTAAATAAATTTTACAAACATTTGGATTACAACGACCTGCAAATGTTTCAGTACATTTATATGAGTCTGTCTAATGAGACTTTGTTTTCTTGTTTCTCCATCTGTGATGAGATTAGGGATGTTATTCGGGGTAGCTTTTCCTCCGTGAGGGAGTTCGATTACGTCTTTCAGTTAGCCAGAAGGAGGGACGCCTTTTCGTTGTGTCATCTTGGCTTTGTGGGGGATCCCCTCAGGGACGACCTTTTTATGACGGACATTTTGGACTTCCTTCTGGGGCGGGATGCGATGATCCGAAAAGGGGACAAACCAAACGTAGAAGAAATACTCATCGGGGACCCCCTCAATGAAACGGCCCTGTGGGTGGACACCTTCACCTTTGATTGCCCACACAACGAGACAATTAGAGATGACTCTACGGTGCATGCACGGGTCGACCAGTTTACGATGGATACGGAGGATGAGCAACATGGAGATTATGCAAAGTACCAATTTGACGATTTCAAAAGCGAAGCATCCTTTGAGAAAAACGACTTTGTCTTCTTTAAAAAAGGTGAACAAGGGGGAAGAAGTTCCCCTCTGGATAATATACTCCTCCACCTGAATGAAGAAAATACGAATGGAAGGAAAAGCCCAATGAAGGGAGTCTCCACTTGGGATGAAGCAGCAGAGAAACGCACCCCCCTGAGGGAGAAAATACACGCGGTCCAAAGTGCAGAAGAGAAATACAAACAAATGTTGCGCCATTTTAAAATTAGCAAAGAGGACCATATAGAAAAGAACCTGAACAGGAAAAACGAATGGTCCATAAAATTGAAGACCTGGAGGGATCGTTCCCATTATTATGAGAATGTGAAGCCTGATCACTATGAGGCGTATAACTTGGAAAAAGAATACTACCTACCGGAGGAACTTTTCGAAACGAACTGCTTCATCCTAGCGGAGGAGAAACACCAAATGAGAGTTGCATTTAATGTGGAAAAAAATAACTACCTTTCTGAGTGCCTAAATTTATTGAAGACGATAGACTTATACATGGAATGTAGAACCAGTACATGCAACAAGCCGCTCTACTTTGTAAAAAGTTTAATCATCACATGCTTAAGTGTTAGCTATTCTAGGCAACTCTCCGTAGTGTATATACACGCCCTCATACGATTATGTTTGTTTGAACTACGCATGGATAATTCCCATACGGCTGTCTGTATTCTCCTCGAAATTTTAAGCCACTTTGAGCAGGTAAAAAGTTACAGAAATATGTTGGGCATTATTTTTTACCTTTGCGGGTATTCGTTGCTGCACCAGTTTAACTTGCAGTCGGAGCGCATGCAAAGGGAAGGAAGGAAAAGGGAACTGATCAAGGAATACCACCACTATGCAAATGTGAAGAGGGAATATTTCGACTCCTACCAGGGGTGTAAACTGGGCGGATCCACATTTCTGAACAGTTGCAACACGACACCTGATATTTCTCCGATTTGTAGAAGGGGGTCCCACCTTTGCAACGAGGAGGAGGAGGATCAACGGGGTGTAGACTCCCACAGCATGAACTGGGGAGAACGCACCATTGGCTCCGTTCCCATGAGTAAAAGAGATTATTTGGACGGTGCACTATCCGAGCGTAGCCACCGAAGCAGTAATTGTACGCCCAGCCCGCTAGCCAGGGAGAAGACCACACCGGACGATTTTGCCAGCAGCGTGGAAAGGAGAAGAAACAGCTGCGGGAAAGGGAGCCTCCCCAAGGGCGGCTCCGCAAAGTGTGCCAAGAAGCTAATCCCGTTGGCAAAGAACCAAATAAAAATCACCGACTACTTTTCCAATGTGAAGAACGAAAAGGTGCAAGAGCCACTTTCGGACGCCGACTCAGCCAACTCCACCAACTCTGACAGCGATATTCACCTCAACAGTGCAGGTAAAAAATGCGTAAAGAAAAGAAAAAAAAATGACGGATTAACCGATGACGTAGTTGAGCAGAAGGAGAGGCCCACCACAGATACATATTTGGAAGAGATAAAGGAACAGCCGTACGACCCACTAGAACAGATAAATAAAAAGCAATTTTTTTTACTTTTAATTTGCTTCTACATGAAGCGAGCTCTGTACCACTGGGAGAATGACGGAGATGTGGTTGGAATTTCCAACGGAATTCAACAAAAGAAAAGGATAAAGGATGCCCTCTTCTTCCTCATGTCTTCTTATAAATTTTTTTACAAATCATCCCTTTTTCTGTCAAAGCATGAAAAGATTGGGAGTTTTAAATTTCCACTTTTTGACTTTCACCTTTTCGGGCAGTATAAGACGTTTTACGCCTTCTACAGGGGGGCCTTTCTCCGGTGCTGCAACGAGAATGTGACGTGCTCCTCGCGGGGTTGACCTCACCATTGTGTGCAGCCATTCACTCATCCATTTGCTAATTTTTTTTTTTTTTTTTTTTTGTTGTTCATATGTCAGCGCCCATGTGCGATACAACTCCTGGTGTGTGTTTTTTTTTTATCAACTTTTTTTGCTCCATTTGGGAAAAATACGAACAGGTGGGGACCCCACTAAGCACAACAACACCCTTCCTCCAGTTGCCCCGTTCGGCTGACTCATTCGTTTGTACCAGACAAAACGGGTCATGGTCATTGTTGCGCGGTACCCAGATAAAGGGTAATAAAAATGTCCAAATGACGGCAAAAGAGCGGCAATCGTAGGTGTTCAAAATGTGCCCTGCCTTACACTTTCTTTTGTGTGAATAAAAATCGTCGTTGCCTTCCCCAATCGGCACGCCAGGGGAGCCCCACAACAGCAGCTTAAAAGGGTAAACTGGCTAGCGCAAAAAAAAAAAAAAAAAATTGCACACATGTAGCTGTTCCCGTTGTGCATATTTAAGCACCACACGCGGGGTGATCCGTCCGTGATTTTTTTTTTTTTTATAAAAATGTAGATCTGAAGAGTCAATCAAAATTACTCGCCACATTTACCGTAAAACAGTTCGGAAATATCCACAGCCAGGCCTACAATTTGTTTATCCCATATTTGGCGCCACAACATATTGAAACGAAACAACACGGAGCGTTTCAGCTTGCATAAAAAGGGTTAACATCACATAGGGTGTGACGGAATGAACTTCACAACGTAGGAACCTTGCAAACATGTGAAGGGAACGTCCCCTCAGTTTCACCCATTTTTGTAAACGTGTCACCGTTTCATCCGTATGTACCCCTGATTGTGCGATAAAATGAGTTCACCACGGATGTCAACGAGGGGGGCACTTTGATATGTAGGAGACCCTCCGGAAGAGGAGGCACCACCCAACCAGCCCACACGGAATGTACTAACGGAAAGCGTACAACTTTTTTCGTAAAATGAAATGATATTTTCCCCTTTTGTTTTAATTCTCTTGTCTTTGTTGCCTCCCCAATGGAAATGCCATTTTTGCAAATTTGAAAAGAACCAGGGGAAGTATTTATCCCCCCCAGTTGGAAAAGTGAGGAAGGACTCCAGGCTTTTTTTCCGGTTGCATAGAAAGGGTAGTAGAGATTATCACCCATGGAGAGAACAACAAGGTATGTCAGTATGCCCCTTAAGGGGGGGTATTGTCTGTTTACAAAATGAAAGGCCGAATGACTGTGTATGGAACCGACTTAGGTTAAATACCCTACTTTGTGTTAGACCTTTCCAGCGCGAATGTGCCTCCATGTGCAGAAGTTTTGACAAACGGGGAAAGAACAATACGACGCAGTGGGAAAGATACAACAAGGAAAAGGCTCAAACGATGTTTATTTGGAGCAAGACAGGTTTCAATTTTCCTAAGCGCAAAAGAGGTGGCAGGAGTGACCGTGCTTCAGGCGGAACCATCAGCTGGAACATCGGCACACGGTTTGAAGTTCATAGGAAGGGGAAGTTACTACCTTGGGGGGGAGAAAAGGATAGACTCCAGGACAGTTTCGCGCAAATCACAAACGATGTAAACCTTCCAGATGGTATTCCCACAGTGGGAGAATCATGCAACGGTTTCGAAATGCCCCGAGACAGACCCTCATCCTCCGAGTGCACTAAAACGTTTCTAAGAAACATTCTGCAGAGAAGCTCCATACATAATTGCACACAAAATGAGGGCCTGTTCAGGATGCTAAAGGGGATAAACGCTCTGCTTAGCAAATTACATGTGAGTGATTACGGAAAGGAAGACGAAGGAGGGGGTGTACTAGATACCCAATCTGTGTCTACAAATGAGGGAGATGCCAAAAGTGGAGAAGAACAAATGATTAATGTGCACAACCTGAACAGGGGTACCCTTTCTAAGCGTAACTACCTGAACAAGACAGGCGATTTTTCTACAACGGATAAACATAATATGAGTGGTGAACACACTTCTGCGTCTTCCTCCCCTCCCGATGTACCCACAGGAAAGGAATTTAAAACGTGGGGGTTGCCACTCAATTTGATGCTTATAAAATCGTGTGTCGATAAAGTTGTAAAATCCGTGTGTGCAGATGATCACGCTGAGAGGGAAATTTCAAAAGGAAGTAACATCTTTGTTAAGTGCGAAAATGTTATCCAAAAAAGGTTGTTCTTTCATTTGGTGTGTCTTCACACACGGATGGCGACGTGGACAGGGGGACGCCGAAGGGATGTGATTCTATACCTTTACAGAGAGGACGAAGAGGAGGCAGAAAATTTCTACAGCCATTTGAAGGGTATCTATTCGGAAGAGTCGGTCAGCTTTTTTAATTACAAAAATTGCATACATAATGATAAGACGGCTTTTATAATTTTATTATCGTATTATGAATTCTTCAACTTAACTCTACACGTTGCTAACAAAACGCCCGCTGATTTGGAGGGGTACCTAAACGGAAAGGCGAGTTATGGCTCTGGATGTCCAAACCTGTTTTCCCTTTTTTCGCAGTTGCTTGTAAGTGAGCCCCACGGTGTTGCAGCGAAATGCCACGAACCGCAGCACAATTTTAAAATATTTCTAGACGATTTCAACGTAACATATAATTATGGCCAAAGCGCGATAGAGAAAAATCTTTACGAGCATCTTTTCCCTGCGATTGACTTGCGAAGGGGGAACGTCACATTTTATCCTCTTCTGAGGACCTCCTTCCCCACGCTGTGGTTTAAAACTTGGCTGGAACATGTCCACAAGGAGTGCTGTTCCGTCAATCTGCGAAAAGGGAAAAACGTTTTTATTTTGCACAAAAGGTTTATTCTGCCGCTGTTGGATGGGAAGGAAACCGCCCAGTGGAGCTCCAGCAGTTCGGGTAGAAGAGGCCCAAAAGAAATTGCGCAAAGGGACAAGGCGATGATAAACCCAAGTTTGTATCCCCTTTTCGATCTGGCTACAAATAAAAAAAGAAATTTCCGAACCCCACAGGTGGAACAATACATGTCCATTTTTAACAAACACAGAAAAGAAATTATCGTGGAGTATTTGAAAAGACACAACTTGTACAATATAAATAAGTTAAAAAGGAAAGACAAAAAAATAAAAAGGAAATTTAATATAGCCAGGCGTTTTTTAAAAAAAAAAAAAAAAAATTTGCCAGATTTGGAAATTTCGCACTACATAAATTTCTTCATGAATAGGAAAAAAAAAGGAAGCATATTCTTCAGAAAAAACGTCATTGATTATGGTTATGTGGCAGAAAGGGAGTTTCTACAGGGGAGGGATAAAATACACATATTGACCAAGGGGTTATTGTCTGGTTGGCATTGTGGGGACGCATCCTATTCAGGTGAACCGCACAACAGTGTTAAACAAATTGATAGTTCGCGAAAAGTGGGCAGGCAGAAGGTACATTGTTCCAAATGGGAGGAAGATGAAAAGTGCGATGAAGAAATGAATGCCCCGTTTTTTTTGCAAAGTAGAGGAGAGACACGCCTTCGCTTCGGTATAGACACGTCTCTCCCAAATGAATCAAAACATTTTTTTTACAAAAGTGGAGACGCACAGGAAGGGTCGTCTCAATCTACTGCGCGGGTCGTGGCTCCACTATACCCTTGCATTTACTACAGATTCGATAAGGACACGTTCGAAAAGTTTTCCAAAGAGGTGTACGCAGGGCTTCCGTTTTTACCTGAACGGTTCAGGCGAAAATGGAGAAGTGTGTTAAAAAAATATGAACAGGAAATACGGCCAAGTTTTTCCTTTAAAAAGTACCTCCGAAAGGGGCTCTTCCTGGTCAGGGAAAAGTTAAGCAAACTGGAAAAACAGTTCATTGGAGAGTTACTAAAAAATGACCTTATAAAAATTATTTTGTCCTGTGTAGACATTTCTTCGGATGCTATTGGGGTGAACACCGTGTTTGTGGAGGATGTGCAGGTTTACGTAAAGGATAAACTTCCTCAGTATAATCGGCTTCTTAACCTGATAAATGGCTTACACGGGGAGGTTATAAAACACCCGTCCTGTGGGAGCAGCTCCTACGGGGAAGAAGGCCCCCCAGGGGATGACTTATACAGACTCCACTTTGTAAAATACTTTTTGTATTTAAATTGGGCCAAGATATTCAGAAAATACACCCTGTCAAATAATGACCTGTTAAATTTATGTGCAAATAGCACAAACTGTTTTTTAATCCCAAGGAGGTATGAAGACATTTCCATTTTGTTAAATTTGCAGAACGAGGGTTACTTAAATATATCCCATTTGCACAAAACGTTGTTGCGTGATTTTTATTTTAACCTGTACAGTAGCAGCATCAGCAGGGGGATTTCTTTTCTCCTGAACGGGGCAGGTGAATGGCAAATAAATTCATCACCCATGTTTGATGACCAGGTGAGCAGCGCTCCTGAGGGAGAAAAATCCTATCGCTTTTTCTATACTCAGCGGAGGTGGGGCCAAGACCAAGTGGAAGGTCTCTCCCCACATAATATCATTCATATGGCAATAAAAACAGCGCAAGGCGTTCACAAAATTTACAAATATAAAGAGACGAATGAGACCATTCTGGTGGACCGTTTTTTGGGCATGTCGAATGAGACGGCCTACTCGATTAACTACTTCGACTTTTTGTACTTTCACTTTTTGACGAACAAAAATATTGGAACAGTAAAAAGGCAGCTCATAAATAACGTGTTCGAATTTTACGCCGTTCAGAGGAAAGAATGGGAAAAGGTGTTTGTCACCTCCGACAGGGAGGACAAAATGAATGACTATCTGGAGAGGGTCCAAGAAATAAAAAAGTATTTCCCAGAAGATTACGCATATGTTTATTACGATACGTTTGTAAAATATAACAACGTAAGGAAGGAAGTGAGAAAGAAATTGAGAAATATATACAGGCAAAAGTATAGCATGCTGCGTGAAAGCATCTGTGAAGGAGACCAAACTGATGTGGTCCTGACTACTGTCGACGAGGAGCGCTGCATCATTCTGGACGTGTATAAAATGAACCCATCCATGGGGGAGAAAAAAAAAAAACAGAAAAGTGACCTGTACGTTTGCGCCAACAGCAAAGGTGACCTCTTCATATGCAACATATTCTTTTTTGATAGAGTCTTAAAGGATAAAGAAATGTGTGACTTTATTAGGGAAAGAAACAAAGGCATAAACTACGTTGATTTTTTATTTGGCCAAAGGGACGTGGTTAATTACGAGCTGCTTTTTAATGAGCGCCACTTCCCCTTTGATATTCATCTGGGAGATTGCAAAAACTGCGCAGACGGAAAGGACAACAAGTGTCACCCCACAGACGGGGAAAAAAAAAAAAAAAAAAAAATTTTCCACCAATTTGTAGTCAACAAAATCAGGATAAACGAAACTTCGGGCAGTCAGAAAAAGTGTAATAATAATAAGGAGGAACAAATTTCGCAACCGCATGGGGAGGAAACGAAAATGGTGAATGTGGAGGACTTATTTAAAAATTGGTACAGCGAAAATTTGTACAGTCGGAGAAGGAGGCTTTCCCTTTACTGGAAAAAGTTGATGACCTTGAAGAGGGAAATGCTTAATCAATGCGCCAGCAGGTTGAACAAGGACATGGGGAAAAATGCACACATAGGATGTGTAGAAGAGGACCACTATAACAAAGCGGAACGGCATCCCGTGGAGGAGAAAAAAAAACCTGTGACGTACGAAGTGAACCGGTTCAGCGAAGGTGCCACGACAAGTTGTGTGACGCGGAACGGACACTGCCAATCATCTGAAAACAAAATTATGAGCGCGAAAATTATGGGCACCCTCAAGAAATACAAAAAAAAAAAAAACAGTGGAAATAGAAATAATTACACAAAGGAGATGAACAAAGTGGATCGAATATTTGGAAACAAAAGAAAGACCATAATGGATGAATTTAGGAACATGTTGTCTTTTCTACAACACCTCGATCTTATCGACACGCTCAGGAAGTTTCTAAACCCATACGTTCGAAATAGTCTCTGGTTTTACGTCATAACTCTGTACCTTAACCAGCAGTATGAGATTGACCCAGGGAAGTTCCTTGTCCAGCCGGAACGCGTAATTATAATTTTTTACATATGTTTTTGCAAAGGAAAGGGGGATTACTTGGGGAACTATTTGGCTTCTTTTCAAGTCGATAACGATGGATTGCGGGACGTTGTCGTGGATGTGTTTGCATACAAGCAGTTGTTATGCTGTGTGCAGGACAGGTGAGTTCGCTAGCAGATCGGCACACATAGCGGTAAACGCGTCAGTTCGTGCCTTTGTGTCTAGTCCGCATTTCTCGAGCGCACCCCCAATTTGCCTTCCCCCAGTTTATCGTAACTAACCCACCCCTTTTCGCAGGTTCCAAATCAACGTGGAAATCCCGTTCAACCTGGAGGGCGTGCAAAACGTGTACGATGGGTTAATTAAATTAAGGGAAAAAAAGTACACAGAAATGGACCTCGAGGTGAAGGCCAAACTGAGTAAGCTGAGCACCATCGTTCAGGTATGTATTTCCAACAATTTTAACCAAGGCGTAAATCAAATTCTGCTTAACTTTGTTCGTTCTGTGGACCACATGAGGACAATCACCCAGGTGATGTAGCCCCTCCGGGTGCAGACGCTAATATAACATTGGCATAATCACATGGCGTGGAAAAAAAAAAAAGGCCGAGTTGTATAACGAGGTGTGCTCATGCAACGGGGGACAATAATCATTAGACCCCTCTACATGGTCTATATTTTCATTGCGAATTTTTTTTTTTTTTTATCTTCGCTTCCTATCCTCCGTGGACTCATCTGCACTTTCCCACTGAATGTTGTTCTTGTTGTATATGGGCCACGTGGGCATGATTAGCTGCAAGGGGGGTAAAAAAGTAGGGTATCCATGAATTTTTGAACGGGGCATTAATATCCGCTCCCTTCTGCGGGGGTATTTACGCACGCGTGCATCTTGCGTGACAACAGGAGGCGTGGTCACTCTCCCTTGTTCTTACCAAAGCAGACAAGACTGTACCGGCCAGAATGATGTAGGCACTGAGGGCTAAGTCCTCTTTGTAATAACCGACTGCAATGGAGACAACTGTGCTGATCGTGAAGACGATATTTTTAATTAAAAATGCGAGCTTCTGACCGTGGAAATCCTGCAAAAGATTGGGTGGGATGTGGATTGGTGAGGTGACGCTCGTTTGGGATCGAGTTACCGTTTTGCATGCTGCTATACAGTACTACTCTGTACCCAACCTAGTGGATGACTTACCATGCGATTCCTCCGGAGACACACGTAGGTGTGCACTATGCTGTTTTTAATATCGCTAATTAGGCCCATGGGGTTATCGTTCGAATGGGGGTGTGGGGGTAGAACTTTCGAGGAGGTTTCCTTTCTCCTTCGTTATCCACGTGTGGCGTTGCGCGGGAGGAAGCCGGACTGTATAATCTCCGTTGTAGCAATGCGAATGGGGTGTTATACTACCTCACAAGTGTGAATTCTTTTAACAATTGTGACAGGTTTGGGGAGGCGAATCTTCCTGCTGTGCGTTGGTCCACCTTTCTTCCTAGTTATACGCGAGCGTGCTAGTAACTATGCAGGAGGATATTTCATTCCAAACATGGCAGTGATATAAAGAGGAGCCTAAGGATTGTAGTCAGCCCGCACAATTGGCTTCGCGTAAAGTTTATGACTTTCCCGCTGGGAGTGCTTACCTTTTTATTTGTTAGCCTGCCGGTTGGCTTGTTCTCGTGGGGAGGCCGAAAAAGGAAGGGAAAAAAAAAAAAATTACCCAACTGGAGGAGTAAAACATTGCAGTTACACTGCGCGAGGGTGAAAAAGAGCTTATTTTGTCAGGCGTAATTTTTGATGTGCCGGTGAAGAGGGAATTGTGGACCCAGGTTAAAGCACCAGGAGATACGACGCGGTCATTTGGCCGTAAAAATGGGAAACATGCATTTTACACGCAGGGCGTGAAAAGAGGATTGTGTAATTAAATGCACCGCAGGAGGGGGGAAGACCTCCCAAGGGTTAAATCAACTACATGGGGGAAAAAATAACGCCCGAGTGGAAAATTAAAAATGGGATGTCACAACGTTTGCCTTGGGGTTCGGGGGATATTCTCCCCTGCGTTGAAGAGGATTGCCCTTCATGGGAGGAAGACTCCTCCTTCGCAAGGATGCAAAATGGAAGGGCACATAACGGAACGATGTTCGAAGGTGCCCTCTACGCGTCACACAATCATGTAGAATGTTTCACCTGCATGAGGAAATCTCTCCTTACAATTTTTCAACCGGTGTAGGACCTCCCCCCCGTTGATTTGTTCTCCTCTTACGGCTCTTCTGCGATTGGGGAATATAGTGACAAGAAAAAAAAAACAACAAGAGATGGAACTATATTTGAAATTCCTTAAACGGGTGAGCATGTTCAGTGAAGAATGAAGGAACCAAATGTTGTGGAGCTTGCGAGTTACCCCCCCTTCGTAGTAGCGAAATGGTAAGCAGTGACGAGAGCGAACCAGGCAGTAACCGAGGGAGAGCAATAAACGCCCCGCCAAACTAACCCACGCGGTAATAGCCCATTTAAAACGAGGAAAGAGGAAGAAGTGCGAAATCAAACTTCAACAATGGATGAAAAAATGAACAGAACGGAGATGCCATCCGAGCAGGAAACTGGGTAAGACAAATTGAAGGGTAACTAAAGGGTTAGGAGCTTTTTAGGGGAGTACCCCCTCCCACGGGTGCGCATACACATATATGTCCTTGTATACGTGTAACACCTCCATGTATGCATTCGTTTCGCGTGAAGAGTGAGAAAAAAAAAAGACATGTGTGTTGCTTCATTTTGTAGTGTAAGGCCAAATAATTTTGTCTTTGCGTTCCCTTGCGGGGGCCCCCTATTTTGCCACACAGTATGCATCACATGGGGAAATGCTTACTCTGCGAATGTGAAATTTTTTTTTTTTTTTTTTTTTTTTTTTTTCGATACTTCCCCCACGTTGATACATGCACTTGCACACCGTTTGTTAACGCATTTTTCAAACTTCCCAAATGAAGTACTTGCGTGAATGTCCCATTCACGAGTTTGCAAATTTTTTTGTAATGCTCCTTTTTTTCGCTTCAGTAATTTATCTGCCATTGCTTTCACAGCAGAGTTTTTTGCGCCCATGTGTTTAGCGCGTATCTCAGCTATATGTCTTTTTCCTTTCTCCCCCGAGAGTATGAATTTCGGGGAGAGTCACTTAAGTTCCATTTCGTAGTTTTTGCTAATTTACCTTTTCTTATGAATTTTACTATTTCACTCAGAGAGACATAAAATGAGTATGTGAGCCCGTCCCTGCGCGGGAGAGATTTACTCATTACGTTCGCCTGGGCTGTGTGATACGCAAATGTGACCATTAAAATAAAATTGCCTTGCTGTACCCAACGAAGCCTGACGGGGCGATTGCCTTTACGTGCGTTTGCACCGCTAGGCAAACCTTTTTTCTCTGTTTGATGCGCAGCCATTTGTTCCCAACTGGCAGCCACCAAAGGGTACACATGCATACATGCGCAATACACACATGTGCAATGTAATTTTAAATGCATACGTGTGAGTATACTAACATTTCCTCCCCCCCCTAAAGCACTACCCAATCGGTGAGCCGTTTTTTCCTTTCATTAGCGTAGCGGGTACACATGAACCATTGAATATTGGGTGCTCGCTCTTTCCACCAGGTAGCACTGATTAGGAAAAAAAAAAAAAAAAAATAAAATAAAATAATTTTTTCTTTTCCTCATCAAAAATTAGCAAGTGAACCTCGCCAGGCAAGTGTATATGGGCACACATTCGAACATTGCCCAGAATGATACGTTAATGTGCATTAACGAGTGTTTCCCTTTCGATCGGCTAGCTGTGCACATGCATATCGTTGCACATCGTTGGGGCAGTCAATTTGCGATAATATGCATAGCCAAGTGTAACAGCGAAAAATTAGAAAAAAAAGTGAAAAAAAAAAAAAAAAAATTAGAAAAAAAAAAATATATATAGTTACATAGTTATATATATATATATATATAAATAACCAGTAAAGATCGCTTCCCCTTTTTTTCCACCCTGTGCGCACTTTTCACTGTGTAAGAAATTTCTTCGTTTTCCACTGGAGATGTGTGGGGGCCATCCCAGGGCCATTAGGAAGTACGCACGCGCGCTGGTACGTGTGCACACGGACGCACCTGTGATTTGTGTTGTGTGGCCACTTTATTCAGAATTCGTTCATTGCGCAGAAATATATGCCGAAGAAGTAGTTGTCATATTTTTGTTTCCGTCTGTTGATTCTCTCCTGATTCGCATCTTCTTCGTTCCCGCTATTTTTTTTTTTTTTTTTTTTTTTTTTATTTTATTTTATTGCCCCCCAGCGGCGTTTCCCCCTTTTTCGCTGGACCCAATTTAATGATTCACTTCATTCTTCTCCTGTCAATCAACCCACAATGCCACGAATTGAGCGAAGAAAACCGTGAACACTAGAATAGGGCGGAGGAGCGGCGTTTCCATTTTAGATCTTCACCCTGTTTGCCGCGAACTGTCCTGCGTGCATCCATTGCGTTTTACTCACATTTCGTCGCTTCATTTTTTTCCACTAATTTAGTTCATTTTACACCCCTTTCTTATCTTCGCCTGTTTCTCACGACGTATTATTTATTCTGCAATTATTTTTACTTTTATTTTAATTTTTTTTTTTATGCTTTAGCCGCTGGACTTTACCCCCTTAGGGCGCAGGAAAATTCCTCGGCGCCCCACCGGTGCCATTTTGCATCCAGCATGTGCAGCTAAATGCACAGGGGTGTCCAAGCGGAGTAGCGCTGCTTCCACATGTGTAGGTGTACCCCTGCGTGGTTTCCTCTGTGGAGCACACTTCGAAGAGTTCCCCTGATGGCTTTTCTTAGTTCCTCCAAACTGTTTGGCAAAGTCTTCCTAATTTTTCACAGCTTTCTCAACGTTTTATGTACGCATTTTATTTTGGCAAATCCTCTATATATAGTTAGTACCTAGTTATTATATAGCTTTTTTCTGCTCACTTGCCCTCCCGCCCCGCGTGCCGCCATGCACACCCTGCATGCATCTGCACGGAGTTCGGGTAGACCGTTCCGCACGGCGTAGGCGAACCCCGGAAGGTGCCTGTCCGTTTGGTGGGCTATTTGGCATCTTTTTGCAGATCGTTGCATCTGATTACACCACCCTGATAGAGGTGGCACTTTGCCTTTTTCTACCCTAACCGACTCATTGGCAACCATGTCGAAGAATAAGTCTATCGAGGAGAGATACCAGAAGAAATCGCAGATAGAGCACATCCTGCTCAGGCCAGATACGTATATTGGAAGTGTGGAGATGCACACACAGCAACTATGGGTATGGAACAAGGAGCGTAATCGAATGGTGCAGAAAAATATAACCTACGTGCCAGGTTTGTATAAAATTTTCGACGAAATAATAGTCAATGCAGCAGATGTGAAGGCGAGGGAAAAGGAGAAAAGCGAAAACCCTATGACGTGTATAAAAATAGAAATAAATAAGGAACAAAAAAAAATAAGTGTTTACAACGATGGGGAAGGAATACCAGTAGAGATACACAAGGAAATGAATATTTACGTGCCACATATGATTTTTGGAGAACTCCTAACTTCAGATAATTATGACGATGCGGAGGATAGAATTACAGGAGGAAGAAATGGATTCGGAGCAAAGTTGACAAATATATTTAGCAAAGAATTCGTCGTACAGTGTGGGGATAGTTCCAGAAAGAAAGAATTTAAAATGGTGTGGACAGATAATATGTCTAAATTTTCAGAACCACTTATTAAAAACTATAATGGGAAGGATTTCGTGAGGGTTACTTTTAAACCTGACTTGGCTAAATTTGGTATGACAGAAATGGATGACGATATAGAAAGTTTGCTCTGCAAGCGTGTATACGATTTGGCCGGTACGTGTAGTGTGAGGGTTTATCTGAATGGGAATAGGCTAGCTATTAAGGATTTTAAAAGCTACGTCGATCTGTATCTGAAGGATAACGCTGGGGTGAGCCCCGGGAAGGGGGGTGCAAACAATAACGCAAATGCAAATGCGAATGGTAACGCAGAGGGGAATGCAAACCAAGATGGGCAAAACCCAGAGGTGAGCATGTCACAGGAAGGGGGAGAAGCAACCCCCAACAAAAGCGCTGCGAATGGTACGCACAACAACGATGAGGAAGAAATCGTTAAGATACACGAGAAGCAACACAGGTGGGAAATAGTCGTATCGAAGACGGATGGTTCGCAATTCCAACAGGTGTCCTTTGTCAATAGCATATGCACAACGAAAGGAGGATCCCACGTAAACTACATCGTGGAGCAGTTATTGAATTCGCTCAGTAAGAAGGCGAACGCGAAGAACAAAGGAGGAATGGAAATAAAGTCGGGACATATAAAGAACCACTTGTGGGTGTTCGTGAATTGCTTAATCGTTAACCCGACGTTCGACTCACAGACGAAGGAAACATTAACCACGAAACCTGTCAAGTTTGGTAGCAAGTGCATCCTGTCGGATAAGACTATTAATGGCGTTCTGAAGAGCCCCATCCTTAGCAACATTCTCCTGTGGGCGCAAGCAAAGGCACAGGTAGAATTGAGGAAGAAAATGAAGGCAGGGTCATCCAAAGCGAGGGAAAGAATTATTGGAATACCAAAACTGGAGGATGCAAACGATGCGGGAAGTAAGCACAGTCAGGATTGTACACTCATCCTTACGGAGGGTGATTCTGCTAAGACATCCTGCTTAGCTGGATTATCCATAGTGGGGAGAGATAAGTATGGGGTGTTCCCCTTGAAGGGAAAATTACTAAACGTGAGGGATGCATCATTTAAGCAACTAATGGATAACAAGGAAATACAAAATATTTTTAAAATTATGGGGTTAGACATTACAGACAAGAATAAGGAAGACATAAAAGGGTTGAGATACGGGTCACTCATGATTATGACTGATCAGGATTATGACGGTTCTCACATTAAAGGGTTACTAATAAATATGATCCATAAGTTTTGGCCTAGTTTGCTAAAGCATAGGGGGTTCCTAAGCGAATTCGTAACGCCAATTGTGAAGGTACAGAAGGGAAATCAGGAACATTCCTTCTTTACCATCGCAGAGTATGAAGAATGGAAGGAGAGCACAAACCTAGTTGGGTGGAAAATAAAATACTACAAAGGGTTGGGTACTTCCACCGATAAGGAATTCAAACAGTATTTCTCAGATATTAAAAATCATAAAATTATGTTTCTCTGGACGGGGGATCGAGATGGAGATTCGATCGATATGGCGTTCAGTAAAAAGCGTATTGAGGACAGAAAAATATGGCTCCAAAATTTCGTTATCGGTTCTTACGTGGATCACAAGGAGAAGGATTTATCCTACTACGACTTCGTCAATAAGGAGCTAATTTATTATTCCAGATATGACACGGAGAGAAGTATTCCAAATATCATGGATGGGTGGAAGCCCGGACAGAGGAAAGTATTATATGGTTGCTTTAAGAGGAACTTAAGGAATGAATGTAAAGTGGCCCAATTAGTTGGTTACATAGCAGAACATAGTGCCTACCACCATGGTGAATCATCCCTACAACAGACCATTATAAATATGGCGCAAACATTTGTAGGATCGAATAATATAAACTTCCTAGAACCATGTGGTCAATTCGGTAGTAGAAAGGAGGGAGGTAAGGACGCTTCCGCAGCTAGGTACATTTTTACCAAATTGGCTAGCTCCACAAGGAGCATATTCAACGAATACGATGATCCCATTTTGAAGTACCTAAATGAAGAGGGGCAGAAAATAGAACCAAAGTACTACATTCCAGTTATACCAACGATTTTGGTGAATGGATGTGAGGGAATTGGAACGGGTTACTCCTCCTTCATCCCAAATTATAACTACAAAGATATTATTGAAAATATTAAAAGGTACATAAATAAGGAACCACTCATCCCCATGATCCCATGGTATAAGGATTTCAAAGGAAGAATAGAATCGAACGGAAAGACGGGTTTCGAGACGATTGGAATAATTCGCAAGATAGACGATGAGACATTAGAGATTAACGAACTGCCAATTAAAAAGTGGACACAGGATTATAAGGAATTTTTGGAAGAGTTACTCACGGATGAGAAACAGCAACTAATTCTGGACTACATAGATAACAGCTCCCATGAGGAAATTTGCTTCACAATCAAAATGGACCCTGCAAAGATGAAGAAGGCTGAAGAGGAGGGTCTGGAAAAAGTTTTCAAATTGAAAAGTACCCTAACAACAACTAATATGACTTTATTTGACCATAACTTGAAGCTGCAAAAGTACGCCACTGAATTGGACATCCTGAAAGAATTCTGCTTCCAACGATTGCAGGCTTATGAAAATAGGAAGAGCTACTTAATATCCAAACTGGAGAAGGAGAAAAAAATCATCTCGAATAAGAGCAAATTTATTCTTGCCATTGTAAATAATGAGCTGATTGTTAACAAGAAAAAGAAAAAAGTCCTTGTGGAAGAATTGTACAGAAAAGGATATGACCCTTACAAGGATATTAACAAAATTAAAAAGGAAGAAATTTTCGAACAGGAATTACTGGAAACGGCAGATAATCCTGAAGACAACGAAGAAATAATTGCCGGCATTTCTGTGAAGGATTATGACTACCTGTTGAGTATGCCCATTTTTAGTCTCACTTTAGAAAAGGTAGAAGAACTGATAGCGCAACATAAGGAAAAAGAGAAAGAGTTGGAAATTTTAAGAAATATTACCGTGGAAACCATGTGGCTGAAGGATATCGAAAAAGTGGAGGAAGCTATTGAGTTCCAACGAAATGTAGAATTGGCCAACAGGGAGGAAAGCAACAAATTCAAGGTCGCCAGGAAGCAAATTGGTAGCAGCAACAGGAAGAAGAAGAAGAAAAAAAAACTTTCCAGTGATGAAGAATCATCAGGTGACTCCTCAGACAGTAGCGAATTCTTAGTGCACAGTTTAAACATTAGGAAAAATAAAAAACCGCCAAATAGTAATGGTCCTAGTAGTACTACACGGAAAAAATTGAGGAAAACGAACGAGGGGGAAGACAATAGTAATAATAATAATGACGCCCCTGTTGTAGTCAATGTGGATGTAGACAATAGTGCATCTAACCCCAACGCAGGGGACGATGCTGCCACGAACCTTTCAGACTCCACGCCGCTGCTTGGTAAAATCCTAGCAGACGCAGATGCAGCTAGCCAAAGTAACCACAACAGTAACAAACCTAGTAGTAGTAAAAACGCTAGGAAGAGAAAGCTGCCCTTTTCGGGGCAGTCCCTCGATAGTGTTGAGTCTGAGGGGGTTGCGGTCAACGAGCCTGACCAGACGCCCAACAAACCGTTAGGCATCCCCGAGAGCATCACCATTTCGCCTAACAGTACTATCAACCTCAATGACTTCTCCGGCATCCGGAGCAAGTTGCTCGAGCTCGGTACTGTCCTTGCGGCAGCCGTTTGTGCATCTGCGTAGTGAGCGGTCTATGCGGTATTATATGCACCTGTATATTGAGCGGTTTATGCACCTGTGTAGGAGCGGTTTATGCATCTGTGTAGGAGCGGTTTACCCCCCTGTGTGACGTGTGTACCTTCCCAACTATGCCCATGCTTATGCATCCCCGTGTGTATACGCCCCTGCAGAAAATAAGAAGAAGCCACGACTGAGCTTGGCCGAGAAAGTGAAGATGAAAGCCACGGAGAATAAAAGCTCCGGAGGAAAGTCCCCACCCAAGAGGAAGAAGGTAAAACAGAAAGTCTGCATCTGTCATCATGAAAATGTTGCCCTTAGTATGTTCACGCTGCGTGCATTGGTGCAAAGGTGGAGTTCCCCCTGAATTTTCTTTTCTTCCACTGTCTGTTATTATGCCCATTCTGTTAATTCTTTCGTCTTCACCCCGCAGAGCAACTTACTTGACGGCTCAAAGTCGAAAAAGGCATCCAAATTGGATAGTGATGATTCTAACGAAGATGTAAGTCACGTTATGGCAACGATGTGTGGCATCTCACCAAGAGTTAATTATTACTCTTCCCTTTTTACTTTGCTATGTTTTTGTTGCTTCCCCATTTGTTACGTGGACTCCCCTTCATTCTCATATCCGGGTGCTGTATCTTTTTCCCCTTTTTACAGTTTGCCTCATCAGATGAGAGTGACAGTTCCTATAACATATAAGAAGGACTTCCCAATGCTGACCAATAGATCACTACTCATTTCATGAAGTAGCCTTTTCATTACGCCGAAAAAGGAGACCAGTTAGGTGGACCCTATTTACGTAATTTTTTTTTCTGTACATATGTGTGGGTCATTTTGCTTCCCCCCTTTTCTCCCCTTTTTTTCCTTTTTATGATGCGTGTGTGGGTATGGAGTCTTCCCTTTTCAGTTGCACAGAAGTGTGCCCTCTTCAGTGGTACATACACCTTTGCATTTGCAAACTCGAACGGACTCCCGCCGACGGGCGCTGCTTTTATTAAATAAAAAGTGTGGACAAGACATGGTCCCAGAGGGTGGCCACATGTCAATCGCGTAACAACCACACTGCTGCGTTTCTAACCGGGTGAACGAGGCCGCTCTTCGATCGTTCCTTCGCGTAGCAGCAGCCTCCCCATGGTGGTCTTTTGTGTTTCCGCCTCCTGGTCATCATCAGAATGGACGTTTTCTAAGTGGTTCTCTGGGGATTCATAAGAAGGGAAGCTTTTCTGAGCTGGTCTACGCCCATATGGGTGGAATCCATATTTTTTTTTTTTTTTTTTCTCAAGCGATGCTAACTTTTGTGTGCATATCAAATTGCAAAAACTCTATCAATTGAAGTAGCGAAAAAAAAAAAAAAAAAAAAAAAAAACCACGCCGAAGTGCATGCACTTGTATTGTGCTGTATTTATTAGCTACAATAAATTATGTTATGTTGAGATAAGCTGGACTGATTATTTTTTTTTTCCTTATTGGGTGAGGTGAAGTACTTCTTCATGTTTTCCTGCAGTGTGTACCGGTTTCATTAATCCACTGAAAATTCAGAACTGATTAAGAGTCCGTCGAAAGGGTATTAACCCCTCCCCCTTCCTTCTATTTGTCAAACAAAATATAAAAATAAAATGTCCAGAGGTGTAGACATATGTGATCAGTTTTTTTTGACGCTTATCAGGAGAAGAGTGTCCCTACTTTGCATTCCGCCTACTAACCAAGTGTTATAATACGTTGTAGCTCCATCCCGCCGCCGATGTAAAATCACCCGAATGGAATGATGTGTGTAGAAATGTCTTTTCCATGCGGAATGATGTTAACACGTGGACGATATTGTGCTGGAAGTTGTGGCAGAATAAGTTGGCGGTGTCAGAAGAAGGGGAAATAGGATATAGTGGCGGCGGTGTGCGCTAGCTGTTTGCAGACAGGGGAGTTGCTAACATAGTTATGACAGTGATCATCAAAGTTCCTGCTAAGTGGGAGGAGCGAAGAGCTTCCTTGCAACCAAACCAGAAAGAAGTTGGGAAGTTTCCTCGAGGGTGATTATCATGCATTATGTATAAAAGGAGGATCTCTTCAGCATGGTGCTACGCGTGAGAACAACCCAATGTGTTCGTTATTTAGTGATGAACTTTAGTGAGGGAACATAACAGTTTTTTTTTTCCCCCCCCCTTCCTCTACGTACAACATAAAATGTGGCCTTTTCTACACAGTGCAGATTTAGGCTTCACATTATTCAAACAATCAGTTGGTGCCCCCCTCTCTGATAAGATGCCAATAAACAGCCATGGAAGAACGTTGCCAAGATTTTGAGATCTGGCCAAAAAAAAAAAAAAAATTATACATGTTCCCACCCCCTCCGGGAAGATCGATGAAGATCTGACCAATAATACGATAATTGGGAAGGGTGCATATGGGCACTATTTTTTCTGCCCACAAAATTTACCAATTTGTAGTGACACCTTCTCCATTTTAGCAAACAAGTTAGGATCTTTTAATTTTTCGAAATGATTTTACGTAGAAGGCGGTCACCTCATCGAAGTAACCAAGGGGAGCATGGTTGACATCCATTTCGATGTGGCGAAAAAGAAGCAACAAAGGAAGAGAAAGGGAACAGGAAAGGTTTTCCCCTCGCAGATCATTCGAAACGACGATTGTTTAAATACAAGCAGAACGGCTCCCTACTGCACTGAGTTAATAACATACTTTCGTATAGAACGGAAAATACGTAACTGGTTGGAAATTCCGGTCGAACTGGGTGCCCCTTTTGGAGACGCCCCTTATGAGTTGGCACCCCCGAACAAAATGGTAAGCCTTTTACGTACCCTTCAGCTTAACCGCGTATACACATATACACCTGTAAATAAGCATGCGGAGGGGTGAGCGAAGTACTAGGAGGCATAGAAAAAAAAAAAAAAAAAAAAAACATTCCATTCCGTGAACAGAAATACCAAGGGTGAGCAATCCTTTTGATAGTTACATGGTGCGTGTATCCCCTGCCGTAGTTAATTCGTTACATTTTTATTTCCTTTTCTTGTTCGCCCTGTGCTGCTCGCGTTTTTTTTTTTTTTTTAAGCGTACAATTGGTGCAAACAATGAAAGGGGTGTATGCGAAGGGATATGCAGAGAAGTCGAAGGGGATCACTTCGCGGCGGGGAAAACTCTCCCCCAAACAGCGCCCTTATATTTTATCACCTTGAAGAAATACCATATACGGCAATCACAAAATAAAAAAAAAAATTTTTAAAGGAAAAAATAAAAATAAAATAAATGTTTTTTCATGCGTTATATGTGCCCCTTCACAAGTAGCATTTTTTTTTTTTTTTTTCTTGTGTGTGTGTGCACGTGCTACTTTTGCTACGTGGAGCTTATCCCGCAAGGGGGATAAAAGAGAATGCCTATTTGTGTCCTTTATATTTTTTGGCCTAGTTGAATAATTTTTTTCTGCTTTGACCAATGTGCATAGAATTGCTGCGTTTGCGTTGCGTTTGCGTTTGTGACATTTGGGGCCGCTGAATGTTCCCACTTTGCCCGGGGGGAGTGAACCGTACCCGTGTCATCGTGCACGCCACGCGCATACACGTACGTGTAAGTAGCACGCCCATGCAAGGTGTACGGGTAACTATGCATATCTTCGCTTGGGAATACGCAAGAGCATGCATGTCATTCGGTTGGATATACGAAGAAGTATTCATACCCCTCCCTTGGGTATACTCCGAAGCAATGCGTAATTCCCCGCATGCGTATACGCATGCATACACGTAATGGTATGTGATAAGAATGCGAATTTTTCATATTCCTACGTCTTGCAATTTTCTTATTTTTTCAGTTTTATTTTATCCTTTCACACCCTCCACCCCCCAGTCCACCTCGCGCGTTATCCGCATTTCATCATCCGTATCGCGCGCATTATACTCTTATGGCAAAATAGCATACCATTTTAACACATTTTTCCATATTTAAAAAGGTACGCAGAAAAAAAAACAAAAAAAAACTCAGTACGTATTAATCAATCTCATTGTGCGCAGAACACCGTACATGCCTCAGTGGCATTTTAAAAAAAAAAAAAAAAATGTTAATTTGTTTTTCAATCAGAAATGAGCTTACATTTCTGCAAGGAAGAAAGTGAGCAGAGAAGAAATTATCACACTTGCACACGCAACAAAATCGCAATTTTTTCTCTTGCGCGTAGGCGTTTTTTACGTGCCCCCTATTTTATTGCGTGTCCCCTTTCGCTCGCACTTCGCGCCAGTGTGCGATGAGCTTGCGACCAACTGAAGTGAATGGATAGCAACTGCTACCATTTTACTCACCTTTGTGTGTTTTTTCCCCCGTTTTGTTCGCATTTCCTTGTCGGACCTGCTGGCACCTACTGCTCTGATTTGCTAGCATTTCTGCTGGGACAAGACCGGGATTTCTCTCCGACCCTGTTTTTCACTTTGTTCACATTCTGTTCCCACGTCTTTGCGTCTTTACGTATTTGCTTCTTTGTGTCCTCATTTATGTGAATATTTCTGCCCCCCCTTTAATGTACACACCTGTGTTCCCATTTATACCCCCGTTTCAAATTTTTTTTCTTCTTCTCACACTTTTACACTTTCCTTATTTTTCCTTCACCCTTCCAATTGTATACGATATTACGTATTTATTTTTAACGTGCTGATCACCCCCCCTTTCGAGCACGTAATATTTCCTTTTTTTTTCGAGGCAAGTTGGGATTGTACGCCATTTTGTACATCCAGCGTTTGTTACGCACAAACATGTACCTGCCAGGCGTAGTGTACTTACCGCGTCATTACTTATAGGCGTATTCCACGCTATGTGTTGTCATGTTAATTTATTCTCTCATTTAATGCACATTTTGTGATTGTAATTTTATACAGTTTGCATTTTTTGAAGTAAAATCATTGTGTATTATTTTTCCCCCTTTTTGTCCGCCGTGATTTTTTTCTTTTTTTTCAAGAGGGAATTTTATCACTCCGCGGCATTTTTTTTAAATGTTAAGTGAGGGCGAAAAAAAAGAAACAAGCTGATGTAGCTTACCAGAGAAGTTAACAGCTGTGAAGCAGCCAAGTAACCGCAGTGGAATAGCCAACTGGCGACAACTCAACTTTGATTAATTCACATCATATCATCTTAAAAAAAAAAAAAAGAAGAAAACACCAAGGGGAGGAAAAAAAAAATAATAAATACCTGATAAACTAATCCACCCTCTCCCCATTTTGACATGTAAACATAAAAAACGAATGAGTCACTCCAAAATGAGTTCTGTTCAAGGCTCAAGTGTAAACAAAGTGCTATGTAGAAATAAAATGAAGGTTACCTTCGACCATGGTTTAACATATGGAGGTGTATATAAAGGTACAGCAAAAATGGAGAAGAATCAAAATGCAGAGTGGTACCTACAGAACTACGCTTACCACGTGCCAGTGAAAAAGGGACCTTACCTTGACGAAAATGCAAAAGTGTACCTCCTTGTTATGCGCCACCTACATAGGAAGCATGATAATCAGAATGCCATCTATGGTGAGATGAAGAGAAATAATTTTTTGAACAATATAAAGTGCGGTGTTTTACTGCTACTTGTGTTGTATAAGAATAGGAAGAAAGCTAGCCTTGTGGCGGACCTTGCAGTGAATTCGGGTTCCCCAGAAAGTGTAATGTCTCACGGGGAAGAGACATACGACGGAGGTGATGCTTGCCGCGATGATGAGACGGAGCAGGAATCCGAGAGGGGACGTAACGGAAATGACGAGAAGGGTATCTACCTGGATGCACATTCCAGAGGAAGGACCACTTCTCAACCCCCCCCCAAAAATATTCTCTTTTTAAAAACAAGTGGGGATAATGCCATTCTCCCATTTTGTAATAATATCAACTACGTAAAGGTGAAAAAGAAAATAGGCTACCACAAGAGAAACCTCGCCAAGACGCACCTCGTAATGTGCAGGTCCATTTCCAGCACGAGTGTTAACCATACAAAAACGAGCAACAAAACTACAGTCCGTCTTTTGTGCAGGCCATGTAACTTGCGGTGTGCAGAAGATGCCAACCAAGGGAACAAACGGACAGTTGGTTCCTTCGCCCCTATTAATGATTCACAATATTGTAAGAAAAATGGGAAGAAGGTGTTATGTTCCCACATGGGTAGCAACGAGAAAAGTGTAGCAGGAGCTAACACAAACGATCTAGTCACCCTTTTACGTTCCCAACTTTTCCACGCCAAGGGGAAAGATCCACAAATTACACCCAAAAGTAAAGTACTAATTTTCACAACAAAGGACTATCAGAATGTTCCTTTTATTTTTCCTTCTTCCAGTATTGGAAACGTAGGAGGCAATAAAAAAATATTTGTAGCTGTAGAGAACAGTAAAATCAGTAGCATTTGCGGTAAAGCCAATTGGTCCAGTTGTAAGAGCCGCTTGGGAGGGACCCCTCTTTTGTGTTCGCATGTGATTAACCGGTTCGCAGCCAACAGTGTACCAATCATGGGGGTGATAGCCGAAGGAACACTCTGTGATTTTATGAATTTTCTGCTCCAAGTTGCCATCCCTAGCGTGGTACGAATGGCAGCCGCAATGTGTGTCATTGTAGGCTCCGTAGTAATTGCGCTGAGGGAGGTTCTCATATATGCCCAACTTTGTGCCCACCTGATGACACATCTATTGACGAAGCGGCCACCTCTAATGATCAGACATAGGAAGTGTAGTGAAGGGACAAACCCAGAGCAGAGATACATGTCTACCCACAAATATAATATATTAAACATATCCCTTAAGGATTGCAAAACGGGTCAGGTAATTCCTTCCCACAGTAAAAGCGCCCTCATATCACACTCAAGCAGTATTTTGTCGAAAAAGGAAATTGGCATATGCAAGGTTGGTTGCTCTTCAATGGAGAGTTCACCATCTGGTAATTTGAAAGCGGAAGAAAACAAGTCATTGCTGGCTGTGCATGTTAAAGGGGAGCGTAATGGCCGAAAGAATATTACCCTAGTTGATATGCCGAGAGAAAGAGTTAAGCAGCCCGTGTGTACCTTTTTTCTGCTTTGTAACGTATCGAATGTGTCTTTTGAAAGGGACCATTGTTTGATGTTTTCGACGTGTATCCCCATTGTTCATGTCGGGGGTAGAAGCGAAGACCGCCCAAGTGGCCACACCGATTTGCCATTTTGCCCACTGATGAACAGCTCAAGTGATTATTTTTCTCCATGCAATAATGAACCAATAAGTGAAACGTGCAAATGTTTTACTTATCGTTCATGCTCTGTGTGCATCCCTCTTGGGGAATTTAGCTCCCGTCATGAATTTCACCGTGTGTTAATTTTTCATGTCGCGCAGTTACGCGTAGGCGTGTTAGGTTTTACAAGAGAGGTGGGATTCATCAACACATTGGTGACCCGCCTCACGTTTGCCGAATTGATTATTTTCCTTTTTTTTGTAATTCATGTGATGTCCGTCCGTTTATGTGCCTCCATGATAGCTATTTTGAATGAGGAAGGCGATGCATTGTTAAGCATATTTTTTTCGAACAAGGGGGCATTCACTAGAGTGCTCACTTGCGTTGTTTCTTCCCGTTTGGTCCATTTATTGGAAAAATATTTCAAAGCAGATTTGCGTGGACCGCTTATTTTTTACCTGAACGGTGCAGGTAAATTGGGCAGTAAAACGAACAGTGATATATGCTGCCGCCAATTTATTGCCATGTTTGTATTATTACACACCTATGATGATTGCCCCTTTTTTGTTTAACGCAGGAATGAGCCCTATATTTTGTATAACGTCGGATGAGTATAAGATCAGCGAGAAGGAATCCCCCCAGACGATATTGCCTATCGTAGGTAACCCCCGATTGTGTGGTGACCATCCGTGGAAATCGTGGAAATATGGTTTCAGTAGAAGGGACCCCGCCGTATGTAGCAACCAAGTGGGGGACAGCGAATGGGGCGGCAACAGCAACGAATATGTAGAAGGTGGTAATCGTCCAACAGGAGGAGGAAACCCCAATGAAGGCGGTAATTACCCTCAAGAGGTTAACAATAACCCAAATGGGAATGGTAACGGGGGAGGTAACGGAGCAGGTAACGAAGGAGATGGGGATGACCGAGATTGGAATGACAACAATGAGGACAACAGAGGAGGCTTCCCAGAGGAGGAGGAAGAGGAAGAGGAGAATGTTCTGATGGGAACTCAAAATGGGAAGACGAAAAAGAAACGGAAAAAAAAGTTAAACGACAAAAGTAGGAATATTAATAAAGCCACCAGTGGAAGGAAGGGTAGAAAAAAAATGGACATCCTAAATGATATGCAGGAGGAGAGTAACGTAACTGCAGGCAACTACGGAAGTGTGCGTAACGTGAAACCGTTTCATAACATTGGAGGGATGAATAGCGTTGCCGGTGTGAACCACATGGGAGGCATGCACAATGGTTCCTTCGCTTATAGTAGCCATGTGCCAGATAAAATTATGCATGACAGTATGGGTAAGCTAAATATGAAGTCAGGGGGTGGGTACCCTAGTAGGATGGGTGGTCCAATGGGCGATCATGTTAGCAGCAATGCGGTTGGTCAGATGCCCAACGGGAATTTGAACATGTATTTAGGTAATCACGGGAATATGCCTTACGTGCCACCCTATGGCAACTCTAACGGCCCTGTGGGGATCAGTTTGAATAGTAGGGTGGGAGGGTCGATAAACGGCTCTCTAGGTAACAACGCTAATAGCAGCACCCAGGCTAGCAATTCGATGCATGGCCAGATGAACCACATGAACAGCGTCTTCCGAAACAGTATTATGAAAAGCAATAGCAGTCAGGTGAACCGAATGATGAGCAACACACTCAGTCCACACGTACCGAACGGTGGCGTGAACAGTAGTGTGAACAGCGGGGTAGGTAATAACATGGGTAATTACGGGATGCACTTTAACCAGCAAAAGGGAAGTGTATCGAATGGGCACGTTGGCAATAAAGTGATTTTTCAGGTGAATGGGCAAATGGGAGTAGGATACGGGATGAACAACGGAGGTAGTAGTAGTTTTGTACACCCCTCGAACAACCATGTTGGAAACGTGCCGAATAGTTTATCTAGTTCAGTAAGTAGCAACGCTAATATGCATATGGAGGGCTCAAGTACTAGTGGAAGCACTCATAAGAAGGGGCATGTGAATCTGCATCAGGGAGGGAACAAGATGAGCACGAGTTCGGTGAGTAGCCAATTGGGGGGTCTCCCAGGCACGAAATCAGGGGTGCATATGAATGGGCATATGCGTAGTCCGGGGAGCGGTCACATGGTTAACCAGATAGGCGCACGTGGGATGACTCAGACGGGTGGACCACTGATGAGTCAAACGAGTGGGCACTCGAACAAATCGCTCATCAGTACTATAAGCATAGACAAGTTAAGCAACAGCAGTAAAGCCAAAAGTGGAAATGGAAGTTTGAACCTGAACAACCATATGATGAACCAAATGGCTAGCTACGTGAGCCCCAACATGGGTCGAAGTTCTGTGACAAAAAGTATGATGAGTGCAAATGTACCAGACGGAATGAACAACGCCAAAATGAAGGACACAGTTATGAACAACAACCTGTATAGGAGCAACAGTCTTTTGAGGGACACTCTGGTGGGCAGCAACAAGGCGAATCAAAGCGGCTCGATGATGAAAAATGAGATGGTAAAGAATCAGATGATGAAGAACCAAATGAGGAATAATAACGGTTATATGATCGGCATGGTGAACAACAATTTGGTCAACATGAACATGCAGCTAGGAGCGCGTGGTAACTTTCCCCCCATGAATAACCTCCCCATTTGTAGCAATGGAAGCCCCATGAAATTTGCAGGTGAGAGGTACGCCATGAATAAAATGCTCCCCAACGGCAACGCAGGAGGAAGCAATGTTAACGGCGGCATGATGATAATGAACAGGGAGATGAGCGAAATGGGCAACACCCCCGGAATGATCAGTTATCTAAGTGGCAACAATACTGTAAATAAAAATATGAGAGGTTTGAAGGTGGAGAGCAGCTACCCCTTTGAGCAGATGAACATGAGGAACGACCAACTAAATCAGGTGCAGGTCCAACAGGCAAACATGGGCAACATGACCAACATGCATATGAATGTGAATTTGAATAGCGCTAAAATGTACCTGAACAATGTGCAGGTGGGGAGTGAAAAATTAAGCAGCGGGAATTTTCTCCAGGGAGAAAGTAATCACCCATATTCGTATGGAAGTGGGTTAAACGGCACATGCGGAAGTAGTGTGCATAACCAGAAGGATGACATGAACGAAATAGCAGGAAATGCCAGTGTATATGCAACTGGGAACGATGTAGAATGTGTCAGTAGCAAGAAAAACAACACAGTCCTCAATAACAAGAAGAAAAACAAGAACAATTTAAAAAATGGACGGGAAGATGAATTGAATAACAGCCAGAATTTAAGAAGTGTAAAAATTAACTGGAGTAAATATGATAGCATTTTTAAAAAAATAAAATTAGAAAAAGATTATGAAAAATTTATCAACACAGATGAGGAAAAGATAAACATCTCAGATGCAGACACGGAGGATAAATCAGATTGGGATCAGAACCCAGACCCAGGATCTAATGATTTGTTGAATATTAACTTTAGGTCCTTCATTCATGATTATAATGATGTGCTCAATAAGTTAAACTCTATCAAGGTGAATGATAAAAATGGGTTCAAGAAAAATGCCTACACAGAGTTGTATGAGGAGATTTTCCTAAATATCGAACGTTTTTTTGACATTTCACAGCTGAGGCATGAAAATAATTTTACGCACTCAAATTTTTACAAAAACACCCTAGACCGTGTGACCGGAGGAGACATGCTTTTTGCCAATGGGAATGGAAGCGACTGCTACGAAGGGGGGATCACCTCCACCGAGGTGGTAGTAGTAACCCCAACTGCAGCATCTGCTACTGCATCTAGTGTGGCCAATAAGGCAGGCATGAAAAAGCCCAACGGAGGAATCTCACAATGTAGCAACGCTGAGAAGGAAAATAATGATGATGATGAAATTATGAATAAAGGAAAGACCAACTTTTTTCAAAGTGTGTCCCTCAGCGCAGACAATAATACCCTCTTCGAAATGTTACTAAAAAAAAAAAAAGAGTTTGACGAAATTTGCACGTTGCATAACTTCGACTCGGCGATCACGAATGAGGAAGGGCCCACAGGGAACGAGACCAGTGGTAGGAACTTCCTTTCCAGCAGTTTGCTTGGATCCCCTGCGAAAAATAAGATAGGCGCTACCGTGGCAGACTACAGAAGCGGTGTTACCCACTTAGCAAGCGGCAACGTTCGGCACACACAGGAGGGCAACCCAGGGACGAACAAAAAGGGAGGCAGTGAAGTAAAAAACGCAGCGTACCAAAACCACTTCATCGAAAAGATACTATCGAAGAGGTACAGGACTTATTCCATTAACGAATTTGTAAATGTCCAGCTGAATGATAATCTGCTTGAGCTCATCGACATCTACAAGCAGAACCTCTGTTTTAACATCAGGAAGATGTTGAAGAAAAGAATTAGTCACCAGGGGGAGAGGCGCTTCGATTGGCATTATGGCGCCAAGAGGATGATGCGAATCGGCAAAAAGACGCAGAAAGGAAGGAGAAAGGAATTACTCAGGGGAAGGAAGAAAAAAAGGAGAAGGATACTACGGAAGGGTGATCAGTTTCCCGGAACAACGTTAAAGCTGGTAGGAAAGATGAACAACAGTGATAAGTTGGTAAGTGGGGAAGCAGGGCTGGCTGACCACTTGGGAGGGGATGATCACCCCGTCACGGGAGCGAAGAATGCATCTGGGGAAAATCTGGAAAAACCGCTTTTTTCCTTCTCATCGGGAAATGTTAAGAAGAAAAAGAAAATCGATCAAGAGGATTCTGCTAATGTGGGCGATAGTATGCCTACAGAAGGGGGGAGGAAATGCAAGCAGGAGGAAGGGAAGGATGATGGGATCAACAATATTGTGAGCAAATTATCCTTTGGACTCTTCCAAACGAAACTGAAGTCCCCCCAGAAGAGCGAAGGGGAAATGAAAAATAAAAGCGAAAGTACAGTAGACCACTGCACGATGGAAAACCACGGTGACATTAGCCTCTACATAGAGAAGAAAATCACGCAAAAGAAATCTTACCCAATGAATGGAGGCTTCACCCAAGCATTAAAAATGGAGTGGACGAATCTTTCCATTAGTAGATTGCAAAAAAGGTTGTTTGAAGAAAGGCAGAAAAACAAACTGAACAAGCGAAAAAAAATGATGAATCTGAAATACAAAACAAATGCAATCATCGACTTTGGAGATAAAATCGTCTGGGTGTCCTTCGAATTCAACCACCTAGACACACTGAGGAAGATTAGGAATAACATTTTCCAAATGTACAATTTGAGACAAATAGAAAAAATGAATAAGTCGGAGATCAACTTGGAAAAGTGCATTACCAATGAAATGAGAAAATATAAAAATGTAAAAATCAGGTTTTATAAATTCCTCAGTTATTATGATTTTGTTTTTTTGAAGAACCGATTGAACTTCATCAAAATTAAGTATAAGAATGGGGTGGCAAAGAATCCAAAAGGGATGACCTTTCCAGGTAGTTCCTTAACAAGGTTGGCCGACACGCAGGGGGATCACCCAGCTGAGCCTACCGCGGAAGGAGTTGTTTTAAAGGAGGGTGGCGGTGGAACCATCCTAAGTGATCCAACTGTAGGGAATGTGAAATGTGAGGTGGTAGAAAAAAAAGACAGGAGTGATAGCTCCCCGCAGGATGGATCTAGTAAAGATGTGGACCAGAGGAAGGGGGCTGCTCTACTGAGCGATGTGCACCCTAGTGCCGAGTTTGTCACGAAGGATAATTCGCAGACAGGTGTAACATTCTGTGAGGAGGGGCTCATAAAAGGAGGAGAAGTGAACAACGGAAACAACCCCCCCGTTTTGAAGAGCGAAGTAGAAGACCAACGCCCGCAAGAGCAAGTTGTTTCCCCTCTGCATGGTGCCTCCGTCTTTGCCAAAAGTGAGCACCCCAAGAGTGAGGTAATATACCCATATCTGCCCTTCGCGAAAGGAAAAGATGCCGATATTAATCAGCTTCTGAATGACGTGAAGAATCTCTGCATCGAACCGAATGACAATATGATTAAGAAAAAAAAGCTACGGAAGGACATAACCCTGTTCCCCCTGATTGACAAGAAGAGGCTGAATACCTACATCCGTCTCGATCTAAATGCGGCTGCGAAGAAGGAAGAACTTGTAACAAATGAAACCACGAACAATTATTCAATCGATAAGGAGATAAACATCCTTAACAAATTTTTGAGTACAGGCTTGAAGCTTGAAAAAATGGAATTTGGAAAAGTCGGGTCGGGAATAACAACAACAGGAACAGGAGGAACAGTTGGCTTAGCATCTGGCCCAACAGCTACCGCAGGAATAGTTGCAGAAAATTATGACCATACAAGAAACCACCACATGCATAGTGAGAAACACAACGCAACCAATTCTGTTCTGATTGACAACTGCGTCTGGTCCAACAACCCCTCCCTTTTCAGCATCTTCGAGAAATATTATCTACTGCTAAAAATGCAAAAGTACATTTTGCAATATAAGCACTTTTCAAAGAATAGCATTAAGAAGAAACTGAGTTCTGAGTCCAACTGTGATGCGTATTCCAGTTCGAATTCGTTGAAGGGTTCCTCTAGTGGGAACGTCAGAGGGAGAAGGAGGTATGGCAAGGGGAGTAAGGGTGCAAAGAGGGGCGGAGGGCGTAGACTTCCTTCCAAAGGTGCAAGGCTGGGGGTGGCCGGGGTTATGACATCCACTAATGAGGCAATCCCCGTGGATGATTTGGTTGGTGTGAAACGGAGGAGAAAGGTCGGAGTGGCTAGCAATCAACCATGCGAAGATTTAACTGCCCCGATGGGTGACGCGGAAATGGTATGCGAAAATAATGGCATGATCAACAGCGAAAGGAATGAACAGTTGGGAGGAAGCGCATTTGTAAAGGTGGAACAGGAAGGCGCACAAATGAGTGTGGATTCGATCCAGAATGAAGGGGGTGACCTACAAGGGATAGCCCTACAAGGAAGTGGTACACCCATTGGCAAGGCAACCAACGGTAGTGTAGAAGTGCCCCCCGAGCAGATTGGCTCTTTTTACCCCCCCATGAAGAACGAACTGGAGGACGATGTAAACGTGCCAAATGGAGGGACATTCGCGCAAGATGTGCGAATGAAAAATGAACTAAGTGCCATACGTACCTGTAGAAGCGGAAGCAACAGCAGTGGAAGTGTCAGAAGCGCGAACATGAGGAACTCGATACAAAAAGGTGCACCCAAGCGGGAGGTGAACTTCCTGGAGGTAGAAACAGACAAGGATGTAGACAGAGATTCAGACGGAGAGGCAGAGTTTGACACAGAGTTTGAGATGGATGACGGAAGTGGGAAGAAAAGAAGAGGAAGGAAAAAAGGAAAAAAGAGAGGCAGGAAAAAAGGAGGAAGAAATAAATGCAAATTAGAAGAAGATAACATAACAGAAGGAGCAGAAAATAGCAGAACAATTTGGAGAAAAAAAAACGGAGAATATGAAAAGTACCAATTGAAGGACATGAAAAGATTCGCAGACTTTACAAACAGCGAAGAAATGTTAGACGAAGTGGATAAGGAAATTTTGGCCAACGAAATTATACCCATCGATAAGGACATAATAATAGATCTGCTATGTGAAGAGGAAAAGCTAATAGAAAGTTACATTAAAAATTCTAAATTTGTAGATAAAAATTTAATATGCTTTTTGATTTATCTGAATACGGTTCAGAAGAGGCTGAGCTGCATCTCAAACAGGTTACTTAGGAAAGTCATCCGGGAGAATAAGATGCCTCCAAAGATCAGTGAAAATGTAAGTCGAAGTGATGAGATAACTTATAGGTACCTTATGTTTGAACGGTGGAACCAGTTGAGGTACTCTCTTTTTTACAACATAAATTATGTCCGTAGTGGTAGCAGGGTGATGCTTCATGAAGGGACCCAAGCGGATGGATACAAAAATGTAAATATACAGACCATTTTTGACTTACACAAATTTTCTGGAAAGTATAGAAAGCAGAAATTACCTCCCTTTGAGTATAGCATCTTTCTTAAGTATAAAATTCACAGGCAGAGTAAGTCATCTACAGGTGGAGATGGTGGCGAATCTTCCCCGAGTGGTAGATGCAAAGAAGGGGTGGAAGAAACGCAAGATGAAGAGGCGCTATTTATAAATAATGAAGAGAATTTCTGCGGCTTTTCAAATAATACCGATTTGAATATAACTCCAGTGCTATCCTACTGCTGCGTTTGCTTCAATGATGATTATAACAGCACGCAGATCGGTGAACAGGGAGACGCTGCTCAGAACGTGTCTAGGAACAACTCCATTTCGAACCCATCCGTAGAGGTGAAAAATGAAATCATGGATAAGACGCAGCAGGGACAGGGCAGAAGTAGGTCCACCTGCAAGAGGGAGGATATAACTCCTGGTTCGTCGGAACAGAATGGGCGTGAGAAGGGCGCCACGGAGATGACCACCACACGGGATGGTACTTTGGGCAGTGTGACAATTGCCCAGATGAAGAACCCCCCCGGTGAGTGCGAGAAAAAAATCAACGGTACCTCCAGCGGAACGGACATTGCCATTATCGAAAAGAATATCAAAAGCAACCGCAACCTGATGATGCGTTGCGTAAGGTGCTACATGCACGTGCACAAGTTCTGCTACATTTCTACAAAAAAAACGGAGGAAAGTAGTTCCACTTACGCACAGGCAACCACTTCCATCGGTTCCAACGAATGGCTCTGTCAGAGGTGCGAATTTGAAAAGAAAACCTTGGGCAACAATTACCTCTACCTATTTGACAACCATATCAAGTGTTACATATGCATAGAAAGAGGAGGAGCCTTCATCCAACTGAGGAGTGATATTTTTGTCCACACGTTCTGCGCCATGTTCTGTGTACCAGATTTGCTCGTAAACGCAAATGTGAATTTGGAAAATTTGGAAGAATTTTTGAAACTAAATAATTTGTCTTTAACGCAGGAGGTTTTGTCATCTTTGGAGAGGAAGAGGCGAAAGCTCTTGATGAGCAAAAACCCCACCAAGGGTGCAAAGCAGGATGGACTGTCCTACATAACCGGGAATAGCAACTTAATAGATCCTGGTAACGAATCGCTATCTCATCCCAGTCTGAGCAATTTGCCAGTGAATACTCCCCCACATGTAAACGGCGCAGAAGAAAAGACGGCAGATTTTTTAACCTTGGGGAAGAATGAAGAGACGGAGGGAAGAACGAATTCCCTGTCGAGGCACACGTTTAGCGGATCAGCTGATCGTGGAAGCCCCAACGCCGAGGTGGACACCGAACATCGGTCCAAAATCCAATCGATAAAGTCAATTTTTTCGAAAAATTACATCTCCAGTGTGAAGCAAGGTGTTAAAAAAAACGTGGATACGATGAATGCTGGTGCAAAAGTTGGTGAGTTTTTCCCGTTTGAGAAGGAGGATAAGAAGAAGAGGGGAAGTGAAAGCGTTAGCCAAATTGAAAATTTGAAAAAAAAAAAAAAAAAAAACTTCCACGGGGAATATGATTAACGAGGTGAATGCTACGTTGCTTTCGGGGGAGGGTGGTTCCAAGGGTGACGATCAGCGGGAGAGCAATAGCCGTGCGAATCTCCCTGAAGGTGGTGACGCTAACAGAAGCGACTTTGATCACAGTAAGGAGACGGATCGATTGCAAGAAAAGAAGGACAGTGTGCGAATGCAATATGGGGAGAGTTACCCACAGGATGGATACTCCTCCTCCGAATCGTCGTGCTCCACCATGACGGCGTCTTCCATTCGATCCGACTCGACGTTCCCAAACCGGCATGGTGACGCCACACTAAACCCATCGGTGGGAAGGCAAAAGGAGAAGAACCTCCCCTCTAAACCATTATCGTGTAGCCCATACCTGCTGAACGGCTACGTACAGGATAAGGTACGCTGCGATGTTTGTTTAAAGAGCAAAGGATTATTCATAAAATGTGAAAATATAAAATGCGAAAAGTACGTCCACCCGTTATGCGCCTACATGTGTGGGTTATACATCAAGTGCAAAAACTCAGATAAGAAATTTTTAAAATTTCAGAACAAAATAGATTATTGCTTCCCCCGGATATTCTTCTTCACCAAGTGTATCTTCCACTCTATTAAAAAATGTGGCGTCATTAGGATCTACGATGAGATCATTAAACGGAGGACCAAGTACCTCAACCGGGATTTGTATCCAAGCATATATGAGAGCAATAAAAAGGAGAGGAAGCAGAAGAATTCTGTTAAATACAAAATTAGAAACAATGGTAGTAATATTAAAAAAGGGGGAAGTATCCCAGGAGCAGTAGGCAGTGGACCAGCAGCCATAGCAGCAGGGGGAGGAGGTATTGGAGGTGGAACAGGAGATGTATATGAAGTTCTGGCTTTTAACTTTAACTACTTAGATTCATATCAGTATAATTTTTTCCTCCTTCCATCTATTGATTATATAAAAAATGATATTTGTTTGGTTTGCTTTACGTCACACAAGAAGAAGAAGCTCCTCTACTGTAAGTATTGCAACATGTGTGTGCATAAGAGCTGCTACCTTATCGACTCGACCTACCTGGAATACCACTTCTATCGAAAGAATAAAAGGACACACACCTTTTTAATGCACTCGAAACAACAGAAGGTGAAGAATTTGCTGGGGAAACTAAAGGAGAAGAAGGAAGCGCTGCTCAATATTCTACTCGGGGAGAATAGTCACAACGCTTGTTATGATTTACCAGCCGGAGGAGTAGTTACTGCAGGTGTGAAGAGGGAGGACCTATCCTATGGGCAGATTATTCCCCACCAGGGGATGGATCTTCCACCACGAGAGAATACACGAAGTGATCATCTCATCTCAGTAAAATGTGAGAACCTGGAAGAGCAACTTCCGGAAGGGCATCATGATCCCCCTGCAATCAATCCTATCACCATTCCTGAAGGAGGCGAACCAAGTTGTGTAGCACAAGGGGAGGCAGCCCCCGAAATGTTTGCAACCCCCCCGTGTGGGGAACCTCCACAGTTGGTAAAACCAACCAGTACGAACGAAGAAATAGAAAAGTCCAAACAATTCAAGGAGTTAATGCAAAAGGAAGTTATGAACTGTCTGTACACCCCTGAATATTTCCAAAGCGCAGAAAATATGAACAAACTGAAGGAGTTTAAAAAGAAGCAAAAGTTTCTGCATCTAAGTGAAAACGGCAACTACCGCTGCGAGGAGGAGAAGTGCCTGACCGACTTAGACGACATAGAAGAGAGGAAATTATTTGTGTGCGATTTGTGTGCCAATAATTACAACCATGAAAATGTGAACTGCATACTCTGCAGCAGAAGGGGAGGCGCCATCAAATTAATCAAAGTGAATGATCACAATAGGGTCGACAAAAATAAAAATAAAAAAAACGCCTTCTTGAAAGGAGAGAAGGATTTTGTATTTGTGCACATGCAGTGTGCCTTGTATGCTCCGCAAATTGTTATACAGGATATAGGGGAAGAATATTACCAGATTTTTAATTACGATAATTTTTCTGCGCAAGAATGTGACCAGGTGGAACAGATGAAGGAGAAGGATATCAAATCAGACACGGAAGTTTGTTCTTTGAATAACGAGTGTGACTATGATGAGAAGCAGAGTTTGTTGGGGGAGTTCCTATACCGCCACGCAGCGGCGCCTAGTGTAAACAAGGGTACAAACATCCCTACGGTGGCTAGTAGGAAGAACTTTGCTAGTTCTGCGTTACCAGTGGCAAATGCGACGTCAAGTGCAGTGGCCAATGTAGCAGTGAGCGGAACTGCTACCCTTCCGAATACTGTCTCCCTCGTCTCGGCGTCGCTTAACCCCCCACAGGGAATTGCTACAGAAATGGGCGCGCCGGTCGAGGTAGACACCCAAATGAAGAATGAAACGAACGAAGGAAGTGTTTTCGTAGGGGAAGTTGTGCCACCGGTTAGTTGCAGTGTCAGTCAGCCTAACCCTATTGGCAACCCCGGTGAGGGAGAAGGCAACGCGAAGGAAGGAACAGATGGAGTGGGGACACTATCACAAAATGCAGCAAATAATGTACCCCATAATGAAGAGCAATGTGGCGCCAACTTAGTTAAGAAGGAGCAGCAACACACAACCGAGTTGCACAACCTGATGAACGTCGCGCAAAATGGGGGTGCGCTTAACTGGCCTATCATAACCACGAGTAGTAACGTAATTCCAAACAAAATAGACAAAAACGGAAGGAAACTTAAAAAAGGAAAAGAAATTTTATCCTACGGTAAATCGAGCAGCATGCTGGGAGACACGAACAAAAGGCTAATCGTCACACCCCCCACACACGTAGGATTTTCAAACAAAAAAACCACCAACCTTTATTACTACAATTTTAACAGAAGAAAAAATAATTACAAAATAATAATTAAAGATAAATTAAAAAAACACCTAAATAAAAATGTGTGCTATATTTGTAACCTCACTTATGGCTATACACAAAAATGTGTGGAAAATAATTGCAACCATTATTTTCATATATCCTGTGCGAAAATACACAAACTTTTTTTTGAGTTCGATTATACATTTTTTAAAATTTATCCAAATGTGACCAGCATGCAAATTTCAAAGTTGCCTAACTGTTCCGTCGGGGCCATCATCTTCTGTGAGGTACACTCCAGGATCAGGAGGAAGATCAATCCATCCATTAAATTATTTTCCAAGCTGAGATCCTTCTTAGAACTGGCACGGATAATTGTGGGACAAATGAAGAAAAGGGAGGACATTAAAAATGAATGGATAAGGGAGAAGGAGAACAAGGACATTACAGCTATTGAGCGTGGGGAAATAGAGGAGGTGGATATTCAAGAATATGTAGAAGACGACCCCGAGGAAGTAGACGATGTGGAAAATTCCCTTTTCACGTCCGACGATGAGGACGATAACGACTATGACGATGGGGACGATTCGGATGACGATGAGGATTACTCCGAAGAGGAAGAAGAGGGCAGCATCCTCAGTGGAAGCGACAGGGGGGTGAGAAGGAGTGAATTATATGCGCTACAGACGGGAGGAGGAGAAGGTGAAGGAAACACTTCCCTTCCAATGCACAGCAACCAGTTTGATGACGGTGGTACTGGGGGCGATCGTCCAAGCAGACTGCCTAGTGATGCCATACGGATGATGCATGACAGTGCCCCCTGCAGCAGTAGCAGTAGTAGAAGTGGTCTAAGTCGTCGAAGCAATAACACTAAGGGAGGTGAAAAGGAACCCACACCAATGGAGGACCAACTCCAAATGGAAGGTATCCCTGATCAGAATGATACCCTTGATGATCACCATAAGTTTAGTGTGCAAAGTGATTCTGTAGATGCACCAAATGGAGAGAGCAATGAACCCTTGTCGGAGGAAATGCAAAATTCGCTTGAAGACCAAGTGGACAAAACGGTCAGTGATAAGGACGAGGATTACGTGCCGGAGGACGAAGGTGAGGATTCCTAACCACGTGGAAGACGTGCGGAAAAGCCAAACCTGTCCCACGTTAGGACGAAAACACATAGCTGAACGTGGCTCTCCAAAAAAGGGGGTCACACTTTACTGATTACTTTCTGCAAGTTTGCTAATGGTTCGCCAATAAAGTGCATTTGTGAAGTGCCCCTCATCGGATCCTTTTGTGTGCATACATGGGATACGCCACGTCTCCGCACTCCCTTTTTATGTTTGCGCGGTTCGCTTATCGTGCCACTTGTTCATTTTAACACCCGGGCGGATAACCGCGAAGGGGAAGTCATATCAACTTTGATTTTCCCGACATAAATTTCACCAAAAAAAAAAAAAAAAAAAAAAAAAAAAAAAAAAGAATTTCACCCGTGTGAAAAACTGCTTATTGATTACTGATTAACTAAAAAAAAAATTTTAAAAAACAAATGAAGGGTGATGAAGTTGTGCTCGTATGAGTGTGTGATGCGCTGTAGGGATGCATTTCGCATGCGCCTCGTGGCTACTCCACTTCGGTGTCATCGTATGTATCTGAGGCATCCTCGTAGGCCTGCCTGGAGGGCTGCCAGATGTGCAACGTGTTGTCTTCGCTGATGGAGGAGATCATCTGCGTGAAAAGGGAGGGTGAACGAAGTGTGTGTGGTGATGGAGTCATAGACGGGGAGCGGTCCCGACGCTTGTGCCAAATGAACGGCGAGACAGCAGGCCAGGCAAGCTAGCGCTCCTCGCGCTGCGCATCATGCAAAGGTTTGTATAAGAGTTGATAACGCACCATGGAGTAGGACGAGTTGAGGGAGAAGTCCAGGATGTTGGAGGAATGGCCACCGTGAATGAAAATAAGTTCGGGGGGTCCGTCCTGCGAATCCTCGTATGTCTGCTCAATGCCAATTCTGTTTGTGTCAAAAAAATAAATGTACTTATCACTGGAGGAGGAAGACAAAATGCCAGGCTGATATTTGTCCCACTGTAGCTTTATAATGGTTTCCTTGTGGGATATGATCCTGTGCAGAGATTTGTTAGTGTATCGAATATCCCACAAGTCAATTTCCTTGTTCGTGCCACCTGTCGCGAAGATATTTTTATTATGTGGATTCACATCGATGGAGTTTAAGGTACAGTTGGTAGCTTTGATGGAACTCACTGCACTCTTGTTTCTAATGTCGTAAATATGTATGTGTCCGTTATCCGATACGGTCAACACATTGTTGTCCTTCCAGCAGCAATCTTGCAGAGGCACATTGTCATTAAAAAATTTTATCAAAGGGTATATTATTCCTTTGCAGTTTTCGCTGTTCGAACTGGTGCAGGCAAAATCACCACCTCCAGCACCAGTCGTGGTGGACATTCCTCCTCCGCTAGGTACGGTTGCACTGGATGTGATGCCCCCTGCAGCTGGACCGGATGGAACCCCTCCCACGGTACTGCCCGCAACGGATCCGCAAGCACTCCCACTAACAGGCGGAGGAGCCACATTCGAACTGCTCGTCGCACAGGAAGCACTTGCATTTATATCCCATATACATAAATACGAATCATCACCGCAGGAAGAAATTAAATTGTTATCTACACCCCATTGAATTCCCCACCCCTGGTACAGGTGACCCTTAAGTGTATAATCAAACGTCACAACGGAATTACTTTTCCCTTCATTTTCTTCATACTTGTAGTTACTTAAATTTAATATGTTGATATTTCCATCGGAGGAAAAGCAGGCAATCACATCCTTGTTTTGGGGACTACAAGTAATTTTGTTAATTTCACATTCGTGGTAAATTTTGTTTTTCATTTTGAAATTTTTGCTCGTGTCGTTGGAGGTGTTGTGTCGGTAATTGTTTATCTTTTCGTAGTACAGGTTGGAGTGGGACAACTCTTCACTTGGGAGGTTCACCTGAGGGGAAAAATGGCGGGGTGGGCATTTACGGAAAGTTGCTTCAATTTGTGACGATTTACTGCTGTACAGTTGGTGTCTTTTCCCTTTTTCCCTCCGTGCTTGCTTACCTCCAGAATCAATATGTAGTTGTTTTTCTCCGTGGTGTAGGTACCCAGGATGAGGTCCTGGTTGTAAACATCATCGTCACTCCTAAGATTTTGATAAGGGGGGGAGAAGCGGCGTGATAGACGGACAGGCAAAAAAAAAAAATAAATAAATAAAATGCACTTCGTTAGGATCACACATCCATGGGGTGCTGTTCGCATGGGTGTGGCTTGCGACGCAACCTCTGATCAGGCCTCTACCCGTGACCTACCTGCACACGTTGGGCACCCACTCGATAAAGAGCGAGGGCCATTCGCACGTGTATATCATAATCACATTGTAAAGCAGGAGGGTGTTGTACTGCCAGTACTTGTGGTTGTCCACACTGGAATTCACGTAGTTGTGTTTTGCCTCCTCATTTTGGCTGTTAAGGTCATTTAGGGCGTTCACGTGGTTCCCCTGCTTTTTCATTTTTTTTCACGTTCTGGTTGGAACATGTGCGTAAGGGTAGGCAAGTGTGTGTAAGTGTGTGCGTATGCAAACTGTTACATAGTTTGTTAGACGTGCACACCTGCCTACACGGACTAACGGACAATCGGACGAACTGACGCCTCAACGAATTTCCCACAAGGATACGATTCGATAGAGGTTCACATTCTATCACGCATGAAAGGCGAAAATCGAAAAAAAAAAAAAAAAAAAAAAAAACTAAACAATACAAGTACGCAGAAGGAGTAAGCATGTGAATATCAAAAGCTAAACTGCTACGCATGCGTGGCGTAACTGCGATGTAGCCCCACGTTCCAGCCGCAATGCACCTGCGACGTAACTGAGGGGGACGTGTAAAATTAGCAAAAGGGAACTCTCCATTTCCTGAAACATTACTCCCTTCACATTAAATCTTTTCTTTGCTATTATCACCTTTGGCAAAAAAAAGGAAGAACAGAAGGTTTTATCTTTTGCATAAAGAAGCAAAGAAACGAAAACGAATGACTCACATTTTTATATGTACATATTCCTTGTGGTATTTTTCCGCTCTCTTAATCTGTTTTTTTTTTTTTTTCCCCCTTTTTTTTCGCATTTATTTTTATTATCTTCCCCTTTCGCAGGGAGAAATACAAACAATGGTTACGATCACCCGAACAATGTTAGCGTTAGTGGCACAATTTTTGCGTGCCCATTTTTACACGCACATAATGTTATGTACCTCCTCCATCTGGTCATTTTCTTGTGTGTTTTTTCCTTGTGCAAATAATTTGCATTTTGAGGGATTGCACAGAGGAAAAAAAAAAAAAGCGAAAAAAAATGTGTTTGCCGTTCATCGGTTAACCTTCAGGGACGACTGCTTTAAGGTTCAGTGGCTGGGAAGTTACCCGTTCAATGTTTAGGCCTTATGTTTCCCTTTAATGGATAATGTTCGCAGGGTGAATAATCTCCTCACACAGGAGAAAGCCTTTCATCCTTGCTGCTTCCTTCCACGTGGAACGTTCATTGGGGGGTCCCCACCACTCCAAGTGACGGGAAAGAATGGAGGTACCCATTTTGTATGCCTCGCGAATTGTGTGTTCATGAAGTGTATGCTTGGCACACCTTGGAGAAGGGAACTGCGACGAACGCGGCAGCGCACCCAGGCGAAGTTGCCAAATTCGAGTGCGGCAAACTTCAGTCAACTTTGCCTCCGTTCGACGGGAACTTATGCAGTTATAGGGGTGTGTGCAGGGAACCCGCCTTTGCATACACCATGCAACTCCTCTCCGACGCGGGATTTCCAATCGGCACAACCGTACGGTTGCATATGTCCTTACTGAGCTGGGAACTCTGTCACCTTTGGGAAACACTTCTAAACCAGCTCGGTTAAGTTTTTCCATCACAAGTTGGAAGAACAAATGCATAACTTCGGTTATGGGCCGAGGGAACCTCACCGAAGAAACTGCCACTTGATAGCTCCCCATTTGGCTGTTTCAAATATCCTCATTTTTATTTTCCACGTGTTAACACGCCAGAAAAAAAAAACAATAAAAATACAAACAAACAAACGAACAAGCAAATTCTGCAAGGTCGTCATTCCCCATGCCTGCTATCCATTTCACCCCACGGCAGGAACAATTTAAAAAAAAACAAAAACAAAAAGCAAATAAAATGATCCACTCATCATTTAATATCTCCCTCCAAGTGGAACACTTCGGGGAGGAATCATTTCCAACCCGTTTGGTGAAAGTCACAGTTGGGGCGTCGCTGCACGAAAAATGGGGTTGAGCTACCCCGCCGTGGGGGACTGTTCTGTTATGTTAATGGTTCTCCGGGAATGGGTGAAGTAGATTGGACAAACGTGTTTACCGTTTATGGGTGGGGAAAATTGCCCAATAAGCTCGCCACTACCCTGTCGTTGCGTCGTTATTCATCTGCTTGCCCATTTTGACTTTTCCCCCATCGCCGTCCGATCCGTTAACGCAGAGGAGGAACCCCTCTACAATACTTTTGAGTGTGCGGATGATGCACAAAAGGGGGTCACACAGGAACAAAAGAACCACGCATAAAAGCAGAAATGCTATTTTATGAATTTTGGAAAAATAAATAGCCACTCGTCTCTACCGAACTTCACTATTAAGGAAGTGACAGACGTGGAGACCGATGCACGAGTAGGTCTCGCAAAGTATTTTTTCCTCCCCTACGGAAAAAAAAAAAAATTCCCGTTCACTCTATCTTCAATTCGCTTAATGAAAAAAAGAAAAGAAACAACATCGCCGATGCGAATGAATCCCCGTGGCATACTCTAAAGCGCAGGTATATACTATGTGTCACTGTCTATGAGCGAGCATCTCCTCTCTCTACTTCCGGTAGCCCCCCCCCACATGTGCACACCTCGATCAGAGGCGCGTAGTGGGGTTAAAAAAAGCGCGAAAAAAAAAAAAAAAAAATGAATGAGCCAAAGAGCGAGGCAACGGATAAGTAGGGAGAAAAATACGTCGCTCATAGGAAGGATTCCACGTGCGTATAGGCAAAGATGGATAAGGGAACGAATGGGCCACTGCGCTCATAGTGAAGGTGTCCTAACGTAGTGCTGGCGGACAGCTAACCGAGCCCGCCCTGGGAAGACCCAGCGTGGCCGTGACGAAGAGTCTCAAATTCGCACAAGGTACACATCCCAGGGAATTCCCCTTCTGCGGATTCGACCTACCCAACAGAATGAACGAAAATAAAAAGTTGGATATCATTCGGAGCATGCTGCACACCCTACTGGGGGATTCGGACAAAGAAAGAAAAGACGAAAATGATATAGACGAGGATGTAGCAGACGAAAATAATAATCCACTGCACTGCCCCCCACGAGGTGACCACCGCAACGTTTGCAATAACACAGAGAAGGAACAAAAGGAGAGAAACAATTTGAAGAAAAAGTATGTAGAGAAATCCAAAGAAGTAATATCTTTTTACAGAAATTACATGAACAAGTCAGAACAAAAAGAGCTGGAAAAATATGCCAATCTTTACGACATCGTTTTAAATAATTCCTTCGAACATACAGAAAGGGACAGCATAGACACGTACATGTATTGTAACGTCTTCCCTATGTTAAAAAAAACGTTTGACGCATTCGTTGTCTATGTAGCCAAATTAAATGAACACAAATATGATGAAAGTTACACAAAAGTTATAAAAAATTTTGACCCAATTTTATTGTTCTCTCAATATATTATACGCTTGACGGATGAAGACTTTTCGCAAAGTGATAAGGAGAACAGTTTGTTTGAAGAGGAGCTTAGTGGATGTTTCTCTCCAGGGGGAGATTTCCAAAAGAAGGGAACTCTCGAATTGGACAAACTTATACATGATCAGTGCTTCGTTACCACTGGTGAGATGCCCACCAATGGAATTGACCTTGACCCTACTCGTGGGAAAAAAAAAGACGCAGAATTGACACAAGTGGAAAAAGAAATTAACGATTTTTACAACAACTATGATATGGTGGAGGAAGAGAATAAATTGAAGAGGACGCAAAAAAGGAGGGACATTTTGAAGTCCATTTATAGCAAGAAAAACGTCTTAACAGCTGATGAAATAGCCTTGTATAATTCCTACTATGAGGAGCGTATAAAAGTAAGGGGTAAGAAGGTGCTAACAGGTAGACGCGATTCATCACTCATCCTGAACTTCGCTGCGACCAACTCGTTTGGAAATGTCGCTGTGGCGCCTAATGCGTTTAACATAACTCTCGATTTGGAGGAGGCGAGAGGGGGGAAATGTGATGATGCAAATAGTGGTGAACTCCAGGTTAAGGAGAAGGGTCACCCCAACGTGAACCCCCCTTGCGATGACCACCCAGATGGAGTGGGTGAAAACCTGGATGAGCTAATCAAACAACTGGAACGAAGAGAAAGCTCCTACTTCGAAAAGAGGATCCACTTTGTGCTAGACAAATGGGTGCGAGAAGAAGACGGACGCAGACTCATAATCAACCAAAAGGATAAAATAAAACTAATCTTCGATGAATTTAAAAAGAAAAACTACACCATCACAGATAAAGACATCATTCCATTGCTATTCTTCATAGACAAAAAATTATTTCTAAATTATACCCTTGTGCACCAGTACAATTTTAACAACTTCCACTACATATTTTTTCTGCACTCATCTTTCTACTGTTCCGATACGAATAGTATTACGTTTGAAGAATTGTGGACTTTCCTTGTTTCTAACTTGCCTCTAAATTCCCACTTGTATAAGGAAGACATTTTAATTGGGCTGGAGAAATTTTACAGAAAAAAAAAAATGGTCCGAAATTTTCAGTTCACCATTACTTTTGTGAAGAACTTCCTTCTCTTTCTACTTATGGACATGTTTTTATTCCTTTCTCGTTTTGTCAAGCAGGAGTTAAGTCACCACCCCGTTGGGCCTCTTAGAGGAAGCGAGAACCTTGGGGGTATTTCCCTAGCAGGCAATTTTTACCTCCATATGGACTCCCTTTCGCCTTTTTTCTCCTCTTCGGAGGGTTCCTCCACTGAGACGTTTTCCTCCATGGGGAAGTTTCGCTCAGTTTGTGCATACCCCTCCGTGCATCAAGACAGCAGCACCCAAGTAATAGACGGGGGGGATGTCCTCCCTGAGAACAACCCATCCCAGAAAACACTTCCACCGTTTACCCCCAACGAAGATGAACAACTGGAACACAATCACAGTGAGAATAATCCACAAACGTTGCACACCGAGGGGTGCGTGAAAAGAAATCTACTTCTCCACCTGCTGATGCTCCTCTGGGGAATCAACATAAAGATGGATGGGCTGCAAGAGGAGGTTCTCATTTCGGATGAATTGTCCACCGATATGGAGGGGGAAGCGGCGGACACGATAGACACGGTGGATGCGGTGGATGTGGATGACGCTCTTGGGCAGCCTGCCTTGGCGAAACCATACGAAGACGCACCTGCTCCAGAGGGAGGCGGCAAACCGTTACACAGACGGGCCCACCAACAGATTTACCCACATAGCAAAAAGAACGCACACGAATGCACCTGCAAAAGTGACGGGGAAATAGCAAAAAAAGGAATTCCGAACAGATTTTCAAAAAGAGTTCCACCCCAAAAAAGGAGCCTGTCAACGGACGGATGGAACAAACAGTACAGGTTGAAAAAAACATCAGTGGAAGACGCAATTAGAAGTAAGAAAAAAATAAATGAAGACGAATTAGAAGAAGAAAAAAACAGGAAAGAAAAAAAACGCACTCACAATATGTATACATTACGAAAAAAATATAAAAAAAAAAATTATAAAAAAAAACTCTCCATTTTGGTGCACTCTATTGTTAAAAATATTAAGCCGAGGAAAAAAAATTATTACAATAAGCTCCTTCAAATGCTGAATGGAGGTGCGAAGAAGAAAGTCTTTTGGGACCTTTTTCTTTTCCCATTGGAGGGTTACGATCAATTTACCACAGAGCATGATATAGGATGGGCACTGCACGGTGTAGACAGCACCGCGACCATGAGCACTGATGGGCATTCGACATTCCGTGAAAACGCAAGCGGCGGGGGAAGTAACAACCATTTAGGTGGTAGCTTAGACGGTCGCCACTCTTTCAGAAGCACCAATTCATTGACCACCCCCTGCGGAATGCACACGTTTAATGGAGGAGAAGGAGACCCCTCCAAAATACCCTTCTTCCCAGAAGATGAAATTTTCCCGCAAGTGGAAAATTTCATTCAAACGTACATCAAAAAGAAAAGGAAAAGGAAGTCTTCCGACGGGGATCACAAAATGGGGGACACAACAATGGAGGAAGTAAAATCAAGTGCTTCTTCCAAAAAAAGTAACGACTCATCCATCCGCCTCCTGTGCAGCTTCAGACTGTACAAAAAAAAATTCCTCAATAAATTTACAACGGAGCATATCTACCTGCTACTCCTTTTTGTGTGTTACGTTAACAAAACCATGGACTCCTTTTTCCTGCGGCGCGCAGGCACCAAGGGGAAATGAAGTTACCACCCTCACGCAACGCTATGGACGCATCCTCTTCGCGTTTCACTTTTCCGCTTTACCTATTTTTCTTTTTTTTTTTTTTTGTTCCTTTCGTCGACTCGAAAAAAAAAGAAAATAAAAAAAGGATGTACTCTGTCTGGCGCACTAACCCGTGTTTCTCATTTGTAAAGTCAAAAAAAGGGAAAAAAAGATGCCATCTTTTTTAAATATAAATATATTCCCGCTTATAGAGACCCACACGTCGATAGTCCACATGGACAAGTTTTTAATCACCTAACGGTTGGAAAGTTGGGATGCCCCCGTAGGGAGGTGCACATGACAGGTTAATCAGCGTCCTATTCTTCGCTCCCTTTTGGGACATACCACTTCTTAACCTCGGCATACGTCTCCACATCCACCATCGCACAGCGCGAACTAAAATATAAACTTAATGCCTCCATTTATGAACAGATTTTCCTTGTACATGTGGGAGAACAAGAGAAAGTACATGTAGCTAGTGACCCACTTGGAGAGAAGAATGTTCTTCTCGTACTTCCTTATGATGAAAGGAATTTTGTTATTTTTTATGGTCGAACAGTGGTTTTTAATTAAATTCACGACATCGTTGTAGTCCAGTATTTCCTTCTCGTCACACTCTTCTTCGATCTGCATGGTGGAGTCGAAAATATTACCGAGGTGTGTACAGTGGAAGGGTAGTGTGCCGTCTGTGCACCAGCTCAATCAGCGCATCGAAAAGACATCCACTCCTCCGCACGAATTCAGCAGGGGGAGCAAATCGCAATGCGGTTTGGTCTACCCAGTTTTTGCGCTAATTACCAGATTCGCCAAGTCATAAATTATGCTGTCGATGAACTGCAGGGGCAGCTTGTTCTTCCAGTTGACTAGCCAACTTTCGGTGGGTACCCAGTGATCTGCATAAACGGAAAGGGAAAAAAAAAAAAAAAGGCAGTAATGTGTGCAAAAATAAGTAGCGATGTGTCCACTTTGGCTAGCTGACTTCGGAAATGGCTAGCCGGGGGAAAAAAAAAAAATTCGCAGCGATGTGTGCAATTTGGCTAGCTCCAAAACGAGAAAAAAAAATTACAAAATATTGCAATGAGTAATAACTGCACAATGGCCCCAATGCACCATTCCCTGCGGGGCGACGCACGACCTAGTTCCCATTGGGGTAGACCAAATAGGAGACTCACCAGCCGGGGGGGTGGAGACAGAAAGGCAGTTATCCTTTAACATCTGGTCCAAGTTGTGAATGGAGAAAAAGACGTCCTTGTTCTTTATGATCATGTAAATCAAATTGTAGTTATCATTTAAGTTGTGCGATAGGATGTTGTTTATAAAATCCAGCATAAGAAAAAGTGAATAATAATGATGTTGGGATGAGAGGAGCCATTCCTTTTTTAAAACTTTTTTTAAAATATTAATTATGCTCTCGCAGGAGTAGGTGTTCATGGACTTGATGTAAACGCTGACATTCGTCAGGATGGTAATGGACATATCGATAATTCGCTCGAACTTTAGAAAAAAAATGTTGTCATTGATCAGCATGCATAAGGTGTACACTAGGAAGTCCACGTAGGAGTCAAACTGGTAGACGTTTCTTAGCGGGAACTTCACCTTAATTTTCTGGTCGTACTTTTGGTTGAGGTTTTTGCAAATGGTTGCGTTGGATGACACCTTCAGGATTATGAAAAGGCAAATGTAAATCAGGCCGTCTATTTTGCGTACGTTGAACTCGTCGCACTTGCCCGACTGGTTGAAGCTTCCGTTGTGGTAGACGTGCGGTTGTTCGTCGTAGTTGTTTGTGTTGGGCGGGTTGCTTATGTTAGTGGTGGTGTCTGCGGCTGTGTCCACGGTTGTGGTAACGGTCATACCGACTGCCTTCTCGCGTTTGCGCAGGTCGGCCAGAGCTTGCATTTCTCGTTTCCGCTGATGATTAAAGCAGACCAGTATGTACAGAATGTAAAAGAGGAACAAGCTGCTATTGTGGTCTTTCATGTGCCTAATAAACAGCCGATTGTTATCCATCAAGTGCCACAGAAGACACAAATAATTGTGAAGAAACAAAACCTGCTCCTCATAATGCTCGTAGTACAGCTTGTAACTTATCAGTATGTTTAACGCTCCTTTGTAAATGTACGAAATATCGTTTATGTCTAACTTACGCAGCATTTCTTGGTACACATTATTGGAGCGCAGTTTTCTGGACTTCTTTTGCTTTTTTAAAAAATCGTAGTAATAGTCCCTATTTGTGTTTTTCCCCTTTGGATTAATTTCGTTTAAGTAAAATTTTCGTTTCTTCATAAGGTGCTCGAGTTGTGGAAATTTTTTTTTTTTTTTTTTTTTTTTTTTCACAACTGTTCAGGTAGCCATTTTGTCCTGCGTCTGTGCACGTGCTTGATGAGTTGCATGATCCCTCCGAGGAATCATCAAGGATGATAAAATCAGCATGTGAATTCGCGACCGTTTCGTTGATTCTTTGTTCGTCCTTTTCGGGAAGGTGCTCCTCCCCCTTTGTGCTTTTATCCGTGTCTGACTTGCCCTCTTCACCACTTTCGCCATGAGTTACCAGCGTGTCGTCCCACTTGATTGGTTCTTTTCCGCTCTGATTTAGCGACTGGGTGCTGCTGCTACTTCGGAGGGAGGCATCCCCCCCGTGTTCTCCTCCTATGTGCTCTTCTCCCCCTTGTGCGACGCTGTAGAAGTACCTGGTCGCGCCTCTCAGGTAGTGCACCCTCTTGTCGTCCTCCAAAACAAACGGACTAAAATCAATCAGCAAGTTCAAAATGTGAATGCACAAATTGTAAAACTCCAAATAGCTATTATCATAAAAATAAAAACTAAAATAATTAAATTCATTGTCATATATGACGGTCAGGAGGGAAAAAAAAAAATTTGCAGTATAGTAAACTTCCCCACTTGTAAAAAGAAAAAGAAAAAAATTCTTCTCTTTTAGGTACTTGCTTTCGTCTAAATATACATACGAGCTTAACAGGATTAGGAGGCACTTTAAAATAGCGCTTCTGTTTTTTATTAATTCCAGGTTTATATCGTTACTGTGTGGGGGTGCTACATCGACGCTGCTTGGGTTCCTCTTTAAAGGAGTCGTCGTCATCTCATCTGCCTTTTGACATTTTAAGCAGATTTCACCGTTTGATATTTCATAACTTGGGTTTGCTTCCCCAGGGGAGATGGTACTAGCATTTCCGCTGTCACAGACGTCTGAGCAGTTGGGGCCCAGTTTGGCGTGTTTTCCATCGCCGACGCCACTAACGCTATCACAATCGTCCTTGCCTACAACCAGTGGTGCACTCCCTTCTTTACCATTTATTACATGCTCACCACCATGTTCACACTTTTCGCTTCCCAGCTCGTCTTGTCCACTCCTCTCATATTTGACTCTCTGATGAATGCAAAACTTGTGCAACCATAGTTTTCTTACATCCACTGTGTTTACAGGCAGGGAGGAGATGCCCTTCAGTTGGTTGGCATCCTCCAGGTCGTCTGCATTGTCGGAACCCTTTGCGTGGTCTGTAACGACCGTGGCATCGCCCCCTCCTCCTCCCTGAATACATATACCTTCCGTGAACAAGGCGAGAAGGAAAAAGTTGTACAGGTGGAGAATGAGCACATTGCTCGTGCATGCGTAGTTCGGTTGGACGGGGCACTCTACACGATTTTCTCTCCACAGCAAATCGAAAACCTCCTTTTTGTGGCAGTTATATTGTAACACTGGGAGCAGCATAAGGCATATGTTTACACACGCTTTGCAATCATCTAGGCATTCCGTAGAACCTGTCAGTGGGTGGGGGAAATGGATAACAATACGTGTTGTTATGGTATAGTTTACTACAAAGAGGGTAGAGGTTACCCTGATTGTTTGCTCTCTACTAAGGTACACTGTCAGAAAAGATTTAGCTCGACCAATATATGTATGTTGTGAGCGCCACCATCGATATACTCACCCTTTAGTATCAACTTTTGCAACGTGTTTATCAAAAAATTGAAAAAAATTCTGACACATTTTTCATCGTCTAAGACCCTTTTACATAAGGAGAAGTCCTCCTGGTTGTGTAGGCTCCTACCCAAGGATGACAGTTCGCCGTACAACTCGACGTCGTTCCATTTTTCGCCATTCGCCTTCTCCAACAGGGATATTATCCTTTTGCTGTTATTTTGACCCATCAGTGCTGCTACATATGGCTACTGGTCGGGGGTTTGCGTCGTGAAAAAAGGGGGAACAAAAAAAGCACCCACGTGGACCAGGCGTATTAACATAGATGAAGGTTCATCCTTCTGGGACATACCACGGGCATGCCTTTCACACCTGACAGAGGGAAACGCTTTATCCTGCATTCCGCAAGTGCAAATGTGGGCAGAGTAGAAAGGAGGCACATTCACGTTGTAAAACCCCGCAGGGCAGTGGTAACCATGGAGGAGATAAAAATCAGCGAAACTCACTTTACTACGCAATGCACATGATTGCATTTTCGAGATGAGCGTGGAGAGGCTGCCCTATTTTGTGTGCCCCGAAAGGCTTTAGGGTATGCGCGGCGGGCTAGAAAAAAATAGCCCAAAAAGGGGGCGCAAAAAAAAAAAAAAAAAAAAAAAAAAGAACAAAAAAAAGAACAAAAAAAAAAAGAAGTAAAAAAAAGATCAAACAAAGTCACAAAAAAAAAAAAGCGAAAATAATTCGAGTAAAAATAATTCCGAAAAAACGCAAAAGGAACCAATAAAACAGCGTCACTTAAGGAGCCAACCAGATTCCAGGATAAACCGCAAAGGATTGTTTCCTTTTTTCCCCTTTGAACTTTTTTACTCGATAGTTTGCATGCCCCCGCGGTATCATTTCAAGTAGCAGAGTTCCCACAACATATTTGAGTGCAGCGGCTTGAGTATTTTTATCCCAATAGAGTCACATGACTGGTCGAAGAAAATGTATATGCTAAGGTATTATTTGGACGCCAATGGGAAGAGGGTATACACGGTGAAGGTAAGGAGGAGAGAGGCCCTTCGCGTCGGACCTGGCGAGCAGTGCGGCTGCAACGTTGCTATTGCATTCGCGCGACAGGTTCACAAAGTTACATTTTCCATTTGTCGTTTTTCATTTTTGCCATTTTTTATTTTCCATTTTTTCGTTTTCCCCTCAGCCCGTGGTCGATGGGAAGGTGACCTTCTCGGCCCACCCCTGCCGATTCTCGCCGGACGACAAGTTCTCCTCCCAAAGGGTAGCCCTCAAGAAGAGATTCAACCTGTTGTAAGGTGTGGGGAGGAGGAGCATCCATTTGTGTCTATACGAATGGGTGCTCGAAGCTGCACCTGCAAATGGAGTTTCCACGTGGGGGAACAAAACGCCCGTATTAAAAGGGAGAAGGACGGAAGAGAAGTGGTGCTAGGGAGAAGACCCTGTGAAGTAAAAGAATTGTAACATAATATTGTGTATACATATATATATAACCCCCCATGAGTTGCATTCATACGCGCCGCAGAACCGTTCGCAACTGCTGGAGCAGTCTTCACGTGTGTAGCTTGATTTTGCAGCTCGCACGATAGACCCAGTGCAAGTTATCGTTCAACCGTATGCTGCATTTGCGCATGCTTTAATTTTTTCCCAAAAATTGTGTACACGGCAGGGCGATTCGCCCTTTTACCTTTTTTTTAAAAAAAAACAACAAACATTTGCAACAGTTAATTTGTGAAAAAGCTTAAATTAACGGAGTGTTAACGGAGCTATGCAATGCTTCGCAGCACTAGGGGGAGTTCCCCCCCAAAAAAAAAAAAAAAAATTTAAATGGCATCCCACCAAGTGCACAACTGAAAAGACGATACGGATAAGTCACTGCACATATTTTTTTTTTTTTTTTTTTAAGTATTTACAACGATTGTTTGGCGAAAAGGAGGAAAACAAAATGCGATCCTTTTTTTTTTTTTTTTATTTTTCCTTTTCTGGTCCTTTCACTTTTGCTAGTGAATAATTGTGCGCCATTTAAGACAGACATTTTTTGCAGTGATTGGGAACGCGACTTGTCCGGGTGGTAATTAGGGTAACTAAAGGAGGTCGCACATTCTTCTCCGCCACGCATACGTGCAGCAGGACTTCGCGTGTGTGGTTTTTTCCCTTTCCAGGTGAAGCATACGCAAAAGGCTAATAGGCAGAACTAGCCAGACTTACACCACCGAAAGGCACAACTACCGAGACGGACTCCGCTAATAGTGCCACCTCCGAGACTGCTACAATGCGCCAGCGCAGCAGCAGCTCGTGCGTATCCGACGGGCATGGTGCATACAGCCTGCACTCTCAGCGAACAATGGCGGACACGCACTTCTTCGCAGAATCGAATGTCCTGGACGACCCCAGGGAGACCACCAACTCGTACAAAGAAATCAAATACGACTTGCTCCGCATAGAAAGGAATATCAACATAGAGGTACGCAAAAGAATCGAAGCAAATAAAAACATCCAACAGTTAATTGAGCACACAGCAAATGACATGATCAACAACGTACTTAACAAAATAACAACAAAAATAGAAAACATATCCTTCGACCTCGACAAAATTATAAAAAAATGTGATGAGTTGGAAAAACTTGTGGGACAGATTAAGGTAACATTGCCTACCAAAATACAAACGGAAATGATGAGCTTGAAAAGGGAAGTGTCAGACTTTTTTATCATACTAAACAAATACGCCAACAATAGAAAGAAGAGAAATAATGTGCTGTTCACGAAGATGGAAAATATGAATGCCTATGTGACAAATAAAATACACAGCGAAGTTTCCTTTACGGATGAGGACTTTCTTTTTTTTCGAAAAGAGAGTGCCAAGCTGCTTGTTCATGACTCGGAGGATGAGCAGGGCTTTAAGGATGCCTTTCTGCAGGAGGTGGAGGAGATTCGGGACGCCCTCGCCCTCACCGTTAAGGCGCGAGAGCAATCCGACGACGACATCATCCAGGTGGGTATTAGCATGAACTGCCTTGCGATGTCATCCCATGTGATGCTGTGCCACTTTGCATTCCCTTTTCCCAACAAATGCGTTTCATTCATTCATTAATCGATCCATTAATGTGTCTTTTTTTTCTTTCCACTTCACACCAACAGGCGATGAATAAATACACGAGTGTCCTACAGAAGGCGCTGCAGTCCGTCATCACGAGCGGTCACTAAGGGAGGGGTGGCCGTCCCACTATTCAAGTGGGTCCCTTTTGAGTCACCACCCCTTCCCTTTCCCCCGATCAGTTCGAGGAGATGCCTAAACGTGTAACAGACCCACTGGAGCAACGTGTGTGTACATGTGCATACGCCCAATAGTTTTCCCGTCCCGCAGCAGGTGTACTATACGTTACGGGGGTGAAGTCAACACTGTATGGCGAGTCCGTTTTATGTTATTTTATTTTTTTTTTTTTTTGCACAGTATATTACCCTATTTTGCGTTAAAACGGTTGAATTAATTAAACATGTTGGGTTTGATTGGATTTTGTATCATTTGGTATGGTACAGTTTGGCTTTTTTTTTTTTTTTTTTTTTTTTTTTAACCCTGTGGTTTGCCTTCCCATTTGGTACATTTTTTTTTTTTTTGTTTTTCCGTCGATCCGTTTGTATACCGACTAGCTCACAGCTCACCCGTCATATGTAACTCCTTTTTTAACAATAACAAAATTCACCGCGAGAGGTAATTAACCCCTGAGAAAAGGGTTAACCTTTGTATTGTCGCATGTTCGCTTGCATCCGGCTGGTGCCACATCCCGGGAATGAGCTTAACAGAGGTTTACACAGAAAAAACATATACAGAGTTGTAGCCCCTACCCCCTTGCGCAAAAAAATATGAGCATTTTTTTTTTTGTGGAGGGATACCCAAGGGGACATGACGAATGTGGGACACCTCGCCATGTGACGAGGAACTCCATTTTTTGCTGCTTGACATCGTGCTAGTGTACGCATGGGCTTATGCACGTACGAATGTATGTTCATGTATATATGGGTGCCCTCCCTGGCTGCGTTAGCGTTTTCATATAAAGGGTGAGGCGGCTGAGTAGCTAAGCGGTCACAACGCGCAGACACACGAATACACATACGTACATAAGAACCACCCAAGTGTGGCGCGCTACCCCCCACCCAAATGACTATCTGCTCCGGGTGCGGAGCCTCTACCGATGCCACCATATGCTGCCCCATATGCCTGAAAAACAACAAGAAGATATTTTACTGTTCGCAAGAATGCTTCGAGAAGAACTACACTGAACACAAGAAAATCCACTATTTCATAAAAATGATAAGCAGCGAAGAAATGCACAGCAAAATGTTGGAGCGGGACGGCGGTAGTGAGAGGCACAACTTGCCCGTGATAATACTGGGGGATGAGAGGGTCGACGAGAACGGGGGGGAGGCGGTGGACAGGTCATCCTTCCAGGCACACCTGGCATCGGAGCACGGTAACTACGACGTTAGTGGCAACTACGACGTTAGCGGAAACTATGACGTTAGTGACCATCGCGAAGGGGGTGATGCCTACCCATCCAGCGTGGAAACAAAGAAAGGCTCCAAAAATAGCAAATTTGAAAATATGTACCGGAAAAAGAATAACAAAAAATATAAAACGATAAACAACAATGGCTACCTGTTTGATGACTCTAGTGAACAGAACGAAACAAGTGACAACAACTCCTACAAGGGAAATCACAAAAGAAGCAAATTGTCCACCTACATGCACAATCTGTCAGGCTACCTCTTCTGCAATAAGTACAACATGATACTGCCATACTATAACGATATGTCGGTCAATCCAGACAAAATTAACTTAAAAAATATAAAGGGGAAAAATAAACTGAGCGATAAAAAGATACAGGAAATAAAAAAACAGATAAAGAAGAAGAGAATTTTCCAACTCACCATTCTCCTGGTAGTCATATCGATTGTTGTCATTTTGGCTACCTGTATATTCTCGTACATCCTTGAAACGTCACAGAAGAATCTCCAAATAAACTCAGAAATTTTATTAAACAAAAATAATGCTGCGAAGAATGCCGAGATTGTCGAACTGAAATCGTACATCAACGTCATAGAAGATTTGCGAAAAGAAATTTATGAAATGAAGGAAGTTCTCTACACACATAATGTTTTTTTAAGTAAAAATTTTAACCTGAACATGTCATACCCTTTATTTAACAATTCGAACAAAATGAAGTCAAGCCCTGCTGCTACGCATAGTAAGAAGTCGGCAGATAAGTTGGGGAGTCTTACTTCGCACCTGTTTTATGATAAACCCTCTTCTACCTCCGATGGGATATATACTTTTGGGAATCCTGGAGGAGATGAAAAAGCCAACCATTTTGACAGTTCCATACATCTAACTCAACAGCATTATGATATTAATGATATTCACGAGGTAAGTAATGGCAGCCATGGGGAGATCGCTAAGCATGAAGGGGGAGAAATTAATCTTCCCAATCGCACAGATGGGGAAGGGGAACACCCCCATTCTCAAATGAAAGATTTGAGGGAATCCTTCCCATCGAGTGGTGTAAAAAATGCGGACAACACTGTAGGGGGAAACACCCCTTCGCAAAATGGGGAGGTAAACTTGAGTAGTGAAAACTCCAGCGAACGGAGTGGAGACCCGCTCACAAGCGAAAACGAACTGGTGCAGGAAAATGTGAACAATTTTATAAAAAATCACAACATGCCGAATAACGTGGAGCAGGCAAAAATAAGTAACGTAATCGTCAATGAAGAGAAACCCATAAACTCCAAAAATCTCATGGCAGAAAATAGCGGCACCACGAGTGACACGCAGCAAGTGGAGATAAACAACGCGCCCAATGAAAATGACATACATAGTCACGAGGAAAAGCTGAAACGTAAGAAGTATACCTCCAAAGCGGAGGGCGGCGAAGGCGACAACAACACAGAGAGAAAATTCGTCAGTAACAAAATGAACAAAAAGAAACAGAACACGATTTGATATGCCTGTGTGCAAGCGTAGATCGGAGCACACATATTAATGATTAAAAAAAAAAAAAAAAAAATGCTAATAAATAGACAAATTTTACCTGAACGGTCAGGTGAATTGGGTTACATTTTAGCTAGCTGGGGAGGGGGCAGTTGCACATACCGTGGAGCGAAGGATGGAAGGCATAAAAGTGTGCCAAAAAAAACGACCAAAACGGTAGTGTCCAACGGAGATGTAATTTCATTAACGGGAAGTATAAGTAAAAACACGGGTGGTAATCAAAATACCATTAAATAAGCAAAACGAAGCAGATCCGAAGTAAATGCTCATTTGTCGAGGAGCAAAGTTTATTCACCGTGGTTCATGTAAAATGATGCAGTTCGAATGGCACTGCGCAGGCTACCTGGTCAATGCCTACAGGTGGGTGTCCATCCAGCTATCTGTGTGTGTTTACCCTTTGGGGTAGATCTCATGGTAGTAGTTCCTGCGTCATTGACATACGCATAAATGACCCTCCCCAAGCGTTTGTATCTACGAGTATCTCTTTTCCCCTTAGCCCCTCCGAAGAACCAATGTTGTACGTTTAAAAAGGGAAACTAAGTCAGGTCGATTTTTTTGAATTTTTTCCCCATTTGTTTCGTATTGTCCTGATTAAACCTTTTTTTTTCCCTCCCTCCATTTTATAGCTCACTTTTTATTTTCATCCCTTGCACGGTGTTTACACTACTTGCCCTTTTTTAAGCAAAAGAAAGGTGTTTTCCCCCGTTTTTTTTATTTTTCTATTTTTCCGCAACGTCGCGTAGAAAACATGTTATCCCTTTTAACATTAAAGGGAGGGTGTATTCAAGACGCCTTGAATACTTTTTACGTGCAGAATTTATACTTACCACACACGCATATGTATAGGCACGCACGTACACATGAACACATACGTGTATGCCCCTTCACGTAGTATGTGTACGTGTATGCGCGAACAAAACTTCCACCTGGGCACACGGCGGGATGCCCACCCAAGGGAAATCCCCCTTTTAAATAATTAGCACATCATACTGTGCTGCTTTCTGCCTTGTTGCGCGCTGAACCAGTACGCTTAACCTTTTCCGAGCATTCATTTAAGAGGCACTTGTATAGCCACTGTCTATTCGTCCTTGAGCAGGTCACTTTTCGCGATGTGGCCGAGCGAGGGGAAAAACCACTCCGGGGGCTAGTCCACGTGCACAAAGAAGTGTTTTGGCTCCCCACGGGTCAGCACTAGGCCCTACGGTACGCAGTGGCCAAATGCATACTCGCGGGAATATAATTTTATTTTTCTCTTATTGCATGGAACGAAATTTCGTCGAGGGTGTAGCCATGCGAAAACACAGCTGGGAAAAAAAAGTAAATGGCAAAACGGGGACGTGTAAAAGTGTCAAGTGTGAAGGCTAAGTGTGAGTGCGCAGCGTGAATGCGGTGTGATAAAAAAATTGAGAAAAAAAAAAAAAAAAGCACAAAAAAATGAACACAAATTAAGCAAATGAAGGAAATGAGGCAAAATAATGATAACACCCAAAAGTAAACACTAAAGAGAAAAGCAATTTTTTTAAATCCCCCAAAATTACAAACACAAAAATGAACAAAAAATGCACTGTTCAGTCTTGAACCTTCTGATTTACAAAACACTTTTGTGTAAACCCATCCATACATCTAAAAAGCTAACATCGGAAGTAAAAGCGACAAAAGTGTTTTTTTGCCAGCCACTCTGTAATGAAAGGAAATTATTCTCCCAGAAGTTAAATTTATCCAGGGATAATTATTTCACGAAAAGAAGGTCGGCAAAAAACACACAGACGAGGAACATGTACACCCTCGCAGAAAAAAACCACAAGAGTTTAATCGACAGTCTTAAGGACAGAGGCATAATTGACGATGACGACGTGTACGAAACAATGCTACAGGTTGGTGAAAATGTGAGAGGGACCCATTGGGGGGAGAGAAAAAAAAAAGTCCAAAAAAAAAAAAAAAAAAAGTAAGAGGGTTCCTTACTTGGAATAAGCAAAGCACCCCTTGGGGTCCATTTCAACGTCTGCACATTTTCGTGTTGTTCGAATAAGCGGCACCAACGGGGGACACTCCAACACGTGACCCGTCATTTACACCCGCACACACGTCCCCACCATCGCAGGTGGACAGGGGAAAGTACATAAAGGAGAAACCCTACGTGGACATGCCCGTCTACATCAGCCACGGGGTCACCATATCCTCCCCGCACATGCACGCCCTGTCTCTGAAGCGCCTTATGGATGTGTTGAAGCCGGGATCGCGAGCCATGGACGTGGGTAATCATGCAGAACAGTGAGAGAAAGAGAGTGATGGAAGGAGAAATGAAGAACGAACGAACGAACGAATGAGTAGGCTGTTTGTTCAATGTCCCCCTACCTTTGGGGGGGAAGTGATGCATTTCCCCTAAGCTCACTCCCCACCGTGTGAGACTTCGTGTTGTGCGATTTTCTGGGCGTGCCCGTTTCGCTCTCTTCCCGCGCCTGCTGTACCGATCACACCGGTTATTTTCCTTCCCCTCCGCATGAACAGGGTCCGGGTCGGGCTACATAACCGTGTGCATGGCCATGAGAACGAAGGTGCTGGAGAACAAGGACTCCTTCGTGATAGGGCTCGAGAGAGTAAAAGACGTGGCCAACTTTTCCATCGAAAACATAAGAAGAGACAAACCAGAATTACTGCACTTGGATAATTTTAAAATTATTCACAAAAATATATACCAAGTGAGTGAACAGGAAAAGGAACAGTTAGGATTGTTCGATGCCATTCATGTAGGAGCATCTGCAAGTGAGTTGCCAGAAATTTTAATCGATCTGTTGGCGGAGAATGGGAAGCTGATCATCCCGCTCGATGAGGGGTACACGCAGGTTTTGTACGAAATTACCAAAAACAATGGGAAAATAGTAAAAGATAGGCTCTTCGAAGTTTGCTTCGTAAATTTGAAAAAGAATTAGCTCTCAAGGGGATCAGTCACCGCGTCGGTGTGTCACCATGTAGGAAAGGGGGGGGGAGCAGGGCTAGCAGTGACGACTGATGACTGGTGCGGCGTCTGCACATCCCGGTTTCTCATTTTCGCTTTTTTTTTTTTTGCCATTTCCCCTGTTCACGTCGAGGGGAAGAAGCCTTCCGGACGGCACCCCCGGTGAGTAGGTTTAGTTGGAGGTTTGAAAGAACGTGTCTGCAGGGTTGAGGCACTGGAAGGGAAGAATATCCACCCCTCTATTTTTGCCGCATGAGTTTGACATCTTTCTCCGCCGTTTCAAGTGAATATTTTTTTTTCCCTTCTTCTTTACTTCTTTTTTTTTTTTTTTTTTTGCTCTCCATTCTTATTTCCCAGTTTACTAGTGTACACATAGGTACATGTGTGGTCTAGAAGGAGGGAGAGAAAAAACATCCGAGCTGAGGCCCCATTGAGTAGCAGGATCTCTCCTTTCCGCCATTTGCAGAAAAAGAAGCCGTGACCCCGGAGAATGTAGCTTTAATCGTCCATTCATATATGTGCTTAGCTCTCCGTGTGTTACCCCCTTCCCTCCTCTCCACGATGACTCCTTGCTTGTGTTAGTCCTCACCTGCATAGCATATGCCTGCATGATTTAAATAAGCCTCATGGATTCTACTTGTATTTCCTATCCCACTCTCCCTCATGTGTGTGTGTATTCTTTAGCCATGTACTGTTCACCTCAGCGTAGGACATCGTGCAGCATTCTGCCGCCTCTTCCTCCTATGCCCCCTTTTCTTCCTTACACCCTGCAAGAATTTGCATATCACAGATAGTGTAGATGGTTTTGCGCTTTACCATACATTTATTAATATTTTTGTTATTTTATTTTATTTTATTTTTTTGCAATTTTTTAGTAGGCCCTTTTTTTTTTTTTTTTTAACGTCTCCCAACTGTTGGCCGATCCTTTCTTTTTTTGTTAAAACGGATTCATTGTAACATCACTTTGTTGTGTGGACTTCGGATTGGGTTACACATCATAGCGTAGCATGGAGTAGCATATCATAGCGGAGGATTTTTTTTTTTTTTTTTCACATGTAAATGTCAAACTGGAGGAACCCCCCCCTTTGTGATGCTACTTTGGGGGGATGCAAACTGGAACACCGAACCCCCCCTGGAGTGTCCCCCCCATTGGGTAGTTCACCTCTCAATTTATCGCAACGCCGTTATTGTGAAGTGACCCCGTGGGCACATCTTAAAGACAAGGAAACGCACAGGGACCCTGTAGCACCTTCATGGTTGACGAATCAGCGCAGCGGTGAAGAGGCCAGTTGGCCGCATCGGCACATCGCCGTGTCAGCAATTCACCGCTCAAGCGTTTAACCTGTCAACCGGTTCACGCCAAATGGGGAAAACCGGCAGAGCGGCAAAAAGGTCGCCGCAGATTGAGCTTAACGAAATTGACCAGGAACTGTTCGGCGAGGAGGAGCTGGAGATCCTGCAAAGGGGACACGTGTCCAGTGATGAGGATCGCCAAAAAGAGGAGAACCTTGCAGACAGCGAATTGTTAGCGGTGAACCAAGAAGACTTTATCATCTTTGAAGGCGCCAGCAGCAATGAGAGTGCTACGAGTGGTGCAAGCAACGAAGGGAACTCCGATTCGGATGTGCAGATCATCCAGGAGGAGACCGAGCACAAGGAGGGAAGTCCCAAAAAGAAGGCCGGAACCCCCCAAAGGAAAGGAAAAGCCAAAGAGAAGACCCACTCCGAGGAGGAAAAAGCACACCGAAAGAAAAAGCACAACCTAGATGATGAAGAGGAGCAGGAAAACCAACTGTCCAGCGAAAAAGTATGGAACTTCATGCAAATGAGGACGAAAAACGTAAAAAAAAAAATTGAAGAAAATAAACTAATCACGCACATGCTCTGTTGGGTAGCCCACCTGCAATTCTTAAACGAGACGTGCAACAACAAATTTGCCCAAGCATTAATATACTCTGTGTATGTGAATTACCAAAAGGGGAAGGACAGCAAGCTGTACAAAGATCCGATCTACTTGTTCATGTTTATAAAGAGCACATTTGAACTTGTCCTCGATGGGAAGTCTTGGGTGTCTGGAGATCAGCACGTCACGAGCAACCCTCGTGGTTCCATCCTGTTTCGCTTGCTCAGGTGTATACAAAGAAGAAGGGGAAATAACATACTGATCAATTTAATATTTATTTGCCTTTGTAGATGCTTAAATATTCCCAGCCGTATCTGCTTGACGCTGCCCAGTTTAAAAAACGAAACTGATGTTGGACAGGACAAGTGGCTCTTGAAAAAGTGCACTGGGGAATACCACCCTCATTTTAGCAGAAGTATTTTTTATCGTCAATTCGTGAACTCAGTCAGTGAGGGCAGCAATGACGAGGACAACGTAGCTAGCTGCACTGATGGTGGTGCACAGGGCAGCCGCGATGATGATGTGATACTTATCGACAGGGAGGAATTCCTTCAAAGCGGGGCGAACAGCTACGCCAGCGCATTCAAACAAGGGGACAACGTGAATAAGGGGAAAGGCTCCAAAAAAGTGGTGAAAGATGAGACCGCCCAATTCAATATCTTCTCCGAGTGCTACTCGACCAGCTTCAACAAATGGGTGTCCTTCTTTTTTTGCTTTAACGTTTACTATTTTAATTTTGTGAATTTCTCCAAATATGACAGCTCTGTTGCGCATGAAGATAAGGCCTTCCACATTTTGCTGCCCCTTCCTAAGAACCCCGAAGAGATAAAAACGTTCAGGACACAGCGGAGGGTCAGTGGTCTTGGCGGCTTTGCGCGCTCACTCTTCATGCGCAGGGGGGGCAAAGCGAGTGAAAACGGCAGCGAAAACGGCAATGAAAACGACAGTGAAAGTGAACATGGCAGAGTACGTGATTGCGAACGTGGGAGCAACTCTCCCTGCAGCGGAGACAGCGAAGGTGAGGCAGACCCCGGGTCCCCGAAAATGTCCCGAGCGGATGCTTCCCCGCTGAGCACAAAGAGAAGCAGCCCTCAGTGCAACGCCCACGATCAGTACGGTGGACTTACAATAGATGGTCTACACACTGGAGAGAAGCATAAGGAGGGTTGTCCAGGAACATCAGAAATAAATAGCTTACCATTGGGAGGACCCATCCCAGGGGGAAGAAGCATCCCATCAGTGAGAGACAACTTGGCTAGCTCGAAATTTCAAATTTTGAGCGACGACCATGGGGGGAAGATGTACATCGAGAGGGACAACAAGTTCTTCATCGTTGACAAGAAGAGCAAGCGGGTGGTTAGGATTGCCTACCTGGAGACGCCTCCAGAGGGTGTCCATACAGAACGAAAAAAATCAACAACGGGAGGTAAACGGACGAAAGTGGGGATGGAACCCCCCCTGTATGACTTCGAACGGGAAGAAGAAAACAACGAAATAGTGAACTCGCTAGCGAATATATACAGCTCTGGGGGGAAGCGAAATTTGCTGCTAAATCAGATCAGGGAGTTGCGTGTAGCCAACAGTAAGTTACGAGGTGATGCCAACAGTGCCAGCATGAATGTGTTTGTGCACGACTACGGAGAGATCACTTATGATAAGATGGCGAACCCAGTGAAGACATCTTCACTCGAGGGGAAATACATAAAGGTATTCATAAACAGCAACGTATATAAATTTTTGTACAGCCTGGACCATTACAACTTATACATATGTATTAACCGATATGGCATTGTGCGTGACGTGAGTGTGCGCCATAAGCTGAGGTATACCGGTGGGGGGAGTTCTCAGCGAAGTGGCCAACGAAGCAGAGGAAACAGCAGCAATGCCATCATTAAGGGAGACAGACACTGCAACGCTGTAAGGAACCACTTCCGAAGAATTGCCTACCAAATTAACAAAAAAAAATATAATGACTTTGAACAAGCACTGGATAAATTAGACGATGAGTATTTGTACAATCTTTATGTGACCAATATGATACCGACGGAGAAAACTGATTTTCTTAAGTCCAGTTATTATATATTAAGATCCATGCTGAAGAAGAACCAGGTGATTTATCCGAATGCCCCCGTTGGGCTGTTCAAGGGAGAAAATGTGTACTTGAAGGAAAACTTTTACAACTTAGTCAGGAGAGAGTACCTGGAAAATAAACAATACTACATTAGCGATGCGGAAAAGCCGCTAAGCTATGAGTTCGATGAGTACAGCAAAGTTAAGGTGCCTCTATATGCGCAATTTCAGCTGAGGAGGCGAACAGAGGCAGCGGTGAGCAGAAGGGGAGGGACTGACCTAGAAAGCAGCACGAACGTTGTGAGCAGTGGTAACAACGATGGTAGTAGCAATGTCGGTCACACGGAAGAAACATGCCCCCTAGCGGAGGAAGAAAACTTCGACTACATTTACAGCAGGAAAGATAAACTGCACGTGCTCAAGACGAAGCTGTTTGCACACCTGAAGGCGAGCAACATCATCGAGCTGAACGACGAAGACGTGTGCATTTGTAACGTCAAACTGAAATACGTCATTAAACATTTACGGGGAGTCATCCCATACAAAATTGTCTATAACACCTCCTACTTTTTTAATAAATTTCGTAAAAGGCCAAATGTACCAACGGATGCTGACAAAATTATAATTAAAAAAAAACATATGCCACAGTTTAAAAATCTGTACATACCACAAAAACAAACACAGGACGAATTTTTACTAAGTGATAAAACGAAGCAAATCAAAAACCTGTGGAAGGTACTCTGCAAGAGTATCCTGTACGAGCAGGTGAACAAGAAGGCGATCCAGGACAGGGCTCGCGCTAGGGGAATTTACAAGATGAAGGAATTCAACACGGACGTCGATCGGTACTTTCAAATTTGAGGCCGCCCCCACGTGCTGTGTGCACCAGCGAGGGGGTCATACAAATGTGCCGTTTTTTTTTTTTTTTTTTTTTTCCAGCTAGCCATTTCCGAAGTTGTTAGCTAGCCACCCGCTACACGAGAATGTTATGAAACAGCGACAGCGTTATCGCTATGGCCTCTTCTGTTCGTATTGTCCTGGAGGTCTGGTGGGGACACGTGTTAACGAACAGGTGGAATTTCTTCAACATTTTGTTCAAAACTTTGCTCCTCTTCTCCACGGCGTAATTTTTTTTTTTCCGCTCTTCTCGCTCCTTGATGAGCAGATCTTCTAGCCCCTGCTTGTTTCCGAACACGATGAGGATGGAGCTGCGGTGGGGTGAGAAAAAAATGGGGTGAACGATGAGGGGGGATTGATCGAAACTAGCAGGGTTGCGTAGGTTGGCACGCGTGAACATACACACATGCAGTCACGTGAACGTGTGAGCATACACGCACGCATTTCCGCGTGGCGGTGCACCCAACCTGACTCCTCTGACCGCGTCGGCCGCGTCATCCATGAAGTGCCCCCGCTCGGAGGTGCCCACGATGTAATCTACGCTGAGGTCAAAAACATCGCTCAGCCGTTTTAGCAGCTCGACGGAGTACCCCCAATACAAATTGTACAGCTTTGGAGTACTGGGGTTGATTAATTTTCCTGAAAATAAAACATTTGCATTTCTCCTCTGGAATAGGAGAAACGAATTGGGATGAAACAAGACGGTAACTCTCGTCCCAATATCTACGTGGTTTACATTTTCTATATGTGCATGAGCAAATAACCCAACGTCCACAATGACTCCATTTGACTTCTTCTTTATTACAACCCCTTCGCGAAATGGAAGCCACTCATCGCTTCTTAAGTGATGGGGAGCATCCACAGGATTCATTATTCCTGAGTGCTTTAAAAAGTGAGTTATAGGGAAAAGGTGCTTCCTCAAATATTGGGGTGTCTCCAAATATTGTAAGTTGTAGTGTAGGTACTGACACAGGTAGGAATATTCTGGGGGTGATATTTCTCCTTCTCCTTCCTGTGAGGATGAATGACTGGTTGGTCTCTTTCCTTGGTGTTTACTGCCAACCTTATCGCTGTGGTAGTTTTTATCCCCTTCTTTCGTCTTGTGCGGATGGCTAGTACCATGGGTGGAATTTCCACTGTTCAACTGCTGCTCACTCCGCTCAAATCGCTCGTTCAACATTTGGTCGTCATATATGTACACCTTGGAGACAGAAAAAACGGTGAATATTCTTGCCAAGTAGCTGCTCAAATAAGACTTTATTACGTCGCTTCTGTTGTTTATAATGGAGGAGGGAATCGCTACAGAAAGGTCCACTTGTAAGTTTCTGCTAACGTTTGGTATTCTTTTCTCTATGCACTGCTTTATGTCTTCATTGAGTACTACTTGTGCTTTCTCTGGGCTCTTCCCCGTGCCATCTGTTTGGTGGGCTTGCGTTGGGGGGGCGTCCCCCTCGCTTGATGCGGCAGCTCCTATCTCGTCAAACTGCTCACCCTTATCACTAAGCTGATCATCCTCCCCACCGCCAAGATGGTCATCCCCCTTGGCGCGCTTCACCTCCTCCGCCCTTTCCCCATTCTGAATAAACCTCTTCGCACTCTTTCCCCTTTCCGTCATGACTCAGATAATCATATTCCTCCTTCCACCTGCTGAGGCGTGTACGTATCAGCCTTGAAGAAGTGACGGTCCTCGTGAACTCCCATGTCGAAACCCTTCGGGAGGTCCTTGTGAAGGCGCCTTATTTTATTCCTCGTTTGACCTGTCCTTGGCTCAATCGCATGCAATTAAGCCAAATGGTGGGGGGCAACTTTTCCACTCCCAGCTTCGTGGGCACAATGTGGTTCCCTCTCCTGGGGAAGCACTGGCATGAGTGCAACGTACAAGTGAGTGGGAAAAAAATTAAATAAAATTATATAAAAATAAATAAAACAAAAAAAATAATTGCAAAAAAAAAAAAGCGAATAAAACGAGTGCCGAGAAAACGCGGCCAGGGGGGCACGCACATATATCCACATATATACAGTTATACAGTTTACGCATCCATGTATGCACTTGGTGGAGTGCGGCATTTCCCATGGGGTCATTTCTTCCCCATTGCGCTGTCCTGCAGTGCACACGGAGAGGAGTTTCCCTCTGTAGGAGGTGCAATAACACAGCGCATGTGGTCGGTGCGGAGAACACACATGAAAGGTGGGGGGAAAAAAAAGGAACATTTAAGGAAGCCCGGCCATTAGGACACACATAAATGGTGCATGCTCCGAAGTTAAATCACCCTACCTTAGGAGGAAGCATTCTTCACGTTTCAGCACAGGCAAAGTGAAGAATAACACCGCGGGAAGGAGCTCGGAGAGAAGCCCAGCAGCTGGAAATCCAAAGGACCGCCGTGTCCGACCAGGGAGGAAAAATAAAAAATACCGCCAGAAAAGTTTATCTGGAAGGGTGGAAAAAAAAAAAAAAATAAAATAAAAGTAGTCCACAAGCGCAGCTGCGAATCTGTAGTAGTAGCAGCAGTAGTCGTAGTAATATCATAACCCTTCTGCAAGCACGCACATCCTCCTGATCACCGTGCATCTAACACTGTTCCGCTTCCCTTTTGCGCTACCACCCGAAAAAGTTGATCCTACATGATGGATACCCCAAAGGAAGAGGAGGAGTACACAATACCGCGATACGCACGAAAAAAGAAAAAAAAAAAAAATAGAGCAAACTTGTGCACACCTATTAGCCACAGGATGTAGTGACAACAGTGGACAGCTTCTCCATCGATCCACTCTACCCCACAGGGAATACTTAAAGCTGATAAAATGCTCGAACAATGTGGAGTTCAAGACAAACGAGGAGATAGACGCGCTGGAAATTTGTATGGAGAAATCCATCAATTTGAAAATAATCCAGTACTTTGTTAACATAAAGGAGTTGTACTTGATAAAAAATAACATCTCTGATGTGACACCCTTGCTGGAGTGCACAAATCTGAGGGTCTTATTTCTGCAAATCAATAAGATCAGGAGCGTCCTAGGTAAAGAAGGGAGACGACATGACAAAGAAGGTGCCCCTTTTGTCCCGATTGCACTTTTTGCTTGTATCTAACGCGGTTACTCCATAAGCGGGTGAACTGAGAGAAAATTATGTTTGATCATCCGTTGGGCGCGCAGACGAAGCGGCAAATGGGGAGATGCACCTTTCCCTGTTCCGCTTCGTATTTGCCGTTCCCCCTTCACAGTTCCTCTTTCACCGCCCCGTTTTCACCGCAGGGCTCGGGAAGCTGAAGAAACTGGAGAAACTGAACCTCTTCAGCAATGAACTGACGGAGAGTGGCATCGACCTGGGAGAAAACAAACAGTTGTACTACATCGACCTGAGCGACAACGCACTGGAAAGTATCGACTTCTTCTGGTGTACCACTTCTTTTGTGCACATCAATTTAGCCAACAATCGGATTCGAACCCTGGATCCGCTGCGGAATAATGCAAAATTGGAGCACCTAAATGTCAGCGGGAACAGGTTTGCCTCTCCTGCCTTGATCAGAGGGGCGGCTTCCACTGGCCCCCCCCAGTTCCGCAATTACACCGATCCGTTCGCTACCCATTCGCTGAGAACTCTCCGCTAATTTGCCAACCACCACCACCACCTTGGAAGGCTCGAACGTTTTGAAGACGTCCAGGCGCTCCGCTTACTGCCGAACATTAAGGAGCTGTACCTCAGTTCGATCTACTACAGTAATGGTGCACGCGGATACACAGATCGTAATATGGTGATTGTGTGATAACAGCATCTGCCCTGTACAATACAGGACTCACAATCCACGTTGCACTCCACTCTACGTTCCGCCCCCCTACAGGAAGCAGCACTCTAGTGGAGAGCCTACTCTACAAGCACTACTTCTGCACTAATTTTCCAAATTTACTGGTAGGGAAGAAATGGCGCCGGGGCCCTGCACGTGGTTGTACTTCCGTTGTGATGGGGTATACGGACATGGACATTGCATTCGATAAGATTGCTCTTCGGTGTGCTCCTACTGCCAAACTTCACCACCTCCCCACCTGCCTTGCTACCAGATATTAGACCACCAAGTGGTGAGCAGCCAGGACAGGAAGCTAACCGCGCGGGACATGGAGACACTCAGAAGCATCTCCGACTTCAAAATAAATTTTATCGAAGAAAAATACATAAAGGAAAAACACCACCTCCTGTTCATAAACAACAAAAATTTATTTTACTTGAATGAAGTTCTATGGCCAATTCATCTTTATCTCAACCTGGAGGGATCTCCAATGGATGCTGTAATTGACTACTATTAATTTTAGACGTACATTGTTGTGGGTCTTTTTTATGTCCCTATTTTATATGTGCACAATTTGGACAAAACTGCCTGAACGGTTCACGCAAAATTTTATGTTTCAAATGGGCACCTGTGAATAACTTCTCCCTTTTTTTTTTTTTTTTCCTGAAAAGAATACCGAGGGGGAACACGAGCGAATGGAAGAGATAAAACGGGAGGTATCCTTTCTACTGAGCGCGTACACCTCCAGGTGGGACCGTCAAGAAGGTGAAGTGTATCATGTGTGGGAGCAACATCGCGCTTTGGAACTCCCCCAAATGGGAACCCTCCTAATGAGAGCTTCCTCCTTCCCCCCCGCGGCAGATTTAACTACATCCTGAGGAGACTGAAGGAGGAGCGGGACCTGCAAATAAGATATGTCTCCACGTCGATGAATTCCTATTTCAATATTTTCTTCCAAGTCGTGACGAAGCAGCAAGCAGAGTGAGCATTCGGGAAGAGCAACTTGTCTGGCCTCTGTGCAGAGATCAAACTGTGCATCTCTTCAGTTGTTGGTTCGACTGTGCGGGAGGGGAAAGCATGATTCGTGTGGATACGGGATAAAAAGACATCGTATTGGAGTCTCCCCTGTGCAGGTACACCCAAGTCGAGGATTTACTGAAGCGAAACTTCAGCGCAGAGTCGCTAAAGCGCTACTTTGTGGAGGACATAAAAATTGAAAGCATCATAAAGGTGAAGAAGCTCAACCATGGTTGCCTGGACGTGTTAATGTAAGTTCACGTGACGTGAACTACTGGGAACTGACAAGTGCCTCTCAGATGGTGCACACTTCCGACTCCTCTCTTCCCCCCCATTCGTTCTTTTCTTTTTTTTTTTCCCCTTCCGCAGTGAGGACCACCTGAACAGCGTGGTTTATGAAAAAAATTTGCTCTTCCTGCATCCGTACAATTAGTAATAATATAAAGGGGGGACAGGATAGAGGGAAGCATATATGAGTAGAACACGGAACGCGCCATTAGTGCTCCCCTATGCACCCCTTTCCCCACTGCACACACCGCTAACCACCCAACCTCAGCTGCAAAATTAACGACCACTTCGATTTTGACGAGAAAGAACTTGTGGTGGAAGACCCGGAGAGGAGGAAGTTCTTCGAGAAAAACTTCGTCTGCTCGTGCCTCAGCTTGAGCCACGTGTTGAAGACGGCCATAAGGTAAGTTTGTGTGGGGGGGTGCGCCTTGGTCGTTTTGCTGCAAACCGGTTGCCCCGTGTAGACGCTGTACATGACCGCACTCCGCCCCAACTCGCAGGATGTTCTTGGCAGAGGATCAGGACGACCTGGTGCACCCGATTTACCTTAGAAGCAAGGGGGAAGCAACTCCGGCAAGCATGCCAACCGTGGATGTTTCTCCCACCGCGTGCGCCCAGACAACGGAGGTGAACCTGAAGAAGAAAATTGTGCGAAGCAGAAAGTTTGACTTCCCCCCAGTTCGCATATACGTCGTGGAGAGTTACTTCTTCCCGAACGAGCACAAAGAAGTGACGGCCTACAGCTCGTCCGGAGGTCGGAAAGACAATGAAAAAAACGAGCAGTCTAAATTTAAAATATACTACACTCAGCCAAAACACACCAACTTGAAATATATAGTCAACGTCAGTCTAGTTAGTAGCGGCGGAGCGCTGAATAGCAGCGCAGTGGTGAGCAAGGGAAATTCCCTCATAGGAGTAGGTGCGGAAAAAAAAGGGAAAGAAAAAGAAAAAAACTTCGACATGGACTTTCTCAATTGTGTAAAAATACAAGATACTGTGGATACTCCAAATGGATCACATGCAAAAAAGAAACTTAAAAAAGATTTTTACGAATTCCTTTTAACTTTCAAATTGATTAACTTTTTTTATATCACGAAATATTTTATCAAGTTGAGTAAAATAATTTGTGAGATCAAGAAGTGTGTGTCGATCCTTTTGGCTAGATGTAACTTGAAGTACCTTCTTCCCTTGGGTGTCAAACATTTCCAGGACAAGTTGGAAGTGACTTCACCTGAGCATATTCATATATTGGAGAAGAAGAGGTTGGACCTTGTTCGCCTCTTTAGGGAGTCATCTGCAGGTGGGGCTTCCCCCACTGAGGACACTACCTCCGCAGCAGCTACACAGGACGGGGGTGACAGTAAAGCGCACGCCGAAATGGAAGCCCTACACCTTAGCAGCTTCCACGTGCACAAATTGAACTTGCGAATCATACGGGACATTTTTAAAAATTTGAAAAAGTTATGTCTAGTTAATAACAACATCAGCGACTTAAGTTTGCTTTTCCATTGTGGGGAAGACGACATTGATTCTTTACTGCACCTCGACCTTTCCTTTAACTGTATCACCACCCTTGCCCCGATATGCAGCAAATTCAAAAAGTTAATGCACTTTGATGTATCTTTTAACTGTATTTGTGATTATGTCGAAATTGTAATGTTCAGTCGGAACCATAAGGAGGTGGAGTCGCTATCGCTTGTTGGCAACTCCCTTTATGTGAAGCCCTCACACCAGACGTGTGTCCACCGGATTTTCCCTCGCATCGTATGGCTCAACGGGGTGCGCATCACTTCCAGTGGGGAGTTCGATTTGGAAGAGCACTCTTCAGTTGGGAGTCCATGGGGCGACGGTAAGATATCCAGGGGAGGTGGCGAATTCGCGCAGCGTGTCAGTGGGATGTGTTGGTGGACTTTCACGGTTTACCACACTGGGAGTTCCTCCGCCGAAAGGACGATCCTCTGATTCTGCCATCCCCTTCCCTTTGTCCCGTCTGCAGGCCCTAGCAGCGACAGACACGCCATCATTTCCAAGGAACCCAAGTGCAGCGACTACCTGAATAAAGTGGAACTATTGAACATGTCAGACCTGTACACCCCTCTTCCCATCTCCGACTTCTCCGTTTTGCCAAACTTAAAAGAGTTAAATTTGGCCAACAACGGAATGGACAGTGTGGAGAACCTGAAACTACCTACGAGCTTACATAAGCTCAACTTGAGAAACAACAGATTAAGAAACATCAACTTTTTAAAAAGCCACTTAAACATTGAAATTCTCATTTTGGATAAAAACCATCTTGTAAATATCGACATGGTGAACTGTCTGAAAAGGTTAAAGGTACTAAGATGTGCACACAACAAATTGGAGACCATCCCATTAATGCAGAATGCACATCTGGTTGAACTAAACATACACGACAACTTCATAGAAGACATTACCCACTTGGTTTTGATGAAAAAAAAAAAGTCTCTAAGGTCCATCAACATTTACAAGAACAAAATAAACTTCCCCAATTTAGAACTCTACCTCATCCACACATTCAGAAATTTGATCATCTTAAATGACACCTATATAGAGAGAGGAGATCATGTAGATTCATTTTTTAAAAAAATATACACCCTTAATGTTTTTCATGATCTGTACAACTTATTTCCTCCCTACACATCATTGAGAAATCTCGAAATTAAAAACCTGAAGATTCGAAGCATCATGTTTCGCATCAGCAATGAGAACTTTGCCAACTTAGAGCGCCTGGACTTGTCTAACAACTTCCTCAGCAGCATCGCCAACGTGGGCCCGCTTGACGGCCTCAAGGTGGGAAAAGCATCTTTGCTGCTTCTGCCAACCTGCGCCGCTTAGGCAATTTCCCACGCCATTTTTCTTCATAGTTTTCCTTCATATGTTCCCCCCTGCAGGTCCTCCTCCTAAACAACAACAAACATATCAGCGATGAGTCTTTCACGGGACCGGACGAAAGGAACGTATTGAACTCTTTTATGTCACTGGAGGTAGGGGTTGTGCATCAATGCTCAGATAGAGTAGTGCGCAGGCAAAGTAGTAGGCATATGGGGTGCTGTCCACATGGAGGTACTCCCACCCTGCTAGCTACACTCGTAACGACGGGGTGTCCCTTCTTTTCTTCACCCTCTCCCCCCCAACTCAATGCAGGAACTGGACATTAGCTCCTGCATGCTGTGCAGAACGGACTTCCTCAGCAAGTGCACCAATTTGAAAAACTTGAGGAGCCTCAACTTGGAAGGAAATAACATCCACTCAGTGAAGAGCCTGTCCCACTTGGGGAATCTCCTCGACTTAAATTTGTCCAACAACAAAGTGTCGAAGATGTGCCCTGATTCATTTCCCCCCCATGTGCAGCGGCTGAATCTGTCCAACAACTTGATCAGGTTAGGCGACCATGGGGCGATTGGGCGATGGGCTCATCCGCAGAGAGAGGACCAACCTCCGATGCCAGACCGCACTACACGCCCGTTGCACAGCGCCCTGTCGCCTCATCACTTTGCAGGAATCTGGCTCCACTGCGCACGCTGCAAAACGTGGAATTACTGGACCTCCGCGTTAACCGAATCGACAATGTAGACGAGTTCATCTCATTAAGGGATATAGACACGTTGAGGATTCTCTACCTAAATGGGAACAGAAAGATAAAGGAACACTTCCCAAGCATCAGGAACATGCTCAAGCAAGTAGGCACCTTCGATGACAAGATTGTGAGAGAGCATGACAAGGTGATGGAGCATATATCAGAAAAGAAGGAATGCGCCAAGGGAGATCGAGGCACAAATGCAAAGCAGCCAAGGGTGCAGGATCATAAGGGTGCTATGAAAGACGCCATTAAGGAAGTAACTGAGTATACCAGTCGGAGTATCACGAGGGATGTCATTAGGAGTTTCAATAGGGAGACGCCTAGAAAAGCGGTGGCCATCCGCGCACAGGTGAGTTGACCCCTCAAAGTGAAAAATTTCTGTCCCCTATGTTGGCGTTCCATTGTATGTTTCTACCACGCACCTTTCCTTGATGTTTCGTGCAGACCAAGCTGCATTGCCCTCCAAGGAAGAAGGATGCCTTTGATGAGGTAATTACAAGCAAAGGGAAGGAGAAACAGTGAACTAGTCCCAGTTTGACACCTCTGGTGCATATGTGTCCCACTTGATGGGCAGATGTGAAGAAGCATCCGTTAACACCTCTCTTCTATGGGCATAATTGTACTATTTCGCTGTGATAAGTCCAGTTTGGTCCATCGGTAGAGGCAATGGAAATATTTTTTTATTTTTTTTATTTCTATTTTTTTTTCTCTTTAGCAAATTAAGAAGGAGAGCTTTACCATTATAGGTAAACGTGTGAGCAGAAGCGGTGATTACTAAGGGAAGACATCCTCCCCTTCCTGTAATTCACTCACCACCACCATCATTTGGTGGAAATTGGAAAAACCCACTATGTTTTGGATTGTCTTTGACATCTGTCACGCGAAAAGGCATGCACAGAATGGCACATCGAATGTGGACTACCTTTTTTTTTTTTTTATTTAAGAACGTCCTTCAATCATATGCTAATTAATTAAGCTTCCCTATGATTATTTTTCCTGCACACAGAGTGGTGCTTTTTTTCTTTAAAAATGCAAAGAACGCATAGGAAAGGAGGTTATTCCTTTTCTTTTTAATTTGTTTTAATAAAGTGCAAATAAATCGCAGAAGGAACAAACAAAGAAGAGGCGGGTAATTCCCCCCTCTTTTTTTTTCAGACGAAAGACGAAAAAATAAAAAAAAAAAATTGGAGAGAAGAACGAAAAAAGGTAGGCTTTTCTTTACTCTTCTCTTCTTGTCTTTATCATCTTCCCCTTCCTTTTAAGAGAATGAACTTTATGGAGGAAGGAATGAAAAGATTGCTCCTATTTCATTCTCTTTGAGGGAAAGAATGTGTATGGGAGAGTTCTCTTCTTTTTTCTTAGAAGAATGCAGTTTATATAAAAAGAAAAGAATGAAAAAGCGGAATTCCCCTCTCTTGTTCCTCTTTTTCTTTTAAAAAAGAATGTAATGCATATAAGGAAAGGAAGGGGAAGGGACGAGGGAAAATTACTCTCTCCTTTCCTTTTTTACTTTAGAAGAAGTAAAAGGGAAGGAAGTTAAGAAAAAAAAGAAAAAAAAGCTTAAGGAAAAGAAAAAAAGGGAATTGAGGAAAAAAAAAGAAGGAAGGAAAGTGGGTATTTCCCTCCTTTCCTTGTTTTTAGAACAATGCAAAAAAAAAAAAGGGTACATATGTAAAAGGTATATGAAAAGGAAGAAAGTTTGTTTTCCTCTCTTTTTTTTTAATCCAATGAATGGTGAACTTTTATAAGAAGGAAAGAAAAGGAGAATGTACAATGTTGGGGTAGATTCGTCTTTTTTTTTTATTAAAAAATGTAAAAAGTTCATAGGAATGAAGGTTCCTTTTTTTTTTTTTTACTTTTTTAGAAAATTTTAAGAAGTGCATATAGATAGAATGTATAAGAAAAAAGAGGGAGGGAAGGAACGGGAAGGGAATATTTCTTCCCTCACTTCTTCTCCCTCTCTTATTTTTAATAGTAATGCAGTGTATGTAAGGAAAGGGTGGGGTAGGTTCCTTCTTCTCTTCTTCTCTTGTTTCGATGAATGTAAGGAATGAATAAAAGGAAAGGATGCTTTTTTTTTTTTCTTTTTAGAGAAAAGTAGAAAAAAGAAAAAGGAAAAGAAAAGAAAGAAAGGTGGATAATTCCTCTCCTCTCTTTTTTTTAAAAGAGAACGAGGAAATAAAAAAAAATGTGGGAAAAGAAGGAAGGTAGGAAATTCCTCCCTTTCTTCTTCTCTCTTCTTTCTTTTTCTTTTTTTCAGAAGTAAGAATGTAGTGTATGTAAGGAAAAGTGGAGAATAAGGAAGGTTGCATGCGCAGAATTTTTCTGTTTTTGTTTTTTTTTTTTTAGGAAGGAGAAAGGAAGGAAGGTGCGTATATTTCTCTCTCCTTTCTTTTTTTAAGTAGAATACAGTGTATGTAAAGAAGGGGAAGAAAAGGTTGCTTTTCTTTAGGAACAAATAGGTTAAAGAACAAAAGAGGAAAATCGAAAAAAAAGAAAAATGTTTAAGAGAAATATAAAATTAAGCAAAGAAAAGAAAAAACAAAAAGGTTTAAACAAAAATGAAAAAAGGTTTTTAAAGGAAAGAAAAAAAAAAAACGCATGGTTAAAAGCAAGGGTGGCAAGTATATTATGCACATAGTATACATATATGGATGAAAAAGGATGGTTATAATGGGATTCCTTTTTTTTCCACTTTTTATTTTTGCTTCCTTGAAAAGTCCTAAGGAAATTACAAAAATAAAAAGGAAAGAAGGGAAAATATGAATATGTGATGGAAGGAAAATATAAAACAATTGTAAAGAATGAAGTATCTATGTTGTCATAATATAAGGAGTATAAAATGGGAGCCTCCATGTGAAAGATTCTGCATATATATAAGGAAAATATAGAAAGAAGTGTGAAAAATGGCTCCATTGAAGAAAGGAGACGTAAGGAGTGTGGATGACATAATCAAAGGCTGGGGTGTAAGTGTGTCATAGGGTTTATATGTGTGAAGTAGATGTAAAATGTGCTTTGTATTGGGAATTAAAATACAAGTAGAAGTGGAAAAATAAGAAATGAAAGTGCATTAAGTATAAATAAATGTATGAATATTCATTCAATTCACAGAGTGCAAAGAAGGAGGAAATCATAGAACTATTCAAAGTATTCTCAAAGAAAGAAATAGAACATGAAAGAAAGGACGAATATGAAGTATTATATCCATTGTGCGAGTCGTGGGATGATAAGGACGGAATGTACAGTGGATGCATGGATAAAGATTTATGTGAAGCTCTTGCAAGGAATACAATGATTGCAACATGGCGTAATATAGATGCGGGCAGTTGGAAAAGAGATTGGAGGGAAATGATGCCAGATGCAAAATGCGATATTCTGCACTTATGGTTATATTATTATGAAAAAAGAGTATGTTCAATAGTTTTGGAGAATTATTATATAAGTACAGCAGTAGGAAGTTGGATTAATGAGTTTAAACAGGACGGAGATAGAGAGTGTAAATGGAGGAGTGCCAGGCAAGCATTAAATGCACAAAGTATGGAAGAAATTAATGCAATATTCCAATGGATTGACGCACAAGGAATTCTGGAAGACATGAAAAAAATAAGTGAAAGGAATGATTGTGGAACGAGCAGGGAAGAATGCAATAGAAAGAATAAGGAAAAAATTAAAGAACTCATGGAGAGCCAAGGCGTACAAAATAATAATGAAGTAGAAATTGAAAAGAAAGCAGGAGAAATACAGAAGGATGTTAAGGAGTTTAAGGAAGAAATAGAGCAGGTTGAACAAGAATTAAAAGCATCCAGTGCTGACACACTAGTACCACCGAAGCCTCCATCCTCTACCTTCCATACGGAAGAGTGCACGGTGAAAGAAATTCTCGAAGAAGAAAAAGGTATGCTGTATCCTATGAGCTGTTCCATTTTATGTAGAATAAGTATGAGTAGTGCATGATAATATGTTGTGTTAGAAATATATGAGGTAGAATATATGGTAAGCATGAACATAAGTGTTTTGCATTAATTTTGTATTAAATTGTTTAGAGCAATGGGAAGAAACCATCACCCAATTTAACAATATTGTAGTGAATAATGATGCTCAGTATAATTTTCATGAAATGCAGAATTCATCCGCGTGGTGTGAGGAAGAGGATATTGGGGATGGAATAAATATGGGAGAATATAAGGAATTCTGTCAGACACTCGTAAAGAACCTGTTGCTTATAAGGAAAAATAAGTACAAATGTGAGAATGAAGCTAAAGTTAATGGAAAGAAGAAAGCATGCGTAAGGATGTGTGACCTCCTGAATATATGGTTACTAGGAATTGATGAAGATTGTGTGCCAGTGAAAGCTGTTAAACATATTTTTAAAACAGTGGAAGAAATGGAAAAACAATTTGGGCAAGAAGAAAAAGCGACCGAGTGCACGTATAGGTCAATTAAGGACATGTATAGATGTGAGGTGGACATGTTACCTAAAATTCAAGAATGGATGAAAGAGGGTACACAGAAGGGGAAGTTTGGTCATATGGCTAAGACTGGTTGGTGTGGGAATAAGGAAAAGAAGTATAGTGTTCGTGTGGGTAAAAGCGGAAACAATTATAAGAGGAGCGAAATTTTGAGCACAAATGGAGAACAATATTTTGAGAATGCGAAAGAAATAAAAGAAAAGAAGAAAGATGAATTAGAGAAAATACAAGAAATAATAGAAGAACAGAATAAACCCCTTCCTCCTCCACCACCACCAATTCAATCATCCTCAAGTAATGACTGTAAGGATAAGAAGGACCTATGTACCCGCGTAAAATGCGTAACAAAGAAATGGTTCACAAACAGTAGGAATGGATTAGATCCAACCTGGGTAAGTGAACACACAATATATATATTGTCCTCATTGCAAAAAGAGGAAAGTGTTGTTCATTCGAATTAAGTGAAGACAATATTGTCTTCATTAGAAAATAAAAAAAGGGAGGGAACACAATATATATTGTCTTCATTAGAATAAGGGGACAGTTTTGTGAATATTGCATTTTTGTACAAAACGAATACCGGGGAAAGAAAATAGACGCACACATATAGGATTCACATAATTATAGATGGTGGACATATAATAATTATGAGGGGGGAGATGGACATAATTACATAGCATACATTTGTTTCTTTTCCTTCTCTTTTTCCTCTTTCTATGAACAGGATAACATGAAGAATGACATTAACAATGAGGCCACAAACATGTTTACTAAAATATCTCAGGTTAGTAATAATATTCCAAGTTACTGTACTAATTCAGACGAAAATAGTAGAAGAGTCACTGCCTCAGAGAAAAAAACATGTAAATACATTACTTCAGGATTAGAGCACATATATAAACTTCAAGAGGATGATGTAGGCGGAGCACATAAGAAAGACAACAGGGAGTTGAAGCAAGCTATGTTATGCTTAGTTTTAAACGCTTATGCAAATAAATTGATACAGGAGGTTAAATTACCCTGTAAGATCGGGGAAGATACAATAAAACAATCATTTGAGAAAGGGAATGAGCAACTTACGAAATCGTGTAAGGGGGGGCAGGGTAATTGTATTAAGTGTGAGTGGATTAAAGACCTTATGAATTGTACAGTGGGTGAAGCAGAAGTGAAGAAAGAGTTGAATCAAATGCTTCAAAAGAACGATGCCCCAATACAACAAACTCTAAATACTCTAAATAATATAAATAAGAACTTATGTGATCGTGCCCAATGTGTAACAACACAAAGGACCAGGGACAAAAGGAAAGAGCGCGATGCGAAGAGAAAAGGGGGCACAGGCAAGATTTGGGAGGTTTGTAAGAATTCGTATTGAACATTACTATCTAGTTTTACAGAATTACAATGGGCGAACATATATATATATTTTTTTTCGCAGGAAGGAGCAGAAAAGTCTTCACATACATACTATTTATATTTACATGTTCCTTCCCTCCTTTTTTCCACTGTATGTGCAGGATAACATTTGGAATGATGGGGACATGGGGAAAGTATTGACTGAACTGTCTAATGCTATAGCCAGTGGAAGCACAAAGAATGATGATTCATGCAATAACATTGCAGTGACTAATGGAACAAAGAAGGAAGCGAACAAAGCAGCATGTAATTATATTGTTAAGGGTTTAAAGCATATAGACAGCCTGCAGGGGAATATTATTAATAATAATAATCTTGAGCACAAGGAAAATGACAAAATATTTGAACAAACTATGTTCTGCATGATGTTAAATGTATATGGAGAACTTCTCCAGGAAAAGTGCTTTACCGCAGGGGATACCGTGAAGGATGCCGTACAAAAGACCTTTACTGCCAATGGAAATCTCCATGAGTCTGGTGCATGCACGCAGGGTCCATGTAATCAATGTCATTGGGACACTTGTGCGGATATTAGAATTGGTGGGAGAGAAATACGGAATGGGTTAAAGACAATGCTCAAGCAGAATGACCAAATACAAACAACTCTGTCTACTATAACTACTTTATGTAAACAGAGTAAGGAGGACCCCGAAGTGAGTAATACAGTAGCCGACACTTCTGAGGACAATACTTCTGGGGACAGTACTACTGAAAGTACTGTTGGGACTCCTAGAAGTGAGTCTGGTACAGAGATTACTAAACCAGTGCCAAAGAAGGAGAATGTTAAGAAAGGTAAGGTGGCAGGGGAAGATGAACTCCTTACACTCCTTGATCAGGATGATAGTTATGTACCTCCCCCACCTCCGGGGAGTAAACCTAGTAACGAAGTAGACCCCCTTGGACTTATTACAGGGGGCAGTGGAAGAACAAACCTCGTGTCTACTGCAGTTACTCCTGAATTCACTCCAATATACCATGCAGATACAGATCACAATTCCAAATCTTCAGGTTCAGGTTCCGCAAGTCCAACTGTACCAGAAAGTACAACAGGTAAGGTTCATAGTAGTAATATGAACAATTGCATAGGAGGGTGCACACAGTATCTTCGGTGTTATTACTTCTGATTATACTAAAACGTACATTCCGCTTTTTTTCTATGTACCCTTCAGGTTCAGGAGCAGATATTGCCACACAAGATGATAAGGGCCAAGGTACTGCTATGGTCCCCGGTAGTCAAGGTAGTAGTCACACCAGTGGTGGTGGTGTCCCAGGTCAAGGGGATAGTCCCCCTGTTCAGGGTCCAGCTGCCCCTGCTGGTGATCAGAAGGGTGTTACTCAAATCGATGGAAGTGAAAGTACGAAGCAAACTGATAAAAGTAAGGAGACAGGTAAACCCAGTAATGTGGATACTGCTAAGGGTATTGGTCCCCCTACAGCACCAGCTGGCCCTGAGGATCCACCATCACGAACAACAGCAATAACTGCACAAGGAGAAGTTGGACAAAAGGGAGGTTCAAAAGTTCCAGAATTAAAAACGAATAAGGCTAAGAACACCCCTTCCACCCTTCCACTCAGTAATAAGATTGACAACCTTCCTGATCTCCTTACCCCATACCTTCCTACCATTCCTGTGTTCCTTGGTATGTCTGCTATTACCTATTTATTCTGGAAGGTAAGAAAAGGAAAGACAAAACAAAATAAAAGAAGAAATAAAGAAAGAATAAAATGAATAAAAAAAAAAAAAAAAAAAAAGAATGAATGAATCAGTGGGGAATGTGTAGGATTTCGCATTTTAGGGTGTGCGGGATTCCGCGCTTAGAAGTAGTCCAGGGTATGGGATATGAAGTTCAGGGTTTACGTTCGGGGTATAGAAATAGTGGTTCGCGGTACGGGAACTAAGGTTTAGGGTATAAGAACTGAAGTTTCAGGGTATGAAGAATTAGGGGTTAGGATATGGAGAATATGGAATTACGGGTGTAAGAACAACAATGTGGCGTGGTGTTCATGTGTTTTAGGGAGGATTATACATCTAAGATGTGCATACAAAGAAAAAGAAAAAAGAGAAAGAAAAAAAGAAAAAAAAAAAAAAAGGAAGAATAAAAAGAAGGTTCTTTTTTTTAAGGAAAAAAAAAAAAAAAAGAAAGAAAGAAAAAGAGAAAAAGAGAAAAAAGGAAATAGTGAATGATTGCATAGTGGATGTTGGATTTCGCATTTTAGGGTGTATGTAGGATTCCGCATTGAGGCGTGTGTGTAGGATTTCGCATTTTAGGGATGGTGTAGGATTTCGCACTTAAGGTGTGTGTTGGATTTAGTATTTTATGGTGTTTGTAGAATTTCGCATTTAGGATGTGTGCGTAGGATTTCGCATTTTAGGGATGGTGTATGTGTAGGATTTCACACTTATGGATGTTTGTAGGATTTCGCATTTTAGTGTGTGTAGTAGTAATTAGTGTTGCGTGAACAAACATTTCACACCCCAATTAAAGAAACATTTTTTTCCCTTTTTTTTTTTTTTTTTTTGTAGTATTTTTTTCTCCGTAAAAGAAGAAAACGTTACGGAAGAACTTATGAAGTATCTGGTCCTCCAACCTTACAGGAACAAATTATGGACCATGGTATGGACCATCCTGGTCCACATGAATATACCTTAGTAAAAAAACAAAGACACCCAAGATCTGTTCCAACGGGAAGAACGAAGAGCCCAAAAAAACAGAGCGTTGGTCGTCGCACTATTATTGATATTCATTTAGAAGTCTTAGACGAATGTCGAAAGGGGGACACCAAACTGGTTCAGGAGGACTTCCTTGCCATTCTTGTTCAAGAATTTATGGGAAGTGAATTTATAAAAGAAGACTTTGTTCCAAAGGAACAGGTTTCTATGGTTGATGTTCCTAAGGAACAGATTCAATGTTCGGGTTCAGGGTTTAGGTAGGAAAACTTTGTTCCCAAGGAGGAATTTTCTAGGGAACAGGTTCCGAGTTCTGATTCGGGTTTTAGGGAGGAAGACTTTGTTCCTAATGGATAGGTTCAAAGTTCAGATTCCGGATTTAGGATTGATGTTCCTCTCATAGATGTTCCTAGGGAAAATGTTCCTAAAGGAAATTTTTCTAAGGAACAGGTTCAAAGTTCAGATTCAGGGTTTTACGGAGGAAGACTTTGTTCCAAAGGAAGATGTTCGTAAGTAAGATATTCCTAAGGAACATGTTCCAAGTTCTGATTCGGGTTTTAGGGAGGAAGACTTTGTTCCTAAGGGATAGGTTCAAAGTTCAGATTCCGGATTTAGGATTGATGTTCCTCTCATAGATGTTCCTAGGGAAAATGTTCCTAAAGGAAGTGTTTCTAAGAAACAGGTTCAAAGTTCAGATTCCGGGTTTTAGGGAGGAAGACTTTGTTCCAAAGGAAGATGTTCGTAAGGAAGATATTCCTAAGGAACAGGTTCCAAGTTCAGATTCCGGGTTTAGGGTGTAATATAAATATTTTTTCTGTTTTTTCTTTTTTTCGTTTTGTGTATTAAATTGTTTACGTTCATGTGTGGTCAATATAAGTGGAAGTGAAAAAATTTTCCTCCGTTCACGGATGTACTTGGAAATTTTTTTTTATTGAAGATCCAAAATATTTTCATTAACTCTTTTTTTTCATATAGTTTTTTAATCTTAATAATTTTTTATTCCTTCTTTTTTAAGTACATAAATGCTATTTTAAAGAGGTCAGCACTTTCTTTTTTTTTCTTCCGCACCTCTTTTGGGAGGATTTTTCCCCATACAGTTGCTCATACATACAAATGGAAGAAAAAAAATAGAAAAAAAAGAAGCCAGCAGTCTTAAAAATAATTGTTGGAAATGAATTATCCCCCTTTTTTGCACACAAACTATGTACATACATATGCACAACACCAATTTGAAGTTGACATTGGAAAAAAGAAAAAAAAGAAAAAAAAAAAAAAAAAGGGCGACTTCTTAAAGGGTCAAAAGTCAGTCACCAAAATTTCGCCCACTCGAAGTCGGAGTGGCTGCTGAAAGGAAGAAAATAATTCCAGCACGCTATAGGGGGAAGCAGCGAACCCAAAGGGATTTGTGTACAAACGTGCATGCAAATGGATTTGACAGCCGGCACAAACATGCGCCGCTGCATATAAATGCGGACTTACGTGCTTGCGCGCGAGCGAGCAAAGCGGGGAACCTGCTTGAGGAGTGAACTGCAGAAAGGGAAAGCCACTTTAATTTTTTTTTTTTTTTTTTTACTGCCTGAGAGGGGCCACCATGGGGTTTCGCAATGCTCGAGAGGGACAGCTTACTCAACATACGATCCACTACATTCATGTCGTTTCATCCCTAAACGTATATGTTTCCCTTTTGTGCGGCCCCCTTCTTGTGGGTTAGTGCCTGATTGACAAATTGCCACGCCGCGTTCAAAGAAGATTCCGGAGCGTAGAGGCCATCCCACCATGGAGGGGGGGGAGAGTGGCCCGGCCCACATGGGCCCCGCAAATGGGACGCAGGAACTTCCGGAAACGCAGGGAGCGATTGCGCCGACTGTTGCGGTTCCCCCGCAGAGTGCTCAGGTGCTCACCCCGCAACACCAGCAAATCGTAGACGCGCTATATGACACGTGGTCGAACGACCAGGAGCGTAGAAAGGAGTCCGAGCGAATACTGAGCGAATGCGAAAAGGAAGAGCACTTCATTCTATACCTTCTAGACATTTGCTGCCTCACAGAGGTGCACAACAACGTGCGGAAGCTGGCCATCATATACTCCAAAAATTTGGTGAGTCGTTTCTGGAACTGTAAGGACCTCTTCCATTTTAGTAACGATATAAAGAAAATGGTGAAGGAGAAAATTCTGACCATCCTGGCCAACCGGAGCACCGTGAGTTATTACTACAAGGAGTTTTCCATCCTTCTGAGGAAGGTGGCCAGATACGAATTGGTGAATAATTTCCCCCAGCTGCTACAGTTCTTCGTTCAGGAATTGAGTGCGTTTGGGGGTGGGGACAACCCGAACAGCTTCGGTAGCCCCGGTACCCTCGACTTCCGCTACACCATGGACGGCCTTTGCAGCCTATACATCTACATGTATCTCCTGTACAAGGTGCTTCGGGAGCAGTACAGCAAGAAGCTGCTAAAAGACAAGAAGGAAACTTTCCATATTTCGCAGAAGTTTATCGACTGCCTTTACCCCATCTGGGAAAACAATCTGAATATGCACTTTCAGCGCAATCTGAACGAAGCGTGTATGTGTGGCAGTGAAGGCACGTGCAACAAGTGCTTTGGGGAGTACAGCGTTGTGATGGAGCTTGAGGCGAAGCTGACATTCTCACCAGGTGTAAGTTCCGCTGAATGTGTGCCCGTCCAGGGGAGGAGGAACAGCAGTAGTGTTGACGGGGGCGAGTCCAGCGATGTGCATTACGCGGGGGAACCATCAGCTGGGGGGAGTGACGCCTACTGTTGCCACTTTAACGCAGAGAGCGACAAAAAGGTGAAGATCCTCAAGTTCATGGACAGCATTCTGCTGAATTTAATTATCAGTAGGGACGACGTTCAGAGGGAACATGGGAGAATCTGCCCAGGGGGGGAGGGTCGCCTAGAGGGTGGTCACTCTGAACAGCGTGGCCAATCCCAGCAGGATGACCACTCCCAAACGGATGGCGAGTGCGCCCTGCGAAAGAAGCCCTTCCTGGATTGCCTGGCCAACAAAACTATATTCTACCTCAAATTCGTGCGCAAGGATTCCCCGCTATACTACCTAAAGTACTTGAAGTTCCTGCTGAGTAGCTTCCTCCACATTATTGAATTTCAGAGTGCCTTACATGAGTATATAAAAAAAGACACCACGGAGCAGTTTATCTGCCTGTTCTTGAAGAAGCATCTGAGTAAAGATCTATACATAAACAGTGACTGCTATGAAAGCAAATTTGTAGACATCATTAACATATGCATTGGCATCCTGAAGAGTCTCTTCTACCACTTCTGCTTAAGTCAGTACAACATGATAAAGCAAAAGAAGGTCCGAGAAAATTACCTAACGGTAAAAAGTATGATTAGCAATCAGAGTACCTTCAACGAAAACTATACTGAAAAAACAGACCTGCAGACAAAAATTATTAACACCCTAGTGGTGAACATTAACAATCTGGAGAATGAAAACAAAAAAGGGAGGGTAAATAAAAACTACACCTTTAGGGATATACTGACATATATAAGGGAGGAGGTGAAGTACGCACTGACTAGCGATGACTATATTTTAATGCACAATCAGAAGGCCCTGGAGATATTTGAGTTCTTGAGGACGCACTGCATTAACATGTCCGCTGAGCAAATCATGGATATTATGCTGAATGTTAAGGATAAAGATGGACATGAAGTGGAAGAAAATATCTTCTACTCATCTGCAAGAGAATGCATTATCGAAATAGCATCCGAGCCTTTTCTCTTCTCAATCTTTAGTCACTTCTTCGAACCCTTAATTAACTCCCTACATAATTATGTTCACATGATTAAGTCCGTTCCGGACAACTTGAAGGACCTACAGGTTCCAGAATTTTCTGAATCAATTATTGAGCTGGATGGATACTTAAATATTTACTACGTGTTGTATTCATCTTTACATAAGAAGATAAAAGCGGAGCATATCCTTTGCATGATTCAGTTTTTCACCGATTACTTGTCCATTGAGTTCACCCACCCCTTGGTCAGTTACCGCATTGCTTTAATATTAAAAGTGTGGATTAAGAATTACAAGGCTTCCTTTCCCTTCATTGATGAAGTGGCTGTGCTCATTTTTGAGAACATCCGCTTGTTGTGCATGCACTTGTCTCCCAAGTGTGTCGTGGGTTCTCTGCTTCGGACCCAGCCCTCATCAGGTGGCTTGGGCAAGAGGGACGCTCCCCCGGAAAACCACTACGCCGCCATGTCAGCCAATTTCCTCCCTCTCGTCTTCTTCAAATTTGTCTGTTTGTTCAACTACATATTTAAGTATGAGTATGTTTACGAGAACTACGACTTTATTAACGAGATTCTGGTGGGCCCCCTTATAAGTCTCCTCACACAGGTGCGTCATCGCAACGCAGAGGCACACGCGAGTGTGCATGCGAATGTACAATTAAATTACGCGTTTCGCTTGTCCCGCGTTTGATTATGCACCAATAATGTCGCTTCTTCACTCCTTGCAGATCGCCTACCCAAAGAGCATCCAGAAGATCCTGCAGATCCTCAGCCATATCGTCTTCATCAGCAACAAGGAAAAGGACATAACAATTTTCAAGGACAACTACAACTTTCTGCTAGATCTCTATAAGACCAGCAACCTCTCCATCAAGGAGTACATGCTGAACATCCTCGTGCAGATACTGAACAAGAATTACGAGTTTGGCTCTGGCCTGGTGGAGTTCACCCCCCAAGGAGGGCGACGCCAGGATGTAAATACCAACTCTGCCTCCATAAACACCCGCGGTGATGGCAACCACAACCAGAGTTATTACGCCCCACAGGGTGGGTCATCCCCCCACGGAGGTGTACCCAACAAAGGGGGCGATGATTATGTACTTTTCTACTTCAGCTTTGACGTAATAGAATATACCATACTGGGGAGGAAAACCACTGAGCAGTTTTCACCCCCAGGTGAAGGTAGACAGTATGCACTGAATCCCCGCGCCCTCCTCCCGTGCGGAGGAGACAATGAAGTAAATTTATATGTAGACCAAACCATTAGCGACAGTTTCTACACACTGTGGTTGTGTAATCTGAAGATCATTTCTAAATTATTCTCCGCAAAAAATGAGGAGATAATCAAGAGGGTGTGTTCCTTGTATGTGCGGACGGTCCACGTGATAAGCGAGCACTTTAAGAGGAAAGTCTCAAGAGAAACGACGCACGAAATGAGTAGCTCATGTTTTGATGTCCTCATGGAATACATGTGTCTGTTCATCCTTCACGAGACGCACACTTTTTACTTGACGTACGAATCTGCCTCAACCAACGTGCTGACTAACGAAATCTTGAAACCCCAATTGCTAGCAATTGTTAGAAATAACTTTACCCTGGATGATGATGGGAACACGGAGAGATGCATCTACGTTCTGCACGTCTGCATGGGTTTGTATAAAAATAGACTGAAGGACGACATGCCCATTCTTTACAACTATGTGACAAACTTTGTGATCATATACTTACTGAAGGTGGTGTTGAAGTACATGGGGAAGTTCTTCCCTCTGTATACGTGCTTTGAAGGGTCACCCAAGGGGGGTAAAAGCAGCGAGAAGGAAAGCGAAAAGGAAAGTGAAAAGGGTAGCACAGGGCATCTACAGGGGGACAGACACGCAGAGCTACTTTCGCAAACGGAGGGACACGTACCGAAGACGGACAAGGAAGATGCAACCCACCACAAGTTCATGACGCACAATGAAAGGCAAACGAAATACATATACGACAATGTGCTGTCTTATCAACGTGAAGAAAGTTTCGATACCCACTTTGGCCTGCTCCAAAATGATCTGAAGCAGCTTCTAGGGATGGAATACCTAAAGGACTACGACCTCGGAGCGGCCTTCAAAAATTATAACTTCTACACAGTCAACGAGGATAATTACACCTATGTGAACAAGCACACGGTGCTTACACTGATAGCTATTTTGTCACTGGATGAATCTTATCTACTCCATTATATTTTAATTTGTTTCCTAGTGTACTTTCGAATTAATGTACCTCTGTTCCTGTCCTCCATCTTTTGTCAAGCCCAGTACATACACAACAAGAGCGTCATGATGGCACTCCTGCTGTTCATTTATGTACTCACGGAAAATTATCTTTTTCGTGACTTTGTGCCTTCCCTGGTCAGATCCCACTTACGAACCACCTGCAGTAGTAGCACCCCCTACCTGGAAGAACTCCTCAACGACAAGAACAAATCCTCTGACCTGTTCACCTGCACACGGGAGGACTACACATTTCTCATCATACAGCTGCTTAAGCTGATTAATACGATACTGAACACGAGCAGGGACATCTACATTGAGAAGAAGAACATCCTCCACCTGAACACCGTTTCGTCCAACTTGAGCGCAACGAAAATGTACCACTCCGCTGGATACAACTGCGTCATGCGTGGAGTACTAAAGTACGACGACCTCCCGGGTAAGAGCAGCGAAGGTGCAATGGTTACAAAGGTGTAGTGGATGCAAAGCTATTCCTGTGCTCACACATACTGACCCCTTTTGGATGCTATTCACCAATCCGCTTCTACCCCCCGCTTCCCCCCCCACAGGCGTGTGCAACAAAACCCTCGATAACGTCCTGACCTTCCTGTTGGACGTGAAGGATCAGGACGACCGAAACGAGACAAGCGGCATTGTTAACTACTTGCGGGAAAACGTCGAGGGCATGAACGTCGCCCTCGTCGACATGTACAAGAAGTACTTGGGTTATCAATAGGGGGCGACCCCCTAACCCCCGTGCGGAGTTGTCACGAATGGACGCGCCTGTGAGAAGAGGTCGTTTAGTGGAAACCATTTCAGGTGCAACGCGGAGAGCGAAATGGGTGAGGCACCGCACGGCAGGACGTACACACGCGTACGTAGATATCGTGCCGGAATGGGGAAGACTGAACCGAAGGAGGAACCAAGAAAAGGTGGAGCTATGCCCATGAGAAGCGTCAAAATAGTGAAGGTGTATCACGTAATGGTGAAAGATAAATTGTTGTGATGAAGGAAAAAAAAAAAAAAAAAATTTATTAATAAATTAGTGATAAAATAGCTAGCCAGCTAGCCAATTGCTAACAAAACAAGCGGCAAACGTCCCACCGCGTGATCATTGCAGGGAATAAATATCAGTTGCCCACATTTTTCAGTTCACCCCACTCGCACACAGTGGACCAGTAGTACATAAACAGGAGCTGCAGAATTATGAGATTGTTAGATTTCTCTTCGTCCTCATGCTGAGCATTTTGGTTAATATTTTGGGGACCCCCCCCTTTTTGGTGAGGCTTGCCGGACATGAGGAAAGCGGCGCAGTGTTGCTGAAGAGAAAGTCGTCGTCCATATGGAGGAAGAAACACATGTGAGGGTTGTTTCGAAGAAGAATTTTTACAGTTTTGTTGGACGCTGAAACCATGGGAGGAGGATTGTTAAGGAAGTTGGACTGAATATAATTTACAAAAATATTTTCGAAGTTTTTTTTATTTTTAAATTCAGTTATGTAATTAATTCTGCTTTTTTTCCGTTTTATTACGTCGAAGATGGGTATGTTAATATCGGCGAGAGCGAAGTGGAAGATCCTTTTGTGAATACTTCGCCCTTCCCCCTTACTGTCGTTTCCACCACCACCCATCCCCTGTGGTGACAACTCCAATTTTATGAGAAAGATTATCGTGTGCCTTTTATATATATTTATCTTTTTATAATTTAGGAGCCTTTTTATGTTTCCAATTTTTTTTAAGTCAATGAAAAAGCGAGTATGGCGCGGCGTATTTGTGCCTTACCCGTGTGTTTAAATATGTGTCCGTGTTCCCATGTGCGTCCGCAGAAGGGCCGTGAGATTCATCATCGAGAGGGGTATCCCCATCGGGCGCTGCACCCCCCTCAAGCGTTGTACGCGTCTCCCGTGCCCGAGAATACACACCTATCAATGTTTTACAGGTGCCCCACCCCCCGCTGTGCTTAGATGGCAATGTTAAGCCATACGTGTCATCGGCGTACGTTTCTTTCTTTCATTCGTTTTTTTTTTTTTTTAAATTCATTTACAATTTTAGTTAGAATTGTTTTTTTTTCTCCTCGCGTTAGATCCCTTTTGTTTTCCATGTTTATCATTTGTGCGATCATCTCCACATGTGCCTTTTTTTTTTAATCCTTTCTTTTTTCCTTGCGACTTGTTTGGATATGTGTACACGTCGTTGTTGGGGCACTTCTATTTGTCGTCTCCCCCATCGTTGTAATTCGTATCCTTCCACCTTTTTTATCCATGCTTGTTTGTAGTCTCCTTGTGTATTGTGGTGTTTTCCCCACATTCGTGCAGGAGGCTGTGTATGTGCCTGTGGGGATGACCGCGGATGTGGTCGCGCATGTAACCGCGCTTATAACCGTGCTTATAGGTTTCCCCCGCTGGCCTTCCCCGCCGTAACATCGAAACAGTCGGCGAACTAATTCAAGAAAAACATTTTTTTTTTTTTCGTGCACAGTTTAGGGAAAAATTAAACATCTCCACGTTGTGTTGACCCACGAACTGCTCAACGTACCTGCGCACAACGGAGGACATAAGTGCATTGCAAAAAATGTGATATATAAATATGTGGTCAAAGTGGTACACCTCACGTTGGTACAGGATGGTGTGCTTGTCTGCAATCTGGACTCTGTCATTGTGCAGGAGGATTTTTTCTCCCTTTTTTTTTTTTAATATCTAAAATGAATACCATTGGGGGGGGAGGAGAAGGGGATGATGACCCCCTCCTTCCTTCCCTTTCTTCTTGTGTTGTCCCCGCTTCGGAATTGTATCATTCCGCCTTAGCACCCCCAGTACTGCCTTTCGTTTCTATGGCTGTATGTGGATTCCGTTCTTACTAGAGCTGTTCAAATTTCGAATGATTTTCTTAACTTTCCTGTCGTACGCAAACACCTTCATTTCGTTTAAAGTGCTGTTCGTGTCTTCCCCGTTTAGCGGTCTCTTCCCATCGCTAAATCGGGCGTACAAAAGAGTCACCGTTTTGACGGGGGGTTTGAACATTGCTGCGGAAATTTTTATACTTAGCATGCGGGTTGAGCACATCTCCGTTTGTTCTTCCCCTGGACAACATCTTATTGATGTCTTTTCTCCTAACAACATTGCCATTTTTTCAAGTAATTTTTAATCGCAGGTAGGGTCCCCTTTTAGAAGGTCTCTTTCTGCACCTTCCACGCTTAGTGCCTATCGCAACTGCAGCAGAACTTCGTCCACTATTCTGTACGCCTCCTCCACTTGTCCTTTTTTTTTTTTTTTTTTTTTATTTTCAGTTCTGTTATTATTACCTCCAAATTAAAATCTACAATCGCAACTGCAATTTCATGAGAATAAACTTATGCAAAAAAATTATTCAACATGAAAGCTAAACCCCCTAAATATGAGGACTGCACTTTGGAGTATTTTTCTCACTCGTGCAGCACCGAACGGTGAACTGTTCTTTTTACCCTTTTCGACATACACCACGAATGTTTTATAACTTATGAGCACCTCCCCCCCGTAGAAAAATTGAAGCGCAAAGTAGTTAACGCTCCGAAGTGTACAAATGATTCGGTTCAGTTTTCGCAGCTGAGTACATTATGGTACTCTCTCATTTTCGCATTTTCGTTTTTTTCATATTTTTTTCCTTTTAAAAAAGAAAACCCCCCCTTTTTTCTTATTTACCCTTTCGAAGAACTGGAGAAGGGTGAGTTACCCTTCATACGAAGTGCCATAATTTGGAAAGACCTTTTTTATCCCGTTCGCCGTTGCTTATTATTTTGCTAATCCTGGCATAGTTATATATAAATGTACGGTCTATGCCAAAGTAGCGCATATAAAAGGTACATGTATGAATGTATAAAATTTTTACAAATACGTCTACTACAATAGTTATAGTTAGAATGCCGATCAGGTACTTCACTTTCAAAAGTGTGCTTTTGATATTCGTACAGGGTAGGGTCTAAAAGGTTTACCACTAGCTTAGCATTTGAAAATTGATACAGGCTGCAGAACTGATCTAATGTAAACGAATTTTTCCTATTATTAATTTAAGAAAACGGCTTTTCCTTCGCTTTTTATATTCACCTTGCTGCATTTTAGCACGGTATACAAGGGCACAATTTTACGTTGTATATTTATTTGTACGATTATGCGTATGTCTGTATAGTTATACATATAATATGGTATTAATATATATATGTGATTTTTTTTTTTTTTTCTTTTTTTGTCCTACATTAAACAATTTTGGCGTTCACTATTTTAATTAATTTTTTCTCTTTGCAAGACTTTCGAGAAGGTTTTCAGATTTGTCCGTGTTAGCATTTTTGATGAACGAGACAATTTTATTCTAATGAGTCAAATTGAATTATTCCTTGAACGCTATATCCTAAGGTTGTATAAAAAAGGCGAGAGCGCATTAATTGTCTTTCTGGCATCTACATAATTAAGCTGAGGAGCACTGTTCCCTATATAGATTAATTATGCAAATATATCTATATAATAATATTATGCAGCACCAATTTATTTTTTTCGTATTTTTTTTCTTTTAACAATTCATCCATTTTAGCATTGTTAAAAAAAAAAAAATTAACGGAGTATATTAAAAATGACGTTCATATATATGCCGCTTTTATAAATAAATTTATTTTATTATTATTATTTTTTTTTGCGTGCCTATTTTTGGTTTTTTTTCTGTAGTAATCAAAGATGCAAAAAATGTTAATAAATAAGATTAACAAAATTTTTTCTGATATGTGAAATACCTGCCCTGATGAGCATATTTCTTTCTTTTTTCTTAATACCTGTTGGATTGTTAAGAAAAACAGGAAAAAAGCATATTTTTGGCCTAAAAGCGAGACAAAAAAATTGTTCGCAAAAAAAAGTACGCCATTTTTTTTATACATAATTGTATTTTTCTTCTTTGTTGGGACATCTGCCTATAGAGAACATTCTCTTCAGCCCTGTGCCCTCAAAGAAGCCATCATAAGCTAGAACTCGCATAAACATATATGCATATATTTATACATATATTTCTGTATGTCTGCAAATATTAGTACTTACGCATAATCCGTTAAACCCCTTGCGAACATTATTAATAGTTTATACGCGCGACAAGCGTTGATTGCATTTTTAACCCCCCTCTCTATACAAAATTGTAGCACCATTTCAACTCCAACGAGTAGTTGTCTTTCCATTTTTTTGAGCGCTGTACAATTTAGAAAGTTCTAAAGTGATTTAATTTCTTGCTTTTATTTTTTCATTTCCTTTTATTTATTTATTTTTTTTAATTTTTGTACCCTTTTTTGCTTTCTCCCAAATTGCGAAAATGCTCAAGAAATACATTGTTGTTATATCCGCTAACCTACTGCTAAACGTAGCATTTAATTCGAGTCCATTTGGTGTGCATGCCTTGGACACACTAACAGAACGGGAATCATCAAATGCAGGGGAAGAACATGTTTCGATTAACTACGAACCGCCAGAACAAGATTCAAGCGAAGCATGTGACTACACTGTATTAGAAGAATACAGTGACTGTGGAAATATAGCAAATGAGAAGTCTAACAATGAAAAAGATGTAGAACCTCAAGGCTCAAATAAAAGTATGAAAAGCGAAGAAAACGGAACACAAACAGAAGAGGAAGAAGAAGAAAAAGTGGAACAAGGGGAAGGGAACTACCATGACGCCTCTCATATAGATGGGCAAGAACAGGCTGATGGACAAAACAATGATAACGAATTAGCTGGCGAACATATAGTACAAGAAGTGAACGGAGATGTAGTAGTTTTAAATGAAAATACATACAGCATTGAAGAATTAGAAGATCCACTTGACAGCTATAGAACTCTCTATTCAATTTTATTTGCAGAATTTGAAACAACAAAAACGTACTTAACTAAAATTATGAACTGTACCACAGATGAAGAAAAAAATGAACTGTTAGAGGACCACATTGGTATTTTAAAAGAAATGTATGAAAATAGCAAACAAATTGAAAACTTTAGATTACCCTTCGAGATAAGGGATTCTATGGCACTTCGAATAAGTGACCGCCTTCGAGATTTCTGCTTTAGCGAATACCTAACAGATTCAAACATTTTAACATTACAGTCTCTTTTTTTAGTAGAATTAGAAGTTTTCAAAGGTCTCTTTTATTACTTAAAACATAAGAACACCTATAGTGAAAGAAAGGAAGTTATAAACGACTTAGAATTAATAAAATTATATCACGAAGAATTAATTACCGAAAATGGCTTGCACCTAACAGACGAACAGCTAGACAATGCAGCAATGAGAGTATCCAACTTTGTCCATGACTTATATTTTATGTGCTTCTCAAATTATCAAAATATGCTTATATTCCGTGAAATAAGGGATGCAATCTTACAGGATGCAATCACCACATAAATCACGCTCTGAAAATCACGCATTAAAACATCCTCTTCCTAGAAGTTTGCCTAACTTTTTCCGTAATAAAGATTAAGCAAGACCCCCTAGAAGCGCTGGTTACGCGAATGCGTATACCTCGTGTACCTATTGACATCTGTGTGTATACACGTTTGTACCTACTTTCTCCGAATTCTTTTTTTAATTGCTTCCCTTGGCTTATGCTTGGATATTTCCTCACTCCCCTAATGTTATGAATTATCGAAGGTGAAAAATCCTAGTGAAGGAAGTTTCGTAAAATATTAGCATATTATCTCGCCGCATATCCATTATAAGCGCCTTCCCTTTTTTATGTTTGTTTTTCTCCCCAATTAAAAAAAAAAAAAAAAGGAGAAATGCTCCGAATACGCAAATTGCAAAAATGAGATGATAATGATAATAATAATAATATTTCCCCTTTTGCTTTTACTTTCACGAAAGCAGGATGTAAGGAGAAATGAAAGAGGAAAAAAGGGAATGGCATAAAATGAAGGGACGTTTTGATAAGCCACGCTGTTGAAACGTTCCACCTTTTTTTTAACTTAACCAAATTTAAAGTTGTTTACATATCCACCTTTTAAACCCACGAAAAAGGAAAAGAAAATTGTAAAAATGCTTCCTTATTCCACCTGTGTTTTATGTTAAAAAAAATATGTACTTTTTTTTTGTTGTTTTCATTTTTCACCCCCGTCTTGATTTAGTACATTTATTTGTTTATTTTACAAAGAACTTTACAGCATCCATTAAATTATATGTAAAACAAACTATATTCAACTTTTTTCAATTTGTATTTTATTAATGTTTGCTTTAAAACGTACCACCCATCCATGCAGCTATGAATCGCATATACTAAGAATTACTGTCAGATGAATGATAACAAAATGGACGTTTAAAAAAAAAAAAAAAAAAAAAAAAGCGCCATTTTTTTCCCACGGAACTATTTAAAAACTGGTACACTATTACAATTTTTTTTCTTTGTTAATCTTTCCATCATATGAGATACCGCAATTTTCCTAAAGATTTCCATGAACACTGGGGTGTGAGATCCCACACTTTGTACACAATTCGCTTTATACTTGTATAGTACACGGCATAAAAAGCTCTGTACATGCAGGGAAGCGCGATTTGGGAAAAAAAAAAAATTCCAGCAATTCTGTATGTACGTTAAAAGCAAATTCGTGTATGTACATACGTGTACACACACGTACATGCTTAACAATTCGTTGCGTTAAAACTGGCTAAGCCGGAAAACGAAACGTAAAAATTGCGCCTGCTGTAACCATAACTTAAACCTACGCTGTGACCTTTTTTACAGCTAACATAAATCCCATTTGGCGTTAAAAAAAAGTGTATATAGCACGCGAAAAAAAATGTAAAAAAAATGGGCCATACGTATATAAGTTATCCCATATACCTGCTGCTTCATATGCGGGTAGAGTATATAGCACCTATGGGATTATATACTTCATTCTCCTATGCGTTGAATGAGTGGTGAGTTTTATAATTTCACCAAAGATATGTTACCAATGTGAGGAAGAGAGGGGAGGATTTTTTACATTACTACATACAGTACAATATTATATATATGCTATATACTAACCCCCGTATGTGTGTGGGGGGATGGGTAAACTTTGAGGGTTCACATTCACCCTTTCATAGGTCAGCGAATTTCTTCCTTGAAATAAAGTAAAAAGTCACGATGGGCTTATTTATTTGCTGATATAGAAAATATGGTAATTGCAGCCACTATTACCCCTTCTCCTTTTTGACGGTTTATTAAGCCCTTTTTAAATAATAATTATTATTGGGCTCTTTTTCCGTGTTAACGTTGAATATTCATGTAGTATAATTAAATGCTTGGAGAAATGTGCAGGTGGGGTTATTCATACCCCCATTATTATTTCATCATATTTGCTACAATTTTGTGAGGAATCCCCCACTCATTATATATATTATTTGCTATTTTATATGGTATACTTACAAATGATTGATGCGCCTTTTTTTTTTTTTTTTTTTTTTTCCTATTCCTCTACTGCAAAAAAGAAGGGGCCTTTATTTATTTTTGTTTTTTATGCTATATATAGGAGAAAAAATGAAACTTGTGCTGTGACTAACCAGAAAGGTACGCGCACCCTTGGTATACGCCCCTTAAAAAGTTATTGTGCAGGAAGTTATAATTAAAATTTTCCTGTAAAGCAAAGGGTCGGCGGTATTTTTATATTAATATAAAGCATTGCCATGATTAATTCCTTAAAATGAGGAAGAGAAAGAAAGGGCCAGGTGAGCTCTTCGCTTTTTTGCAAGGGCCACGCGGTACGCTATTCGCGTACTACTACTATAATAAATACTACTATACTACTCACCCCAATGCCCCTCTTAACCTATGAGAACGTACAAATAATATATTATATATATAATTATAGCCCTTTCTATGCAAATTAGTTATATTAAATTAAGCGCACGAGAAAAGGCACTCCCTTCCTCAGTGCTGCCGTTTTTCAACAAAGTTAGCACCTTGCTTCCTTCACTTTTTTACTTTTTGGTTAGGTTAGTTCACCCTTTTCATTTAATGGGTATAAACTTAAAAAAACAAGCGCGCTAAGTTTTCCATGTCCAAAAATCAACTCGCTAATCTATATATTTTCATATAGAACTGCCCTAACCTTAAAGGAGAAAAATTATTATTTAAAAAAAAAAAAAAAAGAAGCAAAAAGAAAAAGCCGCTTTTTTTTTAACGCTGTACCAATAACTAACTGTGCCAGGTGTTTATTTTTTTCTAACTGGTTTACTCGCTACGCCACAGAAGTTTTTTCTATTAATTTCAAAATGAATATATTATCAGTGAAGAAGGGGGGTTTATGGAAAGTAAAAAGTTAGCACAAAAAGGACGCAATCTAAACACTAGTACAGAATAATTATAAAGTGTCATTAAAGCGCTAGAACTATATACATGCAAATTAAAAAAAATTAAGGAAAGGTTATAATGGTGGGCTTGTTAGAAATATACTAACTTTTGGCAAGTGCGCATGAAAAAAAAAAAAAAAAAAAAAAAACCTAACTACTTTCTTGCTTTAAAATGAAGCACAAATTGCATAGTTTTTTTTAACCCCTTCGAAAATATGCATATTATAAAATCGGTTCACCAAAAAGAAGCTGTTTTAAATTAAAAAAAAATAGATTAATAATGGATGAAACCTGCTTTTTATAGCTTTTTCTTAATGCAAAATTAATTAAAATGAGAACGTTTCTAGATAACTTTTTATAGATAAATAGATAACTTCTTTTTTTTTTTTTACTAAGAAAATTTATCTAATCAATACGGCTTTTAATTAGCCAAAAATCTAACCGCACCTAAAGTTTTTATAAAAACTATTAAATTTATATAGAACTTTAAAAAACAAAATTAAAAATTATATTCAAAAAAATATATTTAATTTTTATTTTTTAAAAATATTTTTTAAAAGTTTTTATAAATTTTTATTCAAAAAAAAATTAAACTTTAATTTTTATACCTTTTTTTAATGAAAAATTATATTTTATCGAACATTTTAAAATTTAACAAAAACGCCTAAAACTTTTATAACGTTTATCCTAAATAACCAAAAAAAAATCCTATTTTGTTCTTTTTTCGACTTTGTTGCTTTTGCGCATTTTTACTAATTTTTATTTTTATAATCCATCCCAATCCTCCTCCCCCCTTTTATACAAAATGAAAATCACTAAAGTATTATACCTCATTGCTGCTTTGTTAGCAGTCAACTTCATTGCCCCAAGCTTCTACAATAATGTTGTCGAAGCAAAGAAAGCAGGTGGATACAAGAAATTATCTCCAGCTGAAAGAAAAAAGAGAAACCAAAAGATCATGATGATCTCCTCCATTGCTTCTGGTATTGCCGTACTCCTTGGTACTGCCTTAGGCTTAGGTATCCACTACAAGAACGGTAGCGGTAACAAAAAAGGAACCCCGTCCCCAAGAAAAGAGCCATTACTTGGTGCCCTGAACCAAAAACCACAACAACCACAACCCCCCAGAACCACGTACTAAATGGGAATAAACCTTTAGTCAAGGGGAAAACAGATTAACCACCAAAATGGGCATACAAAGGGCATTTGTGGGCTTTATGATTTAGAAGCCCATGGATCAAAGACCTAAACAGAAGATGAAGCCACTTGGGAGATATGCACGCCTATATATATATATGTACAATTAAGTACATGTGTATATATATGGTGTGACATAATTACAACACTTCATGGAGCCATATATTTTTACCGTACTACTACTTGAGATGACAAGCAAAAAATGGAGAAGGGAATCCCCAAGAAGAGATCAAAAAAAAAGAGGAACCGAGCCAAGACACAAACAATCCCCCTTGCTGATGATGTACTTATATTTTTCAAGAGAAAGCTTTAAGAGTGTTTAATGATTTTACGATAATAGAAAAATTAAAGAGCTGCATATATGTATATATATTATATATATGTAACTTTTTAAGAATGTTTTTCTTTTTTATCTGCTGCTTCTCATCTTTTAGCAAAAAAAAAAAAAAAAAAAAAAAAGCATAAAGAAGAGTAATTTTTACCTTTTGTGGAATGAGATTTATAATAAGTTCGTAGAGGTTGCATAGAAGAAAATATATACATATTTTATATGTGTATATATGTGCCTGTATGTGTACCTATATATATGTATATGTACCTATGTATATCTTTTATTCCAACCATTTTAGATACCCATTGATTAGTTAGCTTGATATATAATAGATCCTTAGACCTTTTAGAATAGAGCCTTTACATAAGAAATAACCTTTTTTTTTTTTTTTTTTTTTTATTATATATATATATATTGATAACCAATATATATATATATGCCCCTTTTTATTTTTTTATATATACAAAAAAAAAAAAAAAAAAATATAAATCGTGTACATTTTTCTTATGTAGATTATTATAAGAGAGGTTATACATATTTTTTTTAACGTATTAAGTTCTTTGAAGTAATTTCATTTACTAAGCGTGAGAAACTGAACTGTATTTTAATCCTTAAAATGTTTTAAATTCTGGAAATTCATAGACTAGATAAAAAGACCAGTACTGTGTAAAATATATAGGAGCTTTATTTATAAATAGTAGAAAATAAAGCGGAGGAATAGTACGCACCAATATTTTACACTGTCTCCTTATGCAGTGGTTGAGTGGAACTGGCGAGCCACAACAAAACCGGTGTGTGTTGTGGTAGGGTTGAACTGTACTGCGCTGTATACCCGTCGCCTTAATCTGAGTCCATTAGAAAGTGCTGCCACCCTTCTTTTTTGGAAAAAAGGGAGCATATTTAGCAGCTCTCCTTATCTGTCTTACGGAATAGGTGAATCTTAAAAAAGGTAGTTAAAATTAGGTTTAATTCTGGAGGAGGAGAGCAGGGGATTTGGGGTGTGGGATCCCCTTCGCTGTAGAAATTAAATCAGGAGGTACAGTTTGTTTTTACTCCATTGTGTTAGATAATATACTGAAGTAGAATGCATGAGTAGCCACTTTTATCGATACAATTGGTTTCACCTTTTTTCTGTTTCTTAAAATGCTTATGCATCAACAGAGAAACAACGCCTCCTCCCCCCATGCGTCACACGCACATGATTGCGATTCTGTTAAATTGCGAACAAATGATTAGGCAATTTTAGGACGCTAATAAGCTGTGTGTTACTCTCGCCCGCCTCATGGAAATAATATGTTCGCATGTAGAGGCAAACGCACCATAAAGGGGCAGCACATCTCCCCTGCTTCCCATGACATGGCATGTATCACCCCAAGTGTGTACTTACACGAAACACACAGTTTGCGTGCTCATTTAACATGGGGAAGTGCGACTGACGCGGGCCTATTATCATGGCAGCTGCTTGGCCAGTGTGTGTTGTCACCCTTTAAAAATGGGCACTAAAAAAGGGACCTTCTGCGGTTACGATGGGCACGCTTACATACAGAAGGGGAGGGGGAATATCTCCGTGCGCAGTGGCCTACACAGTTACTTGTACACCTGTGTTGATGCAACCCCCTGCCCTTCGCTGAACGGCGATAAAGTGGAAAAGAGTCAGCATGTGGTGTGCATATCTTTGCCTCGTCCTAGGCCACTTATTTTGGGAGGTCACCAAAAAAAAAAAAAAAAAAATGCCAATTGACAAACCTTTCGACATTAACACACAACGTAGTTCCTTGCTATCTTCCTTTTACCAGCACTTTGTTCCTCTATACCATGGTCACGCATGGACATAATACATACGTATGATATCTCATAATACCTTCACCATTAGACGCGTACATTCCTACCTTCCCATTCTACTTTTTCATTAAAGTTTTAAAATTAAAAACGGTAATACAAAAAAAAAAATGGACAAAATGGACAAATTTTGTAGCTATATCCCCGTTTCAACTTATTAACAAGAACGTGGCAGTAAACCAACTCCAACAATTTACTAACAGCAACACAACTGTTGTGCTTTTCAAAATAATCAGTGTATCCGTTCCGTTCAATGATAGCCTCCCACGATTTTTTTTTTTTTTTCTAATATGCGTTTAAAAAAAATTAAGGTAACGCATTTTTAGACAAAAAAAAAATAAACTGATCTATTTATGTGAAGTCTTTTCGAAATGTTTCCAATGAAAAAACAGGGACATATATTGCTATCCTTCTCTTCAAATGTAGGGAACTACACAAAAATTGCTTCATTTTTAATACAATGCAAATCGCACACATGTGACTGAAGGATCAACCCATGACATAACTCGTTGGGAGTATCACTTTCATTTTGCCTGCTTATCACATAGAAAAAAGATGTCTACAAAGATAATGCACATTGGTATTCTAAATATGTTTTTTTCTTCTTTCTGGAAAGTCCACTTATTTTATATAACATCCTACCGTCAAAATGCAAATGACCCAGGCTACCATATTGGCAGGATCCTACTGGGAAGAATCATCATACGCACATGTGCACCTTTCTATTCGCAAAGACCACCAATTAATTTCACCCCCTCATGGGCAAGTAAAACTGGCGAAAGTGGCATGAAGGGAAAAATGCGGGATTACTTCAATACGTATGCGATCATATGAACAAATTGAGCATTAACAAAAACACATTGTCCCTACTAAACAGGGAGCGCATACATAATACAAACGTGTATATATATATATATATATATATACCGCTTTGCAGCACACTGCTTACAAAAAAAAAAAAAAAAAAAGTGGCTACCTTTAACAGATAAAAGCAAATTGTCGACAAAAAAAAAATAGAAAAAAATGATTTTCCTGTGTCACATTAAATTCTGCTCGCAGATAACACAACAAATTTCGAGTCAGAAAAATTTATGCTCCTGTTCACAGTCCCTATGGGATTATACTTCAAAGAGAAAATATCACTGTACTCGTTAATTTCTAAAAAGGCATGACCGCCTTCAACAGATACACAGCAATTCGCAAGCATAAATGTTTCGTCCTCCTGAAGGTAGAAAAGTGGAAAAAGAAGGCAGACTAAATTTATGGAATAGTAACACATGTGTGAATCTACAGAAACCCGTGAGCGCCACTTTTAAATGTTACACATTTTGTAGTTTTCTTTCTCTCTTGACCTGACAGAACTTCTCATGCTTCACCTCCAGCTTCACGTAAATGCACCCGGTTTCATCTCCCGCCAACACGTACAAGTAATCCTCTGCGTCAAGGAAAAGGAAAAAAATGGGGGGGGAAGTGAATTTACGTTAACAGGCTGTCCTTACGGGTGTATGTAACAAAGGGAACATAATTATGTGCTGCACTCATGCACTTGCGTCTCGCACGCACACGTCCGTTGTGCATTTGTGCCTACCGTTAAAGCGAAACATACGCACTGCCTTCAGAACTATGTTAAAAAGACGCATAAATGGTCTCAAATCTTTACACTTTAAAAAGTCTAGCGGTGGTAGCTCCTTTAAGGCCTTCAAATATTTCAAACTGCCCGAATGGTATTCAAAAGGTTTTTCACGTAGCATGCGGCATTTTTTAATTTTTTTTTTCTTTTTTTTCTTCTCCTTTTTATCATTCAAATTAGCTGCTTCGAAATTCTCCTCATTTGTTAACTCTGCCTTCGCATCGAACCCATTCTGCTTGATCATCTTTCCATGCCAGTTGACCTTTTGATCTGCTGTCTCTTCGTAAAATTCATTCCATATTTGTGCACAACATGGGGGCTCCTTAACCGTTTCGACGCACTCCCTTTGGCTATCTCCCTCCCATTTGTTTTCTTCCTCTATATCGTTGGCACGAATGGAGTTAGTGTCTCTACTGGCGGTGGGGAGCAGCTCTCCCTCGTATTCATCAAGAAAATTTTTTTTTTGCATCATATTTGTAGGCACACATAATAAACCCTCTAATTTATTTTCCGTCCCATTATCTTTTTCCTGCACAAATTGCTCATTTGAGCTGTTTGGAAAAAGAATGGAATTTAGTTCTTCACCGTTCTTCATGAGATTTTCTCCTAACATATGTTTTGCGTCACCATCTGGGTCTTCTTCTAAACATTTGGTATGTTTATCTAATTCGTGATAATTACCTGAATCTTCCTCCTCTTGGTGTGGATAAAACTTTTTCTCAGTTTGGCCAACCAATTCAACTGTCTTTATTTCTTCCATTTCTTTGCCACTAAAATGGCTGTCTCCCTTGGATTCATTCATTTCTTCGATGTTAGCTTGTTCCCATTTTCCACCTTTCCCTTCCTCCACTTGCACCACCCTTTGCGCTGCAATTCCTTCTGTGTCTTCTCGCGCTTCATACAAAAATCCCCCCACTTTGTTCCTTCCAGTTAACTCCTCCAACGTTACGTATGTATCATTCTTGGTCCATTCATTGGGATTTGTAATTTTTAAGTCTACTGTTTCGAATGAATAAACACCATATGGCGTTTCCACCTTGCATTCTTCCTCGGCTTCTTCTGTTTGGTAGGTTTCTTCTCTATCGAAGAAATTCCTCTCCTTTGCGCTCGCTCCTCCGTCACCTTCCACCACGTCTAGCAGGTCCATCATGTCTACCATATTCACTGCATCCACCACCACTTCCATCGTTTGCTTATTTTCAAGGAGGGATGTGCCCCCCTCATTTTCCACTTCCACTACTTTCACCGATTCCTCACTTTGGAAAAGCGAAAAATCATCCTCACCGATCCTCATAGACCCCTCCGCAAGAAGAACCTCCTCACCCACAGATACATCATTCCCTTCATTGCTCTTTTCTACGTTCACTGTTTCAACCTTTTCCTTATTTTCAAAAGAAAAAGTTTCCCCAGCATGCTTCTCCGACATGGAAGCAACTTCATACTGTTCATCGTCACGGCAAAAAAAAGCATCAAACGATTTTTTTGCATTATCCATTTCGATGTTTCTCCTTTGGAAGGTATTTATCTGCATGCATTTTTCTTCGTCCCATTTTTCGGCTACACCAGTTTGTTCTACTTCACAAGTTTGTTTCTCATCACACAGAATTTTGCTTGGAACTTCTTTACCATTTTCATCTTCCACCTTTGGTAGTACCTCCTCCCTTTCGCTATCTACTAGAGAAGCATTCTCAAATGGGTGGTTCCCATTTTGTGTTTCCAATTCTTCGCTTATCTTTTCTAACTTTTTATTATCAAAGCAGGTGTCCATATCTTCCTCTTCTTTGCCATTGATATTAGCTAGCCCGGCGAATTCATATGAGCAGAAATTCAATCTGTCTTCACTATTTTTGGAACAACTGTGTATGTCCACCGGCCAGTAGTTGCTCTCTCCATTGTGGGCATCGCTGTAGTCACCACTACGTGCACCTTCATGGGCAGCATTCTGCCGCTCTCCGGGGAAGTGCACTCCTTGGAAAAAATTCCACTCAGATTCTTCGTCATCAGGGATTACGGGGTCTAACATAGGGAGCTCTTTCGTGGTGTCCTTTTCGGCTCCATTTGGGTTGTCCCCTTCTGCCCCTTTTCCAGCCTCATCTTCGGCAACTCCTCTGCTTGAACTCATCGTGTTGCGGCTCTCTCCCCTGGATCCCCTCTCATATGACACACCGACATCTGCAATCGTCCCCAATTGGCATTCCTCTTCCCCCTCCACAGCAATAGGTTCCCCCTCCAATTGTGTATGCAACACAGATTCTTCTTTAAAAATGCATTCCTGATTTTTTTCCTTCTCCTCCATTTGCGTGAAATCCTTGCCCTCCAATTTTATGCCTTCCTCATTTTCCTCTTCGCATTCTTCCCCCTTATTAAAATATCTTGTCAAATTTTCACGCGATATAGATTCCCCAAACGAGGCCATTTCCTCCTTCAATGGATATTTCTCCATCACTGTTTGGTCCAAATGACCGCTTTTAAGATGAGCCGTGGGATGTAAGGATATATTTATCTTCACATGATCGGAGCTTTCATTGAATAGTTGACCATTTTCTGAAGGGTCTTCATCGTTTTGCCTATTCGCAAAATCTTCTATTTTCCCTTCATCGTTTGAGTTTTCCACATGTTCCATTCCCCCCTTCCATTCATTAGCACAGCTAGCTGCAAACGTGAAGGAGGAAAAATTGTCTTGGTCTATTTTGAAAAATTCGTCACTGTTTTCATCAAATTCCTCAAACGGGGGATCTCCCTGTTGAGTATTCTTCTCATTTGTCTGATCATTTTTGATGCCATTTTGGTGATGCTCATTCGGATGGTCCAAGTGTGTGTTAACTTCTCCCTCTAAGGGTGCCACCCCTGTCCAAGTGGGGTTATCATCCCACCAAGTGTCCCCCCCCTGTTTACTAATCTCCGAAGCAAAACACCTTGCGCTCATTTTCTCACTTGCCAAGAAAATGTCGCTTTCTTTTTCCACTCCGTTGTCATGCCTTTCATTTTTCATTATACCTTCCCTACATGGTTCATTTTCCTCAAGGGCCCAAAATAAGTCTTCTTCCTTTTCCTTCTTATCCCTTTCGTTGCTTCTCCCTTTGGCGACATTCTCAGCAGCTAGACCAGTTACATTTCTACCGGCATCTACAATGTTGTCCTTTTCTTCTTCATGGCTTTTCCTCGATGCGGAAGTGAATTTATTGTACAAGTAAAACATTATTTCAAAGGTGAAACTACATGGAGGCTCAGAAAAATAACACAAAAAATTAAAATCTTCCTTTTTGCACCTCTTTAATGGGTATCTTTTCACCTCGCATTTTTCTCGTTCTAGTGACTAATGGATCTTATGTAACCTTCATTTTCGCTGCTGCTACAAATGTATGCCTCAAATTCTGCATAATGGGAAACAAAACAACAAGTTACACGAAAAGATTAATTCACACAAAACAAGGGGGAAAAAAAAACCCTCTGAAGGAAAAGGCAAAATGAATGATAACAACGTAGTGGAATATGTAAATCAAAACGCTGCAAGATTTTTTTCCTTTTCGGAGATATTTCACAATTTTGCTATTTTTCTGCAATCCGAGAGGCTAAAAAAAAAAAAAAAAAAAAGGATCGTATATTCGTTCTATTTATTCCTTTATTATTTTATCGTTTTATTATTTATTATTTTTTTTTTTTTTGTTGTTTTCTCATTTTTTCCCTCTTTTTCGTTTATGAAAACAAATGAAGAACGTCAAATTTTATCTACAAAATTTCCAGTGTTCACTATTTGTTTGAAAAAAGCGGGGGCGTGGAAAAAAAATCCGTTTACACTTTTTTGAAGATTTTTATTTTTTTCACCCCCTTTGAGGCATGTTATGCCAAGATGAGCAGCCCAAGCTGATTTTATATGAGTAAACCTAATTTCCAATCTTCGCTTCAACGTATGTAATACACGCACACGTATGTGGCAGATGCGTGCCTAACCCCACCCCACACCTGAGTTAAGAATGCAATTTTAGGGCATATCTCAACCGTTGAGCCTATGCAAAGTACTTGCGGACGTGGTGGCAGCTATACCCTCTGTGGGTTTATACGCCGTGTGCATACGCCCCAAACGCGAGCGCTTCTGCGCAATCGCTCATCCATGCGTGTGCATCCTAAACCGGCAAACTTGGCCCATCGCCCATTTCTCCACGTGTGACGCCCCTCCTCCGAAGGATGATCCTCCTCAGCAGGAGAAAAAACATTAAGGAGTTCCTGAACTACTGCAAAAGAAAATGCCTCAACTCACTACTAACCAACAAAAATGATGACCCAATTAAAGACGTCCTTCCGTGGAGAAGGAACGGCTTCCTTTCGGATAGTGGAAAAGACTCAAACCGCTTAGTGGATCTATTAAAAGAGTATCCCATAAAATTAACGGGGAATTACATAAAAAATAAAATATCATCGGACATTCACAAAATAGCATTTGACACATCCGGAATTGGCAACACAATATACTCAGAAAATATGTATAACGAAATTTTACTATGTATGAATGTGCTCAAGTACGAAGACGAGCAGGTAGAGAAAGAGTTAGCATCCTTACAAGATTATTTTAAAAACATAAAAAGTGGAATAGATCCATATATACTTTGTGAAAATAAAATAAAAAACATCGATGAACATATTTATAACATCATCAAAACGGACTACAACAATCTGGACGAATTTATAACATATATATACCACTATCAGGGGAAAAAATTTCGCGTCATTTTAAGCATTCTGTTGAAGAGCATACTATATCACGTGGACAATGTGTCCTCAAAAAATAATTTTAAATTTCGAAACATCCAACGGAATTATTCCAAATCTGTGAAAAGTACCAATTCGGCAAATAACATTATTGCGAAAAAAAAACTAGCCATTATAAATTATGCAAGTAATAATATATCTGAAAAAAAAATTGTGGAAAATCAGTGCAGAATTATTGCCGCGTCAGAAATTATTCACATGGGATCTCTCCTACATGATGATGTAATTGATGACTCAAATAACAGAAGGGGAGCTCTTGCATTACATAAAAAATATGGAAATAAAATATCCATCCTCTCTGGGGATTTCCTACTGGCGCGTGCTAGTTCTGTCTTTGCAAGCATTGGGTGCCCTCAAATATGCAAACGATTTGCATACGTGGTGGAAAGCTTAATAAAAGGAGAATTACTACAAACCAATCTCAAATTCAATAACATTGAAGATGCGTTAAAAACTTATTTTATTAAGACATATCATAAGACCGCTTCTCTTTTTTCCCATTTGTTTGCCTGCATGGCAATACTTTCTTTTAAAAATGAAAAGATCATTGATCTCTGCTTTAATTTGGGACTCCACATAGGTATGGCATTTCAGTTATATGATGATTATTTAGATTACAAGCCTGATAAGAAGACCAACAAACCAATTCTGAACGATTTAAACAACAGCATAAAAACAGCACCCTTTCTATTTAGCTATAACTACAACCCTGATACTGTACTCTCCTTAATAAATAAAAAGACTCTCTCAGATACCGACATTAGCAACATCTTATTTTATATTCATAGCACAAATAGTCTCAAAAAAAACGAACTCTGTTCTTTGCTACACATCAAGAGAGCAGCAGACATTTTGATCTCCATAATTTCCTACTGCAGGACGGCCAAAAATGCCGAAAAGGCCAGTTCGCAAAGGAATGACATCAACCAAAGTAGGGAAGCCCTAATTAACTTAGTGCTAAACATATTATCGCGCAGTGCCAAGTGAGGGGGAAGCCTCCCCCACCTGTCTCGAAGCGCACAGTACGGTCATGGCGTATGCGACCAAAAGAGCCGTCAAAGGAACTGCCCCAGTTTGCTACCAAAAAAAGCCAAATCAAATGCAACACTCGGAACAAATAGATTCACGTTGGTTCCATAGTTGGCACTCGATGGACCATTTTTGTTGGGGAAAGTCCAATTAAGACACTTTTTCTTCATAGCAGATATACGCCTAAGTTACGCGTGTCCCCATTCGAGGGCCTTCCGCTGTTCAAATTTTTTTTATATCACTTTTTTTTCACCATCTTCGTCTTCTTCGCTTTGTTCATTTTTTGGTGCCCTTCTCCTTACCGATGGGTAATTTTTTTTGTTTTCTTTCTCTCAATTTAATTCGAACGGGCGCAATCCATCCCGTGTGGGGTTTGCACCGTCTGTGGTTCACCCGTGTGGAGTTAACCCGCTTGGGGCAGACCCATCTAAATTTAACTACCTTTGCTTCCAGTGCCCATATTCTGTTTGCCTGTTTTATTCGTTTTTGTGTTTCCTTATTTGTCCCCTTTTTCCTACTCAACTTGTAATACCCGGCTTAGGCGCGGTCACTTCTGCGCATTGCAACTATAAGCGGGAAGGAGAAAAAAAAAAAATAAATATAATAAAATAATAAATTAAACAAACCACATTGGTGTCCATATATATGGTTAGGCAAAAATGCGCCCCTTTTTTTCCTCCTACCAGATGTTAAAATAGAGATTATTCCTCTTTGCGTCGAGCCAAAATGTTCTTTCCTCATCTTTGTCAAAAATTTCTATGTCTATTTCGGTCTCTACGTCTCGCCCGCTTGAATACAAAAAGATCATGTTCTTTAGAATAACTTTGTACAGTCGCAAGAGGTGGGAAGCTTCTTCATTTGAGTGCACCAACGCATAGGCTTCGTTCTTCGTGCGGTCCACGCGCATGAGGCAGACGTCCACTGAAGGGGCATACATGGAAGGGAATTTACGCGAATGCCCCTACACATGCTTCGCACACAGGGATTCACGCTTTATGTCTGCCCATGCAAGCAGTTTCGAAATTTTGTAGCACGACCAAAAAAGGTTTACACGAAAGGTGTGACGCAAGAGCGGAAAAATAAAACCCTCATCTGATTGTCTAATACGCAAAGGAGCCACAAATGCAGGGGCACCAAGCATTCAAATGCGAAATGAGAAGTGGGAATGCTCTTGAAGGAAGCTCTGCAAATGCTACAACAATTAAATAAGGAACTCATGGTTGAGCATCCTTAACGATACTTACCCATGTGTCCAAGGAAATTTTGTATCTCCAATTCTCCTTCGAAGGGGGCAATGTTTTTTATTTTTACTAAGGAGCCTGTTGCTATGGTGAAAAAAAAAAGTCATGAAAATCTACGTCATATTGTGTAAAAAAAAAAAAAAAAAAAATTCACATGGCTTCCTCACACTTTAACCTGACGCTGAGCCAAAAAAAAAAATTGTAACAACAAATAGAAGCGATGGGATAAGGAAAACAAAATTAATCACTACTCACTGCAACACACATAAAGGGACATCGGAAACGAATGCGAATCTCCCTCATTTTTAATACTTACGCTCAGTCGGAAATAAGCGAGACAACTTGTTCTCCATCTTGAAAAAAGAGAAAGTCTTCACAGAGAAGTGTTTGCTCCACCCTCGATCCCTTTTGCATCTCCAGACTTAACAAAAAAAAAAAAAAAAAGTATCCCTTTTTAAGCCTCTTTCACACACGTATTTCAGCGCAGCGAAACATGTAAAGGCACGCGCGAAAAATTGGGTACGTAAATATTTGCTCTTGCTTGAGTTACATACAGATCGGCTTCGGAAAAAGCGAAAAGAAAAAATTATTTCACATAAAGGGGCAGTCAAGATTTAGCGGAAAACATAAATTTGTAAAACTTGGAGAATATGCACTAGCGCGATTTATCCCTCTCTCTTCTTTCGCTTCCTGTTTTTTTTTTTTTTTTTTTTTTTTTCCAGTTTTAAATAATCCATGCAACGGCTAGCGCCAAGGCACACGTTACACACATGCTCAGAGAGTACACATTTTCTCATGCCCCTACGCGGTATCCCCAAACGGCATGAACAACTATTTAGGTTCATGTCGTTGGAAAGGAAACATATAGAAACATGAATAAATCTATAAGAGGACTCGTGGAATGGATTTTTCACACCTTCTGTCGCCTTTTTCAAGTTAAAAAAAAATGACTCAGAAAAGAAGCATCCCCACTCTTTCGTAATTTCTAAGCTTAATTTAATATTTCCCCTCTCCCCCCCTTACATATTTTTAAAACATACGAATTATAGGCCCTTTACCTTTTCTACCTCCTGAGTGGTTGTCTCATAATCCATATGGAGTGTACGTAAAAATTCATTACATTTTTGACGCACCGAATGACTATTCTGAAACCCTATTTGATCAATTCTCCTTTTCGCTTTTCCCCTAGCATACGCTATCTTAGGGCAGTATTGTCGCGTGGGCTACGATAGGTTCAGTTCCTTTACTACTTATGTCTAGTCGACGTGCGCATCCTCGTTTGGCGTCTATTCCATATGACTACACATCCGCAGCAATACGTGCACACTTCTATATCACCACCACCCCCTCTAACTGCAGAATTTTTTCCGTTCTACTTTTCGTAAGTGGTGCTTTATCTTTTCTTGCATGCTCCCTAAGTGACCCGGGTAATTTTCTCGATTCCGATAATTTGGATGATCCCCATATAGTCACTCTTTTACATACCCACACTTCAACCCCCTCTCATCTTAATGCACAAAAAAACTGCACCCCAAACTATCAGGCAAAATATCCCATACGTCGCTGGATAAACACCTCAAATTTTACCCCTACGACGAAGTCATTTTTCACCAAAACAACAAATGCAGCACTTGTCAGATGTTGAAGTAAGGTGAGGAGGGCGCCTACACATAAACGAAAAGAGATTGCGCTAAAGTGAATTATTAGTGAGTTATTTGGGCATCCGTCCTTCAAAAAGCTTACACCTACACACCCTATGTAGAGAACAATAATGCGCGCTAGAAAGACACAAGCACCAACTCAACGTAGAACATAAGAACTGCACAAACAGAATTATGCACATGAAAAATTTTGTTCCTTTTCTCAGACCTGCGCGAAGTAAACACTGTAAATATTGCTTGTCATGTATATCTCGCTACGACCACCACTGCTTTCTGTTAAACAATTGTATCGGCGGATATAACAGCATTTATTACCTTATTTTCATTTGCACAAATGCTACAATTGCCTTTCATTCCTTCTACATAAGTAAATCGACAAAAGGAGAGGGGGGCTACACCATTGGCATGCACCACTGTGCAAGTTGCTAGATGCTTTCCAAGCGTGTCTGTACTCGTTTCATTCATTCATTCATGCATTTTTTTTTTTTTTTTTTTTTTTTTCCTCTGTAGCTTTTCGCTGCCTATATAACATCATCAAATATGAAAACCTTCTCGAAGGTACCGACAAGAGAAAGGAAAGGGGGCCACAAGTTGGATGACACCTTCTCATAGGATGGATGGATGCCACACGTTTAAACATGACATTTTGCTCACGCACACATCCGTACATGCTTATACACGCGCGAACGAGCCCCTTTTATATTTCCCCCTCGCAGCCACGTTTATACACAAGGGGAGCAACCAGGAGATGCCGAATTCCTGCGTAACGATCGTTCGGGTGGGCAAATAAACACACAAAAAGCGGGAAATGAATAAACAGTCAGACAGACAAATTGCGCCTCCCCTACATACCACATTTCTTCCCTCCCCTCCTTTTGCAGTACCTGTTTTCCAAATGCACCCCCACCTTCTCCGTGTTTGTGGTATCCCTGCTTAGCGCCTCCCTTTTAGCGCTCCTTTTTTCGCATGAAATTTATTTAAACTTCTGCGTGAACATCACCAACAATGAGAAGAAAAAGTACGTCAGTTTGAAGGGCGATACTCCTGTGAATAGGCAGTTTTACAATAAAGGTAAGGACAAACTTTCGGCGAAACGACTACACTGGCGCGTTTGCATTATTGTTGGAAAATTCTCACATATATGGTATACAAAATGGCATAGGGCCATGTGATCTTTTTACTTATATATTTGCTTTTTTTTTATTTTTTTTCCCTGCAGGGTTCATAAAAAACGTGCAGGACGTGTTGTTTTACAAAAAAAACGTGGAGGAGTTTTTTAAAAAAAATTCATAAGAGCGCAAGTGAGTACACTTGCCAGTTTTGCGTGTGCCAAGGTGACGTCGCAACGTGAAGTGTTGCAACAAGATGTATCGCGTAGTAACCCCGCGCAGATAGCAGCGTTTACACAACTTTATATGGACGTATGTGTGTGCCCAAATTGGCCTACAAAATTTACCCCTTGAGGTGCATATTCCCACGGCAACGTATTTAACAGCGCAAGCAAATAACACACGCGTGGGCATATAACCCCCTTTTACAAAAAAAGACACCCAAACAATTGAAGAACAAAGAATTTGCCGACGGGGAGAGTGGGGAAGTTCCCCCCTCGTTTTGTCACATTTAGCAGAAGGGACTCCTGTGCACAAACGTTATGTCCCCTCTACAGTCAACAAATTCGTTAAAAATATTTTTCATTTTTTTCATGTCCTCCAAGTGGGCACTAATTTTTGGCGCATTGCTCAACCTGTTCGTGTGTGTAAAATTATTGTGGCTGATTATTTTGGGACCATTTACCATTGCCTTTACGGCATGAGCAGCTTCTTCGTGACACCTGCCCCCCATGTTGTGACGACCCCAATTGGGCAAATTATTTCTCTTCACATTTTGCGCCTTCCTCAAATTAATTACGTCATTAATTAAAACATTTTCTTGACTCTCCAATTTTGTGTTATTATTATCATCATACATAATACAGTTTTTATTATTTCCATGTGAATCGTCATCATCCTCTTCTACGTTAAAACATTTTTCATTACTCATATCTGAATATTTGTCCAGTTCTCTGTTTAAGGCAAAATTGCCTTTATTTGAAGAGTCGTTTAAATTTAGCTGCTTTATCATATTTTTTACTCTCTTTAGCTTCCTCACGCATTCTTGGTACTTATAAAGTAAAAGTTGATAATCCCTATTTAGCAATATTTTCGATTTTTTTTCGAAATTTAGATCTCTTCTTAACTGTGCTATAGTCTTTAATCTCATTTCGTCCTTTGAAAAGTTTAGTATGTCTGAGATTTTTCCTCCGCTTAGTGGCCCTCCTTTTCTTAATCCACCACCATAATGCTCACTCAGCTCGGCTAGTTCATTTTTCTTTTCCTCCAAAATGAAGTACACCATGTCTCTCTCCATACTACTTGATGACTGCAAATAGTTCTGAAAAAGGAACCACGAATCATCGTACCTTTGGTTATGACCGTCCCCTTGGTTATCGTCGTGCCCTTCATTGTCCATTTTTCCCTGTACCTTTTTAACATAATTCCTTAGCTTATTCATAAAGCAAAAATATTTCAGAAGGAGAGCTTTAATCTCCTCAGGCATGTAGATAAGCTTCCACAGATTCTTGTTTATCTGTTCAAAGTTTTTAACAAATTTATCGTTTAAAAATAGGAGGCTTAACATTTCGCTTAGAATTAGACACACAACTGTTATTACGTCTTTCTGAACCAACTGCGCATCTTCCTTTTTTACCCCATTCATTGCGTGTAAATTTTCCACATTTTTGGTGTACAAGTAGGACCCAATTATTTTGCCTCCTGCCTCGGAGTTACATTCATCAATTATTCTCATCACACGGTACTTGTCTTCCTCCAATGTGTTCACTTGTTCTGATGCCAGATTCTTCTTCTCATTCACATCCGGGGGAATCACTTTTCCCTCCTCCTCTGCGACACTCGCCTGTTCATTCGATACGCGATCCTTCCTAGATAACCATTTTCCCGATTTCACTTTTTCATTTTTCGCTTTCATTTTCTCATTCATTTTGGTTAGTGCAGCAATCTTTTCTTCATTTTCTTTATCCTTCACTTCGAGTTCCTTCAACTGGTTTAGCAGCTCTTTGATCCTTATGTCAGAGCTGTTTTTTTCGTTCAGTCCGTTGCTATACAGTAGGCTTAGTCTGTTTATTTCTTCCTTCAGGTGTGCTATTTCGTTTACGTACTCGCTCACTACCAATGTGGAGTCAACCCTCTTGGGAACACCTGTGCTGTAATTCACCTCCTCCACTTGGTCCATTTCGCAATTACCATTTTGGATGCTTAATTTATTTTCTCCATCACGGGTGAGATCATCACCACTAGGAGGGCTGCTCTTCTTCCCCTCCAACTCCTTATAAGTCCTATTTAACGCATCGTAATCTTTGCTCAAAGCATCATGCTTCAATTTTAGCACTTCGAATTGGTTTTTCAAGTCTTTTATCTCGTTAACGTAATTTTCCTTTTCCTTTTCACTTGCATCAATTGAGTCCTTCAATTTTTGTATAACTCCTATATTTTCGTTCAGCTTCAACATATAGTTATTTTCTTTCGAGTATAATTCTTCGTTCATTTGATCTGCGCTGTTTTTCAGTTCGTCAGCTTCTTTCCTCCACGTCTCGGCGTCCGCTTTCCACTTTGCTGCGTCTTCTTTCCATATCTCCGCTTCTCCTTCCCACTTCTTGGCTGCCTCCCTCGATTGTGCTTCTTCCTTCTTGATCTTTTCCACCTCTTCGTTCAGCTTCGCAATCTCTTCATTTGCACCCCCCAGTTGGGCGCTCAGCGTGTCCAATTTCTCTCTTTGCTCTTCTGCCTCTTTGTTCACCTTCGCCAAGGTGCTGTTCCGCTCATCCAGTTCGTTCTTCACATTTTTCAAATGCATGACCTCGTTCGTCAGGGTGCATATTTTGTCATTCAAGTCCTCAATTATCTTCTCCATTTGTTCCAGTTCGTTTTTGTATTTGTCCACGTCCTGGTTATCTGTTTCAGGTACCTTATCATTCTTACCACTCTGATCATTATCTGGCTCGTTTCTCCTGAGCTCCGTTTGTATTTCCTTCTCAGTTTTAGAGACCTTTCTTTTTTTCCCTTTTATTTTGCGAAGGGGAAAGTGTAAAAAGGATTTTAAATTGCCCCCCCCTTCCACGTCCGACTCGGAGATTTGTTCCTTGTCGGAGTCACTTCTTGTGTCTCCTCTCTTCGATTCGCTTCTCTCCTTCTCATTGATCGTCTTTCTGGATTGCTCATCTGCACGCCGCTTATACTCGCTGAGCTCTTCCGACAATCTTGCAATTTCGTTCTGCTTCTCCAGCTGCTCCTGTTCATTCTGTTCATTTTTATTCTTAAGCGCGCTAAGCGTCAAATTCAAGCTGTTAATTTCATCCACGTAGGAATTAATTTTCTCCTCGGAATTATTTATCTTATAAGAGGAAATGGTATCATTCAGGCTGTTTATCCTGCTGGTCAACTCGGCGATTGTGTTGTTCGACTCCTCTATCGTTTTTTCCTTCATCGCCAAATCGTTCTTCATTTTGGCAATCACTTCTCTGTGCTCTTCTTGCACACATTCTAGTTCTTTCTGTAGCGCCTGTAGGGTTGTGTTGTCAGTTGGGCTATTAGCATTATCAACCGGTTCGGCGTTCATAGAAGATTCACTCTTGTCCTCCCCAATGGTCTGTCCTTCATTATGCTGTTCCTCATTTTTCTCCCTGCTGTCCATTGCGCCAGACTGTTCATTCATCTGACTTATGTAGTTACCCACCCTTTCGAGAAGCTCATCCACCTGAACTTCATCGCTGTATGGGACCCTCACTTTGGAGCAGATATTCCTGAGGAGATTCATTTTGTCATCATACAGCTTAAGGTACTTTTCCTCTGTCTTCAATTTCAACTCCTTCAATTCGTCATTTTTTAAAATTAACATTTGTTCCTTTTCGCGCGATTTGTTCCGTATGTCATTTAATTCTTTTTCAAAATATTGTTGCTTCGATTTCAATTCTTCCTCATACTGTTTTATTTTTTTATCGTAGTCCTCCTTCATTTGTTTGTTTTCCTTTTCCTTTTCGCCAAGGAGGCTTTTTAGGTTGTCCAGTTCTTCTCTCATACTTTTGCTCACTTGATTGTCTGTATCTTTTAATTTTTCTTTCAACACGTTTATTTCATTTTTGTAATTATTTTCTATCTCTGTGATGAGTTTTTCCTTGCCTTCCTTTTCTTCGTTGATGGCGTTCATTTGCTCTTTCAGTTTGTTAATCAAGTTATCTGAAGAGCTTATTTCATTCTTCAGAGTGTTGATCAGATCGTTCAGTGTATTTATTTCTCCATTGAGTCCCTGTTTTTCCATATTTAACGCTGCAATTTCGCTGTTCAACGTGATTACTTTGTTATTTAGTCCCTCCTTTTCATTGGCTAAGGACTCCTTCTCTTCATTCAGCTTGTTTATCTCTCCACTGAGTGTTTGTTTTTCGTTGTTCAAGAGGTACTTCTCCTCGTGTACTGCATTCATTTCGACGCGCAGTTTGTTTATCTCCATTTCGTAGCCACTTTTCAGTTCTGCCAAATTGCTTTTGCTCTCCTCAATTTCATCATTCAGATTGTTTATTTCGTTGATATAGCTATTTTTTATCTCCACAAATTCTTTCCTTTTTTCATTCAGCTGGCTATTTAGTGTGTCTATTTCGTTTGTGTATTTTTCCTTCATTTCGTGGAGCTCTCTTTCCTTAATTTTGAGCAAATCGGTGAGGTTCTGCTCACATTCTACTTCCGCGTCTACCTTTTCTGTACTATCAACTTGGCTGGATGGCTTATCCGGCGCATCCACGTCACCATTGGAGGAACTGCATTTGGCAATTTCTTTTTCCTTTTCCTTTATCTGATCCTTTAACGAGCAAATTTCTCCATCGTAGGTGTTTTTTAAGTCCAATATTTCTCTCTCCTTCTCCACAAGGGCGCTGCTCAAATCTTTTATTTCTAATTTGTAGATCTTTAGCTGACAATCATTCTTCGAGAAGCTACTGCGAAGATCATTCAGCTCATCTTCCATGTGCAGGAAGTCATTTTCCCTGGTCTCAACTTCCTTTTCTCTGACCTTAACATCATTTAATTTTTGAAGAAGAGCATTTTGTTCCTTTTCTAACTCTTTAATTTTTTCTTCGAAATATTTTTCCTTTTCATTTGCTTTCACGTCCAGCAATTCGATTATCTTTCTTTTCTCTTCCACATCCTTCCCTAACTGTTCATATATTTTCTCCTTCTCTGTTATCTTTTCGTTAAGAGATTCTATCATTTCGTTTTTTTCCCTTATAAATTCTTTCAACTCCCTCAGTGTATTTTCCTTTAAAATTACTTTATTGCTCACATTTTCTAGACACTCCTTTTTGTCCTTAACTTCGTACTTTAGTTTTTCCAGCGAAATTTTAATGTCTGCAATTTCAAAATGGAGTTTTTCTTTTTCTTTATTTTTTTCCAAATACTCCTCCTGCAGATCATTCAGTTTGTCTTCCTTTTTCGAAATGAACATTTCTCTGTCATTAATTTTTTCTTCTCTCATATTTATATCCAGCTCCTTTTCGTTTAGTAGATTTTCCTTCTCATTTAGCATGCCAATTTTTTCTTTAATAAAATTCTCCTTTTCCTTCAACTCCTTTTCGTATGCCTTATCGACTTGTTTATCTTTTTCTATTTTTAGTTCTTTCTCCAAATCCTCAATCTTCGTTTCGTAATTCACAATTTTGGTCGACAAGGACGTGATAGATCTTAGCGTTTCCTTAAGCTGTTCTTCCAATTCGTAATCTTTACTTCTTTCCATCGTTCTGGTGCCATTTCCTTCACATTCCCCCTCCTGTTCTTCCTTCTCCTCCTCCTTATCGTCATGTTTGCTCTTCGTTATAATTGTATTGTCGATAATTTTCTTGTACCAGGAGTTACTTTTGTGATCTTTTTTTTCTCCCTCCTCATTGGCATTTCCTTCATTGTTTTGTGACAACTTGCTTACCTTGTCCGAGTTTTCTTCCTTCTTTTTCTTCTTAAATTTAAATACCATTTCGGTTAGGGGGGTTATCTGGTGCGCCAAGTGGGGCCATGCGAAGGGGAAAAGTCACGATATGCACGTCCACGGGAAGTACTCATCATACGCACATTCATGCAGACGCGTCTATAACACTTCTGCGCATATCCTGGTGTAACTGTGCTTCCTCTTTCAATACCTTCCGAACTTTCCTCTACAAAAAACTGGCATAAAATTACTAAAAACTATGCCAGGGGCAAAATGTTAGTACTCAAAAAAACGAAAAATAAAATAACAATACAACAAAAGGGGCCACTGAGATGGCGTAAACGGGTCGACCTAAATCGAGGTGACGTTGCACAGAAGCAGTGGCAGCTTCGGGGAAACAAAAAAAAAGGGGCAAATGAGCAAGCAAATCAACGGAGCAAGCACCCTGATGGGGCAAACAGGCGGCAAACAAATTGACAAATTTTTGCTGCTAAGTAGACCATGCCATAAAAAAAGGGAGGTCCACTCAACGGGAAGCCAGGGGTTCACAAAAAGTGAGGGAAGAATTCCGCAACACGTAAGCACCTATTACTACACAAATGCGTACCACATATGCATATGTATGTGTGCATGTGCCCGCTCAAATATCTGCATTTGCCTATACACATTTGTGCACACAGGTAATTCGCTGGGACAGAAATGGGACAGCCAAACGAAGGATGCAGGTTTCCCCAATCGGGGGAGAAAAAAAATGAATAAATGCTGACATAAAATGAGGAGCGATCCTCCAATACATTTATTCATTAATCAATCCGTGAAATTTCACGAAAACGAAACAATTCTCACAATGTGGATGACGCGAAAAATTAAAAATTTAAAAAAAAAAAAAAAAACTTAAACTAAAAAGGGCACAAAAACGAATAAAATAATAAAATGCAATAAAACACAGAAGAAGAGGGTTCAAAAAAATAAAAGAAATCAAACATATATACCATTTATTACTATAATGATAAAACGTGAAAAAGAAAAAAATAAATGTACCATAATGGTAAAATCCCTGCTCTTAAGATATTAAGCCAAGTGAAGCAGCCGAATCTAACCACGCAAAAAAAAAAAAAATAAAATAAAGCCAAAACTAGAGCAAAAGCTAACGATGAAAAATAAAAAAAATAAAAAAAAAAGAAACGGAAAAGTGAAGGCTTGGATTTTTTCAATGCAAATTTAACTTACACATAACATCCACCTATTGCTATTTTTTCTAAGTCCTTTTAATAAACCATTCCACCGAGCAAATAACTGAATAAATGCGTGTAGTGGGGCGTGTGTAGGTATCCATACATATTTACTCACAGGTTTAAAAACAATAAACATGAAAATAATGCTACACAACGTCAGCGATCGCAGAAGGACGTGATTTGGCTACACACCCTTCGCACATTCTTCACACATTTTTTTGGGCATTTTCTAACTGCGCAAAGTTCACCTCCCGCTAAACGTTGCCTCCGAAAAGAATAAAATACAAGTGAAAAAACGTTAGTTTCATTCCCACTACAATATTTTAATCACAAAAAAAAAAAAAAAAAAAAAAAAAAGGAAATCCCCGAAAAAAACTCCTACCAGGCAAATAAACTCCCAAGGGCAACATAAAAAAACGCCTCATGTAACAAAAAAAGGAATGTCAAATTTTTATTTGCACCCTTCCTGTGCAACTGCTGGGATTAGAAGTGGGATGCGTACTTTTGCAGGTCGGCGAAAACATCCTGAAGTACTCAATTCTGTATCTTTGGCAAAAAAAAAAAAAAATTCCCACCAATGTTTACGCATGTTGACTAATTTTACGCCTTCCGTTCATCCAAGTTGACAGTCCTAGTTTTTCAATCCTAGGGTTCTTTCCAAAAGGGCGAGCCCATAACTACAGAAGAATTACCCCCTTTCCCGGTACTTCACGTCTGCACATGCACATTATCGCGAATATAAGGCGCATCGCCTTTGCTATATTATAAGGAAAGGCCATAATACCACCCCTAACGTTTGGTGTGGTCTTTTTCCAGTGAACTTCTCACAAAAAGCGCCACAACGGGCAAAATTCTAAACGGTGCAACCCTTTATATTTACATAAACGGAAAGAACATTCCCACCGGAAAAATTGACATCTTCACATGATAAGAATAAAGGTGTAGGAGAAGCACCTACCTCTGTACACAAACAAATCTGCATCACTTTGGATAAGTCCCATTCCAAAATAGGAGGAAACTTTTTTTATGGAAGCAAATATAAAACTTTAATTAAAAATGAACTTGTTTTAATTACAACGACAAACGCGTTAAAAATGAAATTTGAAAAAGGTAAGAAGGGAAAAAATGATGAATAAATGAAATGATAATGGGGTACCAACGAAAAAAAAAAAAGTATTCCCTGACACGAACATGCACTGAAGGTAAATGTCCTTAACTCGTAGCCGAAAGAATCGCGAAACGCTACGTAGAAAGGACATCCACATGACATCGAATTAACAAAAAATAATTTGATGGACATACACAACTAAAACAACTTGGTAGACATCGCATGATATCTTTTAAAAGTGAAAAATAAAACTTTTTAATTGGGGCACTGGAAAAGGTCAGTGCGGCGGGTTACGAAGAAGGGCATATAAAGGGGACATGTTCACGTGGCGCCAGTCGGGACAGGTTCACATAGTCCATTCCGATCAGACGAACCGCAGTCGCACGACTTGTGAATAACCAATGCGCAATGCGTTAAAGGGGGGGAGGAAGCCATTCTGTTGGTTTTTTTCAAGCTTACTTCTTTCCTCTTTTTCGTCTTTCACTTTTCCCCTTTTTCCCTCTTTTTTTTTTCTACCCTAGTAACACTCCCCAATGTGAATGCGTATTTCTAGGCAGCATCAGCCTGCTTCGTTATGTCCTCCTTTGAATCGAGATAGTTTGAGGAAAGGTTATTCATCCGTTGGACATCTACCTCTGCGCATTCTGCGTCACCGTCGTCATGCACATTTGGCTCTGCTTTTCCATTTTCGCCGCCTTCCTTGCCGCCCTCTTCGTTTTCAGATTCCCCCAGCTTCGTCTCACCCACGTGCAAGTGGTCCAGAGACCTGCTGTTTTCGTCTCGCAACTTAATTTCGAAGAAGTCAAAGTTTTCTCGTTTTAATTGCTGGTAAAACATTTCCGGTTCGCAGGACTTAGAGCCCAAAGCTTTGTTCCTTCTCCGTTTGTTCTTATCATTAAAGAAAAAAATATTTTTGAAAAAATTTCGAAAAATATTATTTTTCCTCTTCCCATTGTTCACTTTGAGAATATCCCTAATTTCGAAAATGGAACTCGGTTTCCTCCGTAGGAGTCTCTTTTTCGTTAAAAATTTATGACCAAGTAGATGTGCAACCTTTGCCCTTTTTTCAGGATTATTTTGCAAACACGACTCAACAAAGAAGCAGAACTGTTTGCTAAAACCGGAGCAGAGATTAATTTTAGGAGAGGAATCCACAATCTGTTTTATAGATTCCTCAATATCTTTTTTCCCTTTCCATGGCAATGCACACATAACACTTTCGTATATAGTTATTCCTAACGACCAGATGTCTGCTGAGCAGTTATACTTTTCTCTCTTCAAAATTTCTGGAGAAATATAATAAAGAGTTCCCACAACTTCACGCAATTTTAGATCTTCTACCTTTTCGCAAGATCCGAAGTCTACTATCTTTGCCACTCCACTTTTCGAAAAAACGATATTCGTCGGTTTGATGTCCCTATGCACTAAACATAAGGGGCATTCGTTATGCAAATAATTTAACGCCTTTAATACGTCGTCTAAAATGTGCACCAACACATCTTCAGTTATCCTTCCACACTTTTTATATAAATCGAATAATGTTCCCCCTGAGAGGAACTCACACACTATGACCAGGTAGCAGGGAGGCCAGAAAAAGGATTCATGGTACTTAACAATATTAGGGTGGTTGCAAATTTGCAAGAAATGCACCTCCTTCATGATTCTCTTCAGACTGTTTTCTTTACTTAAATAGCGCAAGTTAATAATTTTCAGGCTCACCAAATTCTCTTCGTCATAGCTGCTCTGATCGCTGCTTTGACCGCTGTCTTTATCGTTGCCTTCATCGATGCACTCATCGTTCCTTTTATCGATGCTATCCCCCGCTGTTCCTTCCACTTCTTTGGTTCCCTCGCCTACTTCGTTTTCCTTCTCCAGGCCTGCGTCTTTTTCTGCCTTCTCTTCAAGCTGCTTACCAGTATCATCCCCTTCCTCCCCCCTCCACGCGGAAAACACCACCCCATGAGCCCCCTTACAAACCACCTTATTAATTTTGTACACTCGAGACCACTTACCCACTGTGTTCTCTCCTAACCACCCCGTGTCTTCTTTGTATACCTTTACAGAGCCATACCCATTATGGACGTATAAATTTTTCTTAAAAAACTCCACGGTATCATCTAAAATGAAGTTGATCCTTTCGGCAATCTTCTCGAAATTATTAATCATCTCATTTGAGCTTCCTGTGGGATCACTTTTTTGCCTCTTCAAATCAAGGTTTTCGCTGCATCCCAAGTTGGCCCTGTCCGCCGTTCTTAGCTCTCCATCTTTGGGGCAGAAAAAAGCGTCACTCTGTTCCTTGCCAAACAAAGCACATTTCTTTTCTTCGACCTGACTCGTTTCGCACACTGCGTTTGTAATATCGTCCCTCACAATGTTGGCGCTAATTTCGCTGCCTTCTTCGTCACCCCTTCGTAGTACGCACTTGTCCTCCTCGGTAAGAGTTCCCCCCTTTGCGTCCTTCACTTCGTCGTTTTGGTTACTCAGTGCACTCATTTGTGAGCCTTCCCCCGGGGATGTTTTTCCTCCGGCGAACTCGTTCCACGAGTGTCTACCCTTACTACCGTTACTACAACTTCTAGGGCTGCTACCTATTTGGCCACTCGCGCCCGTTGCTCCGTCGTCCGATCCTGCACACACGAGCTCCTCCACTTCGCTCGTGCCACAAATGATCTTATGTACCTCACGAGTTCCATTCTGCGAATTCACTGCAGTTGTCCCAGTCTCATCATTCTTGTCCTCCTCACCAGTGCATCCTCCATCGACCGCACCCGCCGAAACTTTCGCAACATCCCGCACTTCCCTCCCCCCCGGGCGACAAACCAACTCGGCGTTATATCTACATTCATACGAAATCGATTCCTGGTTGGTCCCCCCCGCATCACTCATTTTCGCCCCTTCCTCGAAAAAGGGGAAATTTTTAAAAATTGAGAATATCCCAACTTCGCTCCTTATTTTAAAAATCCCATTATGTAGGGCATTTTTCCCTTTGGAAAAATAAAGCCTTAATTTCTCCCCGTTAAATAAATCATGCTCGCTATGAAAAAAATTAAATCTCTCTGTCTGCTCTGGAATGGGATTATTATTTTTGCCACATAAATTTGTCTCTGTTTTTTGCTTGTTCAGTTCCTTTACATTTTCCCTATCCTCACACATCGTTCTATGATATTCCGATTGCGCCCTGTCCAAGTAGGTTCGTCCCATCTCGCCATCTTTCACGTCAATTTCCGATCCGCTTATCTTGTTTAATTGGTCAGCTCTACCTGAGACACAACTTTTGTCAACGTCGCTCCTCTTTAAGACATCCCCCCTGCTGTGCTCTTGAGTGTAATTCCCCTCACAGTTGGCCAACGGGGCAGAAGAAGTCCCCTCCTCACTAATGCCAAACGCTTTATATTCATTCTTCAAATTGTTCCTACTCCTGTTAATGATAAAATTTCTGTTGGTATACTTCTCGCCAGTTGTGTTGTTTCTTCTTTCTTTGTAGCAATTCTTAAGAAGGCTGTCCAAGGGGTGTCTCCACTTGTCTTCATTTCTTTTACAATTATTCACATAGGGGTTGTTACTCCCTTCTATTCTATCATAGTAGAACCCGTTTGAACTTCCCACATTTGATTCTTCTCTCATGTGTGTAGTACAATTAGGGGGAAAATTGCATTCCCCTCCTCCTTTAGCTAACAATTTATTTTTTACAAATTCATTTACATGAACATCATTACTCCGATTTGTAGCCACCGTGGGGCTCATTTCTGGTGAATCTTGTACCACGTACCCATTTCTATTTCTTATATGAAACACTTTTTTGTTTTTCGTTTTATCACTTCTCCGTATTGGAGTAAAGAGGGGGAAGATGGTTCTGCCGCTTTTTAATGGAAAAACATCCTTCACATTTTGATTCTTCACCCTTCTTCGATGATCTTCTTCTTTTATTTTTATGTTTTCCAGTTCTAACTGCATGCAGGAGTGATCCATTTCATTCTTCCTATTCGTCGAGAAAATAGATTTGTTAATTCGATCCAACAGGGTTTCCTTCATAGGGGGGTAATTCCCTCCCTGACCAACTTTTTCCTCACTGCCTGCTTGGTCACCACAAAAGGGCTTGTTAGTAACATCTTGTCCACCACAACGGGTGAAGTTCATTTGGCTGGGGGTGCTAACTTGTATGTTTTGCCTGGACGCCCAATTAGGAATACTTATAATACCATAATTGGTACCATTCATGCAGAACTCATTTTTGCTGTTCCTAACATGACCACTTCGCATGCTATCATTTTGTCGCTGATTTTTCGACCCACTCATTATATTCATTATGTGGTCACTATGGTTGGATCTGCTCACGGGGGAATGTTCTTCCCCCACCTTTTGAGTTACGTCTACCCCAGTGGTCAACTTGTCATGTGCGGTTACAACACGATGGTGAACTGAGCTAAAAGGATGGTTTGTCCTTCTGTCCTTCATGTTCGCCTCCTCTTCCCCCTTCGGTTCACCCAAGTGGGTATTGCTAAACATGTCATGAACGTGAAATAGCTTATATTGTATTGTTTTCCCCGTCGCTAGGTTACTATGTCTTCCTCCTCTTCCAAATTTTACACTTGAAAAATGGAGCCTTTTTTCTTTCTTTCCATTCCATACATTGTCACAATTTTTTTCTTTTTCCAATGGTGTCTTATCCGTTTTAAGCCCCACCTGACCTGCTACACATGGCTTCCTTTTCACGTCAATATTTTGTATGCTGTATGGTGATGACCCTCCTTTGAGCTCATCCGTTACGTTGAACTTCCAATTTAAGGGGGACGACTGATCTTCCATTGTGTCCATTCTGCGTGAGTATCCACTTGAGAGCACTTTTTCGTGGGAACTGCTTTGACCCTCATTGAAATCACATATATACCCATTTACGACAAAAGGGCGTTCTCCACCTTGCTTCATCATTAACCTGCTTTCATTCCTCAGCCTATTTGGTGACGTCTCCCTATTCGATGTACCCTCCAAATGGGGGGAAGTGGGCTCCTTTTCATCCCCACGCACCATGTCGCCCTTCTCTCTATCGCTCGAAGAATTGCCCTTTCTCCCCCTACTTGGGAACTTCCCATTTGTTTCACCTTTCTCCACAAATATTGACGTACCCTTTGGGGCGAGCAAAATAGTATTTCTTATATGTTGTACTACACCATGTTCCTTAGGTAGGTCCTTACACTTCCCATCCCCCTCTTTCTTCACATTCCTACTGCTACTGCTGCAGCTCCTCCGGTTACCATCCTTCTTACAGGCGTTGTTACCTCTTCTTTTCCTCAAAAAAATCACATTGTTTTTTAAAAAATTTACTGTGCTGACATTGGAATACACCTTCGCTGCTCTGTTTATGTGATGAACGCAGCGATAAGTGCAATTATCCGTCTTTATCTCTACTTCATTTAGGGAATGCAACATTTTCTTCTTCCCTATATCGGCGCTGAATAAAGTTTGTCGTTCTGTACCGTTGCTGCGAAGTGCGTTGTGGGTTTGTTCCCTTTTACCTTCCCTTTCTTCTGGATGGGTGATGTCTCCCTGTGCGATAGGGTGTATATTCACGGTACGGGCCTTCTTTTCTGTACCTTCCATTTCAGCCCCTTCCGGAGATGCTATATCAGAACCAATAGACTCACTTTTGCCTTCTACGCTAACAGGGTTTCTTATAGCACTCCCACTGTTTATCCCATTACATGCTTCCCCTTCCATTTTTGAGTGCTCCCAATTTTTCTCTTCGTTTTTATATTCTAAAATGTTGTCATCTGAGTGGTGGCTGCCTATAGGGGAATTGCCCAACTTTACCACATCAAACGTTGCTGCATCTCCATTGTTTAAATTCCCCATTTGATGATTTTCCCTATCTTGGATCCCCCCGTGTGTTGCAGCGTCATCGACCGATTCGGCACTCCTAACTGTGCTCATATCGGTCTCTCCTCCTTTTGTCCGCTCCTCATTTTCGTGTACTCCATTTTCATCATCCTGTAGTTTTCCTTCGAGATTAACCACACTATTTCCACATAGAGCAAAATCGTTGTTATCCCAGTTCATGATATTCCTCTTTGCGAGTGTGTTCCCCAAATGGGAATCCTTAGACATAGATCCCTTCACACTTTCGAAAATTCCATTCGTGAATTCCCCACTTTCAGAATTGCTTCCTTCACATTTTTCCAATTTCATTTTTGTTAAATTTACCGCTTTACTAATATGGCGCTCAAAATGTTGTGGCGGAACATGCGAACAGCAACCTCTGCGATGGTATCCTTTGGGGTAACATGTCAAAGGGTTATTTGACTCATTCGAGGGACTCACCAAGAGGCTTGTTTTCCCTTCGTTTTCACAATCAACACTGATGTTCCTTCGAGGGAGGGAGTACCTCATGGTGCTTTTATCCCTTACAAGGGTGTTATCACCCCAGGCGGGTTCTTGGCTACTGCTCCGAAGAAATTCTGCAACGGGTGTAATTTTACTTATCACATTCGTTTCATTCATCATCGTCGAATGAGTACCTTCATCAGCCTCTTCACTTGTGAGATTTACTCTTAAATGAGGTGCTTCCTGACTCAATGCTGTTTCTTCGCCTGGGTTGTCTTTCCCATTTTCACCCATTAAGCACTTTTTCTGTCCCACTTTCATCCCCCTCGCAAACATGATGGGAACGTTATTCGTCACCTCATTATGATCGACTTCATGTGCTTCCTTCCCTTCCCTTTTAATCTTTTTGTCTGTCTCTAATCGCTTAACCCCCCCATGAGTAGTAAATTTCTTACTCGTTTTCTTTTTTCCATACCCCAAGGTGTTTTCCGCTTCAACTGAGAACATATTTTACTTATGTTGTTTGAGTCATTACCCAAACCTCGCATGACCAGTAGGAAGAGCGTCTTCTGAGCTAATTACACGTTAACAAAATGGAAAATCTGCGTTGTACGTACAAAACTGCCAACACATAGTGCGCTCCATACGTACGTATATAAGTTCACGGTTGTTCCGCTGCGTTATGTTACCCCCCCGCACAGCCACATTTTGGAAAGGAACATTTTGAAATGTGTCCCAATATTTCGTCTACTAATCACCAATACAACTGTGGAAAAAAAAAAAAAAAATATGCTCATGTGCGTTTGCCGCATGAATAATCCTACCAACGTTATTTTCCTAGACGCGCATATTTTCCCTGCAGTGTATACCTTCTCAACAGCTCATAAGATTCTTTACGGAAAGGTTTCCTTCTAGCCTGCTCGCGCACAACATGGAAAAAAAAAAAAAAAAAAAAAAAAAAAATTTCAAATAATGCCTTGCCGATCAGGTAAAAAGTAACACCTCCTGTTATTCCCCTTTTTTTGGGAAAAACAAAAATTGAGCATCATTCCTGTGACTGTCAACATGATCAATGGGAGTTTTTTTTTTTTTTTTTTTTCCCACTAGAATTTTTCCTTCTTAAAAAGTGTAAACCATTTGTGGAAGTTACATTCGTGTGTAAAAAAGTACCACGCAATGGGCTTGTCACAAAAAATAAAATAGAATAAACACACCCCAGCGCAAAAGAACCTATGGTACAGCAGGACGTGATCATATGTGTACACATGCGATCGCTGCACGGCAACACAACTGCAGATGGAACCATCACATACAAGCGCAAATACCATTTGAATGGAAATTATAGTAAAAGCAAAAGGGTGTTTACCCCTCGGGTGTCTAACAAACGTACATATGCACGGATCAACCCCCCTTCAGTTGCCAAAATAATTTCGTTTGGATTAGCCGCTCTGTAGATGTTGTCTTAACTGTATGTGTCTTTTATTTTAGAAAAAAGAGGAGTGAAATAATTCTGCTTCCACGAAAGGCATCCTCCGCGTAGTTATATGTTCCTTTCCACTGTACTAGCAATGATGTGGTAAGTCAATGCAAAGGTATACTGAGAAAAAAATAAAAAAAGACAAGTTCGTAATCCCCAAATAGGAAATTTATATAGATGAACCTCTTGGAGGCGTTATTTTCAATGTGCCAACTAATTTCATTTACAAAAAAAAAAAAGGAGGTAAACAAAAACATTCTTTATGACCAAAATTTCTGTTCCACATGAAGGGAAAAGAAAATGTTAGTGTTACGCACAAACGGGGGGTAACCATATTGAAAGGAAAATTTTCAACCACATGAAAGAAGTGTATGAGTACTATAAGGACTATTCAACCATACAGAATTTAATGCAGGAACGTAATGATATTTATTTACTGTGGAGCATGCAGCGACTATTGGGGGATGGCTGCTACAGCGTACAGTGCTGTAGATAGAATTTGTAAGGGACCGAAGGATATTTTTTGTGCAGACTTTAGAGATAATTTCAATGATGGGAATATTCCGGAACCGGGAAATTTCAAGTACTCAGCAGCACCATAACAAGCAAAAGGGGAAAATAACGCAGAAGAGGGGACAACTGTGCAAATTCTGTCCAATTTGAAGATACAAGACCTGAAACAGCTAGTACAGTTAAGTATGTTACAGAGTGAAAAACTACATCAAAAAGGGGGAACTACATCTTAAATAAAGTAACATTGACAAGTAGAAGGAGTAAAGAATTCCCCTATAAGGGCAAGAATGAATGCATATATTCCTACTGGGGGGAACTCCCTCCTGGGAGAAACTTCCATTTAAACTCCCTAACCATGGTACATGGTACACATGTACCATCACCCAGGATGGAAAGAACAAATAGCAGACCACAACAAAGACAACGAAGAACCAATATAGCTTATCATCCTAGATAAAGAAGGTTAACATTCCTTCGCCCTTCCCTTTTTTTTTTTGGATGTGCATGTGCGTATTGTGAACATACCAAATTATCTTACATAGAAATTATAGGCTCCTCTATATTTCGTACTTTACGCCTCATAAGAGCATACATTGCCCACTTAAACATACATCATTCATGAAAAAGGAACCATCATTCATGAAGAAGGAATCACCCCTTCTTTTGAGCATAATAAACTACGGAAATATCGTATATATAGAGAATAATTTATATTTTTACGTGTTAGGAAAAAAGAAGGAAGCAAGGAAGCTGTACCACCATATGAGGGAGAAAAGGATCACTATTATTATGGCAAAAGTGTATATAAACATTCATGAATATTTTCCCCTGTTCACACATATATATATAAATATAATTCCATGCACAGTTCCCCCCTTCCATTCCTTTGCTTCCTTAACAATAAAATATAAAATGAATGAAATACATAATAAAATTTTCTATTTAAAAAGAACTGTTCCTTTGTGTATTTAATAACAGGAAAGCATATAAATATTAGTATAATGTTTTCAAGTAATCATGCGCACAGTACAATAATATAGCACATTGAATAAGGAATGTACATGGGGAATTGGAATTTCCCCCCCCTTCCTTTCTTCTGTTGTATGATTCTGTTCTTCGCTCCTTATATTTTCGCTTTATTTAAGTGTGTACGCGATGATTTAATACATATGCGTGCACTATTATTGTTTAAGGATCTCACATGTTTGCTTCGTACAAATAAGTGAACATCTTCAAACATAAATTCATTGTATACACAGGAGAATGTATATGAACAGTGGCAACAATGACAGGAAAAATTTTGGGTGTCCGTTATTTTACTGAAAGTGCATCTGTAAATATTATTAGTATAATATTCTGTGTACCGTACGAAAATGTAGAAATAAGAAATATATGGAAGTATATATATTTTTCCAACGCTACCTATAGAAGGATGATTTGAATCAATTACCCTCAAGAGGGAAGTATAATACATTAGATACGGAAGCAGGGAAACCGGGAAGACGAGCACATCTCCCTAAGGTGAAGAGGGAACTGGGTATTCATGTTACTAATGGCAATGTCCAGGATAAAATTATAAGTGTATTATATTATATAGGGGAAATCAAGAATGATGATAGTAGAAGGGGGGAGTTGTACAAATTCTTCTATTATTGGATGGGTGAATTGTTGTCCAAGGGTTCCGTGGATGCAGATTTTTTAAGAGTTATGGATGGATGCAGGAATGTACTTTTAACTGAATTGCCGGAATGTGGCATGCGCTTCCTGAAAACCTACGATAGTGTACAAAATTTTCAAACATGGAAAACAGTATTTGATTATAAGGAAGATCAGCAAGAAATAAAACAACAGTTAGCACGGGAAGGAGAGGGAGCAAAACAGTGCGATAACAATTATCACACATATCTACAACAAATAAAGGACGCCTATAGAACTGTACATGCAAAATGTACAGGGGGCGAAAGTAAAAAATGGAGTGAGTGGTGTGATGATTTTAAAATATGGTATCCAAAATATAAACAAGAGATAGAATTAAAGTTGCAATGTACCCCAACAGTGGCACAAGTGAAAAAAGCAACGAAGGTTTGTTCTTTTCTGTGTTCGAAATAGGAAATTGCGCATTATTCCTATAAAACTTTGCCCGTGATATAATAAATTTGGAAGGTATAAGGCACATAGGAGTACATATATACTTTTTGCCGAACACATTTGTAGGAGTTAGATTTGAGTAAATTACCCTCAAAGAAAATATACAATGAATGGGGCTCGGACATGGACTACTGTCAGGAGCACGGTCACCATATTGGGGAAGTAGGAAACAAATTAAAAGCGTGTTCTGAAATTGCGGATAATGTTAAGGAAATTCAGAATATACTATGTTATATGTCCGGCATGAAGAAAAAGTATGTACCAGATGAGGGACAATGTCTCTTTCTATACTTTTGGTTGGGGAATATGTTATTTAGCAGGTTCCACAATGATACATCCTTCTCTGATGCTATAGGGAAAATGTACAAAGCGCTGGATGAATTCCATGTAAGGGACAACTGTACGATTGTGCACAATAATACTACCAAAGACTTCTTCAATAGAAGAAAGGCAGTATATGATTTCATTGTTGATTATGGAGATATAGAAAAAAAATTGATGACGCCCGGGACTTATTGCGGTGGAGGATGTTATGAATACTTAAAGGGTATTTATGAAGCTTATAAATTCGTTCGTGATGATTGCATAGGGAAAAGTGATATATACTGTAGTACACTAAAAGAACAAATACAGAAGTGCAATCCTCTGAAACTACCAAATGTAACATGGAACTTGGAACATGAATTACAGTCTTCACGCAAATCTACTTTTACAGATGGAACAAGTCCATTATCTTCCAATAATATGACCTCTTTGAAAGGTGTCCTGGTTTTGCCCTATGCATTTGCCACATTAGGAGTAGGACTTGTTTCTTTCCTCCTATATAAGGTAAGCAGAATTATGGCACAAGTATGCATAGTACCATTAGTGGTAGTATTACTACTATATATATATATGCATATACATGTATATGTGCATACTGACCCTCACTTTCTCCCTTCTTTTCTTTCCTTTTTTTCTTTCAGTACGGTCTCTTACCTCATTGGTTCCGCAAGCAATTTAGAGGAGGAAGAAGAGGAAACAGAAGTTTGATCAAACGTGAATTTGACGACGACACACTCACAGAAGACGACACCTCCACAACATTATACACTAGCGATGATTCTACCACAATATATGGAACAGAAGTTTCTACCCCGTATACCACTGCTCGGTCTAAAGTAGGAAAGAATAGTGGACCACAACAAAAGCAGTCAAGAAAAAGAACAAATATCAGTTACCATCCTAAGTAAAATATCGCCCCTTCTTCCTTTCAAACAACTATAAGTAACCATGCACTGTGTTCCTAAGTAGAAAGGTGGACTACTACACTAACACTACACTATTACTACACTACTACTACACTAACACTACACTACTACTACACTAACAAAAACACCACACTAACAGCACACTAATAATACACTAAAATAAAATAATGCGCATGCACACTAAAATAAAATAATACCCCTAATTAACACCCCTAACACTACCTTCCTTCCACCAACCACCCCTAACAGAATCCTAACCTCTTACACCTAACAACCACCTAAACGCTAAAAAAAATTCTACCCCCTACACCCTAAACCCTGGAAAAAACCTTACACCCCTTTACACCCCCTCTTACACCTCCCACACCACACACCTACACCTAAAAAAAAGAAATTCTATCGTTCTTATATATGCAAAGGCATAATTCATTTTTTCCTTTAAAATACTTTATATCCCCCATTAACTCGAAATTAAAATAATAAAAATTTTTTGATTATAAACATATTTAACTTTATTTTTTTTTTTAAAAGGCATAAAATATTTCTATTACACCGTTAAAACGAAGGAAGGGTACGATGTATTTGAAGGGGTGTGGGGGTGTAGGTGTTACATTTTTTTTTTTTTTTTTTTTAATTTCTCTCTCTTTTTAGAAAAAAAGAAGAATATGAACCACCACTTTTAAGTTAACTTAATTTTTTTGAAACAACATATAATATAATTATGTGCAATTAAATGTAATTGTATTTCATTATTTCAAATTACCACATCCTTTTTCATTAATTATTATACCTTCCAATTAATTTTAAAATTTAAAAAATAAAAAAGTTACCTTCACACACTTAGAAAAAAAACAGTAGCTTATGTCCGAAAACAGCTTAAATTAAAACATTTTCCATATTAAACGGAGAAAAAAAAAAAAAGAAAGCAGGAAAAAAATACACACTTTTACTTAATAAACTCCTTTCCTTCATTTTTAAAAAAGGAAAAGAAACAAAAAAAAGAAAAAAATTAAAAAAAACGAAGAGCAAGAGCAAAAAAATGGCTCCTCTGACAAAATATTTAATACTCACCTCTATTCTGTACTTCTGGCAATTTAACCACTATGTACGATCATAACAACTATTAAATTTGTTAAAATTTGTGACGCACGCATATATTATGATTAGGAATTTTTTTTTATTTTGCTAGAGGGGGCGTTGGGGGAAGGGTGAAAACTTTCTTCCTTTATTATTAACAATTATGTATTGCATAAATTTCAAATAAAAAATTTAACTTACCCCCTTTTTTTTTTAGGTGCGTGCTTTAAGCACATATGACACATCCGATTCAAGCAGTGAAGGATCATCAGTAGGAAGTGAATCTGTTGTTAGAACAACGTTGCAAAGTCCATTTCATCATAGAAGTTATAATAATGAAGACGACCCCCCCTTTAGAAACACTTCTGTTGGTTCAAATGGAACATCTAAAAAATCAAACTTAGGAACAAATTCATGTGATTTATCACATGGAAGGAAGAACCCAAATAAAAATACTAACACCTTGACAGACAAATGTCAAAGGTTGTATAAAAAATGTAAATATGGTAAATTTAAACATAGAACCCTACTACTACTTATATTGGGCATTTTAGTATGCTGCGTGCTAATTCTATATTATGTCAGCTCACTTATACCAGCTTCTGATGATGAGCGTGGAAATCTTGTACCAACATTAAAAACATATTATACCAAGCTTGAGGAAATTACAAGTATTTGGGCGTGGGCACATGCTGTTTTTCCAATCATTGGATTTCTCATATTAGGTGCCCTACTTGGATTCTACTTCTGTAGAGCAAGAAAAAAATACATTCAGCGTTCCAAATATAAAAAGTACAAATTATAAGTTATAAATACTAGTTCCAATACAAAATTAAGTACCAAGTCGAAGTTGTATGTTGTACATTGGAAGTGTTTAAGTTGTAAAATGTGGCACTTTTTTTTTTTTTTCCTTCTTTTAAAAAAAAAAAACTTATTTTCAATATGTTCTTTAATTAAAAAAAATACTCATTTTTAAATAATATATGTTATTTTAAAAATGAGCAAAAAAATAAAGCGGTTGCACAATGTATATAATGGAGCAATTTTTTCATTTTTTTTTTTTTTCCTTTAATATGTGGGAAGGAATACATTGCACATATACATTATTATTATTATAGTTCCTTTAAAAAAAAAAAAAGGAGAGACATTACATACACACACATACATACACTAATTATGAGGTGAGGTGATGAGCACTTTACCCAGGATGGTAACCTACATTTGTTCTTTTCCTATTATTTGCCCTTCCCCTTTGGCCAGATGGTGGTGGTCGTCGTCCTGGTGGATATGTTGGTGGTGGTCCACTATATATTGTTGAATCCTCTGCGGAATGTGGGGTATAATCTGTTGTCGAATATTCGGTGGAGTCACCTACTGTAGAAGTATCTTCCCCTAACGTGTGGTGTTGCTGCCGTCTTACGGATCTTTTATTTTTTTTCCTTTGTCTTGGTAAAATACCTATCATAGAAAATATTGAAGTATACTAATAAAAGGAAAAAAAAAAATGTGCCACATATATATAATATAGCTTATTTCATATTTCCCTTAAATGAAAATAAATGTAGTATAAATAATATTAATTTTAGTTATGTACTTACTCTATATAAAAAAAAAGTGAACAATGGTATTCCCAATACTGAAAGTACAGATGGTAAAATAGTGTTAACTCCAAGGGACGCTTCATTGTAGGCTACTTCTGGATCTGTCTTAGAGGCATAAGCGCCTGGTGCTGTGTGCTTCTGTGAAGATATTAACTTTCTTTCCAACTCTAAGACCTCAGTATGTTTACCCTGATATAAATCCTTTTCGAACTGTGTGCAACATGCATCCTGATCACCTATACAACGCGCACGCACTGTCTTATAAGTTGAAATGAGGCCTCTCAGTTGTTTATAATATTCTTGAGTATAAGAATAATTATGGGTCACTAACTGACTGCGTATAGTCTCAAAAGAATGGAGGAAATTATATACTCCATTTCTTTGATCAAAAAGGTTCTTGTCAATATCACAGCACACATTGCCTGGGCTATTCCCAGAAGTGAGTGGTATCAGTATAGTGTAAATCTTCTTCATAATATCCGAGAAAGCTGTATCCTGCCCTAAATTTTTCGATACTATATCTCCTAACCAATAATAGAAAAGATAATACAGATTATCATCCAACTTCGTGTGTGCCCCCGGTCCAATTACTTTACACCAGGCCCTTAGAATCATATCAGCAAATCTTTTAATATTTCCATACGCTCCCAATTGGACCTCCAGTATAGTTTTAAAGGTTCCGGTCTTATTTTGACCTCCAACATTTATAATACACTCTGCAGTATTCTTGAATTCATCGTACATTGATTTTGAGGGTAAGTCCTTTAAATCTTCTTCCTATAAATATAATGGGAGAAATGTATGTTCCCCCATACTTTAAGACATTATTTCATTATATAACATACAAAATACTGTATCAGCATACTCCCTAAATTATTCATTTTGAATATAAGAACTGACTTTCAATGGTTCCTGTGCTCCTTCAACCATTGTTTATGTACATATACTTTCTGTATATATTTAATTCATTTTGAAATTATTCCTGCGCCTAAAGAGAATACATGTGCAGGAATTTTTGCCCTTTCCTATGATTATTATCATTAGCGGCTATATATAGAAATTTTTACTCTTTCGTTATACACATTGTTTACTCCTTAAATAATAATAATACATTATATGCGTATGAATAAACCCAAAATACAGGCGAATGTAGTGAAATAACAAAAAAAGGAATATGGATAAAATTTCTTTTTTTTTTTAATGCGTTCCATCATTCATTTATTATACTGTTGGATTATACGTGGTTACTGGGAAGCAATGCATTATTATATACAACATTCAGATATTACATATATATAAAGGTATAATTCTTTTCCCCGTGTGATCAGGAGAAAAATTGATCTCTCACTACTACTGCATATTATATTGTAATTCAAAAGGTTGCTATTAACAATTTGTTAGCATGCATATGGCACAGTCAACATATAAACGCAATTCCAGTATACCCTCAAAAATGCTCATATGCATCAATGTTTAGTGTAAAGTGTTAAGGCAAAAAAGTAGAATTTGAAAAGTGTGGTATATAGGAAATTGCTCTCATTATATATAAGGAAAAAGAAGAAAGTATGCGGTCCCTTTTTTAAAATATCTCCTGTACATTACCCCCCACCTCCCCTTTTCGATTACGGTCCCCTAAATATAATAATAATTACTTTTACCCTTTTTTCCTTTCATTTCGATAAGTACAAGGTATAAAGAACTTATTTACATGTAATACATGTATATGCATATATATATATGTGCATTGTGTATTATTTGAGCTATTACTCCCCTTCTTCCCACTTCTAATGTAGATTATATTTTACATATTAATATTCAATTGTTTATTTTTTTTTTCTCTTTTATTTTATTATTTTTTCCTTTTCGCTCTACACTAAGATGTTCATGTTAAGGTGTAACCAATATAAGCTAAAGAAAAATATTTTCTTACCCACTTTATTTTGATTTGTTGCGATAATTTTTTTACTGAAGAATTAAAAGGCTTATTTTTTTTTGTTAAAAAATTTTTTATCTTCATAACATTTTCTCCTTCATTTTTATATACAAACACTTTTTTGAAACGGTCAGTATTTTTTTTATGTTCCGCGTCCCGTTCGCAGAATACCTTATCTCAAGTTGTTATTCAAACATACAAATGGAAGAAAGAAAAGGAAGGAAAAAAAGAAAATTTTTTTTTTCCCTCCCTTCACTTTATTTTGAACTCTTGGCAAAATTTTAATATTTTATTCTGACTTGTTTGCAACTTCTTTATGGACGATCCAAAATATATGTTCATTAAATATTCTTTCTTACAAGTTCCTATTTTTATAATTCTTTCTTCTTTTTTCATATTTCCTTCTTCTTTCCTTTTTTTTTCCTTACAAGTATTTATGATTATGAATTTTTTTTTCTGCTTTTTCTTCCTTTTTTATGGAATTATAAAAAGAAATATAGAGCAGTTATTAGTATAATTTTGTTCCTTTCCCCCTTTTTTTTTTTTTTTTCTTTATAAATAAATACTTTTTACGAGAATAGGTAAGTACTTCCCTTCGTTCCCCTTTGTTCCTTAGACCTTCCCTTCCTCTTCTTTTTTTTGTCGAAGTGTGTAGAATAATGCACTTTAAAATTATATAAATTATGTAAATTATGTATATTAGGTGGGGAAGCGGAAATAGGAGACATTTTTTATCTAGGAAGTTGGTAAGCTCTTTACGTAGGATGGTAAGTAATATTCCTCCCTTCCCAGTTTTTTCTTTGTCTCTGTTGTTATTGACCTTTCCTTCTATTACTTTCCCTCCCTCCTTTGTCGGTAGATGGTGCAGTAGCAGTATATGGGGAAGAATATACTGTGGTGGATACCTATTCTGCTCTTATTGAACGAAGTGTGGAGTATTCTGTTGAATCTGTTGTTGTTGAACTTAGCATTGTTGAACCATCTGTTGAGCCAAATGCGGAACTATCTTCATACCCTATATTCAAACTATGTTCTATTGCACTTCTTTTTTTTCTTCTGTTGTTGCTTCTGGGGGTGTTGTTGATCCTCCTTATCCCAAAAGGTAAAAGATTATACTAAAAAAATAAAAAAGGGAATGGAAGTGGAGGTGTAAAGGCATAGGAATATGTCCACATATACATATGTATTCACAGCATAGTTTATTTTCTATATATACATATTTTTATTGTTGTTTATATATATAAAAAAGAAGAATGGTTGAGTGCATATGAATTATATTACTTATATATATATATATATATATATGCAAAAAAAAATATTTTTTTTTCTTCTTTTTTTTCTTTATTTACCTTATATAGAAGGAATAGGATGGTAAGGAGGCCTACTAGTGCGCTTAGTGTGGAGGAAGTAATGGCAGCTGGGGCGCCTACTCCGGATAAATTTTCAGTGGAAGGTGCGGGACCCACTTCATGTCCATGATGAATCCTTTGTTTAGTGCCCATATGTGAAGTAAGATCTACTTCGGGTTTCACTTCCGCAGGAGGACTCTGACCCATTAACTTCGATACAGATTTTGGTTCATGCTGCAGAGTACATTTCAATTTTGACTGTACATTCTTATTGTGCTGTGCATACTTTCTGTTAAAGTCCCCACAGTACTTATTCCCATTATAAGGACCTTCACATTTCCAATGCATAGTACTAAAGGCTGAAATAATACCCTTCAGGTAACGGTCATATTCCGGAGTGCAATACGAATCACCATTACTTATCTGTTGTTCTATATGCTCATGGTCATGGTAATACTCATATACTATTTTCATTTCCTTGAAAGTATCTTTGTCAATATCGTCGTACATAATTCCACACGCTGTTTCAGGAAAAACTTCCTTGAATTTTTCATAGATTGTTTTCATAATGTCTAAGAATGATTCACTGACTTGTAATTTGTTAATTAATAGATTACCTAACCAATAATAGAATAAATGGCAATTTGGACTATAAGATGGGTATCATCCTCCACTCCTAGATGTGTAGAAGCACGCTCCTGTAATTTTATCCGCATAACCTTGAGCATCTTTGCACTTATGCAGTATAATATGTACTGTATTTTCCATTCCTTCATATGAATCCCGAGGATTACAATAAACCATACCCCTACCGAAATCGCTGTATATTGCTCTTGACGGTAAGCTTCCCAAATGGGCACCGTATATATATAATTAGCGCAGTATATAAATATTTATTTCCCCTTATTTCCACATTTTTCATTAAATTATGCACAGAGTATCATGTGTACTCTATTGAATTATCACTTTTGGGGAAGGAAGAACGAACCCCCAGTATTATTTCACCCCCTTTCACCATGATTTGTGCATATTTCGGTTTATAATGATTCTATATTGAAATGTGCTATTCCTTATATATTCATGCAAAGGATGAATATGCGAATGCTTTACTACTGCTGTAATGTTCATAACGGACGAACATATATATATTAAATTCTTCCACTTTTTTTTTTCAATTAATGGACATTCCTCAATTCTTAGAAGGGATAGTAGAGCAAGTACATGTGCACCAAAATCATTCTATATACGGTCAATGCAGACGTAAGATAAGAATAAAAAAATATGTTAAAGGAAGTCGCATAATGAACACAGAAGGAAAAAGGAAAGGAAAGGAATAAGGAATAAGGAGGAGTGGAGGAAGGAAGGGGTGACCACATTCTTCCGTTTATATATATATATATAACTATATGTGTATTTAGTGTTTATTCACGTTACTACAGTAGTACGTAATTGTATATGTGATTGTTTGCCATTGTTCCTTGGAATGCTATGATACCATTATTTACTTTATTTAATTATTATTTATGTAAGGGTGTTATTTTTTTATTTTTTTGTTTTGGGTTTTTTCTTTCTGGCATAGAAATTTTAGCGTGCGCACTATTAATTTATATTTAACTGTTATTAAAAAAAAAAATTATTAACAAATATTGTTAACAAATATTGTACATATTTATAGTACAGTTCATACATGCACAGCACTTCTATCCTTAAATGTGCCTACATTCATTCATATTTAGTAAAGGGAGAGTGTGTACATTTTTATGGGAATTAAATGAGAAGGAAGTACATATAAAACCGACGGAACTTGTATACATTATATGTATGCAGGAAGGAGAAGGAGAAGGAAGAAAAGGAGAAGAATTTTATATGCACACCCTTTTACCATAATATTGCGTATTACACTGTTTTTACGTTTATTACCGTTCCACAGTAATAATAATTTTTATTTTTGTGTAATTCTTTTCTTTTCTTTTTTTTCCTTTTTTGTTCGATTCCTTTTCTTTCCTAAAATACATAAATACTCCTTTGCGAAAAGTTCAATATTCCTTTCCCTCTTCTTTTTTTCTTCTTTTTTCCTTTTTAATTTTTACTTCCCCACTTTTTAATTAAATATATTCATATATATTTAGGAAGAGTGATCCACCCATTCATAAATGTACTCATGAATGCACTCATGAAAGAATTCATGAATGGACTTTGTGAACAATAAAAACATTCGCTTCCTTCTCCCTTATATATGTGAAATACATACACATTATTATAGTTCTGGACAAGGGGGGAGGGATCGCAATGGACATTACGTAGGATGATACCTTATATTTCTATTCTGCCTTTGTTGGTTTCTCTGCCTATGTTGTTGATTATTCCTTCTTGTGGATGGTCGTCGTGTTCGTCCGTCATCATATATGGTGGAATTGTCTTCTGTTGTTGATGATGAATCTGTTATTGTGGAAGTGTCTGCTACTGTCGAAATGTTGGTTGAATCATAAGTTGATTCGTACGTTGAGGTGTTGTCCGATAAGGACGTGTTTAATTTGTGGTGGTAGATGGTGGACCTTGCCTTCCTTCGGTTGCTGCTTCCTCCTCCAAAGAGGGTGTTGCTCCTTATCAAAGAAGGTAAGGAAGTGTACTGTAGGGAAGTAAGGAAAGGAAGAAAAGAAGAAAGGAGTGGGATGTAAAATATATGTAAGTATGTATGTATCCCGCACATATATATATACAGCACAGCACAGAGTTCAATTAATGTATGTATGTGTGTGTGTGTGTACGAAGCATACACATCACACAATTTACACAATTCACAATTTACAGTTTGCATTTTACAGTTCACGCAGTTCACAATTTACAGTTTGCAGTTCACATAATTTACTTATTTTGCATTGTACATCTATTGTTTCACATCGATTGTTTCATACACATATATATGAATAAATATTTTATTAGTTATATTATTCACATATTTTTAAATGTATTTGTACATTGTAGTAGTAACTACCTTATATAAAAAGTAACCAAGTACTGATACACCCAGTGCAGACAATGTGGAAGAGACAGCAGTGGTGGCAACACTACCAGAGGAGGACGATTCTGATGTTGCGGGTGACAGCTCCGACACAAGTGCGGGTTTCTCGGGCAATCTGCTCGCTACATGGGTATCTCTATGCAGTTGGACTGCTATTTGTTCCACTGCAGTTCTTTCATCACATTGTAGTTCTTTCATTTTCTTCTCAAGATATTCCTTATATGTACTCTCATATTCCTTACAATATGTGTCATCCTCACCCTTCCCCGTACAATCTGCACTTACAGCTTGATAAGCTACTTCAACTGAGCTCAGATATTTGTTATAAGTCTCATCACAAGACTTCCCACCCGTGTCAAAGTTATGTTTTATAGTTTGGTAGTCCTTATAATAATCATATACAATTTTCCTATGATTGAAGAGGGTTTTGTCAATTTTACTGTTATTGTACATAAGTCCACATACCTCCATATAAGCTTTCTTTTTCCATTTTTCGTATATTTTCTGCATAATACTGGGGAATGACGTAACGTGTAACTGGTTAAATAATATATCTCCTAGCCAGAAATAAAAGAAGTGGCAATATTCATTCTTGAAATCATGCTCATCCCTCTTTGTGTATGTGTAACATTGCGCTTCCCAAATTTTCTTTACGTAGTTCTCCTTATTAGCATATGTGCCCAATGCATCCTTCACTGCTTCCTCGGTATTTAGACCACAACTGTCCGTACCATCCTCGAATTTACTGTAGAACATTGTTTTTGAAGTTAAGTTCTTCAAATTCTCGCTCTATAAATGTAATTATGGAAATATATTTTTACATATTTCTTTATATTTTCTGTATTATTCGGTACATTACACAATGGAGGAAGCATGATATATATATGTGATGTTCACATGTGCATACATACACTGCAAGTAGGAAAGATAACAAACCTGTACTGCTTGCACCATGGTTTATTTGTGTACACTTCTGTTCTTTGTTGTATATATAATAAATTTAATTTGACATATATTCTTTATATATTTGTACACAGAATGTGTTCATGTGTGCAGGAACTTCTTTTCTTCTCCCTGTGGGCGCACGGGCTCACACGATCTTCTCTCTCAGGATGATTATGAATGAATACATCTTAAATTTCTATTTTTTCAGCAATAAACACTATTCATTTTTTAAATAATAATAGTATACTATACATATATATATTTTTTAAATCATTGTACACAGAGTGAAATATGAACGACCTTACTGGGATAATAGAATAAGGAAGGGGAAGAATCAGTGTTCCCTGTACATTCTTCATTCATGCAATGTATTATTAAATTATAGGATGATTATTATTCGAAAAACATTATATTATTATTTATGCACTCCCCCCTTTTTTTTTCTTTTTTTTTCTCTGACGAAAGGGTAAAAGAATTCCGGTTCAAACAAATGTAAAGAGAGGGAAGGGGACAATGTGTACACAGAATTGGAAAAAGAGGGAGAGAACATGCTAAAATAGTACATAATGTGTACACATTCCATACAGAGCATTTATAATGCACTTATCTGAAAAGTATATAAAAGAAGGGGCGGAGAATGGAATTATAATAATAGAATGATCATAAATAGAAAAAGAAATGTGTGTCACAAAGAAAGGGGTATTATTATTATGTATTATTATTTATTAATATTATTATAGCGGGGCATACGCACATATCTGTTCTTCTTTTATATGTGTATATATGCTTCCATAAATAATTCATACAGTTCTCTTCCACCGTACGTAGTTCATTTATCCTATAAGCTGAGTTATTTCAATAAATATCAGTACATGTACATATATGTAAAAGAAGGAATTCCACCCTCCTCATTTATGCAATAATAAGAACATGTAAATAATAATTACAATAATACTCCTATAAAGGTTGTACTTGCTTTAATAATGGAGTGAATAAATGAAGGAATGTATGAAAAGTTCGTTCCTTTATTCTTGTTTCCTGCGATTTTTCAGCACACATTTATTCCTACTTCATATTAGTCATACATATGATAATATAATACATACATATAATGTGTCGCCATTACCTGAAAAATTAAAAAATATATATATTATGGAATAAAGTGAAAATTCCATACACTTCCACCCCTACACTTTACACTTACCGTTCATCATCATACAATCATCATAGGAACAAACAACAACTACTACAACAATTACACAACAATCCTTGTAACAACTACTACAACAACACCACACACTCTAATAATAATACCACCACACCACAACAGACCACAACAACAATTACACAATCCTTGTACACAACAACCACAACAATTACACAATCCTTGTACACAACAACCACAACAATTACACAATCCTTGTACACAACAACCACAACAATTACACAATCCTTGTACACAACAACCACAACAATTACACAATCCTTGTACACAACAACCACAACAATTACACAATCCTTGTACACAACAACCACAACAATTACACAATCCTTGTACACAACAACCACAACAATTACACAATCCTTGTACACAACAACCACAACAATTACACAATCCTTGTACACAACAACCACAACAACAACAACAACAACAACAACAACAACAACAACAACAACAACAACAACAACAACAACAACAACAAACAAACAAAATTTTTTGCATACCCCTTTTACACTTCCTCTATGTACAAAGTGCATAATTGTGTGAAGAATACAACAACACAACCCCTTTTAAAAAAGAAGAAAGGAAGTTCATTACATATACAAAGAAAATATATACACACATATAAAAAAGAATGGCTGAGGTAATACGCTCTATTTCTTATTCTAAAGTAGTATTTGAATAATATGTGCACATATATATATGCACATACATATATGTTCATATATATATAACATATGTATACATATATATGTACATATATATATATATTCCACACACTCCTCTTCCTCCTTCCTCCTCCTCCTCCTATCCCTTCTTTGCCAATAATTATATATATTTCTGCAGGTTCCATTTCCGGCTAGTTTACCTTCGGACAACAATTTCTATAGGACATTTAATGGAGGTTCGTGGCCCTGTGATGGGGATGATAGTAGTGAAAAGCTTAGGGATTTGAAGGGTCATTTGGAGCGTGCATTCACTGCGTACAATGAAGTTCTGAAGCATACCGAAAACATTAGGAAGGCCTATTGTTACGCATCCAAAAAGAAGGAATTACAGCCACATGATAATACACCCTGCCTATTCTTCTACTACTGGTTGGGGGATATATTACCTAGGAGTGACATGTATGATGCCCAATTCAGGAGCCATATAAATTCCATTTGCACATTAATAAATGATGCTCATGAAGGAAACAGATGTAAACTTACTTGCGCCGAGAATATCGACAGGGCTCTTTTCAATCATAGAAAAACAGTACTCGAATATTCCTTCGATTATAACAGGATAGAAGGGGAATTAAAGGAGGGCAAACCTTATTGCGAAAAGAAGTGGACAGCCCACCGGGAAAAAGTTATTCCAGCATGCACTGCTGTGCAAACGGATTGCACAACAGGGAGCAACCAGCAGAATAAGTCATATTGTGCCGAATTTAACGATAAGTACAAAGTATATTGTGATATAGTGAAAATGTTAAAACAGAAATGTGAATCACAAACTGCAATAAAAAAAGATAAGGCATGTACCGCCGTGAACGAAAAATTACATACCACCCCTAACAACCATCCTTCCACCACCACCACGGCCCTTTCTTCTATCTTTGGTACATTAGCAGCTACATCAGTTCCTCTCTTATTATATAAGGTAATTATTGAGACAGATAAAATGTGTACAGTAAAATTAATAAATATTATTTCACTATTAAAAATGCATGTAGATTCAACTGTGCAACCTGTGATACATAGCTCCTTTCCTTCCTCCTCTCTTAGACACATCTTTCCATTCTCCTCCTTTGAACCTCCTTTCCTTCCTCCTCCTTAGACCTCCTTCTTCCTTTCTTAGACCCTCCTTCCTTCCACCTACCACCCCTAACAACCTTCCTTCTATCCCTGACAACATCATCCTACCACCCCTAACAACCTTCGTTCTACCTATCACCCACCTAACAACCATCCTTCCATCTACCACCACCAACACAACCTTCCTTCCACCATCCACCCCTAACAACTCACCTAACAACCAGCTTCCCTCCACCTAACAACCCACCTACCACCCACCAATAACAACCTTCCCTTCCACCTGCCACCACCATAAAAACCCACCTACCACACTTACAACCTTCCTTCCATCCACCCTGCCATCACCCTAACAACCTTTCCTTCCACCTAACACAACCTTCCTTCCATCAACCACCTAACAACCCACCTACCACCACCCCTAACAACCCACCTATCACCCTACCACCTAACAACCCACCTATCACCCTACCACCTAACAACCCACCTATCAACCTACCACCTAACAACCCACCTATCACCCTACCACCTAACAACCCACCTATCACCCTACCACCTAACAACCCACCTATCACCAACCACCGCTTACAACATTCCTTCCACCTACCACACACCTAGCAACCTTGCTTCCACCACCCTACCACCTAACAACCCACCTACAACCCTACCACCACTAACAACCCACCTACAACCCTACCACCACTAACACCCCTTCCTTCCACCTACCACCGCTACCACCCTACCACCCATAACAACTCTCCTTCCACCCTACCACCCATCTAACAACCTTTTTTCCACCAACCACCACCCTAACAACCTCCCTACCACCCCTAACAACCCACCTAAAAAACCATCTACCATCACCAAGAACCTTCCTTCCTTCCGTTCAGTATAAACCATGGTCTACCTGGTTTGGTAACCACTCTTCTGGAAATGGAGGCAGAAGCAACAGAAGAAAGAGAAGATCAGCCGGGCGTGACATTGACGACTTAACAGAAACTTCTACTATAGGTCCAACTACAGAGAATGAATCAACGCTTGATTCAAGAGATTATTCCACCACACTACGTTCTCGTGCTGCATACACAAGACCGTCTACCCGGGGAGAAGCAAATAATAGTACACCGAGTCGTGGGATTGTAGGTTATCATAGAACATAGAACACTGAAGAAATGCCCTTCTCCTACGCCCCAAATCATAAAATGTGTGTAAGTTTCCTCCTTTTAAAACTGTAATGTTCCAGACACCGGAAAGTACAGTGACTCACCTTTCTGAGTACATAACCATAGTAATCATGACATGTAAGGGAAAAAAACTTATAAAAATGCACATATAATATTTAAATTTACTGCTGCATCATAAAGGTATAAAGGATAATGTACGTGTACTGCTCGCGCCGTTTACAATAATATTTTGGTATATATTTCGACCGTAAACTAATGCTTCTGTGATCTCTAAAGAAACATCTTTACATATATGCAAGAAAAGGGGTATATTTCTATGTTCCAATTTCTCTTATTTGCGTTTTCTTCATTTGCCTAGTGTATATATAAAGAGCGATAACGCAGAATTAAAGGAGAAATGCTACTCAGGAACAAGTTTGCGCAAGTATATCAAGAAAGCACTATTTTATGTGGATATGTTTTTTTTTGTCTTCTTATTTTTTATTTCTTTTCTAAATAAAAATGAGAGCACGAAATTTTAATATATGATATTATTTTTAATGTTAAGAAAAAGAACATATACAGTATTAAATTTTTTTTTATTCCTATTAATTGTTCCCAATTGCAATGCTTATTAAAAATATTCAAACCTTACAAATAATATTTCCATTTGTGAGCTCAGCCTCAGACAGTGGAATTCTTCTTCCTTCCTTTATTTTTTTTCACAGCAGTAAATTTGCGACATACATATCGTGTAAAAACCCGAAGGAAAAAAAAAAAAAAATTAAAACTTATATTTTGGAACTTTTGAAAAAAAAAAAAAAGACAAATATATGTTGAAAAGAAAAAACATTCAAGTATATTTATCTTATATACCCTTTTAAAAAGGATCCGAATATATTACTAAAAAGTTGTTCCTAAAAAAAAATGGTACTTAGAAGATATAGGCTCTTTTTATATTTTCTACCATCTTAAATTGTGTCCGTAACAATAGTGCCAGCAGTAGCATATGCAACACAAATCTTTTCACAACATATCCTTCCTTATTAGTTGTATATGGTATATTTCATGTATTAGTGTAGTCCATTTCTTAGGTGCAGTTTCCATGTTATATCCCTCATTTCTTAATAAAGAAAATAAAATTTGACATGATAGCAGATAAAAACCCTAAACTAGGTTATACGGAATATACAGTTCTTTTGTGAAACATATCTTTATATAAATAGAATCTGAAACATTTTTGAGAAAAGGAACACTCTAAATGTCATATTATTAATTATTCAACCATAGTGAATTCACCTAGATAAGTGCAATATTTAAGGCACACAAAACGGAGAACATGTGTATTTGTTTCATATGTGCATTTATATGTTTTTCCTGTTTTATGTTTTATGCTACATATTTTTTCAGTATAATTAACATTTTTCCTGATAAAATGCACGTATCTGCCTTTTTTTTTTTTTTTTGTACACATCTCTTTGGAAATATACTGCGCGCGCATTAACGTAGCATAAGACAACTGCATTAAGCGCTGCCCACACATTAAGATAAATTATATACTTAGCCTTAACAGGAGTATATTAATTACGATTTCTTTGTATGTTTGTTTGTTACACATTAGCTATTATCTAATAAATCATATGGAACTATTTTAATTTAATATAAATTAATTTGTAATTTCTTTTATTATTTTTTTCCCTTTTTCTTTCAAAATGAGAACAAATTTCAACACTACGAATCAAAATTGATTAGTGCTCTTTACTACATGGTCGTAGCTTACTATAAATCATACATGACATGGTACAGCGCAAAAAAAAAATGGTTACACATTTTATCGTAGCTAAACTGTGATATGATGTGTGCACCATAAATTAATATTTCTTTTTCCGCCAAATATAAACTTATTCCACAATTGCCGTAAACACAATTATATTGATTATGGTGTTATAACTGATTTTTGAGTAATAAAAGCACATAAAAAATAGTGCTATTACTAATGGTGCCACGAAACTTATAATTACAGCTTCCCGTGAATCAGGAAAAGGAACTGAATTCTATTTCATTTATTTCGCACATCGATGACTCTTCCCTTTTTCTTTTATAAATGCTCCAAAATGTATACTGTGTTTTTATTTTTATGCTACACATTTTCCACTTTTCTCATAGAAGCTTGAATTATATATTAACACATATTCATAATTATATGGGGATAATCCATATATTAATTTAGTACGAAATAAGAAATTTACGCGCTGCCATAAAGATATATGCCTTTACGAAATTGAACTTTCAAATTAGCGTCTATCAAATAATAATTCATAGGAATTACATAAAATTAAGATGTCCATTCCTATTGCTTTTACTCTGCATTTTTGAGCTTATTGCATTCTTCCAATTTAGGGTCACATAACACAAAAGGAATAGTATAATCGAAAGAACAGTATAATTGAAAATTATACTTTTTGCGTTTATTTAACCGTTCCAAATGTGATAGATATATATTATCATTCATATAGATGACAATTTGTATTAACTTTATACAATAATGTTAATACGGAAAAATATCCACACATCTATTGTACCAAGAATAGTTTATACACTAATTTATATAGGACTACTCAAAGGAAAAATTGCACGGGAAATTTAATTCCGATTTTTCCTTATTCGATAAGTACCTAGTTATATGAGTAGCAATGACCTTGGGTCAAAAAATCCAATGAAATGATTGTACGCTTTGCGCGCGAAAAAGAAAAAACTAATAATGACGAAACAACTTCTTCCTATATAGGGGGTCGAAAAATGTTCTGGATGCTACTTGACTCACTACATAAAGCAAATGTCTAGGCACATATTTTATGGAGTACTTATTAACGGAATAGCTTTTGACCATTTCTTCTGATTCATCCAACAATGAAACTTGCTCCTTTTTCAAGTGTTGTGCGTACAGTGGTCTTGTTACGTACGTTTGGTGTGCTATATTCCAGAAGGAGAAATTTGCGGCCGCATTTTTTGGGGATGCTTCCTCCTGCTTCTTCGTCCTCTCGCCCACCTTCAAACTCGTTATATTGCTATTGCTAGCGTTGTTGCCTTCCTCCCTGTTGGTTGCCCAACTGTTGTCATTGCTGCAGGTGGCCGTTTTTCTGCCATTGCGCACATGATCCTCGCGGGGGGGATTGTTTTCCCCGTCAGCCTTTGCAATAACCGCAGGAACAGCTGTTCGAGTGTCACCCCAATCCTTCACACCCTCTCCTTGCTGATGGTCCTGCATTGATAAGTTGTAAAATTCATCGTCCATCTCCCTCATGGTGGTTATATTTTTTTCCATCTTATCGTAGTTCAGACAAATGGACACATAGTTGGACCTCCTGGATGTTTCCTCGCTAGTACTTCTTTCACCATCCCCATCGTAGTGATCTTCATCCGACGAAAAAAACATAAGACTGCTCGTTATATCGTAGTTAAATGGGCCAGGAACGCCTCCTTTTACCTCCATATGAGTATGGCCATACTCGCTGCCCCCCTGTTGGTAATTTTTCGTAACAATGAGTGAACTCTTTCCTTGTGCGTCCTTACTCCCCGGTTTGGCCATCCCTTCATTCTGTTCTTCGTCGCTTTCTATTTCGGATATGTCACATGAGGAAGAATCATCATTTTTGGATTTCCCCTTCGGGAGCATTTTGTCCCTATCGATAAGCTCATTTTCTTTATCTTCCTGAAAAGATATTATGCTCTCATCAGGTTCTAAAGGGTACAGCTGTGTGGACCTTTTAACATTTCGATAAAGGGGGGAGCTGGCAACTTGGTTATTTCCCCCTCTGTGATAGTTTCCTCTATCCTCCTCATCCCCCTCCAACGTTTTGCTTGCATTTCTCTCATTTTCGTGTCGTAACCGTTTTACGTTTCTCACCTTGTCTGCTGTTGCCTCCTCGAGACTTTCCTGTCGCTTCCTCTTCTTCCCCTTCTCATCTTCTATGCGCAAAAAATTGGCGTTCACCAAGATGCCCGAGGTGAGGATGCTATCGATCCATTGAACGAAAGTAATTATGTTATTCCCTTCGCTGCTTTCGGTGTGACCTGGTGGAGCACTCATTTGGGTCACCAACTTTGGCGTCAATGTCCTTTAATCTTCCTCCGATCGATCGCATTCCTAGGAGGGATACCCATGCGGTGCACGGGCATAGGACGTACTCCTTCACTGTGTTGCAGTACACCTCACTACCGTATGTGCGTCATTGTTAATGTTCATGCGTCTGCAACTCTCACATCCATACGTCGCGGCACAAGGCAACGCTTCACCTTCGTGTGACCTCAATTGGGGGAAAAAATTAAGTTGTTGTATATACCCATTTGGACGAAAAAAAATATTACGCAAACGATTTCATCATTTGGTTTGTTTCGCTTGTAGCGTTTCTTCTCCCACAATCTGGAGTGTTTTTTTTTTTTTTTTTTTTTTAACGCGGAAAAATTCATATATTTTTTATTCGCGCTTTGATTTTACTTCCTACAGTGTTCTTTTCCTTCCCCACTGGTATATTTTGCTGCAATTCACGCTGCTCTTCTTTTGTGCGTGGTGCAGAATGACTCATTAATTCGCACCCACGAGCGCGTCGAGGGTTTTAATCCTGCCTTGTTCGTTTATCCGTTTGACCATCCGCTTCGAACCCGCTTGCTTCTCAACTGTTCCGTGTCATACGGTTGACCCGTTTTTATGGAGGCTACGCAGCGCGGAAGCGCAGACCCTTTGGAGCTCTTCCGAATAAGCGAAACTGCCAGCCTAATGGTGGAAAATTATTTGCGTATTCTCACGAAAGCGTGAGTGCATCAGCGCTTCCACCGCTTAGCAAAATGCACAGCCAAAAAATGAACGCTGCCCCATTAGGGATGACCCAAATGTATCACAATGTGTGAAGTACTTACGGTTAAGCGAAGTTGGCGAAGTTTTCGAACTGGTGAGATATAAACGAAAGGGCGAAAAAAGAAGGAGGTCGCCTTTCCTTCCTTCTGCCCATTTGAAGACCCGCATAAATCGAGGAAGGGGCGATTTTAATATCGTCTAAGTGACAAACGTGTGCGAACTTATGGGCGCCTTGGGCTGCTTCTGCAACTGTCCACAACATCGCCACGTCCGGAGTTTCCCATTTGTTTGCACCACGGCAACATGAGCGACAAACATGGCGAGCCTGGCACAGAAGGGGAGAATGGTTCCAATACCGACGAAGCGCCGAGGGGAGACGCCTTCTTCGATCCCAGCGCAGAACAGTACCTAGTCATTTCCCCCAGACAAAAGCTAAACCCAATCTTAAAAAAAATAAACAGAGTCCGATACAAATTTAGTAACATCATCCCGGATTTTTTAATCGGGAAGAATAACGCCTGCTTGTTCATATCGATGAAGTATCACAGACTGAGATCCAATTATTTAAAAGCACGAATCGAAACGCTGTCCAATAAGTACAATAACCGCATACTGCTATGCCTGGTGGATATCGAAAATATAGAAAATTCTCTGGGGGAAATAAACCAGCTGGCCTTTTGTTTTAACATGACGTTAATATTATGTTGGAGTACCGAAGAATGTGCACGGGTGATTGAAGACTTTAAAATTTACGAGAAAAAAATATCCTACATAAAGAACAACAAACTGACGTCCACGCATGCGGAGAAGATACACGAACTCTTGAAAAAAATTAGGTCCATCAACTCCTCCGACTGTGCAACTATCACAAACAAGTTCAAAAGTTTTAAAAATATTGTCATGGCTAAGAAGGACGACCTCATCAATTGCTCTGGTTTGGGCAACAAGAAAATACAGTCGCTCATATCTGCTTTTAATGACCCCTTTTTTTAGGACCACACACATATACATATGTATGTACGCATGTATGTATGTGTGGGTGGGGCGTGCATTTCTGCTGAAGGACGCGCTCACGCGTAAAGGGTACCCTCCTGCGTGCACACATAAAAGAATTTTGCCAGTGCGTCGCCAACACATGTGAACCGAAAGATCGACGCAGAACAGCCCGTTTAACCGATTCCACTGTTTTGCAATTTTAACGCCTATCTTTCCTTTCACATGAGCAAAAAAAACTTTTTAAAAATCCTCTATATACATTTTTCAAGAGTTACTTTTTCATAACGGCTGTTTAGCGTTCTTCAAAAACGGAGGTATAAATAAATATATATGTGTAATTGTGCGTATTTATACATTTTAAATAGATATACACTTGGCGCACGTGAAGGGGCAGCAACAGGTTGGGCTGGCTAGCTGTATGCGTAAATATATGTTACCAATTTATGTACAAAAAAAAAAAAAAAAAAAAAAAAAAAATCTAGCTATTTTTGTAAACCTTTTTTTTTTATGTCTACTTGGAGGTGCTCTATTTAATTTGTCCTTTCCCTTAGGATAGGGGATGCATGGGTTTATAATTCGCAGATAACTTGGGAAGACCCTCATCCGAATATGACTGAAAAAAAGGGGGTGTACAACGGTTAGCGCGTGTATGCATTGATACGTGCGTGATGCACATATGTGTACTACATACGTATGGCATTCACGCAAAAAAAACTGCGCACAATCCGCTCGTGAGCGCGTTTGCATCTCGCCCTTACTGCTTGACGCTCCTCCGGGGGGCTGGTTCACCTTCACGTTCGTCTTTTTGTCCGACTTAGATGGCAGCTTGTTCATTTCGGGGTTACCCGCAGCCTCCGAGCTCTCATTATTCTTTGAGGCCGAGTTCACATTTTTCTTGCTGGCATTTTTGTTCTCAGGTTCTACGTCTGCGGGGGGTATTAAAAGGGGGAATTTGTCACAGTGATCGTTCACTATCACAAGTGGTAGGCGTGAACGTGTGAGCAATGTACACAATCATACACGCGTCTCTCCGAATGCAATTGCATCTTCACATGCGCGTAATGCTCTCGGTGACACTCTTTGGCCACTCTCTCCCCCTTACAGTTTCCAAATGATACGGTGGAATTCCCTCCTGGGGCATTCGTAATTCTCGTGCTGGATCGGTTTTTAATAAATGGGTTGTCTCTTACGTCTGTGAAAATGGAAGCGAAGACGAGATCCCCCGGGAGGAGTCCATGTTGATGTTTGGATGTGGGAGAGAAGCATACGTGCATATACACAAGTGTAATCACCTGGGGTTCCCACCAACGAGCATAAAACACGCACACATAGATCACGTAAAAGGGGACCACGCGGAAACATCCATGCAAGGGGACTACGTAATACAGTTCCTCTGTCGTATGCGTCAGTGTGAGGTGCATCCCTTACCCATTTTCCACGCCTTGAAAAGAGAGATAAAATAAGAGGAGGCGATAAATATTTATTCACCGCTTAAACCTTCTCTGTGGATGATTTAAAACGCAGGGTGCGCTGCTTTCCTCGCTTGCTTGTTCGCTTGATTTCCTCGAGAGGAAGTTCTTCAAAAGGGGAAAGAAAATACACCCAAAGGGGGAAACTATATATTTATGTGCATATAAGTTCATCCACACATACGTATAACCCCTTCGAGCATGTTATCGAATCTCTACTAATTCAAAACATGCAGTGGCATCGCGCGGATCCTTCCGTAAGTGCGTGTGGGCTCATTCGAAGAGTCATACAATTTTACCTACTGTGTGTGTTAAAGTGTTTACAGGCGAGTCCAGAAAATGGGTTAAATTAAAAATGGCCAAATATTGCGCAGATCTTAAAAATTAAAAGTCGAAGATTCAAATGCTGAATGATGGAAGAAACTTATGTCACATAAAAAGGATTCCTCTCTACATAAACAAAATATCCTTTAATGTCTCCTTCCAAAAAAAAAATAAAAATAAAATATAAGGATACGATTTCTTTGCAAATTAAAAACGTTCAAAATATGCCTGAAGAAAAATATGTTCATGATCACGTGTCAAAATGCATCAAGAAAAAAAAAAAAAAAAAAAAAAAAACAATGTGTATACAAAAATAATATGGTGAGCACTTTTAAACGTAAAAAAACGTTAATTTTTTCACCTTTGCTACAGGGCAAACTGGAAAATTAACCTCGCGTACACATCCTAAGAGGGAGTACATTATACACTTACACATGGTACCGAAGAAGCGTCATCATCCACGTTGAATTATGTTAAGCATGAAACTGTTTTTTGCGGCCTTTAAGTTTTTTTTTTTTTTTTTTTTTTTTTCGTGATAGATGTGCACAGTGTATAGGTACACTCGCAAACAGCTTTTCCTTTTGTCTCCCCCGTTGGAAATGTGTATATGTAAAGGATTAAAAAAAAAAAAAGAATGAGATAAAAAGAGGATCACCCAGTTGAAATCCTCGAAAGTGGTCGAACTAACCCAACCATCATCAGCAGCTCATCAAAGTACTCCTAAGAGTATCGCTGTGTTAGCGTCTTAGCGGGGAAGTACAAATGTGATGTAGAATGTGGCAAGGGAAGAGAAAGCTAAATTGTAATCGTTAAGACCTTTTTTGAATTGTTCCTTTTGTAAGAACCGCTCGAGCTAATGCTCCAACGGTGCCAACGCCATCCTGGAAATGAGAATGCCAAATGAGAAAAAAGAAACCTTTTTGCTGCCTACCTCCTAAGCTGTAAACAGGTTCCCCCGCATGCAGGTGGCGAGGCGTAACTGGGTGCATACGGTCCATACGGGAATATAGCCCCCCTACATGCGCAGGCGCAATATGCATGTATGCATACGTCGCGGCACCGGGATTTTTGCCCCAAGTGAAAAAGGTCATTTAAAAAAAAAAAAAAAAGGGAATGTTATGTATCTTCGTTCAAATCACCACATAAAAATCATTTCCCAATTTTTTTTTTTTTTTTTTTCTTTATTGTGATAAAGGGCACAACGAATGGGGAAAAAAACATAAATGGCAAAGCATTAATAAATAATAAGGGAAAAGAAGAATAATATTACGTTGCTAGGTTCTGTAGTGTAGTGGTTAGCACTGCAGACTCTGACTCTGCAAACCTGGGTTCGAATCCCAGCAGAACCTCACATTGTTTTCTTATCAATTTATATAGTATTATTCTTATTGTCGAAATTGTTCTCCGCCAGAATGAAAGTATATTTTTATTTTCCCCTTCCAAAAATTATTTTAGCGTAGGGGGCGGGAGAAGAAAATATATTCTTAGCCATTTTATTTAACAGAATTTGTTCTTTTTCCAGGGACATGCGAAACACACTGTCACCCCAAAAGTTCGACATACATGCCTACATATACTTTTCCCTTTTGGATCACGTCTCTTTGAATCTCCTTTCACCCCTCAAAGGGGAAGAAAAAAAAAAGCACAAAAGAGAGAACCGGGGTGACGTTTTTTTTTTTTTTCTGTATTCCATCTTTGCGCTTCATCGGTCGGAACAAAAAATCTAAGATTACATTCTAAACTGCTTTGAAAAGAAAAAAAAACCTTCACCACATGTTTTTTGAAAGTGAGAACATCTGTCCGGGTCTCATGGTTCAAGGTTTAGGTTTAGGGCAACCAGTTCTGTCCCCCTAAATGTGACTTCTCCCGTTCGGGTGCCGCGCCCCACATTTGGGAAGTTTCATTTGAGGGCGAAAGAAGGTGAAACACTCCTTCTGTCACTACGCTCACACGGAGGGTGAAGTATGCCAAAGGGTAAAGCTCAAACGAATCCGTGCACCTCCCCAACAAAATGGAAGACGATACCAAGGCAGTGTCAACCCTGCGGTAGACTTCCCCAAAATGCCATAATCGATTTTGTGAACAAAAATGTAAAGGTCCCTTTTCCGATATGTAGAATGCACAGCGTATGAGACACCTCTCAGCTTCTACCGGAGTGTGTGTGTGGAGAATCCTAGTAACTAACTCATTGAGAGGAACTAACTCGGTAAACCATCCTAGCAAGGATAGGTAAGCAAACTTAACCTGATAGGCAAACCTAATTCGAGAAAAAGTGTAAACTTCCTTTCTCCTCTCAGTACCCCCCGCATGCAAAGTAAAAAAAAAAAAAAAAAAAAAAAAATGTGTACTGTGCTAGTGAAAAAAAAAAAAAAAAAAATACACGTAACAATCGCAAGTAAAAAAATATACTAAAGTGATAAAATGAGGATGTGCCAAGCTGTTATAAACTTCTAAAATGTTAAAATGCTAAATAATAAAATGGTAAATTGTAAAACGCTAATTCTAATATGCTAAAATCTTGAAAGGGGGACAAAATTTCATAAAAGGAGTTAAAAGGGAAATGCCATTCGCCCGGCTAGCCCCGCTTTTCCGTTTCTTCCCGTTCCTAATGTATCGCTGGCCGTAATAAATGAAGGCACACTAACGCGACGCGCGTGACGCAGTGCCCACCACACAGTTTGACGGAGAGCAGACGGCATGACGCCGACCGGATCGCCTCTGACAAAGCGCCAATGAATCTTTACCTAAATGTGCTGCACGAAATAGAGGCAATCCTTCAAAGGTGCAACGGAGACGTGTATCAAAAGGTTCGAAAAATAAACGAGTACATTCGGAAGAACTACGGGGAAGATCAGGAGGAGGTGGTCGCGCGGAAGAGAAGTACTGGTGCAAGGAAGAAAAGAGCCAATTCGAGGAGGCGAGATGAAAAAGACACGGGCGTGGCAAAATTGACAACGAAGCAGACGGCCAAGCAAGTGGCCAAACTGACAACGAGGCAGACGGCAAAGCTTGCGACGAAGCAGGGCGAAAACGCGAACAGCATAAAGAACTACTTCAAAGTAGTGAAGAGGGAATCTCCCTCTCCAAACCCGCATAATGCAGACACGCACGCGGAAGATGCCAAAACGGAAACATCATCCCAAATGGAAAGAAAAAAAAACAAAAGCACCATTCCACTAATTAACACTTTTTTCTTCTATGGAAATTATAACATTATAATAATCATATACTACATAATACATAAAGTAAAGCTACATAATGAGGAGGATATTTTTTGGAGTGACAGCCACCATGGGGGAAGCCCAAATGGAGGTGACAAGGATTTCATAATCCATAGTAACAAAAACGTTACACACATTATGTGTCCTCAACTGAAGGACAACGACGTGAAAGGATTGAACGAACTGGTGAATGAAATAATATCGTACAAGTTAAACTCCCTTCACATATTCATTGTAGAGTCCTTTAACTCCCTGAATCGTCAATTTAGGAAAATGTTCATGGGAAAAATTAGTAAAAGTAAAAATATCATTTTCATTCACAGCAGTGTTTGTTTGAATGACATTTCTTTAGCCAACTGTCTGTATGTCCGAATTCCCAAGCCAGACAAACTTTTATTCATTTCTCATTTTTTACATTTGTCTGAAGATAAGTACAATATTGATATTTACGATAAGGAGAGGAGGGACTACGTCGAAAATATGATAAGCAGTTGCAACTACGACATTCCCCTCATCCTCACCATGCTGTACTTTATAAAAATTAATAACTTCCCAGAGTTGAAAAAAGTTATTAAACTGATTATCAACACGAATGTAAAAAAGCTAGTTTGTATAATACACAAATGTGTTATTTCTAAAAGTTCCCTTTTCTTGATTAGAAATATTTTGTACTCTATTTTGTATACTTACAATTTTGACATGGACAATTTCTTGACTCTCTTTTGCAAGCAATTAATTTCCTTCCATAAAGACGATGACAATTATAAGAAGGAGATTTTCTCCTTGTTTTCAGAATATAGTTACTACTGTTCTTTACATGATAATCATATTTGCTCCTTGGAGAGCCTCGCCTCCAAAGTGATCCTCCTTGAACAGAAGTACATCACCACTTTGAACCGTAGCTATCCTGCTTCCGAGGATAGGGACGAACTCAGTACTAGTTTTCAGTCCGAGCTCACGTCAGAGCAGCAACCCCAGGAATGCACCTACACGAGCCCAACCCTGCCGGGGGAAGATTCTCCTGCTATTGCAATCGCAATAGAAAATGCAACTCCTAATTAGCAGAAAACTAAACAGAAATGACTTATTATTCAAACGGTTTACAAAATATCCAAATGGAGAAAAAAATGAAACACACATCCATACCTACACACAGCAGGGTGGACTTTAAAAATGTCTTCACTTCTGCTCATGCGCGAACAGAAGAGTGAAGGAAAAATAGGATGATGCTCACCTCACACGAGTCATTCTCCTACGTTGAATCCAATTCGAATACGCCCAAGGGGTGTTAAAATTATTGGGGGCATACCTATCTGCGCAGACACATGAACACACACATGCGCATGTATGTATGCCCCGAACGGACGCTCGCGCAAAGCGAATTCGATTAATTTTTTTTTTTTTTTATACAAAAAAAAGATACAAATTTTTGATACGCAAAAATGCCCCTTTGTTTTTTCATTCCTTGTTTTGTGCCCACGAATTATGGAGGCGCCTCGGTTGGAAGCAAGCATGAAAAAGCACTACCGCCCACTTCTAACTTATAACATCTAACTTGACACTTTACCCCGTGTGGTGCCGCAAAGCAGCATGCACACTCGCTTGTCCAACTACGTGCCAATATTTTGCAAGACTAATCATTTTCGTATGCTATTCGAATCTTCTTCTTGCCTACAATGTGGGTAAAAAAATGGGGAAAAAATGTAATCACACATGATGCGAAAAAACAGTGGGCAAATGGTTAGATGCCATTCCTTTCCCCCTTGGGGGAATTCCATTGAAGAACGCAACACGCAGCAGCTGCATGAATGCTTACCCTTCTTGCCGCCTGCCTTGGTGCTCCTCTTCTTCGTGAAGCTTCCGTCGAATTCCTCCACTTCGTCCTCATCAAACAGCTTCCCTTCCTCCTGCAGAGTCCTGATGTGCTCGCCGTCCACGTACTCCTTCGCAATTTTCTGCTTTCTCTTCGCCTTCTTCCCTCGGGGCTTTTCCTCCTCATCGATATCGTCCTCCCCATCGTCCTCTTCCTCCACGTCACTTTCCTCTCCCTCTTCATCGTCATCCTCCTCGTCGTCTTCACCCTCCAGGTCGTCCTCACTATCATCCTCTAACTCTTCATCTTCATCATCGTCTTCCTCCTCATCGTAATCGTCCTCGTCATCATCGTCTTCTTCTTCTTCCTCCTCTTCGTTTTCTTCTTCGTCGTCCTCCTCTTCCGCGTCGTCTTCGTCACTGACCTCCTCTTCTTCCTCCTCCTCCTGCTTCTCCAGTTGTTGCTTCTTCTTCCTCTTCTTCACGTCTTGCTCGTCCTCCACCTCGTCGAACAGCTTGGCCAACTCGGAGTCCTTATTTTTAACCTTCTTTTTGGGGGTCAAAAATTTATACAAATTGCCATACACCCCGCTATTCAACCGGTTGAGCAATTCTTTTTCGACATTATTTAAAATGTTGGCTGCTTTGAGAGCCTTATTTTCCCGGGTCCTATCCCTTCTTTCTGTTTTCTTTTTAATGGGAACCAACTTTACTTGTTTTTGCAAAATTAATTTCCTACTTCGCTTTAAAATCTCTTTCATCCGTACATATCTCTTCATGCATTTTTTTATTTGCTTTATATTATGGGTGTACTTCATTTCTTTATAGATAGCATTGAATGCTTCCTTTTTGTTTTGACTTAGCTGGATTCTGGTCCACATGGAGCTCGGAAGGTGGGCCTTCTCGGGGTACTTTAAGTATAAATAAATTTCTCCCTTATCTAAAATGACTGTTCCGTAGACACTGTTACTTAGAGGGCAGTTCACCTTGGTACATAGTCCCGTAACGTTATATTCATTCATGCAGAACATCTGTGTCTGCGTTTTTTTTTTGAACGAGCATTTTCCCTTGCCCAGGATTTCCCACGTGATGGTGTCGTCATTCATTTTGGCTTTTCTTCCTCAGGAGTGTGATGTGGCAAAAATTGCAAAGCAGTTTCTTCTACTTCCTCTTCGCCCTTGCTTTCAACGCTACAACGCGTATTGAACGGACGAGCGCACGCAAACGGTAGATTCGTCCTACCTCTTTTGCAGCGTGCGATGATGCGCAATTTATTTATGTACAGATAAACTGGCGACAAATTATTTCCATCTCATATACATATTATGCTTGGGGTCCAAAGGAAGGATTCGCTTTTTTCCTTCTGGGTGATTCCCTTATAATAGCTATTACATCTGTTTAAACAGTGCCCTCTTGAAAAACAGAGCACGGCATAGGCTTGACTGTTTTCTACCACTTTGGGAGGTGGCATCACAATGGAATATGCTTTGTAGGTACCTTTATATGCGCCCCTCTACAGTTGTAAATCTGCAGTTGTATACATAACCCTTTCGCTTTTTTTTATTTTTTTATTTTTTTTTCCTCTTTGAATAAAATGCTCATCCTTAGCAAGGCGTATTTATTTCTTTATTTTTTCCCGAAAAAAAAAAAAAAAAAACTCGCGAGCTCGGGATTACCCATACTCAGTGCAATGTTACATAATATAGTGCGCATTTTTATTTACATAATATGCACCGCGGAGTTTTCTGTTGCTTCTTTATCCCCTGGGGGAGAACAAAATATCTCAGTGCTTTCAAAAATGAACATATAAAAATAATCTACCTAGGAAATTATGTATCACTGGGGGAAGGGGGCCTATTTTTTTACCTGGCCAGATTGGCATACAATTTGAATTCTCCGTTGCGGGTAGAAGCGATGCCACTTCAGATTAACTACCAATTGAGGGAAGCAAAATTTGGTGCCACCCTCTGACAGGTGAGTTGGAAATTTTTTCCGCGTTACAAAATGGCGTTTTCTTCATGTAGGCGCGGAGGAAACAGGAAAGACTGGCTGGCGAATAGATTAAATGATGAATAAAAATTAAAGGCGTGTTATACCATTGGCATATTTCTAAATGGCCTACATGTAGAGGGGAGTATTAAGATACCTGTACGATGTGCCCCCTTGGCTGACAACTCACTTGCAATGTCGCTTGACAGCCTCTCGAAAAGACATGAGCGCAAATTTTCCATAGAGTTCCCATCTATAATTGCATTAACCCAAACGGGTTGAAAGATTACCATCATGTGAAAAAGAAAAATACACCACAGAGAAGAACATGTGCGCCATGTCCCCCAGCTGTAAGCTTGTAAGTATCAACAACCCCGCGGCACCATAAAATGGTTGCGACTTAGGAAGCGCCCCCCCTCCTGATAGTTAATTTAAAATTGAGATGTCATTCAGTTGGCAAACAAAATAAGTAAGGATGTAAGTACAAGTGTTAGTAAGAGTGTAAATAAAAAGTGTAACACACGCAATTTAGCAAAATTACGAATTAAAAAAAAAAAAAAAAAAAACGAATTCGCGCAGCCATTTGGGTTTCTGTGCATATGTGCACTTGTTTAATTCTATTTTTTTCTTCACATGCAAAGTCGCTAAACGTGTGGCGACAAAGAGCAACAACGTGAGATAGAGAAGCTAAAAAACGGACGTTCATACAAAGGAGCATGTACACACGTAACAACTCTGTGCAGATTAATTTGACACTGATTAACTTATCATTTGCTATCTCACGGGGGGAAAAAAAAAGCCAATGGGACAATGGGATAGTAATAAAAAATGCGACTTGGCAGTAATGACCAAATGGGATATGATGAGAATACGCGGAAAATTGGATTTACCTTCCTTATCTATACACCGCATGCACTCATTCACATGTGCCTACTGCAATTCTCCCAGCGCTTCTCAATCCTTGCCTTCTTCTCGGAATCCTTCCGTCGCTGATAATTTTGTTTTCTCTTAATTCTGCGTGAAATTTGTTCTGGATCTTCTTCGGGGATTCCAAATACCCTCCGGAAATTCGCGCGCAAGCATTCGGGACACTTCTACAATTTTGTGAAGAGGTATATTAAGAGAAAAGGAGATGAAGAAGGAAAAGAAACTGTGTGTTTTTAACTCAATAAGTAACACCGTCGGTGTAACCCTGTTCTCTGTGTGACAACCCGATCTGTGGACACATCAGAAGATGGACCCTCCCATCCCAGACAATACTTATCCTAACTTTTTTTTTGTCCTTCATTTCCGATTCGCTAATTTTGGGATAGTTCCTTAAAATTCGAATGAAGCCTTTATCGTCCCCGCATATGATGGTCTGAGCAAAAAAAAAAATAATAAATTTTTGGAAAGTTGAAATGTAAATGAAGAGAGGTGTACATTGTACAATTTTTTGTGCACAAAAATGTGCACTGTGGGGTTCCCATTTCGACGGGTAAAATAAAGCGAACGATTCGCTGCTAAACGTATCAGTTTGGTAATCCACGTAGGGGTATATCCGTCCAATCGCCTACACAGGGCTATACCCCCCGTGGCTACTTCACCATTACGCCAAATGGCCATACCGTCATGGAGCTATTCGAGGCAAGGACCTCCACGGACTTCCCACACACACTCTCCGAAGTGTAGTTGAGGAATTCCCCATCACGTAACGAAAAAAATAAAAGGGCACCAAAATCAAAACTTTCACCACTTATATTATTCTTTAATTTTTCATCTTGGATGTTATTTTTTAATATTCTTGTCTTAAATATTTCGCTTCTGTCCCGCGTACTCATGCGCATGTTCCTCGTGGCGATATCGCGTGCCTCTCCTCTCTTCGTGTTCGAACAATCTGCGTAATTAAAAAAGCTTTCGCAGAGCCTTATTCTCTGTAATCTGCTCGAGCTGTATAGGCACAGGATCTCCGCCATCAAGCTGTGGTTGCACAAATCCGGGTCTCTCAAACCTTCCAACGGGGGAAAAGCAGGGGGGGATGTAAAAGTGTAGTTTGCATAGGTGTACGTAGATGTGCACAGACAGGTAGGATATGAGGTTCCCCCTTTTCCAGTGTCGGAGAAGAAAACAAACCTGGGACATGAATGGCATACATCTTCTTCAGCACACTCGCGTCTAACTCCCAAAATTCTATCAAGTCCCACGATATTGTAAAGAACTTTTTGCTTATCTGGGGGGGGAAGATTAAAAAAAAAAGAATTATTCCACAATGCTACATTTACATGTAGGTTATTTGCCCACAAATTAAGGACAAAGTTGTTCGATCTTCTTTTAACTCTCGACACGAATATTTTAAAGGCATAAGATACTCGCCCGACGCGTGCATGTGCGCAAATGTCCGTATGAACTTCACCTGGTTGTGGTACACCTTTCCATTTATGGGAGATGGGTGCTAAAGGGAGTTACGAACGGGGGAAAAAATTCGTATAATTAGCGTTATGAAAAAGGGAAAAAACTGCAACAGGGACAGGTCAGCATAGGGGCAACACTCCGCTCGGCATGCCTCCTTCCGTAAGTACCTCTCCCTAACAGAGACACCCCTCACGTTCACTCATTCCAGTTCCTTACATCGTAAAAAACGAAAGCCGTGGGCTGAAATGTGTACGTGTTTTTAACCTTCTGTCTCGTCTTCTTCAACAAGTCGTAAATTCGCAGCGAAGACCCCTCCTGCTTTATCTGTAAATGTTAAGAAAAAAAAAAAAAAGACCGATCTGTGTTTATCCAAATGATGTGAACACAAGCGGAGTGAAGTTAAGAAGAAGCACTAAGCACATGGGAGGGGTGAACAGTTCAAATAACACCAATAGAAGTCTTCTGTAGACGTGACGATAGTGGCCAGACAAACTGCCCCCCCCTAGAGCGCATTACCAACAGCTTCGAAATGAGCAGCTCCAGGAACTGCATTTCCTTCCTTGGCAAAATCGATATTGTCGTTTCGACCTGGTGCGGGAAGTAAAAAAAGAGAAGTAAAAAGATTCACGATTTAGCTTTTCCAATTTTTGAGCATACAAAGAAGTATATACATATGCGGAGAAGTGGGCACTTCGCAAAAGGTATAAAATCAGGACATACAAGTCTCTCTCCGTTCTCGATGTCAAACAAGGCCAAAGGAATGGTGTTATTTATGGGTTGCTTAAACATGGCCACCAATCCGTCCGAAACTCTGCAGAAAAAGGGGGTAGTGCTTTCCTTTTTAATGATGGGTGGGAGGATGTACATAGAAAAGTTCAATTCTATGCCTGTGTTGATATGTTCTTTTATTTCCTCTCCTTCTGGAATGCACATATTTGTTCATATTTCATCCAGCCTTCTTATATGCACAGGATCATATAAGGAGACTTCTCCCCCACCTTTTACCCACCTGATTTCCTGAAATTCTTCTTCTATTTCAAACACCTGCTCATATGTCCGCATGTCCCAAAAGGTGTACGAGTTGGTGTTCAGGTTAGCAGCTCCTATTCGTCCATTTGTCTCTTCGGGGGGAGGGAAAAGGCGTCGATAAGAACATGAACCCCGTGTTTTCGTTGGTAGAGGAGGCAACATAAAAATGCGTTGTAAGCGTTTCCGCACTATCAGCCATCTACGCATCTACGATCCACATGGGTATGGTCAAACACGCGCTCATCTGGACGTTCTCCTCCCATTTTCGTACCGCAGAATTCAAAGAAGGCGGGGTGACTCAGGATGACCTTTTCTGCAAAGAGGGAAGAAAATGATTAAACGAGGGAAATCTGGGCAAATGCACCCATGTATAGTGCACCCAGGTAGAGCACACCCCTGTGATATTTTTTCGCTCCCTATTTTGCTTCCCTCCAGGATCGTGGAGAGGGGGTTACCGAACAGGGTGCCAAGTTTAGACGAGTCCGTTTTTCCTATCCTTAGGTCCTATTGGCGGAAAAAAGAAGGAAACACCACATTTGGCATGTAATTACACAGTGTCGCACACATCGATATAATTTGGCAAAGTCCCATCTTTCGCGACGACGTCTATGGGCAAGCCACTGTTCTCTCCACCTTACACAACAATCGATCACTTTGCACTGCAGGTGGGCCGGGAAAGACGCGTATGCCACTATCAAGGTATTGTTGTACGAATTGTGCACAATCGTATGGACCACTGAATAACTGCTCGGATTAATTTCGCACAAAAACTTCCCATTCACCACATCGTAAGCCCTAGATATTCCAGAAATTAACAAAACAACGATGACATCGTTGGCCAGAACAATTTCCTTAATGGGAGAACGTTCAATGCTCAAGCTGTTAACGGGCATGTTCTCATATATATCTATCATTTTTATCGTCTTGTAATTACAACATATGTTTTTCTGAATAACTTTGCTTTTATTTATTTTGGAGGATATGCTTCTCGGGATGTTATTTCCATATTTTTTGCGTTCTTTCATGTATTCCAGCATTTGCGAAACAAATGAAGTGTTAAAGGGTTAAAAAAGAAGAAAAAGGAAAACGCAGGATCCAGAAAAAGGGTTGACAACCAAAGGTGAATAACACGACAACGGTAGGTTAATGTGTGTGAGAGCGACTATACGATGCACCACTAATTCGAAATATGCCTCCCTGGGGGGAAGCTCTTCATGTATATGAGCGTGATTCCCCTGGCAGCTAAGACCACAATGTCGCGGGGAACTGTGAAGAGAGGTGGTTGCACAAACTGCAGGGTGTCCTTGCAAGTCGTTATGTTTGTCTATCCAGAAACAATTCAGACGCGAAAAGGTAGAGAGGTGGAGAAGCGAAGAGGCAGAGAAATGAAAAGGTGAAGAAACGAATAAAGGAACAAAAAGAATGGGGCGCCTCCACGGTGGCACAAATGAAAACCAAGTAGAACAAACAAATAATTTCACGAAAATATTCTTGTGACATAAAATACTTTAAAATGACAATTAAAAATTAAGGTTACTGTTAAAAAGGAGGGGGACGTTGTCGCGTAAATAAAAGCCATGGTGCGGAAACAACCCCCCGGGCGCGTGCTCATTAATGCGTGCAGGTGGCACACTGACGGGCTTGCATGCAGGTATGCATACATACAACCGGGTACGGCTGTGGGCGACTTGCGTAAACCGTAGGGGGACCACGACAAAAAAAAGAGGGACAACCCCACAGAAGATAATTAACAATTGGTAGCATCAAAAAAATGAGTAGTAAAAATGCGCAAACACAAAAAGGTGGGGGTATATCCCCTCAAATTACGTGGGGAAGAACAAAACCAAATATATTTGTGCATAGAGATAGCAGCACAAAGTACACCCACATGTTGACATAAATATACACGTTGGTTACGTTGAGGGGGGTTACCAGGTGCATGCGTGTTGTGCATACATATGCGCACGTGTGTACACGCTGAAACAATAACTGGGCTGCTACGTTTTTATTATCTACATACGCGAATAATCATCTACATTTTCTTTATTTCTTTCATTCATTCCTTTTTTAAGCAATACATTCATCCTATCTTGTCCCGTAGTAGTCGTTTATAAGGGATTTAAATGTATCTTCTTTTTTTTTTCCCACTTGTTTGGTCTTCCTCAAGCAAAACAACGAAATGGGAAAAAATGTGTCTATAAAAAAAGGATAAAAAAAAGGCAACTGATGCACATTCAACACAGCCTATTCGTGTGTACGTACTTTAAAATAAAAAAAGAGAAACGGACGAAATAACGTTTCATAATGATGACGCAATTCCCAATCTGAACAGAACAAACAAAAGATTTTTTTTTTTTCTCCCCAATGAGCGAAGAGAAGAGGTGATTTAATAAAATAAAAGGGGGGAAAAAATACAACATCCCAGTGAGGATGTACATGTCGCAAAGCAGGTGTCCTCATAAGCCCATCAACCGCTTAGCGCGCAGACATCGCACCTGACGTGGCACTGCAAAGGTGAAATGCGCTGCACCTTACATGTGTAACCTTTTTTCGCCCATCAGAAGGAGAAAAAAAAAAATAAATAAATAAAAAATCGCTGACACGAAAACACCCTCCCATATCAGTTCATGATGAAGAGCAAAAAAAAGAAAAATTTCCCACTGAAAAAATGACAAGCGAGGAGAACGCCACACGAAGGAGCGCAAAATGAATGGGTCACTTGGGGCCATCATCATTCTTACGATGAAATGGTGCATACTATGGGCTGTTCACGGAAGTAGTAGTGCCTGTAGTGGTGGCCAAATGAAGATAAACTTGAAGGAAAGGAGTAGGAACCCCCGACAGGCTTTCCCCTCAGAAAAAAAAAAACATTCACCGCGTAAATGTGCACACAGAAAAGAACTGTACATTTGGAGGAGCGTCGCCCAACACACAAAAGGGGCGAAGCGAAAAAGAAACATACCCAGTTACAGATGCATCAAACTGAGTGCTGCAAGAAAAAAAATAAATGGGACGGAGACACAAAAAGAAGGGGACACCCCAAATGACATGGAAACCTTTTTAATAGTAGACGGGTCTTCGATTTTATTTAAAAATTTTTTCGGAATGCCATATTTGAAGAATGAGAGTGAAATAAACTTAAGTACGATCTATGGGTTTATCCAATCGTTGAACAAAGTGTACAAATTGTTTTGCCCGTCCTACGTGGTCATCGTTTTCGACTCCAAGACGTCGAATGATGAGAAGAAGAAGATTTACGCAAAGTATAAAATAATGAGGAAGAAAAATCCAGAAGAATTGTATGAACAACTCAAACTTGTGAGCGACTTCTGTGATCTCATTGGAATAAAAACCGTTAGCCCCACCGATGTAGAAAGTGATAACTACATTGCTGGCATTGTAGATAGTATTAATAACACGCTAAAGGAAGGATATGTTCCCCTTTACTCTTCACCAAATGGAGGAGAAACAACCACACAGAAGCGATTTAGAGTCATCGTCGTGTCAAGTGATAAAGACCTTTTGCAACTTCTCGAATACAACGACGATGCTCACAACAACATGGACATAATAATATGCCAACCGAATAGAAAGTACAGACTAGTTGATGCTAGTACGTTTATCGAGGAGCATAACTTATTGCCTGCTCAATACAGTGACTATCTCATCATGGCTGGAGACAAAACGGATGGAATTGCAGGGATCCCAAACATAGGCGATAAGACTAGCAAACATTTGCTCAAACAATTTCACACCATTGAAAATATCCTAAAAAACCTACATAACCTTCCTCAAAAACTGCATGCAATTTTCATCAACAATATAGAAAATATTAACATGTTCAGAAAACTCATAAAACTGAAATGTGAGACGCACCAGTCCTTAGTGTTAAGTCAGTACAGACAGGGAAGCATCAAGGACTTTGAGCGCTTTCAAAATATCCTGGACAAGTATTCCCTACACAAATTGATAAAGAAAACAGTCATTGTGAATTACGGCGGGGTTTCCACTTAGCATGTTCGCGTGTGCACGATGTGTCATCTGTGTAGTGATCTCCATGTGCTTTCTTTTGGCCCTTTTTTTTTGTTTTTTCTTTTTTTTTTTTTGTGTAATGTTCATGGAGCGCGCGGCGCACCTATTGATGTCCCCCCCGTTGGTATAAAAATGTCCACATAGGAACGTCCTTCCGCGCATTTTGGCTCGATTCTGCCCAATTTGCTTCGCGTTTACGCCGCTCTTCCCACTTTAAAAAACAAACTGTGGCAAATGCGCTATCTGCTTTTGTTCCCTGCACACACATATAGACGAGCAAGGCGAACTCCCCATCGTGCTGCCGGAGGGTATTTATCCTTCCTTGTCCGTCTAGCTGCTCCGCGAGCAGCTTTGAGGGGCATTCCTGCGTGATGGCATAATTGCAGTTATGCTGCGTGAGGCAGAGGCACTGATGGGTTTTCCTGCACCATCAGCTCTTCGTATGCATACCCCTGACGCACGGACTACACACCGTCTACCCGTGGTGAGTTTGTTTTCTTCACCCTCCACTCGTTTCTCTGTACATGTTCAGGGGTTCCTTTTCCGAATTGATATGCACCCTATCTGACTCCCTGTAGCTAAGTAGGCTGGTTTGTCTTCACACTTGTTCATGCGGCTAGGGGTGTGATAGACCCTGAATCATCACGTGGAAGATTCACCCTTGGTCTGTTACCCCCATCCCTGCGCACCATGTCGACGCCCGACGAGCTGACTGTGCTCATTCAGAATCTGCAAAAATGCAACAACACTAGTGAATCGATCAACTTCGACCTGGCGAGGACGATCCAGGAGTTTCTCAACTGCCTGGACAGAAATGTGCTGGAGGAACTAGAAGGGGGAATACACGAAAATGAGAGGGAGAAGGAGAGTGACAAGGAACGAGACAGTCAGCGGGACAGTCAGCGGGACAACCAACGGGACAGAGACGTTACGAACAGCTTCACCTCAGCGGCGATTTTTGTGGAAAACTGCGTCAAAATCTTCGGCCTAAAAATCGAGCACTTGCACAATTTGGCCCATAACACGTTGTACAATATTTACAAGGAGCATAAACATAGCAATGGAGGGAAGAAGCACAACGTTATGTGCGACGAGGAGGAGTACCTGTTCATTAACGAGGTAAAGAATTTAAAAAGTTGCCCCGGGGATAACGAGCCATGCATGGAGGACGACCTGCTCATCAAGACAATTCCGCTGCCCACTTTTCTGTTTTCTGAAAATGTGAAGAAGAAGGAAGATTCTACAGAAATGAGAGCAGGCACAGACATGGACGTGAACTTGGACGTGGACAGCGAGGTGGGTACCGAGTTAAGCATCTCCCACCTCAACGTCGATGGTGGAGGCGGTGACCATCGGAAGAGGAACTCCAAAATGTCAAAGCAAAACGAAGAAGCTCCAAACGAGACCATCGCGGCAACTGCGGCATGGAAAAAGGAGGAAGATGACCACCTAACCGACGAAACGGAGGTGTTCGAACAGAACTCCCTAAAACCGCTAAACTTCGACAAAATGTACCTGGAAAACGATGGAATTCTCCTCCTAGATATCAACGATTACAACGTTTTCATAAATGACCAATACGACTTTTCCATCTTAAACCAAAACAGTTCCATGCTTTTCGAAAAATACGACTTTTCTTGCTCCAGACATTCCACATATTTCTCTCCCGCTAATTTAAAAAAATATATGGAGAAGGAAAAGACGGTTAACGATATTTACAAGACTTACAATTTTAATGACCTCCTGAATGATGAATTATGCCCAGACGTCTTCCTATTTAAGAATGACTTCTTCGATTATGACCTCGCCCTAGGTATTATAAAAAGCAAAAAATATCTATTGAGCAGGTTTAAGGAACAGAAGAAGTACCTGTACGTCCTGGACGAGAATGCCCACATGGACAAGGACAGAATGGGCACCACTACGTATGAGAAAAATGATATAAAAAGGAAATTGCCCCACTATTATATGCTTAACTGTCAGAATATCAAACACGCGCAGGATTTCTTCACCTACATGCAGCCCGGCCAAATTATAGACATCATAACTCGTAACGCGGAGAGGCGATATTTTTCATGCCTCCCAAATGGGGAGACATCACATACCAGGCAACGTGACAACACATCTGGTGCGGACTCGCCAAGTGGAGGGACTGCTCAACCAACTACACTGACGGATACGATTTCCCCTCCCCGCTCCAACGACCAGAAGCTATTTGAACAAATAAAAATCCCAGACATATATATACAAAAACTGGGGCTTAACTTCGACTACTACCACTTGGATCCCCTCATCCACAACTTAATAAAAGAATTGAAGAAAAAAAAAAACGTCGAAAAATATTTCTCCTTAAATTTGTTTGACGAGAAGAACAACTACGACTTTGACATTTTGCAGGACGAAGAGTACGTGGACGATCAGAATGAAGAAAACGCAATCGCCGAGGGGGAGTGTAACATAACCACTGAAAAGTTTTTGGATGTGCGATCCCTAAATGATGGCATGATAGATGATATTCCTCTGGATGTCTTTGAAAAAAAGGACTCCTCCGACGCGTTTTTCGCGTCCTTCGATGAGGATATTCACGAGAGGTGGGTGCTTCTTTCGGTCATCCCATTGTGTGCATTGCAACCGTGTGCACGCCCTTTCCATGCGCGTTTTTTCCATGCATGCCTTTCGACCTACCTACCACCCCTTCCACGCAACCGCAGAGTCAACAAATGGAACGTCTTCCTCGAAGAGAAACTTCAACTCCTCAGGAGCCACCCCAAATATGACGTAGACGTGTACAAGAAAAACATCATCCACTACACCATAAACAGCGGGGAAAAAATCCCCCTCTGTAATCTAATCAAACATAGGGAGCCCTACCAAGTGTGTAGGAACTTTCTCACCACCCTCATGTTAATCAACACAGATATGCTTCAAATAAGCCAAGTCAACCAGCACAGCCAATCCAACGACGTAAGTAACTACCAAATTAAGGTGAAAAAGGAAAACGTCCAGGAGTACCTTGGCTCATCGAAAAATATTAAAAATGCCAGTTTTGTTATAAAGGATAAGAAGAGAAAGGCAGCTTCCAAGGGGGGGACGCGGAATGCCAAGCCCGCCAAAAAGAAGCCGCACAAGGATTAGTAGCAAGTGAGATAGGGTCTCTCCCTCCAGGGGAAGAATATTTCGCACGAGCGTGAATGAATTGTTCGTTGTGCAAAATGGGGAAATGGCACAACATAGACACACCCCACATAACCGCAATTTTAGTGCGGTAGGATCATGGGTTGCATAGAAGGTCAGTTTCTTTTACCGTTTGAAGAGGTACCACAGGGCGGATTACCTTTTATACCCATTTTGTGAAAAATAAATTTCCTCCAACTTGTTTCTCCACAATTAAACGCAAATGCATTGTCTATAATTTTTGAAAGCTACAATTGCTTTTTTCGGTTGGCACATTTTACACATCTTTTTCCACCCCGGGAAGATTCACTCGCGAGGGGGCCGATTGACCAATTCGCTCCCCCGCCGCTCCGTTGTACTTGGATCCTTTTTTTGTTTTTTTTTTCCAAAATTTAAGAGTTATTAATTATCAAACAGCGGAACAAAGAAAAAAAATTAAAGAATTAAATTCATAACGACATTGCCTCTACGGACGTGCGCACATGTACGTGCACATCCGTACATACGTACATGCATACATATATACATACATATATACAGTACATGCATACATATATACAATACACATGCGCGTGACTGCGCAATGCTGCGCACGGCCGACGCAGACGCATCGTCTTCTACAAATTGTAAAGCAAAGGGGATCCATCTGTGTAGGCCTCCGTGCCGCTATGCGTACACACGAGACAGGGTGGCCTACACGGATGGATGGCAGCTTGGAAATCCAAAGCACAAAAAAAAAAAAAAAAAAGAAACCAAAAAGAAGAAAAAAAAAGCAAAATAAAAAAAACAAGAGAAAAGTACTCGAAAAAAAAGTGAAGACGGAAACGAAGAAAAACCTAAATTGTGGAAACAAAAAAAGCGCGAGGTGAAACACACACCCGCGTCTAATTCGGGGCACGCAAAGGAACAAATCGACCCGCACACGCGCACCAATATTTGGCACGTGCGGCGCGTGCGATGTGGTAAAGCTGGGTTGTACAAATGAGGCGGAAAACCGCACCAAAAAAAAAAAAAAGGGTAAACTGTCCGAGGGGAAAATAGGAAAAAACGGGGGCCGCTCAGTCACGTGGCCGCCTGACCCCCTCACCGCTATGCTACTTTAAAAAAGGAGGATACGACGGTGTAGAAGACCTTGAAAAAATCGCTGTAGCTGATCTGCGAATACGTGTGGTTGTTGCTCACAAAATGGTCGAAATTTAAGCACTTGTTGTTGAACTCGGATTTGAAGAGGAAGTTGTTTTGCAGGTCGCAGGAATTCAGGTCGGTAAAAAGGTACCTTTGGAGCGAGTTGGCTGGTGCAGCAGTGCTACGTTTATCATGTTTGTCATGTTGGTCATGTTGGTTAGCTTGGTCATGTTTGTCATGTTGATCCTGTTTTCCACGTTCGTCAGGTTCGTCGGTGCTCTCACTAGTGGTTGCGACGTTACCCCAGTTAATGCCAGCGATCCCGCTGATAAGCTCATCCTTCTTCTTCCTGAAGAAGAAACTGACGTCGAAGAAGACCTTCTTGAACAGAATTTTAAAAATACCCAGAACGCCAATCACGTTGCAAGCGTTGTGATTATCCGTAGCTAGTTTCAAATAAATTTGTAAAATATTTTTCAAGCTTTCCAATTTGTTGGATTCTAAAAACAATGCCTTGTAGTACAAAGGCTCATGGTCTTCTTCATCCGAATTTCTGATCAGAAATTGTAGCTCTTTTCTTTTACTCTTTATGGTGTATTCATCCCCTTCTCTATATTTCCTAATCAAATCGATGGTGGATTTTTTATAACCATAGTAGGCTGAATAGATGTCATAGTACTGCTTGCAGACATCGCAGTTTTTGGAGAAGCTCTGTATTTCCTCAAACATGCTAGAAGAATACGTATTTTGGTAATAAAAAATTTCTTTCATGTCTTCTCCTTCTAGGAGGGGTGAATATCTGGAGAACTCTGCTTCGAATAAATCCGTCCCTTGTTGGTTTTTGCCTTTCCCAGGAGTGTACCCCAAATAGCTGCCACCCTTCCCTACAAGGTTGCTCATTTCCTGTTGGGCGTTCTTTTTTAGACTTTGCTTTTTCTCTTCCTCCAACTTTATTTGGTAATACGAAATAGGCTTATAATAACAGTGTAGGAACTCACTAGTTCGGAAGTGTTCCAGAATGGTCCCCTTCATCTTTTCAGCTTTTTGTATCTTCTCTCGGGGAGTGCCACCCTTTTCCATCTCACTCTTTACAATCTGGTCATACTTTTCGAAGAGATCGATTTGTTTGTGCGTCTGGCTCAGCTGGTACACATGGTAATTGTACACATTTCGGTGAATCCTACTGGCCCTGTTGCTTCTACCTTCTTTCTTTGTCGGGCTGCTTCTCTCTCCTTTGTTCGTCCGTCTACCTCTGTGGAGCAACTCCTCCCTCAAATAGGCACAAAACTTCATTTTGAAAAGCACGCTCTTCTTGTCCAATCTGTTCGATGTTACCATGGAGCAACTTTTCAAAATGGAATCGCCACTCAGTTTGGATTTCATCTGCAGGGAGTACTTCCCCCCCTTTTCTTTATTGTACAGTCTGTGGATTATTCGATCCATTGGGTTGGTTACGCGGTTACCACGAGTACCCTTTATGGGTATATCTGCGGGAGTTTCCTCCTTGATGGCTTTTTGGAGGTTGGCCAAAAGACCCTCGACCAGGTTATATTTCTCCGTGAACGTCTGCATCGTTTTGCGCTTCAAGTCCCACAACATGGACGCATTCACATTGTTGGGGTGATCGCCCAGCTCGGAAAGTATAACGGACACCAGCAACGAACCCGTATAATCCTTAAAATCGTAGTTCCTTCTAAGCAGTTTTGTCAGCACATATAAACGCTCATTAAACAGTCCAATGAAGTGAAATTTCTTCAACGTTTTTTCACACTTTTCATTGAAGGTCTTCAAATTAGGATTCACCCCCTTGAGAATTAAGATGTTCTTATTATACAGCGAAATTATATTTCCATTTTTTGCAGACATGCTATAGTACTTGTAGGATTTTTTTAAGTTCTCGTTTTTGTTCTTCTCATCATAGTCTTTTATCTTAACTCCGATGTCTGTCCCTGAGTAGTAATGCCCCAACATCATCTGTGAAATATTATCTCCCTTATCTGCCGCTTTTTTTAAATACTCTCCAGCTAGCTCGAGATTCTTTTCTGTGCCCAATCCAAATTTGTATATATTGTATTTTGCCAAAATGTGTTCTACACTTTCTTCATGGTTTCTAATGGCCTTGTGGAAGTACTGCTCTGCGTTTTTCAGCGCTTTGTTTCTCTCCTCGGTGAGCTCCTCCATGTACTTCTTGATGATGTCGTCGCTTTGGCTGCTCGATGCGTTAGTCGTATTGTCTGCGTTATTCTGATTCTGTTCGGTCCCCCAAAACGGTATGCCCGCTTGGCCCGACGTGTAGCTGCTTGATGCGGTTGGCGTGGATTCAGCGGGCATACCGCTTGACCCACCGCCATAGATCGTACTGGAAAAATCCGCACCCCCGCCGGAAGCACCCATAAAATTAGATGACCCAACAGGAGGATCCCCCTCCGGGGCAGAGCCCCCTTCGTTCTGTTGTCCGGAAGAAGGTTGGCCTACCGAAGAAGTGTGCACCCCCGCAGTTGCACCACCGGACGGGAAGGCGAAGTATCTCCCACCTGCTTCCTTCCCCGTTTCGTCCTTCTTCTCCGCTTCCGTTGCATCACTACCCTTTTCCTCCCTAATCATATTCAACAAATCCTCCTTGCTCATCGTTTTGATAATTTCCTCCTTCCGTAAATGCTTCTTGTACTCATCCAGGTAGGCATACCCAGTGGACAAAGCAGAAGTGCTATCTCCTTGGTCTGCCGCCTTTTTCCAAAACTCAAAGGCTTTCACTTCATCGCGTTCAATGCCTATGCTTTCATTCCCTAGGTAGTAAATCTCCCCCAGCGCTGCAAGGGCGTACGAATTTCTACTATCAGCTAGTTTTAGAAAATACTCAAACAAACTTTTATTATAGTCCACCGTGTTATGAATCAAGTGTCTGTTCCTCTCACTGATGTTCTCCTCGTAGACGCCACTTTCAATGGCAGAGGTATTCTTCAACGAATCGACCACCGCCCCGAGGATGTTACTCAACAAATAATCACAGGAACTTAGAAACGGAGAAATGTTATTCTTGATGAAGGAGTTTTTGTAAATCTTTTTATCAAAGGTAAAATCAAAATAGTCCCTCAGGTATATGTTGCTATCTTTGTTTTTGTACTTGAGTCTGATCATATTATTGGTGAAGGCAAGTTTGCTGTAAAAATCATCCTTCGTAGAACCCAAGGAGTAGGACACAATCTTGGACTTCATATTATCCACCGAACTGGGAATTATCCTATTCTCGTTCGACAAAAAATCGTGATTCCTTATTTTCCCATTATTCCTATAGTATATGTAGAAGAAGCTATTCAGCGAATTGTCATTTGTATCTATTAAATCTTCACTCATTTCAGTCGTTATCGATATAGAAGAATTATTTACAAATATTGGAAGATTCAAATGGTAGAGTATGCCGCTTAGAAAATTACACAGACCGTCCTTTCCCTTTCTTATGAGCTTAACTGAGTAGTCAATATTTCGGGGGAACCCATACGGTAACTGTAACTTCCCCCCGTTGTCGTTTATTCCTACTAGGTAGAGGAAGGCCAGGACGCATGTTGCCTCGTTCTTTAGCTTCTCCGTGTACTTTTTTTTTAGCAATTTCAGCTGATCATGGAGTTGGTCCTTCGTGTTAACCGCCGCAGGGGTGAATTCACTCAGGTCTACATTTCGGTAAAAGGAGTGCACATCTTGGCGAGTTGGGGACGTCCCACCGGTGGTCGCCTCAGAGGTAGTTCCCTGGCCGGTATGTGCCTCCTCCCCGCGTTCAATAAACAGCAAAAATGCATTCAAGTCGTTCGAGTTCATCCCACTGGACAAGTCCTCATCGACGACTACCCGTTCGACCACCCGTTTGGCAGGTCGACCAGCTCCTCTCTTCAGCTCCTCAGTTGAGGGGTCCACGCCCCGCCACAGCCCCCCCGCTACCCTCCTGCTCTGCAGCAAATTATCATAAAAGTTACTCCCCTCCTTGTATTTTATAATGGTCACCAAATTATCGTAAATGTTTTTAAAATTCACCTGCTTCTTACTGCTTATCTGGTTAAGGTACAGGTAGATATCCTTGGATGGGTTGAACACCAAGGGAGTATGTCTAGCCGTAACGACGTTAATAATGAACCCATCCTTCAGTTCGTACCTATTTCTATAATCCTCCATTTCTTGCCTTCTCTTCTGCGCTGAGTGGTTTAAAATTTGGTTCAGATTTTTCAAAATATATTGGTTGTATTCCTTCAGGTCCTCTTCCTTGGGGGGGTCCTTGTACGACTCGAGTAGGTCTTTCCATATTTCGTTGTCATTGGGGTCATCGCGTTGGCCAACGGTAGGTTCCCTTCCATCCGTTTTGTCAGCGATGGGTTCTTTTCCGTCAATCTTTGCCGGGGTGTCCTCCGCGTCGACCGTTTCACTGTCCTTTCCCGCAGCAACCCCTGGCGGACCGATCGATTCGGAAGAAGATGCGTCAAGAGGAGGTGTCATTTCTTTCCTCTCCGTCTTGTCCGCCTGAACCTCCTTCAACCCATCCTCCCCAGGTGGCCCCTCCACGTGGGATGCCTTCTTCATGGCGTGCTTCACCCCATCGTTGTAGTACTCATTGTAGAGGTCATTCAGCAGGTTCACCAAAAATTCCTTAAAAATGGAAAAAATCAGATCAATTTCTGCGTCCAGGTAATTCTGCACCAATGGGAACGAATTAGAAGAAGAAGTAGCCGGCTCCTTCCTAAATGGATACAAAACAAAGTTCGGATTCAACTTGCTCAACTTTATAAATAACTTATTGGCATTTTTCTTTATTCCATTTTTGTAGACCTCCTCTGCAATTAAATGCTTGTGCTTTTCAAAGTAGCGGTGATTATAAGACTCGAAATAGTCTACCACAAAGTCATTGAATGCTTTACAGCTGTACAAGTGGAACGGGTAATACCTTGTGCTGTTGTTTAGCTTAAAGTTATACTTATTGTAATTGTCCAGAATGTCTAAAAGGGAAAATTTATTCAGGTCCATATAAAAGGAAAAGGTTTCTGAACTTAGTAGGTTCAATATAAGTCTGTAGGTATACCTGTAGGAGTACACACGCTCATCATCTTCACCAATGTAATACACGTAATTTGCCTTATCGAAGTGTGATTCTACTAGTTTAAAATTCTTATACCATCTGAAGAGAGATGTTACGAAATGACGCTTAAATGTACTCTCCTCAATCGCGTACTTAAACGACTTCTTCTTTTCCTTGTAGGATGGAGTTACTACCATATTCCCCATGATCACCTTTATTATATATCTCATCCCCGTGTATATCTCTCCACTCATTTTTGTTTTCAACGCATATTCCTCCAACATGTTTAAGTAATTGTAATTCTCTCTGTTTAGACTTCTTAGTATAATTTCGTCAATCGCTTCATCGTAGTGGTTTACTCTCTCCTGGAACTCCACCAGGAAGTCCTTTCTCCCGCTTGGGGCGTTGCTTTCAGGGGGAAAATCATCATCTGGAATTGTTTTAGCAGGAGCGGCCTCCTCCGCAGTGGCAACCACATCTTGGTTCGATTCGTCCTCCTTAACTGGACTACTCACATTGGATTCATCCCCCTTGGTGGTGATACTCACAGAGGACTCATCCACTATGGCGATGTCATCTGGCTCTGATTCACTCTCCTCGGCAGCTTTACTAATAGCTGCCTCTTCCATGACGATGTCACTATCTGTCTTTTGTAAAATTTCTTTATCCTCGTGACTAGCAGCTTCCTCCTCCACGGCGACTGTACTATCCGCAACGGGTTCACTTTCCTTGGCAATGTTACTGGAAGCTTTCTCCTCCACAACGACTATGCTATCTGCACTGTGTTCATTCTCCTTAACGACATCATCAGCTCTGGATTCTTCCACAGTGACAACACTCTCTTGATCCGATTCATTCACTTTGGGGTCATTGGTAAAAGAGGCCTCCTCCACGAAGGCAGTGTTATCTACAATGTGTTCACTCTCTTTAACGGTATTACTGTCAGTTGGCTCTTCCATGGCCATGAAACTATCTGTCTTGGGTTCATTTTCCTTGACATTGTTACTAACGACTTCTTCCACGATGACTGTGTTATCTATGTTCGATTCGCTCTCCTTGGTGGTGTTCCCCTCAGTGACAACATCACTGTCTGCAGTGTCCTTCTTCTCCTCCTCCACGACGACGCTGTCTACCTTCAATTCATCCCCCTTGGAGGTGTCATTATCGATAGGTTCTACCACCATGGTGACGTTGTCAGAGTTCGATTCCGTTTCTTTGATGACATGACTGGAGGCAGGTTCTTCCACGGCAACGTCCCTATCTTGCTTTGGTTCACTTCCTTTGACGGTGTTACTATCGACAATCTCTTCCACACTGACGTTGACATCTACCTTCGGTTCACTCTCATTGACGATGACGCTGCTCTTTACGGATCCTTGCACAGGGAGGGCGATACCTGCCTCACCTCCCTCCTCGGTCTGCTCCTCCCCCCTGTGTACAACTACCTGCAGCTGCATGGCTACATTCGTCCCTGCGGTTCCTCCCCCAAACTTTACATCACTATTACTGGCGTAGTTGTCTTCTAAACTTGAATTCCTCTTCTCGTAGTGTATACCCCCCTGGGGGAGGTCCGTTTCGAAAACTACTTCCTTCTTCTCATTCTTAATATATTCACACTTAATTATTAACAGAAAAAATGAAAACACTAAGATAAGGTAAAAGACATGATTAATCATATTCGCTCTGAGGGGTGACGTTCGGCGGCTGGCAACGTGGCTGTGGGTGGTAAGCAAAGGGGGGAGGGAGGGAATAATCACCGCGAGCAAAGCAAAAAGGAACGTTCCAAATGGGAAATGTGCGAAATTATGCTGACGGTGAAGCGGGCAAAACAAACAAAAACTGCAAATCTACAAATCTACAAAAAAAAAAAAAAAAAGGAAACTCCCCTTTTTCTCTCCCCCTTCTTGTGCTTAAGAAGCGGGAAGAAAAAAAGAAGAAACGGTCAAACAAGAAGGAAGAAAATGAGTCCGTCGTTTTTTTTTTCTTCTTCTTCTCCTCATATTTTCACTCGTACAAACGTGAGTACTCGCGAAGAGGTACATACACTATACACACAAAAAAAATATGTGCACACAAGCAGACGGTTGGAAAGCATTCGCTTATGCATAGTAAATGCCCATAGGGTGTGCACGACGAATTAAAAACAAAAAAAGACGTTTTCATACCAAATAAACTGCTTCAAGTATATAGCACATATATACAAGAAAAAATGGAGGAATCAAAGCTGCTGCCGCGATGGGCATGGCGCACGTATTACGCAACTGACATGATATGCATTGCGTAACAAAAGGTGCCAAACGGAAAATGCAAAATCAAGGAAAACAAAATCGGAAGGGGAAATATAAATACTTACGTGCGTCATGTGGCACGAAGGAAAACTCCTTTACAGTAAAGGAAAACCTGCGCTTCATCCTAATTTGGCGTTTTTTTTCTTTATTTTATTTGATTTTTTCGCCTTTTTTTTTTCTTTTTTTTTCTCACCTTAAATTGACTCGAACTGCTTTTTAACCCACCAAAAAAAAAAAAAAAAAAAAAAAAAATATATATACACAATTCGCGCATGCATGGTGCATGTATGCACTTTAAAAACAACGCAGGGGGAAGTGGACTGAACAGGACGGCAGGATGACAGGGATGATATATTCTTCACGCATTGGCAAGTGCGCATATACATAAGCATATATACAAATGGTTACGCCGGTACACATCCATCTGTTTGTCCATCTGTTCGTCCGTATGTCCGTCCATCTGTACGCCCGTGCAGGCCAAAGGGGGGAAGCTGCGTGAAAATCGCCCAAGCGGGAAAAATGGCGCCGGAGTTGTCCAAAACTGCGCGGAACGGATGAGCAATTCTTCCCATGTGAGAGGAGGAAGGAGGGAAAAAATAAAAAGTTAAAACTGGGGCAACAAAAGGGAAGAAGAAAAAAAAAAATGCATACGCCAGTGAAGATTATGGATTGCATTTTTTTCCCCTTTTGCTTCCCCATATTTAACTTTTCATTTTCCCCCGCATTCTTATACATTTCGACAAACGAGGAAAGTTACACAGAGAACAGGCTTGGACAAAGAGAAGGGACATGTAAAAATGGATCAACAAAGTAATACGACGAACGGGAGAGCCATCCATAAAGGGCTCTGCGAACGTCCCGCTACGTTTATGTTAAAAAAAAAAAAAAAAAAACGCCTAAGTGAACACAGATCGGTCTGACCCGTTATTCAACAAGTAGACAAGCGAAGCAACGAGTAACATTCCCTTTGTGCTGAAAAAATATTGTGGCGTTCATTTTCCTTTTCATTTTTTATTTCCTTCACCACACGTCCGAGGGAAGAACAAAAAGACGCATTTCGAGAAGGATGTATTTCACTACCCATGGGGAATGCTATACTCCCCCATACACACACTACCACCCATCTGCACAGCGCGTATGTTCGGCACCCCCGCCCACATTTTTAGTAAGTACTTCCAGAAGTAGGCACTTGTCGTTAAGGGGGACGTGTCGAACTGTGCGAAGGGAAACAAAACAGTAACCCATCGTCTCAGTTAACAGTAAAGAAGCCCACTTTGTGTTATCATGCGTGTTGGCATCACGAATATACCTTTGCTTTCAAATTATATGCACTTTGTCCTTCGCGCGGCAGGAGTAAAAAAGTATAAGCAAACATAAGTGTGGTGTGGGGGTAAAAAAAAATTAAAAACATTTGCATGGATAAGGAATCGCACTTGTTGCGGAACCATCACTGCATAGCCATACAAACAAACAGATAGTGGGTGTTGTGCTATTAAATAATCTATACACGGGGCTACTATACGTCGGGGAGGAATTCCCCCACCCCAGCAGAGCAGGATACTGACTGAATAAAATGCGCTTTTATCGTCCCACGAAGGCGCATGGGGTTGGTTAACTATGTCCATCTCCAGCACAAGGGATGCCCTGTGTTATCTAAACCTCCGCACCTTTCCATTCACCACAGGGGCAGCACAGTCAATCTGTAGCCAAATGATCACTTCGCCCATATGTAGATGGGTATCGTTGCCGCTTTCCCCCGCGCAGACATTCCGGACAAATTAACTTCTGCGCGAAAAATCCCCCAAGCATGCTTAGCAATTTATGTCCCACCGTATAGGCCATTTTGCTCTTTCACAAAATGGGAATAAATAGGAGTCACAGTCCTTACGCAGCTTCAAACATTGTGCAAAAAAAATTGCCAACAGGGTAAACGTTGTAGAAAGGCACCTCTGGGAAGAAAAATAGAAAAAAAAAAAAAAAACATCGATGCGCCGATTTTTTCTAATAACCTAAATGCTTGGCCAATTAAAAGAAAAAAGTTGTGGTACTTTGTTACCTGCGCGCGCAAAAAAAAAAAAGAAAAAAAGAAAAAAAAAAAAGATAAAGTTGTTAATATTTTTCTTCCTCCCCTGCAGTAATTTCCTGTATTTTTTTTTTCCCATAAAATGGTTTTAGAGTATACGCCGCTTCCAGTTTAGCTTATCTTGGCTTTTACCATTGAACTCGTTTACCACGCGGTGTGCATAAAATAAATGGTGCCACTACCCCCTCGCCGAATCTATGCTGTTTTTTTGCGGCACATATAGTGAAGAAAAAAAAAAAAAAAAAAAAAAAATGTAGTTCATCTTTGTATAAATTTGCGCAAATTGCAAAGAGTTGAAAAAAATCGAACAAGTTTCCTTCACTGCGTTAGTTTTTTTTTTTTTTTTTTCTAATCGTTTCGCATTTCATCACTGTTGTATTTTGCCCATTCGTACACGTATAATTAATTCCATTTACGCTATCATGCAGTTATGTAGTTACTCAGTTACGTAGTTGCTTAGTTACCTTGTTATGCAGTGATGCCTTTATGCAATCCTACAGCTCTGTTCTCCCGTTAGGCCTATGTTCGCTGATCATACCTTCGTGGGGTCATTTGTACGGTGTGATTTTTGCCACCTGCATGTTCCAGGCTTTATCGTTATGCCGTACTAGGGGTTCGTTTTTTTTTTTTTTTTTTTTTCTGCGTTTGTGACTTTGCGCACCACTTCGTCTTCGTGCCAGTTCTCATTTTTATGTGACCAAGCATATGCTGCCGCTGCGCTGTTGAGAGTACCACGTGGAGTGCCATCCGGCTAGTCGTTCGGGATGCCATTCTACAACGCCTCTCTGTAGCTCCATTTGTAGTCCACTTTGTTGTCCCTTTGCAGTCCCCCCCTTTTTGAGTCCTACTAATTCGCCAACTATGTCACAGGCAAAACAAGAAACGAATTTGTTCTGATTTGCATGAACACAAGAAAAGTTCCCTTTTTTTTTTTTTTTTTTTTTTTACGCCCCCCCAAGTAAAAAAAATGATATTATTATATCTCATTTTTGTTGTAATTCCATTCGTCGCATTTTCTTGTTTTATATATAAAAGTGTCTGTACTTTTGTTCACGAAAAGAACAGAAGAAATGAATTTTTTAACTGTTTAAGATATGAAAATAAACAATTTCAAGTGTATGAAAATTTCTCGAAGAAATATGAAATCGAGAAATACAAGTACTACCTCAAAGTTGAGAGGAAGATTGAAGTCAATTACAGCACGGACATTCTGGAAGAGCTGAACTCGGACTCAAATGAGGTGGACAAACAGAATGAGCAATACTTGGAGAACCTGCTGGACGACATTTACAATGACCAGAAGTACACCAAGGACAGCGAACCCTGTGACCCCCGCCTCCACTGGATGAGGTACGTTCGTGTCTATCCACCACGAACATAACGGGCGCGGCTCTCAGTTTAAATGTCTTCTTTCATACACGTCTGACGCTTTCACTGCCCACGTTTAACATCTTCACTCCCCACATCTAACACTGTCATTTCCCGCACGCAGAAAACTGTCGAATGAAGACATCGTGAAGCTTAAGGTGCTGTTGCTTAAGAAGGCCATCTACTTCCTTCCCATATGCAACAAAATATTTCAAGACAAAAATAAAAAGCACCGCTTGTACAACAACTACTACATTGACGATAACATGTCCAAGGAGCTGGACGGAGTAAGGGCAACAATCGGGACACTCCTCTTCTAATCCACTGGGGCTTACCCCAATTGGTTATATACGCATATGTGTATATGTGTACACTTTTATGTGATTCTTTTTTTTTTTTTTTTTTGGTACCTCCCTCTTCCCTGCAGCAATGTGAAGAATTTTTAGAAGAATTCAATATGATCATTTATGAGGCTAATTGCTTATCTCCAAGATGGGGTAATTTAAAAAAAAGAAAAAAAAAAAAGGATAGATATCCCTCCCTTTACGATGACGTGCAGGGGGGGTGTCATCATGCCTTCGCTCTGTTTGCACCTGGTGGAAATGCCTAGGGGAATCACTGCCTCATACATACATACATACATGCATACATATATACACATAGGGTGTGTGCACTCCGTGACGCCTCGTTTACTAACCCGTTAACCCCTTCACCCCACAGGCGAAACCATCATCTCGGATGCCTACCGCATCTTCCACCATAACAAAGTAAAGGCGGATGAGGAAAAGAAGAAGAAGGAGGAGCTGAAGAACCAGGCGAAGAAGCAAAAGCAGGATGAAACAAAATTGAAGGAAACAACGGAAAAGGCTAATTTGTTAGCTAAAGAGATCATTGAGGTAGGTCTCACGTCTTCCGAGCCAACGAAAAAATAGTAGAGACAAAAAAAAAAAAAAAAAAAAAAAGAAACCAACAGAACAAATAAAAAAAGAAACGAAACAAAAGGTGCATCCAGGGAGTGATGGAAACACACCGATTCACGCGAGCGAAAGGGAGCATGAAAGTTTGAGTTTGCCCCTCCACCAAACACGAGTTTGTTTTTTTCAACGCATGTGCACAATGTATGTAGAATCCGCGTACGCATAGGCCCGACTTCCCTTTCTCCACCCTTCGCCCCCGCAGGAGGAAAATTCCAAAAAAAAAAAAAAAAAAAAAAGTAAATAAAGTAAAATATAGCAAAGTAGAGCAAAGTAAAGTAAAACAAATTAATGTGTGTTTTTTTTTTTTACCTCTTTTTCGCACCCTGGCATTTTAACGAAAGAGCAAAAACGATGCCATCCCGAACTCCTGCTACAGTTACAGTCGTTGGCTGTAGCAGGTTTTATTTCACGTTGCCTTATTCTTCTCACTTTCACCCAATTTTGTCCAACTTCACTTCTATATTTATTTTATCTTTTTCTTTGTCTTTTTTTTTGGTATAAGATTTAATGTTTACTTATAAAATTTTACAAAGCTTTCTCCTTTTTAAGAAAAAAAAAAACTATCTGAAATTTATGCCTTTTTTTTTTCCCTTCGTAATTACCACTAGGTAAAGCTTTAATTTTAAAAACGTTTTTGCGTGTGTATATATTGGAGGGGGGTTCCCTCTCTTCCACGTTTAGATCTGCCCCCACCCCGACTTGTGCATATGTGTATATATCAGTATGTGTTTGTATCCTTATTTTTATATTCTTGTTCATGTGCACTTTGCGTGCCCACCGAACTGCGCGCAAAAGACCTGCACAGATGAACGCCCGGCGATGCCCATCTCCCATAATTCAGAAGTGTAGATAAACTTACATGTTCACGAATTAGTTTGATTTTTATGTGTGCATTTATACGTACACATATGTACACTCCTGCGCAGGCTCCTTCAGGGGTGCAGTTAAATTTAAAAAAAAAAAAAAGAAAACTTTAAAAATTAAAGACACAAAAGAAACGAACAAATTGTGGTCATTTTTTTTTTATTAAAGTGGTGAGAGGGATTTACGACATGGTGACTCTTACACCATGCCATCTGTACTACGCGTCATTCATCTCTACTCCGCGTCGTGGTTCGGTTCTGCTGTTTTGTCCACCCCCGTCACCGAGACAACAACACTGAGGTCGTTCCCCACTTGGTCCAACTCATCTGCACAGTGGTTAAAAGGCTTGCCCCCTGTGTTACCACCATTCACGAAAAAAGCTGCGTGTGTATTTTCCCCCGTTGACGCCTCCCGTGCACTATCGTTCAGAGTAAAGTTGTTGCAATTGAAGTAGGCTTCCAATAATTGGCGACTTTCATTTTGGTTTCCCCCTCCTTCGTGTTTGTCACTCCGTGTTAGGACCTCTGCAGATGTCTCCTCTTCGACGACCGCCACGTTGCTTTGTACCGTTCCCACCGTTTTTTCTTCCTCTTTGCGGATCTTCTTATTTATGTCTTTTATTTTTTGGACGATCGACTTGATCAATATTTTCTTGTTCATCTTTTGGATGGCACACCCCTCCGCTTTGGCGTCACGCTGGGCAGTTTTTTTCGCACCGTTTGCAGTGGTGTGCTTGTCCGTTTGGTGATTCCCTGCGGGTCCCCCCTTCTGAGTTGCTTTCACCCTTTGAGCCGCTCCTCCCCTGTGAGCCGTTTTTCCCCTTTGAACTTCTCTGCACCCGCCGTCGCCCAGGATCGTCTCATCGAGCACGTTCAAGATGCTGACCAGGTAGTTCATTTTCATGTCCTTGTAGAATAGTTCGTCCCTCAGTTGTTGGTTCTCCCGTCTTGCATTTTCCAAGTCCCTTTGCAGCTGTATGTTATCCCTTTTTAAATGTTCACTGCCCTTGAGTAAGCGTCTTTTATCCTCCACCAGAGTTGCGTTTTTTTTGGCTAGCAACTCTGCGGAGGTTCTAACAGATTGCAATTCCCTTTCCAACTGCTGAATTTTATTCCCCTTACAGTTAGCTAAGACTATGTACTCGTCTAGCTTGCTTTTATATCCATCCAGGAGGGTCTTCTCCACAGGGTTGACAGTTAATCTGTTTACTTCCTCTTTAAATTTTTTATTTTCCGATTTTACATTTTCAGTGATACTTTTCATTTTGCTGAACTCATTTCGCATGTTCATATATTTGCTATAAATGCTTCCTATTAATTTTTTTTTTTTTTCTTCCTGTGTTTGATATTTTTCTGTTATGTCTTTTATCATCTCTTCGAAGTTGCTTTTCATTTTTTCCTTCTCCTCCTCATGCATCCGTATCTGCTCCTTCAACTTCTTTTCCTTCCTATATTCTATTACATCCCTATCGCATTTGTTTACATACGTAATGGCCTTTTCTGCGTTGTTAAAATTTCCTTTTTTGTCTTTTATCAGTTCTTTCTTAGCTGTCCTCAAATTGAACACGTATTTATTTGTGTTCGTCTTTTTCTTTCCCTTAACATTGTTTCCCTCTTTAGCACACGCACTTTGTGTCTTCTCGTTGTGATGCGCTGTGAGGGAGTCACTCCTTGGCGAATGTCTTCTGTTTTTTCCCCTTTTGTAATTCCCGCTTGGCACCTCTTCACCATTTTCCATGTGGGAAAAGTAACTTATGTTTTCTCCCCTTTTGGGGTTACCCCTCGTATAGGGAATCCACTCAGAGACAACCCCCTTGTCAGCCCCAGGCACACCTACATATCTATATAGTTCTGAGATCAAATCTTCTTCTGTGAGTTGTCCACGCAAGGGGGACTTCTCCTTCACATTCGTCATTTGCCAGTTAAACAAAGACGCATGATCGAGTGGATTGTCCTTATAAAATCGCCCCTCTTCAATCGTACCTATCTCCTCAAATGTGCTCAGATTGTCCAGTAAAATTGATGCCTGTTCGCACTTCTCTAAATTTAACTGTGTTATATTTTTCTCTGCACTAATTTTGTTCTTGTCTTTTGTGTTGATAAGGAGAGGGGCGTTCCCCTCCCACTTTCTTTCACGTTTCTGTGCATATTTTTGTGCAAAGGGGTCACCTTGGTGCATCGTTTTTTTCGCGCCTGGGGTGGTGGTGGTCACGGAGTTGTAAAATGCGCAAGTTCAAGGAGACGCAGTCAATGGGGTGAAGAGGAAAATCGATGAGCTATTCTCCGTCCACCTACTAACCTGCCTTCTATTCACGTCTCTTCTTATATCCCTATTGCTTCTTTCCCCAAGGCCAGGAGAACAACGAGCTGCTGTGCATTTAAATGGTCCTTTATATATACATATATATATGTGTATATATATATTGGTGTACCATCCAAAGGTCTCGAATGTCTCTTCTCATTCCTATTATCTACTCTACGCCACTTTCCTCCTTCCCAAGACCTTCCTTTAACGCTCACTTAAGGTGTTTGCTTGCACCCCAGAGAGCCAACACTTCTACATTCCCCGCCCCTCCTCCCGCCTCAGCATTTATACACCACGATAGCTAAATAGCCTTGATAGAAGCAGAATAGGAAGGAGTTCTCCTGCGGGGTGCATCAATGGTACGTCAGTGGTAGGTTAGTGGTGTATAAAGGGCGCATAATTGGTGAGCCACTAGTGTGGACGTCCCTCATTTGCCTCACAGAAACTACTCTGAAATGAGACACGCTTGCCCCCCCTCCTAACCTTCGCCGAGATGTTGAAAGAGAAAGACTCCCCAATCAGGCATATCCAGCCGGCTCCAAAGCTTTTGTCCAAATTTTCTTTTATGTTTTTTATGGCATTCTGCGGGTGGGAGGGGAAAACAGTGACAAGGTAAAGCCAATGTGCTGTACGGATTACACATTCCCCCGTGGAGTGAAAGTAAAAAAAGAAAAAATAAATGAGACGAAACAGCGCCACACAAACAAGCAAACTTCCTCTAAAAGCAACCCACTTCGACGTTAATTTCGTTCGTGTTCGCATCCGAATATTTGTCCAGAACCCCCGTGATGATATCTACGATGTTGTTTTGGTTGTAATAGGGTATGTCTGATTTCTGCAGAGAGGGCAGGGGAAAAAACATTCCACTTTGAGCTTGTGATCCGCTGGGAGATTCATCAGTTAGCAATTTTTTTTTTTTTAACTTTCGAACAATGGACGGTTTGGTGCTAGGAGGAGAGGGAAGTCTTCCCCCATATGGGCTGGTTACATGATATTGCACACCCATCCTATGTGCACCCCCGTTCATTGGATTTTTCTCCAGTTTACCCTTATTAATAAGCTTTGCATATGCTTCTTTAAATTCTGCGATAGGTTTTCCGAGTTCATTTTTTCCCCTCTCTTTGTTTTCTAACTTCACGTGGTGGGGGTGGTATCCTGGGGTGGAAAGATCTCTACGCGACTGCACTCGTAGGGGATAGGATGTTCTGGTTTGCTCCACAGCCTTTGGGGCTCTTCCCAGTAGTGGAGACGCTTCCACAGCGTAACGATGTTCGCGTTTCCCCACTGGGAATGTTAGTCCACTTTTCAGACGGCGAGCCCGTCCTCCAAAGGGGAAAAAACCAAATTGATAATTCTACTTCACGCGAACTTGCGCATACAGCAGCCCGCAAGTACAAACTCAGTTTTATGTCACGAATGGTCAGTTGCGATGATGAGACAAACTGGACAAAAGGAGAGGAAAAAATACACATCCCAAATTTAAAAAAAAAAAAAAAAAAAAAAAAAAGGATAAATAAGTAATCACTCAAATCGATCAAGCGTGTATAAATAAAAGGGACTGCTTCGCAAAATGCGGCAAATGTGACGATCATTATTGTTGATAAGGGGGGATGGGATATCCCTTTTCGTTTCATCACTATCTATGCGCGTTAGCTTGGAGAGGCCAATGTTGCGTGATGCATAATTCCTATACAGAAAAATGTGCAAATAAAATGTACACCTCTTTGGGGGATGGATAAATGAAGGAGGGCAAAAAGACAAACACAGAAACGATGCGTCTTTGTTTTCTTCTCTCCTACACACACGCGCTCGATTCGAAAGTCCCACACGGCGATAGGACCTTCTCCTCCAAATGGGTTTCCCCTTCTTCCCATGAAGGGGCATTTAAAATATCTTCACTTCGGTTGGGGGTCCTACGCTTGACTTGCCACTTGGCCCTTCTGCTTAACCGCCAGGCAAAGACACGCCTTCTCAGCCACGTAGTCCACGTTACGGGCGGTGATGCCAGACACGTTTATGCGCCCGCTGTCGATGATGTAGACGTGGTGCTCCTTCAGCATGTCGTAAATTCCAGCGAATACGGGGACGAAGGAAAAAATCCCTCTCTGTTTTTTATAGACACTCCAGTCGTAATGCAGGTCAAATTTTTTCTGGTAAAATTCCATTTTCTCAAAAAAGAGGACTCTATTTTTATGAACACGTTCAGATAATTCCCGCAAATCATTTATCCACTCGGATTTTAATTTTTCATTTTCCAAAAGTTGGCAAACAATTCTATTCGTGTGAACCGTGGGGGAGGTGTAAAATTTGCGAGTAATCATGCGAAGATTATTTGCCACAATTTTTCTCTCCTCTTTCGATTTGCAGATAATGTGCAATGCCCCAGCTCGTTCCCCGTAGAGGGACATATTTTTTGAAAACGATTGGCACACGACAAAGGATATTCCTTTCTCTTCAAATTTTCTAATTAAGGACACATCATCATTCAAATTGGAGGATCCGAATCCTTGGTAAGCGACGTCAAAAACAATTACGTGTTTTTTTTTCGAAACAATGTCTGCTATTTGGTCAAAATAAATTTCCTCCATGTTTGTGCTGCAAGGATTGTAGCAGGAAACCTGCAGAATGACAACAGACCCATCTTCCAAATTTCGCAAATCATTTAAAAAGGCGTCATAATTTATATTCACCAATTTGTTATCAAAAAAAGAAATGTACTTAACTTTAAATCCGTAGGAAGTTATCATGTTTACGTGGTTTATATACGGGCTGTTCGTTACGCATATTTCCTGCATGTGAAGCATTTTAAATAATTGCAGAGCTATGAAAATGGCGCCTGTGCCTCCTATTGCTTGAATTGTGCATATTTTTTTTTCCTTCATATATTTTGAATTTTCTCCAAAGATCAGTTTCTGCGTTAAGAGGGAAAATGGCTTCGTCCCGTTGCTTAACAAGTATGGTTTTTCCTTGTACTTTTGCTGTACTAATTTTTCTGCCTCAAGGACACTTTTAAATATGTGTAGTTCTCCATTCTCGTCACAGCACACTCCAATCGATAGGTTTACTTTGACGTCCGATTTGTCGTTTTTGAATTCCTCCGTACTTTTGAGGATGTTGTCTGGCTCGACGTCCTCCAGCTGGCCAATCAGCGCGTCCATCTTTTCGGCAAGGAAACGACAGCGAAGCAACAAGGAAGCGGCAGAGAAGTGACGTTTTCACGATGGCTACGTTTCCCTTTTTTGCTACCTCGTGCAAGCGCTCCAAATTGCCGCTTAATTATCCCCAAACGAGGAAAAAAGAAACGAACTCTACTACCACAAGTCCATCCCAACTCGTGAACAGAAAAAAAAAAACAACCGTTCGGCTTTTTTAAAAAAAAAATAATAGCTTTTTTTTTTTTTTTTATGGCTACCCCCAAAAGTTGGCCAAAACTGCCTGAACGTTCATAATTTTTACAACAAAAAAAAAAAAAAAAAAAAACCTGCCTCTTGTTGTTAAAAATGGTTTCCCAATATAATCTATCACGAAGGAGTAGAAATAAAATTCTACCCACTTCGGTGCGTTGTTTTGTTTATATATTTACGACCCCCTTCAACAACGTGGTATAAAAAAGGGAATGTAAAATCGGCTATCCGTTTTGGCGTTATGGGTGAAAAAGCGGCCTACTGAGGTGCAATATCTTATTATATGTTTACGAGTGCATTTGCGTAGTACCCAAACGTGGGCATATATTCATATATCCATATTGTACACTTTCCGCGTTGGAGGTGTTGCATCGGGGGGCTGGAAAAAGAATCATCTCATCGATACGCTTGGCCCAACCTTTACATAGTTCACTGAACACCGCGTCCCTAACAGGGATATGTCCCTGGGGGGAACAAAACATACCGAAGCGAAATTATTTTGAGCAACCATTACCCTCCTCATCACGACGTCGAATTTACCCTTGGAGTTCTCCGTGTGCGCCACTCGGCCATATCGGCAAAGCTGCATTTTTCCAATTTTCTCGCATGACAACCATTTTGCCAAGAAGTGTTCGTTTAGCAGCGGAGATGTGTTCACTTCAACGGGGGAGTTTTTTTTTTCTCATCAGTTTGCTCCAGTTTCCTCCAGTTCGCACTTTTTCTTGTTCTTCATTGCACCATTATGGAATTTTTAAAAACATCTGTTTGGAGGCCAACACTTGGCGGGGAAAGAGAAACAACGTTTCACATTTGTTGTGGAGTGGTGTTTACACGGCTGCGCCTTGGCAACTGTTTGCGAACCGGGTGGGAAATACAAATGAGCGCTTCTTTGGGGACACAAGTAGTAAGCTGCAAGTGAGCGGTAAGTGAACGCCTCCCGCGCTGAAGCAGCCATGCGAACGCAATTCTTGCAACGTGCGTGACGAAAAAGGACACAAAAAAAAAGAAAAGGAACGCATGCGTGACGTTACAAACGGGGAGTTATACAAACATGTGCTTGGGCGACCGCCCAGGGGATGCACAAAATTTTCGACAAGAGCAAGGTGAACAAAAATCACCCTAAAGGAGAGATGGGCACCTCTTACAAGGAATCCCATTTTGTCTTCTCCTGATATGACCCCCCTAGCGAAAAACAACATTCGTCCGCCTGGCTCGTTTGACATGAATAACTCGTGTCACCTTCCTGGGGGTCCCTCTAACAGACGAGTCTACCTCAGCTGGGTAGGCGCTCATAGCCCTCGTGCAGAAACCCCTTTTCTGTGTTCTCCTGCCATGGTTAACGCCATCATATAGAAAGGAACGATCTTCCGTTTTAACGTTGCAGCTGTTGATACGCGTCCTGCCCACACGACTGAGAATGTTGAACCGAGGTGAAGGTGCTTCACCCACATCTGCACTTGTCCCATTGGGTAAGTCCTCATTCTGGAGAGCAATCCGGAAGAGAGCAAATTTGGCAACATATATTTTCTTCCCTTGGTAGAAAATCACTTTACAAAATTTCTTCAACCTACTTGCATACACATCCCAGTAGTACTTTACAATTTCTTTCCGTCTGTGGAGGTTTCCTTTTAACTGTTGGTTCAATTTTTGGATTCGACTCATCACGACATTTGCGTTTCTGCAGAAAAGGATGTCGTATATATTTTCAAAGTAAGCTTTCTGGGGCGCTTGACGGGTGGGTTCTTCTTCCTTTCCTTCCTGTTCCTCTTTTGCAACCCCCCGTGCGTATCTCCCCACGCAGAAATTTATAAAGCTGTGATACTCCTGGTTGTTTCTGAACACGTTCAGGTTGATGTTCTGCAGGATGTTCGTCTCTCCATTCGCGTGAATGGAATTTTCCACGTCGGTGCCTCCACCGGATAGGAAGTAGTACAAGCTGAGTAACGAGGGACTCGTTGCATACTTGTAGAAAAAGTTAAAATTCAAGCAACACGTTTGTGTATACATTTGGACTAGCCAGTGAACCCCCTGGAGGTAGTTCTCGCAGCTTTTCATTTCTTCTTGGAAATTTTTTTCCCCTCCACAATTTTGTACGTAAAAGGATTTTAAGCGAAGTTCTGTTTTGCTGTCTTCTTCCTCCATGGGGTGGTTGTTCAGTTGTTCTTTTTCAGACAGAACATCCAGACGATGGGTTTCCCCTTGGATTGTTCCATTTTTCCCTTCAGGTGATGACTCTCTTTCTTCTTTCGAATTGCCATCCTGGGTGACTCCTCTTTGCTCCCCCCCTTGGACGATCTTCCTGAGGAGCCCCGAATCAACAAAGCGCATGCATGCGGGGAATTCTCTCTCCAAATAATCATGCGAAGCGAGGTGCATGGCAATCTTCTTCCTCCTGGAGGAACCACAATAAGTGGAAGTCCTTCCGTCCACGTAGCACTGTGTCATAGTGCATTTGAACAAATCGGAGCCCTCTTCCTTGTGCACCTGAATGTGCAAATCATTTTTATTTATTTTCCTTTTGCTGATCAGTTCGTTTAAGAGAGAGAGTGGGAGATACGACATGTGCTCTTTGAAAATGCCTCTTCCTTCTTCATCGGTTTCTGTTCCGGTTAATTTGTCACCCTGTTCAGCACGATCTGTCACTCTTTGCAGGTAGTACCTTGGCAGACTCACCAGCTTATGCACTTGGTTTAAATATCGCACAAATTGGGGCCTATTCAGAGCATACTCCTCTGTTAAAAGTCCTCGGTAGGGACTCCCCCCAGATTCTTCTAGCTTTATTTCACTGTCCAGCATGTTAAAATAGGCCTGAAAAAAGATGGAAAAATTGCCTTCCCTGATTTTTGGCAAATAGTCATTCCCTTTTAGGATAAACAGGATGAGCATGTCTCGTCTAATTTGGTCGATGGCGCTCGGGTACTTTTTCCAAAAGAGGTTCGTAAATGTGTTCAGGTTGTATAGGACTTTTATTTTTTTCTTTTTCCACTTTGGGGTGGAGGTCCCAATATGGTGGGTTTCTCCATTTGGGTGGGCTCCCCCATTTGTCTGGTCCAACCCCGCCAGGTAGTCCTCCTTCTTTTTCTTCTCCCACGCCGCGACATCTACGAGGAACGTCTGATACGTGTACACACACACATTACGCACGTCCTTCAAAGCTAGGCACTGAAGGAGAAGGTCTGCATCTGCCCCCACGATGACGAACGATTCGTCCGCCCCGTCGGGGGTACTGACAGAATTGTTATCCCCCTCATGTGGCGAATGGTTCCCCCTTATGTAGTTCTGGATCCAGTTCATTAGTTTGAGTTCGCCCTCCCCCACCTCCTTATCAGTCGAAACATACACTTTTATATGCTTATACTTTGGCAACGATACTAAAAACGTTACGAACTTTCGGAGAAATGTTGCAACCCTCTGAATGAAGGGACTGCCACACGTTATATCATTTGAGTTGTCTCCATCTTGCAGCTTTTTTCCTTTTGCTCGTCTTTTAATTTGTAGCTTCAGTTTTGAAAAAGGACAAATGCCATCAATAGCGAAGACGATGTTTTTCTGAGGGTGAAATTTTCTTAACACATTTTTTATTAAATAGGAGAGTTTGCAAAAATATTGCTCATCGTTAACAAACTGGACGTTTGCTTTGTGTAGGAGTTGGTTCATGTCAAATAGAAGGTTATCTACATGACCGATTTTGGTTGGCCCCTTCTTCCAATCACTGCCTCCTTTTTTATGTTCCCTTCCATGTCCGAAGTTTTTCCTGGTTAAGTGCGTCACATCCAGAAGGCTGTTTCTTTCTACTATTTTTACGCAACTGGGGAAGTTTTGGATCACCCATTTGTGAAGTCCCGGTATGCCCGCGCTGCTCAGCCAGGACAGTGCCGCCAGATACACTGCCCCTTTGACCAGTAGGTGCTTGGGCATGTCATATTAGGCGGCTGACGTTGTGCTGGGAGTGACCGACAGTTGCTCCACTTGGCTGGGTTTCTTTTCCCCACAGCTGCTTTCCGTCGTGGATTGATTTTTCCCCTTCAATTGGTGGGAATATATATAACGCGCATTTGTAACATGCACGATAATTGTTAACCATGATTGTCAACACAGGAAGAACAATCACCTCTACTTCTACACGAAAGTGCGTTTCTCATGGCGACGACGACCATCCCAACCCATGTGTGCAACGTTGAACGGCGTTTTTTTTTTTTTTTTTTTTTTTTTTTCACCGCATCGGGGCTGCACCACCTTGTCGTCCCCACGTTTGCCGCTTCACTCCGCGGGGGAAGAAGCCATCTCACCATGACATATCACACCGGTTTGTTCATTTCCATTTGAGGGGTATACCTGCCCCTTTGGGAATGATCCCTCTAAACGACAGTGACCACTGGAAAGGGACTCCCTTATTTCACATGCTGGGAACCAATCTGCCAATTTGCACGCCATCCATTAAAGGTGAAGTAAATGCACGCTGGGAGAGAACCCATGTGTTACTTCTTCGTACATGGGGAGAGCCTTGCTGGAGAGAACGGCCGTCCTTTCCGCACCTCCTATCCACCAGTACGCAAACGTGTGCGCATTGTACACACCTTTAAAAAGGTCCCCAAAAGGGATCGATAAAAGTCGCCCTGTGAAGTTACCAACTGATGTTAAGACACCAAAACGCCAACTCGCATGCTCGATTGGGTGTTCGACCTAAATGGGAGTATTCCCACTGGTGCGTGAAAATAGCCCTATGAGACGCTAACGGGTAAGGCTACCGCGTTGCCTACCAGGATTACTGACGATTGGTTGAAGGGGTTACACCCGGCTTGTGCGAAATGAGAACAAAAAAAGAAAACAAACAAAACAGGAAAATTACCCGCAGGTGCGTTGCAGGAAAGCACAGATAAACGTTCATATGTCTACGCATACGCGCACACACACATACACATTATGCCTATATATTTAAGCAGGTGGGAAAAAAAAAAAAAAAAAAAAAAAAGGGGGGGATCCCCAATATGCACACACACATTCCTATGTTACATTCCTTTTTTTTTTCGCTAGCTAGCTGTACAGTTTTTTTTTTTTTTTTTTTTTTTTTCTCAAGGGGGTGTAAATAAGTATCGCTAGCTCGGTTCTATGCTGAAGCGTCATCTTTGCGATCTGTTGATGAGCCATCTTCATGTTCCGTCCACGTACATCCCAACACGCTGTCTTACTCACCAATTTGACGGCGGGCACTTGAGGACCAAACCGTTGAACAAGTTTGTGGCGTGCCCGCTTCGCTTTTTCTCTTTCTCACCACGGAACAATTAACAACAACGAAAAAAAAAAAAAAAAAAAAAAAATATGCATGTTGAGCACTTTTGCACACATTTTTTTTTTTTTCCAGCTAGCCCCTGAAAGATTCGTCCACGCAACTGCGCGGGATGTGCTTGCCGTCAGTTCTCCTCAAAGATCGTTCTCTGTTTTGGACCGTCTTCCTCCCCTGCTCATACGACCGACTTGCCCATGTGCTTCTGTCTCTCCTCTAGGGTGATGTATGGACTTGTGCCAATCTCGCCGCCCTTTGTCTCCTTAATGAAGAAAAAGATGAAAAAGAAGGCCAAAATCGACATACCGGAGAAAATGAAAAACAGAATATTGGGCGACTTCTTAATAATTATATCAGATGGAAACACCACTATGATAGCACACATCCAGTTGACCAAAGAAGCCAAGCTCGCTGCGCTGTCCTTAATTTCTGAGGGAAACATTTCGTGTAGATAAATCCACAATACGGGTCCGTATGAAACGGCAAACGAAACTATCATCACGAAAGTTGCAGCAATGGAAAGATTCTTCACAATTTCGGACGTGCTATCAATCTGATTAGCTATGGCAGTAGGTAAGAAGGCACAAACAATTCCTGCACAACCACAAAGGAGCAGAGTCTTTCTTCCTAACTTTTCTACAATGTAGATCGCTGGAAAGGTCATTAAAAAGTTAACTACTGTCATTATCACACTTAGGGTCGTTATCATTCCTTTGTCTAGAAATCCTTTGTACAGTTCGTTCGAATTGGACACCAAGACGTTTATACCCGTGAACTGCTGCAGACCGGAGAGTATACAACCCAGCAGGATGACATAGCGGTAGGAAGGAATCTTCATTGCTGTCATTAACGAAATGGAATTTTTCTTCGCTGCCTCGTTCTGTTCCACTGCATCTTTAATTGCCTTCAAAGGTTCATCCACATTATCACTTCCGTATATCTTTTTTAAAATTTTCTTCGACTCTTCTACCTTTCCATTCTCAAATAAGTAGTACGGAGTCTCCTCTTTAAAAAAAAAGGTCAGCAGAACGATGCCCAGAATAGAAATAATGCATGGGAAAAAAAACATAAGTCTCCACCATATCTGCTGGAAATTTCCCAAAGATAGCGGTTCAACTTTTTTTTCTGGTACATCCCCCATAGCCATTCCTAATAGCACTGCTATGAATATGCCAAAGGTAATAAACAACTGGTGCAGGACTCCATAGGCTCCCTTTTTATCCTTGTGGGTCATCTCGGAGATGTACATGGGTACACTGACCGTGATTAGTCCTATACCAAATCCGCTCAGAAGACGTGAAAACAAAATGGTGTGGAAGTGATGCGTAATCGATGTCAATATACTCACCAGAATAAAAAAGTTGTATATGACTAATAGGGAAAATCTTCTTCCATACTGAACTAGGTAGCCCGAAAATCCACTTCCAACCACGGCACCTATAAAGACCGATGCCAACAGGAACGAACTCTTCAACGTGCTTCCATCACAGCTCACTGCGTTTTCTGGGCACCATCCGAATTCAATTACGATGAAATCCTTGATTGTATTCAACACACTAACTTGGTAACCAAAGAGGAATGACGCCAGGCAGGCGGCCAATACATACATTAGGGACGTGTTAAAGAAGCCATCGCTTCCGCTGTTTTTTAACGACTGAGAGGAGGAAATCTCGCTTCCGCTCTTCATTGTGACTGTAGTGCGTTACGTGTGAGGATAGGGGGGGAAGGGACGCACCCGCTAGACTATACAAAATTTTCCCTAACCGGTGCTGTCTCGATAGGTCTGTCCTTCCAAGCAGGCCTCCTCAACAAAGCTCTGATTGTAATCACGCGCATAAAAAGGTACACAACGTATGCCCGTAAGCACGTTACGTATGTACGCTTATACGCATAAGTGTACACGTGGAGGGAGCTTCTCGCGCACTCTCTTCCTTCTTAGGTGTATTCACCTCTGCCAAGGCGTTGGGCACACCTTTCGCGTTTTTTCAAGCGCGTTTGGCGTATCCGCGTCGCACGACGGTGTAGGCGGTAAGGGGGCGCTTTCAAGAGGCGCGTTATTTACTGATCCAAAGAATTCATATGCCCTTCCGAGCTCAATAAAAAAAAAAAAAAAAAAAAAAAAATAGTTCAGTTTTGGGACTACTCACACGTATGTATACCGTGTTACTCTTCGAAAAAAATAAAATACACAAAAGGATTTTTTGTTCCACTCTTTCTTTTTTTTTTCCAACGCTTTTTTAAGTTCTACAAAAGAAGAATGCTGTACATATTAACATATATGGTTTAAAAAAAAAGGAATCGCGTTTTTTTTAGCTTCTACAGATTGTGCTTTTTTCGCAGGTGTTTCTGCTTTTCATATAATTACTTATGCAAAAGTGAAGCATATATATAATTACATACTTTTATGCAGTCATTTCACACTGTCCGCGCAACGTCGTGAAGATTCCACGTGTGGATGTAAAATGCATGCCTGTTGTTGTGCACCTTCTCACGTATTAAATTATGAGCATATGCACGGTGCATACAATATGTGTTTTTTTTGGGTTTTTTTTTTTTTTTTTTTTTCCTACAATTCAGCTCTTCTCCCCCCCTGTGTTAAAAAGGCATTTCTTCTTTTCCTTTCTATTCCTTTACTTTGTTTGATATGCGTAGGAAACTTTAGTGCATGTACTAATACGCACATGTATTATTTATTATTATTATTTTTTTCTGCTTTGAAGAGGGATATTCCACAACTGTACGTGTTTTTTTTTCCTACCGGGACCAACTGGGCGCGGTAAATGAATACATATATTTATGGCTAGTTTTCATATAATGCTGTGATGCGACGTCGCAACAAGTAATTTTTTTTTTTTTCAAGGTGTTTATATTTTTCCCTCCTGAATATATGTAGGCTGGGCTGCTGTACACAAGTTCCTTTTTCCTATGTGCACCTTCTGCACTCCTTGGATGCGTACTTTTCTTTTCCGTTCGCTGCTCTTATTTCCCGTTTAGGTAAAGTACTAATCCAAGTGGGTAATCAGAGAAGGTACTTCTTCTTTCCCTTCGTGTACTTGGCTGAGTGCTTAAGCTAACATGAAATCGAAAAGGCAAATTTCACCTGCACGCATTTGCTTATCAGTTTCCCGCAGGCGGCGTAAATGGATGTAGAGGACGTTGCAGTGCTTTCGCCCGCTAAAATATAATAAACGAAAAACAAAAGGGGTGGCAAGAAAAGGACAACACCGCGTAGGTGTAGAGCTAGCGTAGGAAAATCGCGAATGCAACTAAGTTATGCATGTTGTGCAAATTGCCCTAATGCACGGGCGCACTCTTAAATACTTAGCTGTGTAACTTCCATGTAGAGTTCACTAACCCGCCGTGCAACGAAAAAATAAATATGCACAATTAGGGGTTGGAAAAAAAAAAAAAAAAAAAAAAACTCACACCTTATATACTGTTCAAATGCTCGTGCGACATACACGCCGGTACACCCGTGCCCTTTACACAAATTGAGAAACGTATGTAGTATTAACATGAAAAGTGAAAACCACTTCGACTAAAATTGCAAACTGTCTTATTACTCACCAAGGTTCTGTGCTTATACAACAATAGTTAAAAAAAAAAAAAAAAAAAAAAAAAAGTAATAATAATATAAGAAATACAATTCGACACGGTAAGAGCCACATTAACACGACAAAACGGGGTGTAGCCTTACCAGAGGGGTTACTCCCCCAATTCTGTTGAAAAGCGAATTATGTCCATTCTTTTCCAAAATGAAAGCACGTACCTTGAAGCGGTAGCCCCATGTTGTGCATCCTCATTCGTGCGTATCCGCGAAGGTTGGTGAAGCATGCATGCACCGGTGATTTATTCACATGTAAGCAAAGCACGCACAGGTGCACCTAGATTTCGTGTGGTGCCACAAGCTTAGCTGCGCGCATGCTCATTCATTCTTTCGCTCTTCACAAAATCGCGACTGTCGTGTGCTTTCTGTTGTACGAATATCATTTTTATGCTTTGCACACGTGCAAAAAAAGAAAAAAATAATATAGTATAATCGACGGGCGTGTTTAAGCAATGCGCGGCATTCGGGAAAAAATGCCAAAGTGGAGAATTGAAGCGCGCAGAATTGAGCAGCGCAAAATTGGGGCATGCACGAATTAGGATGCAATTTCAGCGATGTAAATTTTATAACTCCCATAGCCGTTTAGCCCAAACGGGAGGTGTCTAAAAGTGAAAGAGAAAAACAAACGAAGGAAAAGGCAGGCCAACGTGGGAAAATTATAAAACTCCCCATAGCAACAGTTCTCACACCCCGACATGCTTGGCATACGGCATTCTTAACTACCTGTTGTCGTTTGTGATTATTTATTTTTTTGTTTTTCCATTTTTACCTGAACAGCAATAATTTGTTAAAAATAATATGAACCGTTCAGGCAATTCACGCAAAATGGACACTTTGGGGAGCTTTTTTTTTTTTTTTTTTTTTTTTTTTCTCCTCCAATGATTATGCTATCACAGTTATGTTGACATGTTCATATGTCCACTTTGCCAAATTGTTACTATACCAATTGGTGAAGTGGTTTGCTTTCCCATTACAACAGTGAACGACTGCTTCACCGTGTCTCCTTCTGTGCGTTCAGTCTAAAACGACCGTTTCATAACAAAGGGGGCAGACTTTCAAACAGGGAAATATGCGCACACACATACGCTTGCGGGGGAATTTAGCAAAAAAAAAAAAAAAAAAAAAAAACCAAGTAAATGATAATCAGTGCTGCTTCATATCGATCAAACGAAATGGGTTAACAAATACAAAGTTGCGTGAGCGAAAAATGCCAGCGCTGCTCCAAACGCAAACATGGGTCTGCAATTAGGAACGGATATAAACAAGTGAGTCACCTTTTAAGGCCCCACTTCACGCGGCACCACACACAGGGACGGGTCACACAACCCCAGTTTGATGTAATCATTACTGCAAAACCCCAGGATAACACACTTAACCACGTCCCCAATTTCGAACTCGTTCCTCAGACAGTTCGTTATGACGCCCGTCCTGCTCAAATTCAACTTGACATAGAGGTTTAAATTGTTGCAGGAGACGATCATGCCATCGAGGGTCATTCCCTTCTGTAGCTCTTTCTCATTTTTAACATGAGTGTTTAAAAACTGGTAGTTGATGTATTTCTCACTCAGCTTTGCAACACGTTTTATTAAGTTAGTCTTATGTTCATTTAGGTTGTTGTGTGCCCCTTCGCTAATAATATCATCACTGTTTTCTTTGCTGTGCGAGTCGTCTTCCCCGAATGGCTCACCATCTTTACACACACGGAGTAGCCTGTCCACCAAATTCAACATGAGCGGCTTTAAATATATGACATCCTGGATGGCATAATGGATTAGTTCCTTCGCTATGGGTCTCTTCAAATATATTTTCTGATCAAGAGAAATCATCTTATGAAAATATATTTTATGCTTATTATGTAAAAGTAAGCATTTATATAGTAAGTCGTCGTAACTTATTTGATAGAGGTCCTTTTTCGTTTCCTTCAAAAGTAAGTTGAAAGCTACTTGCGTGTCGAATATGTTGTTAAGGCTAATGCTATACTGGTTGAACAGAATGGAACAGTCCTCCCTACAGTCATGTGTAATTTTTACAATTCTTCCATCTTCTAGTAACTCCTTTAAACATTTAATGAACAAATAAGTATTATCACATTTGTAAACGTCGAATAGGTACACATCCTCTGCGCATATTTGTACAAGACTTACTGTTCCGTTTCTTCCTATTTTATATCCTTCTACATCCAGACCGATACAATTTAATTTTCCATCCTGGACACTTTTTTGAATTTCCCGCACATACGCTTTGCACTCTTTGTAACTGCTAACGTATATTATCTTCTTCTTTAGCCCTTCCACGTAGGGCATAATTTTGTCATTGACGGTTAGGTTTAGGTAGCCGTAAGAGACGGTGCTCGCTCTTCTGCGAATCTGCGGGGTTGTACCTGCGCCCAGGCGTCTCAGTATGGACCCGCTCGTTTGCATAGCGTTTGCATAGCGTTTGCATAGCGTTTTCGTGGTGTTTGTATAGAGCATGCTTCTTACCGTTGCTCTTTCCGCCTCGTTCCCCACACTCACGCCAGGAAGTACCCGTTGGGGCCTACAACGTGTTCCCATGCGTGCACGAGCAGGCCTAAGAAAATAACACTGCACACATCAGTCCCTTCCAAAGTTCAACAAAAAAAAAAACATACATTCGTAAATTTCTGCTCAGAGTTGTGCTCCACCCAGCCACGCGTGAATGAAAAAGGAAGTAATACGCGCACCATAATTTTTTTCCATTTTCTCGCCATCCATTTGTTCATCACCGAGGCAATGCTTTTTTTTTTTTTTTTTTTTTTTTTTTTAACTATCACTGAGGCGGTTCATCGTCCAAAAAAATAAATTAAAGTACCCTGCTGAGAATATCTCCCCAACGTCAAATTATTTTACTTACTCATCATATTACTACTTATGTTGCGAGGAAACCAAATCGATGAAACAGCTTTTAGGGTAACCCTGAACCCTGGAACGGATTAACCTCCAGCCATGTCGCTCTGTCTGTCACGAGCATCAACTCTTTGAAAAACCACGTTAAGGATTACCTCGAAAAGAAGAACTGATAGGAGGTTCTTCTTCTTCCCCCCCTGCACACACACACATCACCACCGCAGCAGCAGCACAATGAAAGCCTTGCAGTTTTGCAGCTCCCTCCATGGGGGGTACTTCAGGGAGAAAAGGCTAGGAACCCTTTTAACGACAGGACTGAAGTCTTTTAGCACAGGGAGTGACTCCTTTGGCAGCAGCGAAAGTAATGCCCTATCTCCCCAGGGGGGAGATCCTCACTTGGGGCATCTTTACTACTTATAGGGGCTTCACAAGTGTGTGCAGATGTGCTCGCAATTTTGTGTTTCCTTTTGCAATGCTGCAGTTCGCCTGATGTATTCATATTTTTTTTGCACACTTTCTCACATTTTTTTCAATTTTTTCATATTTGTTTTTTTCTCGCCCCCAATGTGTGTGAAAATGGCTAGCTGAGTAATGCCACCCCTTGTTCATTTGTCCAATTCCCCCGCAGGGCTGTACAACTTCGGCTTCAGAAAAGTCACAGAAGAGATAAAGTCAAAGCTGGTTTACAACTTATTCAGCCATGTATCCAACAAGTACGACCTGATGAATGACTTAATGAGTCTGCGTCTGCATCGCTGTTGGAAGGACCAGCTGGTGAGAGAGCTGGATTTATTTTTAAAATATCATAGCTACAAAATGCAAGAGGAAATTCACAAAAGTGAAGCAATAGACGAAGGGGAGGAAAGCTCCGCCAGTCATTCCACCTGTAAAATATTAGACCTAGCTGGAGGGACAGGAGATATAGCCTTTCGAATATTAGAAAGGTACAAATATTATTTGAAGAAGATGAACCAAGGAAGCAATTTCGATGGTGAGGAAGGCCATCCCGATAAATTTTACGCAAGGTTTACCCCCGAAGTAATTGTAGCCGATGTGAATAAAGATATGATCGAAGTAGGGAAGAAACGAGCAAAGGAAAAGAATCACGAAAGGAACATCAAATGGGTAATTGAAAACGCAGAAAATTTAAATTCTTTCGATGACAATTCTGTAGACATAGTTACCCTCTCCTTTGGTATTCGCAATTTTACGAACATTCCCAAATCGTTAAAGGAGATCCATCGTGTTTTAAAACCTGGGGGAAGATTCTTATGCCTAGAATTTTGCAGAGTCAATTGTTCCGTTTTGAAGCCGTTTTATAATGCCTATTTAATGAACATCATTCCTCTACTTGGTAAAATTGTAGCCAGTAGTGAAGATTCTTACAAATATTTGGCGGAAAGTATTCAGACCTTTTTAACGCCAGATGAGTTGTCTCAGCTTATGCATCAGAACTCTTTTCGAAACATTTCCTACTCTACTATGACCATGGGTATCGTCGCCATTCATTCTGCGTATAAGGTTAACTAGCTTTTTCTTCACAGCAAGTTTGTGGGCGTGAGTTTAGGTGTTTTTTTTTTTTTTTTAATTTTAATTTTCCATATGGACGTAGCACCATATCTCTGTAAATGCGCCTATGTGTTTCCACGCTTCGTTTCTTCGCTTTGTTTTTTCCATTCTGTTGCTTGGCGCCTACTCTGGCTCCTTCTTATTTTTTATGTAATCGAGAAAACTCTTGTACTGAATTGTGTTGGAATACTCGCTCAGAATGTGATGAACGATTTCGTTCTCCGCTGTCTTACCAGGATCGTCCTCATTGTCGCTTGTTTTTTGTTCACCTTGGTTTAACATTTCGCTTGGTTCGTCGTTTGCTGCGCTCAGTTTTGCCTTCTCTTCACCATCACTGTTCACCTCATTTTCATCCCCAATATTATGCTCCGTTTGTTCGTCCGCTTTTGCCTCCTCTTCATCCCCGATCGTTGGCTCTTCCGACACGTTCTGCTTCTCTCCCTCTGTATACATCGCCTCTTTTTCCACGTCCAATTTGGTATTTCTCTCATCTTCAATATTCTCTTCCGTTTGTTTCTCTACCCTCACCTCCTCAACTTCCTCCTTCCTCTGCTCCTTTTCGCCTTCCATATTCTCTTCTTTTCCTTCATTCACCGTTGTCTCCTTTTCTTCCTCCACCTTCACTTCTTGTTCTTCCCCCAGCTTGGTCTCTTCTTCATCCCTAATATTTTCTTCCTTCTCTTCCTCCATCTTTACTTCCTTTCCTTGATCCTCCGTTTTCGCCGCTGCATTTTCTCTTTCCTCCCCCTCCACCAGCATTGTCTGCTTTTCCTTCTTCTTTTTCTTTTTCCCTTTTTCCTTCTCCCCCTTTCGCGCCTTCTTCTTCTTCGTATCTCCCTTCTTATCCTCCCCTTTTTTACCCTTGGTCTTTTTCTCCTTTTCTGCTTTCTGCCTCACCTCTGCCATTTCTTCCCCCCCGTCGGGACTTCCACCCCTTTGTATTTCTCCTTCTTCCAGTGTAACTTCCCTCACCTGCACCTCCGAAAACTCCAATTCGTTATGTCGGTTACCCTCCTCCTCCTGATCCTTCCCCATTTTATGGGGAGATCCACCAATACCACTTGGCACCCTTTCCAAGCTGTCCTCATTCTTCTCACCCACAGAATTGTGCAGCATCTGAAAATGTTCTGTCTCTTCCTCTTTTTCTTTCTCCTCAGTTGAATATATTTTTCGTTCCTCTACTGCTTCAAGTGCATCTTCCCTTTCGACAACTGTAGTTTCTTCATTTGGGTGAATGCCCCCCGAACTGTCTGCTTCTCTCTCCGCATTTTCCTCACCAGTTCGGTTCGCTTCACGTGGGAGTTCACCTTTATTCTCGTATACTTCTTCTGGATTGTCTTCAGGTGCGTCTTTACGATGATCTTCCACCGCTTCGTCTTCGTTCTCCTTTTCCTCTTGCCCCTCGCCCACAGGAACCCCCTCCTCAGCATCTTCCTGCACCTTTTTATTACCCCGTCTAGAGGGGTCATCCCCTCTGCATGTACAGTTTAGTCGGGGGGTTATTTCACCTTTTACATACACGCCTGTTTTCTGCCGCGCTAGCTTCCCACCCCGTAATTTTTTTTCCTTTCTTCTTTTGTGCAACCGTTCCCCTACCGCTGCGTGGACGGAAGTCCATTTGGCTAAATGGCCATACTGTTTGGATGCCTCACATGGGGTTCTCCTCGGGGCACAGTCACTTACGCCGCTACTATATTTTTCATCTGCATGTGTGTCACCCCTTATCGAGCCTGTCTGCACCCTCCGCAGAGCACGTACCTTCCACGCATACCTTTCGCACGTCTCACTCAACCAGTTATCATAATCGGTCAACAGGGAAAGGATCCTGTAGCATTTCCTTTTTTTATTGTTACAAGATTTTAATTTTTTTTCGTGCCTGCAAATCAGCCTATCTATCCGTGCAATGTCCCTCCAGAAGGATTCCCGGGCTTCTGTGTGTGACCTTGTGCACATCTTTCAACGGTCTCCTTTTTTTCGTGTGTGGGTTCAGAGCGGGTCCAATTAGGACTTGTATGCACACATTCAGAAATCATCATTAGTACCATTTTTACGTTATACCGTTGTTACGTTATTATGCCGTTGTGTTTTTTTTTTTTCACGTTGGACGCGTTAAGAAGGAGAAAGAGGAACGAGGATCGTTCGCACCACTGCCGCGTCGTCTACAGGGGTGATAGAGTCGAGGTCCTCCAAACGTGTGCACTTTACCGGTACTTCTATGCAAATGCACATGTACACATATGTAAGGTAAAAATAACACTTGCTTGGTGCACACACAAAATTGCCCCTTTTTTTTCCCCCCACATGCCTAGATACACTAAATTTCGCACGATGCACTCTTCAGAGTGGGCATACCTTCCCCTTTGGACGGGTTCAAACAAAGATGAGTCGTGTTAAAGATGGCAAAATGTACTCCTTCCATTTGGAGAAAAAAAAAAAAAAAAAAAAAAAGCACTCCTTATCGTTATTGTAGGCCATACTAATGAGTGCAATCGTGGTAGACCTCCTGGGAAGGAACTACCCCCTCGTTCCTCTCTTCTGTGTCTTTATCTAAGATTTTCTCCACGGGCGGATCGCCTGTTCCATCCTCTTCCTTCTCAGTAACTACATTTGTCTGCTGGAGATTAAAATTTTTTTTTTTCTTCTTCTTCTCTTCCTTCTCTCCCCTTTCTGCTACTTTTTTCTTTTTTTTTAACTTAGTTTTCTTGTCCATATTGGACTCCACCAAATGTGATTCATCCATTTGTTCCAACTTACTATTTGCTACCGTCAGATGGTTATCCCTTTTTTCGTGCTCATGGTACAGCTCCTCCTTGGGGTTCTCTTCCAGGGGTGCTTCACCTGTCTGCTCACTCTGCTCGTTCACCGTTACATCTACACTGGTGTCTCCTCCAATTGACTCTTTCACACCGTCTGCTAATGCTTCTTCACCGACAGGGGGATCATTTTGTTGACTGGGTTTTTCCTCTTCAGTAATCCCTTCTGTGCATTCCTCCTCCATCGGTGCATCAGCACAGTCGTTCACTTCTTGACCATTTGGCGTATCCATCTCGTTGCCACTCTTCACTTCCGCCTCCGTTTCGTATACGTAACACTTCGATGTGCTCACCTTTGGCGTTCCTACGTGGCTGTTTTGGGTTTCTCCATTGGGTCCACTTGTTTCCTCCTCGAGGGATTCACCGTCAGGATGCTTCTTATGCATGTCCACATGGGGAACAAAACGGAAAATGCGATTATCCCTGTTCAGATTCAATCGGGGCTTACTTGCCCTTTTTAGTGCACCTCGGATCCATTTCCATTTTGATTTTATCTGGACGGGAAATGTTCTCCCTACTTTGGCTAAAAGGAGGGGGAACATACTTTTTTTCAGTCATGTGGGTGTTACTATGAAAAATGGGGTTCTAGTGGAATGCGTTTCTACCTAACTTAGATGTACGAACCTTGGTACGTGATTCCGCATTTCAGCAGAAGGTTCTTCGTGGTTATGTTGTTGTGCCCGTTCGTGAATGCTCCAACCTGGTTTGCGTCACCAACCCGATGTCCAACGCATAACCGCCGCAAAAGGGAATTCTCCTCCTCGTAGATCCTGCACAGCCTCCTATAGTACCGATTCAATAGGTAACATTTTTTAATCCGCAAATTATTGTGTTTCCCCCTTTTGCTTCTTAACCTATGCAATCGTTCTTCCTCACGGGGGAAAACGTCGAAACGTCCTTTGCATCTCACCAAGCCACCACCGTTCACTAGACCCCCCAACACTTTATATACTTTTCTAATTTCCGACAGAACTACCTTAGAATGATACAACACTAACTCCTTTATCTCCTCATGTTCTATTGTTTTCACTATGTGGTGGAAGTCCTTGGATTTATTTGCCTCCTCCGCGGTTAGAAGAATTTTAAAAATACGTTTAGTCCAGTCTTCTTCCTGTTCAGCCTGCTTGTTTAGGAGGACATCCATGGGTCTTTCCTGTGGGGAATCTACACGGTGGTAAGAATCTTACAAATGGTGATCATCGCACATGTTAAAGGAGTGATTGTTTTTATAGGGTGAGAGAAAAGTAGAACCCCAATTAAAACACCATACGGATTACACACGAAGGGAGATACCTCCGTGTAAGCAAGGACACATATATAAGCCATTCGAACGGGTCATATGGTTACCTTTGATCTTCCCCCTCAGCCCATAGGGGGAATATTCCCCCTCCGTGGCCCTCCTGCGTATGGGTTTATTCCTCCCACCTGCTAAGGTGACAAAGTAGAGAAAGACAAACTCAGCAAAGCGAATAAAACATGCACCGCAGAGAGAACACCATCTGGGGGTGACCAGATCTAAACAGAGGGACCTACCAAGCACTATCGACGTATACGTTTGTAACTCTCCCTCCTCATCGGATGTGTCATCCTGGAGAAATGTCCAATCGCTGTGATTGGAGACGTCCTCTTTTGAGGCATTTCGGTAAAGTTCGAAAGTGCCACTATGGAGGTCCTCAGTCCCCATAAGCGAATACCTATTTATGGCATCGCTTATCGTGGACGTATACAGTTGGGGGGGTGGGTCGTTCTGCTGTTTCGCAGTCATCTGGTCGATGGTCACTTTAACGACAGTAAAGCATGGAAACGACAGAAACTGACAAGTGTAAGGCGGTGCGTGCAGGGGATTGTGTTAAATTGGATATGTAATAGTCCTAAGTAAATACGTGCCAGCGCATCAGTCGAGGAGGCACTAACTATTCACATTCTCTCGAACGCGTGTGCGAAAGATTCTTTTGAAAAAAATGGAGAACCTCCAGACGACATCACTGTGTGCAGTGCAAATTTGCAGTTCCTACAAAATCATTCGACATGCTTATTTTAGTATTATTTAAAAAAATTTATTTTTTTATTTTGATATCCCCAAATGTGACTAGAAAAAGGGGAATAATTCAAGGCGGGTGACGCAAGTTTCCCGTCGTGATTTCCTAGGGGGGGCGCTTGTCTCGTTTTGAGTTGGCGCGAAGGATAGGTGGGCCAGCCGACGCAGCATAAAAAAAAAAAAAAGAAAAACAAAACAGAAAAAAGGATGGAAAATAAATTGGGTAATCACCTCCAATGATCCATCAGAGGGCACAGAAGTTCGTACGATTAAAGCGACCTCCAGTGCAGCCCCACGCGCTCCGCACCCCCGTCATCGGCACTGGAAATGCCCAAGGTCTGCTCGTAAAAGACATTAATTTTTGAATCGTTGGTAAATAGAAACTCTCCCTTGAATTTTGGCAGATTCCTAAAAAAAGTCCCCATGTATTTTGCTTCGCTGGAGATGATCCAGGTCCCGCTGATGAGGCTTCCCTTGCACCATTCACCGAAGTACTGAGAGGGGGGAGAGCGGAAAAGGAAAAAAAATGATAAGAAAACGACACTGGTGTTTATAATGGGATTTCGTAAGTGTATAAATGCCAATGTGGCGTCTGCCTGATTGCAAGGCCGCATGTTCGCTCCGCCTCACGTATTCCCCAGTGGCGGAAAAGAAGTAAATTCCACGGCCGTCCTTCTTGTTGTGCTTCCACTCCCCGTAGTAGAAGTCCCCACTGGAGTATCGCTGGAACCCTCCTCCGTGCTTCTGTCCGTTTTGGAAGTTGCCTGTTTGCATGGTGACCAAAAAATGAATGTCAACAGGAAATGAGGAGAGGAAAAAAAATTACAAAACCTTCATCTGAGTTGTCCCAGACAAGGGCAGAAAAGAAGACCAGCGCATTAGGCCTTTCCGTAACGTTGCATACGTCTCCTTCCTTTTTTCCAGACGCCCATCTGTCTAATTACCATCGTAAAAGTCGCCATTCCTTTTGGTTAATTTTCCCAATCCAGACTTCTTCCCATGAAGATAACCCCCCTCATAGGTGCTTTTGTTAGGATAAACATGAACCCCTTTATTTTTTTCTTCGACAACAGATTCATTAACTGCTTCGTTTAAGGGTTCCTTTTCTTCCTCTTCCTCACCTGTGCGTGTTGTCATTTGTTCGTACCGTTTGTTTGGGGGGGAAAAAGCTCCCCACTGGAAGGAAAGTTTATATGGTTACCCTGCCAGGTTCACTCAACATTGGTCCTCTTTTTAACAAAGGGAGTTTAGCAACTTGATCATGCGTTACTATGCCTGGTTGATGCTTACCTGAGGGAGGGGGTTGTCCCTTCTTTTCGCTTTCCCCTTTCTCCATGGTTATTATCGCTCGGTGGGGTTATGTTACCCGGTCAAGGAAGTGGTCCTAACGGAGAAGCGGTTGAAGGAGACACACCTTAGCGTATCTCTCCTCCCCCCGCCCTGCACAACATCCAACGTCGCAGTTAAAAAAAATGTAGAAAAAAAAAAAAAAAAAAAAAACTGTCCAACGGGGACCTTTTCTTCCTCAAAAATTGTCAAAATTAAACCATTCGAACTTATTGAGCATTGAGTGGTTGCAATTTTAATTACAGCATGTTAAGTGCTCCTTAATGATTTTTTTTTGTTTCCCTCCTTTTATGAAATGCCACTAGAATGTCCCTCCCCTGGTGGGCATAGCATACCTGTCTCGAACTTTTTTTTTTTTTTTTCCCCGCGAAATGTCCTGCACATTTGGATCCCCCTTTCGCACACGTGAATACTGCACTACAGGGGGGATGCTCATCGGAGGAAAAAAAAAAGGCGAAGAAACGAAAAAACGAACAAAGGAACAAACGGAGGGAACGAAAAAAAAGGGGACGAACGCAACGGCAAGGTTATCCACACGCGCGTATGTGTTCATCGCACCCATCGGGGGACATCCTCACAAGCCGACCTCCCTCATGGACACGTCTACATCGACCAAGTGGATAGACCCATTGTGCATAGCAACCGCTTCGCCAGTTGTGCAGATGCTCCTACGGGGCAGTGAGTGAGGCACTGCTCAGGGGAAAGTTGAATCTCGCACAAATGTAGGCATCTACACATATACGCATCACTGTTGCGTGTCTTCCAGTGAGAGTCTTCCCCTTACGGTATTCCCGAACAGACGACGCAGAAAAAAGGGGAAGGAAACCAAAATGGGTTTTCACAGTGCAGCAGAGGAATCGAGCGACCTCACCATTGGGAAGAACGATGAAAGGAGGAAAAATGGCCACCAAGAAGGTGATCAAAAAGGTGGTGAAAAAGGCAGTCAAAAAGGCGGTCAAAAAGGCAGTCAAAAAAACCATCAAAAAGGTGGCCAAAAAGGTGATCCAGAAGGCCATCAAAAAGGCGATGAAAAAGGTGGTCAAAAAAATGACCTACATGATGAGCGAAAGAACGAAGCGAAGGTCACGCAGAGGATGAAGACCACCTCCAGGCAGAGCCACAGAGTGAAGCCACCAGGTGGAAGCACCACAAAAATGCCAAATGAAACTGACTTCAGAGAGAGGACGAAGAAACACTACCTAGACAACGTCGACAAGACACTACAGAAGCGCAACATCGACTGCGTAAGTTACGTGTACAAAAATATGAACGACCAGACGACCTCGAAAAATGCTACCAACAGGGTCAAATTTGGTGGGGGAGAAGGTAGGGTGGATGCCGTTCGGAAAATGTTGCTCTTCGAAAAACGTCCAAAAAAAAATGTGACCATTGGAGCCAGTCGTAGTTGTAGTAGCGCAGCCACGGGGGACGATGGTTCTTGTTCGAAGGACGACGAGACCGTCCAGTCGATTATCTACTCCACCTTCGTCAACACAAAGTTGAGACAAACTCAGAACCACGCTACGGAAACGAATAGTAAGCCGAAAAAGGGAAAACTAGCCAAACAAGCACCAGGAGCAGGAGGGAAGAACAAAACTCGCACTTATACCAATAGTGGGCAAAGATTCCATGCCAAACAAAGTGAAGTCAACCCAGATGGGACAAAACAGACTGTAGATGCGTATAGAGAAAACCTAACTGCAGCAGTGAAGAAAATAGTCTACACCGATAAGTCCGTAGAAATAACAGAATCAAATGAAGAACTAAAAAACCTGTCAAATGATGGAACCTTTTTATATGAACAAGTCATATCAGAGAGAGAGAAAAAAAAAAAAGTGAATTACACTCAAACGAGTACCCTCTACCAGGAGGAAGAAATAAAAATCTTCGCAAAATATATGGCCAAGCAAATTGTGAACGAAGCTACCATTCAGCTTACCTATGAGGAAAATGTAAAAGCAATGGAACAAAAGGAAAAGGCTGTTCAATTAAACCATCAGAAGAATATGCAGACGTATTCGCACCTCACTGATTTTCAGCGGGACAACTTGGGGGTCATGGCTGACGGGGCCGAGCTCTCCAGGTGGGTCCCCTACGCAGTACATCCCCCCATTGTTTCGCTGATCCCCCTTTTATTCACTCACACAGAGGGGAGACCTTCATCCGTAGCCGTTTAATCGTCTCCATAACCGATTAATTGTCCCCTCCCCCGATCCCCCCTCAGGTGCCTCCACATCTTCAGCAAAATAAACACCTTCGGGGTTTCCGGGAATCTTATAAATTCCCTTTTGAGGAAAAACGTCGAAGAGGTGAAGGAGCAGGTACAGTGCAGGGAAGGAGGTGCACGTGAAGGGGGGAAGATTCCCCTCTTCCTAACACACGCCTTCACTTTTCTGCAACAACCAATTTGTGCTTTCTGCATGCACATATTCTACTGGTTACGCATACATGTTGCTTCCCTTCCTCCCCCTTTTCCTTTTTTTTTTTGCAGAACCACGGACCGAACAATCGAGGCCAAATCGAATGGCACAACCAAGTCACAAAACATCTGCTCAAAAACACCATCGCCTTTGTAGCCACGGAAAAGGTTAAATTGAAAAAAAAAAAAGGCAACGCATCAAATTGATTGGGGTCTTGACTCATCATCCACAGGGGATAGTTTCCCTCCTCATCTGGGTCTATCTTCCAACTGTCTGCCGCGTCCCCGCATGTCCTTATAAGGACTTTTTTTCACATCACGCGAATTTGCTCTCCTATACAGATCGTGTCCTACATCGCGGAAGAACTCATCGAAGATTGCATCTTAAATTTCTTCCGCATGGATAAAAGAGACGTGGACATACTAAGTGCCAACTTGGACGATCACAACATTTCTCTCTACGAACGGAGACGAATGGAGAGCGGCCACTTCAATTTCGTCCTTTCGAGTGGTAGGTCCAGGGGGAGTAGGCCCCCCATCGTATAAGCCGATACTGTATCGATTATGCCGATACTGCACCGATTATGCCGCTTCACCACCGCCTGTCCCCCCCCCACAAGGAAACCTTAACGTGAACATCCCCGTGCACGTGAAGAAGCACATGAGTTTGGAAGACCTCTTACGGATGATAAAAAATCACATAAAAAAAAAACAGAACTTTTTACTGAAGGAATACAAGCTGGACTTCCTGTGCATACGGGACGGCACCCGCAACATCTCGGTTCGTTGAGGGCCAATTGGACGCCACGTCTGTGCACCACTTTGTCACCACATTCATGCCATTTCCCTGCCTCCCCCCGCAGAGCATCCACGATCTGCTGTCCTCCGAGTCCAACCAGTTCACCATCTGCTTAAATAAAAAGGAAGGAGAGGTCATACCAACTGGCTAGCCCAGTATAGCAGTGCCGCAAAGAAAAGGTACACACATTTTGGAGAAAGCAAAAAATAAGTTTGTCCTCTTGTGGGGAGACGTACCAAGGGATGCCATACGATGCGATGGAATAGCAATGTTCCTTTAAGCACAAGTTGGTAGGTCTCCCTCTTCATCCCACCTGAAGGTTATCCCCAATCCTTTCTTCCGTTGTGCTGATTATTCCCCTCGGTATGCACTCGTTTGCCTGTGCACATGCGTATGTATATGACACGTATGTGTTTTTTTTTTCTCTCTTCATTTGTTTGATTTTTTTTTTTTTTTCTGTGATTCTTGACCTATGGGTGGGGGATGTTCCTCCACACGAATTGACTGCTGTTTTTTTTTTTTTTTTTTTTTTTTCCGCGCCCGGTGAGGGGCTCTCAGTCGCGTCATCGCCTTGTTGCTTCTCCACGTCGCCAATTTGCCACGTTCCCCAACCAACTTGGAGGGAAAAAACAACTTCGATTTCAACGCCCCCCAATCGGTACATGAAAGGTGGTCATTTCTACCGACGCGCCGCTGAATTTTTTTTTTTTTTTTCTCGAGACCCTTACTGGAAGCGCTACAAAGAAGTGAGGAAAAAAAAAAAAATTTCCCCTCCACCGGTCGTATTGCCTTAAGTTACACGCGCGATGGTATAACTTGCTCAGGCGAGGCAACCGACGAGCAGGTTAATATGGCTGCTCGCCAAGCTAACCGTTTACCAACCTGACTGGCTTAGCAACGCGCGTGAAAGTTCTTCCATTGGGGGGATAAAGTCGCAAGGAGTGCACAGGTCCACTTCGCCTGATTGGTCAGTTGGGCAAAGTGAACCCAGGACGTGGTACCTCTCACGTGGCAAATAAAAGTTAGTACCTCTGTTTGATTTGCCCCAAAATGAACCCACCCGACGAAAACGCCATAACGCGGAAAATCAACCAGCTGCGGAAGCGACGGCAGGAGGGCCCACCACGGAAAGAACGCAACTACGATGACCTGCTACAAGAAATGGAGAATTGCGTACGACTACGCAATGGATACAAAATAAGCTCCATCCTTAAGTTAACACAACTGCCAGTAGACATCCTCGTATTCGACGAAACGACAGAAATCGAGTTAAGAAAAAAAATAAAAAAAAAAAATGCACTAAAAAATTATGAACAGTTAATAATAGATCATTACACCATTATCAAAACGTTGTGTAATAGGAACAGCATAAATTGGGACGTCCTTTTGAGTACAGGGTGTAAGTATCTGTCCTCCTTTATCCATCTGTATAGCGAGAATCTGTGGCTACTACCATACCTACTAACGATATGCTCATTCTTAAATACGATAAGCACCTTGGCAGACTCCTACTACAGCACCAGTAGTAAAAACGACATATACAATGAAGAGAACGAAGACATTAATGAGAAAAATAAGTATACAATAGAAGTATTAAATTCCATTCGAGGTAAGATCGGTATTGTTAAGGGGGACATAGAAAAGCACGGAGGGTTCGTGATCCTCATGTTTCAGTCGATAAAGCTATGCATGAAGTTAAATAACATGCAAATCACAACAAGTTTTTTGAAAATAATAAATTCTACCGATATAGGGTACGGATACATCCCCAAGTGTTTCATCGTGCTGTTTAAGTACCAGCTGGGGAAATTATACCTGCACAAAATGGATTACGAAAAAGCAGAGAAAGAATTCGTTTGGGCCTTCTCTAACTCGAGGAAGGGTAAAACAGACTTTAAAAAAAAATTACTAGAAAGTATTATATCTATTCGCTTGAATAAGGGACTTTACCCTCCGAAGCGATTACTACAGGATTATGAACTCACAGTCTATATGGATATTATTCATTCAATCAAACAGGGGAATATATTCCTCTACAACCGCGTCATGGATAGCAACTCCAAGTACTTCTTCGACAACGGACTAAATGAATGCATTGATCAGATACACTTTGTCGTAAAACGTAACCTCCTAAAGATTGCTGTTGACTGGTGGAATGAAACCGTTAAGGATAATCCAAGTAAACTGTATAAAGTACCTATTTGCATTTTTCACCACATTTTTAACTGGGCTAGAATCACGCAACACCACCACCAGTTGGAGACCCTTTGCATTATAACCTCGCTCATTCTTTTTAAATACATCAATGCGTATGTTGCTTATGACAGCAACATTCTTGTGCTTAGTAAGAATGACCCCTTTCCTTCCCTGTCCAAGTGTCGCATGGGGGTTAGAAGCACCGTGGATAAGCCCTACGCGTGAAGGGGGGGGCACCGTGCTGCCTCTTCATATACCCATTCGTCATACATCCATTGGTCATACATCCATTCGTCATATACCCATTCGTCATATACACATTCGTCATATACACATTCGTCATATACCCATTGTTCATTTGCCCCGTCTAACTTGCCGCTTCTTCACTGGTATCCCTCATGAGACATACATCTTATAACTAATGAGGTGCTCCAAAATCGAGTTTAACGTCTCGTCACTCAGTCGAATGAGGGACGGGATGAAGTACCTGGCCTCCTGTACCGTCTTGGGGAGTAGGTTCACCAGCATAGCAATTTCATATTCGTGCAGTTCCCCTATGCGTTCCAGGTTGGTACGCACATCCACGATGGAGCTTCTGTTTTTTATCGTCGCGAATTTGTTGGCGTAGTCGAACGAGGATTTTATGAGCCTGCGGGGATGTGGTGGGGGGAATAGATGTGTTCTGCGAAGTGGTGCCAATTGGTGTTATTCCACGTGGCTACATGCACAGGTGAATTAGCAACCACCGTGGAATAACCCACGCGTGGTCCGCACAATTGTATGTATTTTTCCTCTTACGTTTGAGCCTCCTCATTCCGCTTCGACGTCAACCGCAGCTGGTCTCCCAAGATGAGCTGCAACTCACACAAGTTTAGGCATTTGCAGTTTTGGAATTCTGAGCAGGGAGGGGAAATGCAAAAACGGGTGATGTTAATTAGTAGGGGGAGGAAGCATGTCACAACCTTCGCGAACAAGTGGTTACCGCGTGGTGGATCGCCTCCGCTATTATATTATACCTGGTCCCAGGTCCAAGTTTTTTACATCCCCGTGTTCGTTACTCGCCATTGTGCAAAAATGCGAAAAAAACGCATAAAATAGCAGCAAAGGTGGAGGAAAAAAATGGAAAAGAAAATTCCAAGGGGGGAGAATAACCTACTCAACTTATCATTTTCCCCCAGCAGGTCAGGCGAACTGGCAACGCGTCAAAATTACAACATGGCGGATGACATCACGCGAGATTGCTTTTCCTTCTCCATAATAAATTTTGCCAAACAGGGGAAAATATTAACGAGATAAGGATGCCGAGGAAATGGCACAACTTGGTGGAGTAACGCGCGGGAAAGGAAGTTGAAAAATTTTAGTTCATTAAAAAAGGGCACCAAACTGGTAAGGTAAATCTCCAATACATTCCCAAAAAAAAAAAAAAAAAAAAAAAAAAAAAAAAAAAAAAATTGAGCGCGACGTTCCCCCATCGCATGTAGAGATTTGTTCCTCTTTAACATTTCGGAGACTTATAGAATGATGTATGCTTTTGCGTGAGGGTCGCCAAGCAAGGAAGGGACGGGGGGGAAAAACTTCCCTGGCCCCGAGAAGGCCGCCTCCCCTGTGCAAAAAGAAAAGATAACGGAAGAAAAACAGCCCCGTGCAGAAGAGCAGAACAAAACAGGACACATCACAGCACAGCAAATTGCGTGTACCTTGTGTCACTTCTTTACCTTTACCTTCCTCCCCCGAAACGAAGCAATCAACAACACTCGGTGCGAAGCGAAGAGTGGAAAAGAGACCCACTTCAACACGGCACATTCCTCTTGTGTGCTCCTTCCCCTGATGGTGCAAATGAAACGGAACCCCAAAATGTGAATTGTTCAAGTTTAATGGGAAGATCTCCTCCTTGGGCAAACAGATGGAGAGACACTACCCCCCCCATGTCACATGTGGTACACCCAGTTCGGTTTTATCCACTAGATGAGGAAGCAAATCGGTGTGGCTGATTGTGTATTCTTTTACTCCTCCGAAGGGCTTTTCCCTCCTCCCTTCTCTTTTTTTCAAACTTCTTTTCACATTGATGCACATTCCAACAGGGGGCTTCAAACAAGGCTAACCCCACCTCATATGTTGTCCCTCCTTTGCTGCATCACCTGGGGGGAGGGTAAACAAAACAGGACATGACATTGAGGCAAATTTGACTTGGTGAGGGAATTACCCCTTGGGTGGAAATGAAACAGCTGTGTGGGGAATCTCCCTTCACAATAATAAATAGCACACCCATGTGAGATGCAAAAAATGGGTAAAGAGGAGGTTGTCCCAAGTGGGAAGGTCAAGTAGTGAAGCCTCCGCCCAACTGTCCTAAACACACACACACATATATATATATACGTATGTATGTACTACCCCAAACTGCATATACATAATGCGCGTACCCACACCTTTTTTTCAATAAACGCGCTGCAAAAGTGGATGCCATTTTTTTTTTTTTTTTTTTTTCCTCATAAAGTTTGCCTCTCCTATAAGTGGAGAAAAAGGGCCATTCACACATTTTTGTGCACTTGAGAAAAAAAAAAAAAATTATACCTCTAAACGCGGAAAGGCACGCGGGAAACGCCTGAACGTTCCCAAAAAAGTGAACGTTCCAAGGGGCACAAACGCGACAAGCGCGAAAAACGCGGCGAAGGTGACAAGACCCACGAATGACATACGCCCCCGCACCTCTTCCCAAAGCAGAATCTTTCGCAAAGGCGTATCGACCGTTCAGTCCAGGGGGTTAATCAGCCAAAATGAATGAAGCTCCAGAAAGGGGAATATATTTGAAGAGGAAAAAAATAATTGCCCCCTCGATTGAGGCTTCCAGGCAAGCGCGCAAATTAGCTTCAGCTTGGAGGAGGGAGACATAACTTCCTCACGAACACCGTCGAGGGATATATGCACAGGGAGGAGGGCACCCCCAATAAATGAGCGATAAAAAGGAGAAGGGGGAAGAAACTGGCTAACTATACAGGGAGACTTCCCCCATTAACCATTTACACTGAGACGTAGAAGCAGTGCATAGAGCAGACACGGCAAAGTGCACACCGAAGTGACTCACACCCGTCCATCCAACAAGAGAAGCGTGAGGCACATAATTGTTAGCATCTATCCGGACGGTTCAGACGCAGAGTCCTGTAGACGCCGTAAAGGAAGTAAAAAAGGCAGGTTTAACAGGTGCCGCCCCGGTTGGTGCTGCGATGTGAGTGTATTCGCTTCTGAGGGAGCCTCTCCTAAACCACCCAAGGGTGCCCCTTTTAAACGGGACAAGTTCCCTCTCCTCCCCACGCACAAGAACCTTTTTTTTGCACCGGCAAGATGGGGTTCGTAAAGGCCGAGGAATTCATAAATCACTACATGCGCGTGAACAGAGAAATCAAGGAGCTGTCCAGTCGAAAGAATGAGGAGTTCAAGTTTAACATTTTTATTTTCTACTACAATGATATAGACTCCATTTGCACAGAGCATATTTTACACTTTCACAAAAATGTAAAAAGGGACATAAATATATACAGTTATGGGGTTGAAAAGAAGGAGGACCTACTGAACTTTTGCAAAAAGTACGAAGATGTTTACTCTAAAAATAGGGACTACTATCGTGACTACTTCTATGAGGTAATACTCATTGGGATGTGTTCGCATATGAACACAGATGGAGATGTGTACACCCTGGTGGAAAATTATTTTACAAATATTATGAACAAGAATTACGTAGGGTATTTGAAATTTTTCGTTATCGATAATAGGAGACCCTACCATGAGATTTTTGAGACAAGTGATAAGTGGGACTTGGTGGTGAGTGAAGGGGAAATGGTGGACGTGATGAACATATATAGTGGTGTCACCGCGGGGGAGGACGCAACAAATAAAGGTGCAACGAACAAAGATGGAACGGACAAGGGGGTAGCATCTAGAGAAAGGAACGACGCGGTCAGAGCAAAAGGGAAGAAAAACGCGCAACAGAAGCTGCAAAGTTACTACAACCTTGTGAAGGAAGAAAACAAGTGCATGTGTCTGATGATTTACCCATTCATTCAATGCGTGAGCGAAGACGACTCTTCCGCAATCATATTCATTTCTAGCGTGTCCCTAATTTCCTACCTAAAAACGGACGCAATAACATATGAATATTACAACAAGGAAATAAAAAACTTGCACAACGATTCGATGAATATATCCAGTGGACACTTCATCTCGTTCGATCGAGAGAGAGGGCTGCTACCCATGTTATCCTTCATGTCACTAAACGAATCGCTAGAAATTGATGAACGCATATACATCTACGACCACAAGAATGTTAAGAACACGTTTAACAAAATCAGAACCATGTGTCATATAGAGATAAAAGAATTCACGGGAAATTTCAGACAACTGGATTTAAAAAAACAGAATGAAATTCTAATAAAGCTAAAAAACTTTATAAAAATTATAAAACCAATGAATAGTCTCGCTTGGAAAAGGAGAACCTACGTCCTCTACAACAGTGACTCCTTCTACTTTTTGATCGTCCTTATCTACATCTACATTAACAGAGTCAAAAAAATGGATTCATATTTGTATAACTGTTTAAAGACTTCCGATTTTCTCTTCAACATTTTTAAGGACCGACTGAAACAGTCGGAAATTTACGACAAACTTATTGAAAAGCATCTACATAAAAACGCAGCTAGCTATTTAAGTGTCCTAATTAAAAAAATTATGGAGAGTAATAAAAAAAGTATCACCATCACATCTAAGATAAAAATTTTTATGGACATTTTTCAAACTGCTAAAAATTCCTATACTCATCCATTTGAGCTGAAATTTCTTTCTAACATGTTTTCCTCATTTCAGTCCTACTGCAATGATAAGTATAAGACGTACCACCTGGTCGTTTGTCACATTAACGACTCGGATGATACGCTTCTATATGGGTTTACTCCCCTAAATAAGAGGGACTATTGGCCTTCCGTTTTTTCTAAAATTGCCTATAGCAATTCGGAGCAAATTACCTACGACACGGTGGCCGACGTGAACACTCTGCGAATTCGCAAAAACGATTTTAAGTTTATTCTCAGCGAAATCAAGGACGTCTTCCGGGGGGTTCTGCGGTACGAACACAGGCGGGAGCTGGAGGAGTCAGACAGCACCGACGCAGAGGAGGAAGAGGAAGTTGACGAAGAAGAGGAACCAGTGGAGGAAAATATCCTGGAGGAAGAGGAAGAGGACGAGGCAACGGAAGAGGTGTACGATGCAGACGTGACCGATGACGCAAACGAAACGGAGCAGTGACATTATTGCTCCCAACAAAGTGGACAACGCACGTCCATTTGCACGATTTCGCCATTTTTGCCATTTTACCATTGGGCCTTTTTTATTTTTTATTTTTTTTTTGTAATTTTCGAGGACAACTTCATTCGAGCCTCCCTCAACAAATATGCAGACCGTTTGCCACGACCAGTTCGTCTTTTTTGTGTCCACACGACAGGGTGGTGGTAAAATAAATGCACACGCGTGTGTCTTCATCCGTTCTGAACAACTACTCTACAATGAATGGCGAAGCGGGCTTAGGTTCTGCCGGGCTATCCATTTGTTAGTGTCTCCGCTTTTTCCTTTCCAAAGTGCGTGCCCCAATTGAAGGATCATCAATTGGGGGGTACTAATAACTGATCGAAAGTTGTGAAAAGGAACGTTTGCTGTTTGGCATTCCCCGGGGGACTCTTCCCCAGGCGATCCATCCTACGACTGTTCATCGCAGCCCCGTCTATCCTTCTCTCCCCATCCGTTTACCCACCCCGTTTTCGGTAAAAACTACATTCCGCTGAAGGTTGCGCTGTTGTTACAATTTACCCTAAAGAGGAAAAACGCTCACCAAATCGCCACAATCAGTAAAATGAAAGCATCTCCTTGGCAAATGGGCCAAATGGGTATTCCCTTTTTGCGCACCGAAAAAGCTGTACAAACGAACGTACGCACAAAAAAAAAAAAATAAATAAAACACACGAACAGATGATCGCACGCGAGAAAAAAAGCACTCGTTTAAGATTAGGAAGCGTCCCCTTTCTTCAATCATTTCATTCACTGGCATAAAACGAGTTCAACGGAATGATATTTTGCTCAACAGCTTAGCCGTGGCAACAAATTTCGCTGAATGAAAAATCTGCGCAAGAAAATGATCAGAGCGACGCCATCGCACCTGTGTTAAGAAGTTAAACAAAGTGCAAGCACAGTAACGAAAGTGGGAACCCCTCCCCCCTGAGCGATTGCTTTGATAAATAATGACACGTCGTCAATTGAACAATTCACCAAGATGATTGTTTTGCGCATGAGCGGTGGAGGGTGAACTTAAATCAACTTCTATACAAATGCTTATTACGACAGCAGAACGCTGCTCTGCCGCATCGTTTAAGGAGGCCCATTTTTTTTAGTACATACGGTAAACACACGGACAACATACACCCCCTTCCGTTCGACCCTCCCTGGGCAAATCACGCATAAGAGAGGAAAGACCTCCCTCCTCCCATGTATGAACAACACACAACACAGGTTCCCCTAAATGAATGAAATTCTGAACAGCAATGGAATTATCATTTGTAAAAACATCCCCGTCGATAAAAACAGATTTGAAATAACGGAAATATTTAGCAAATGTAAGGGAAAGAGAATTCCCATGGGGGGAGATTGCCAACCCTGTTGTCAGTCAGGAGAGACAACATGAAATATGCTACTTTGTTTTCCTCCTTTTGCTGTTCATGTGTTTTATCCTTTTCGTTTATCCTCTTCATTTATTTTTATCATTATCATTATCATTAATTTTTTTTTTTTTTTTTTTTTTTTTTTTTTTTTTTTCCGCTTTGCACACGCGCCGCCAGATGGACCGCTGCTCGGTGAAGGCATCCACTTTGGAAAAAAAAACAGCAACATGTTTTACGTAAAATATGTTTACTTCAAGGATGCTATAAAGGCGTACGAGGTGAGTACCCCCCGGTTGGAAAGGTGTATTGTAGGGATAGGCGGATACTTCGCCATACGTGATCATTAAACAGTTTGGTGCATGGCGCGAAGTTAAGCCCCTTTCGCCATTTGCCGCACAGATTACATTTGCGGTTGCCATTTCTTCCTCACCAGAGCTTGAAGGATAACAAGACGGGTGAATACGACTTCAGGCTATCGTTCAGCAAAAACGACGAGATAAAATATAGGGCAGTGAAAGGTAATGAGAACAGTTGTGCATTTCCTCTTCGGAATATTTTGCGTGTCCACGTGTGCATGCAAGTATATACATGCTTGTTCGCACACCTGACCACCTAGGTAACAAGAAGGCCGTCGAGGAACTGAAGTACATTTACAAAAACAACGAACAGATAAAAGTAGACGATGACATGACCAACGACATCCTCAACGAAATAAACGAACAGAACACCGAGTTGCTGAAAAAAAAAAAAAAAGGAAAAAGAAATGGAAAAGAAAAAGGACAAGTCCTTCATTTTGAACCTCCTCACCAAAATTGACGAGCCGCAGGAAAGCGAGCAAAGTATCAAGTGAGCCAGAAGCGATTAACTCACTATTCAGGGCAGATTACCCACTTTTCTACAACGTTAAGTTAATACATGCATATGTGTACCTCCGATGGGACTACTGCCCTTTTATTAACCTATCTCGATTGTCTTCCCCCCCTTTTTTTTTCCCACCTCTGTGCAGGCTAAAGGCAGATCTAAAAAATTACCTCAGCTTGAATTGCCTCTGTGCATACAACTTTGACGAAAACAGCAAACACGATAATTATTTAACGCCGACTTTTCCGAAATAATTCGTGCAAATGAACGTGATGGGATGTAGCTTCTTTTAAGTGAAACGGGTTTGCCATGCGGAGGTTCTTATTCTTCTAGTGGGTATGTTTCATCGACTGGACTTTCTACACACACGTTGGATGACAGTTCAGTCATGTGAAGTTACACACAAAATGGGGAAACCACGACAGAGCAGCGAAAACGGAGGAACGCGAAAGGCGGGGCAGGCGGATGGATCAAAGGACACCCCCGCTGTGCCCATCGCGCAGGTGCACACGACCGCTAAACAATCTTCCACTTCACTCGCTTAGCAAAACTGTGGGTTTGATCATTTGCCTGCTGATGTGCTCTGAGAAGGGGCCCCAAATGGGGGAAAAAGTAAAAAAAAAAAAAAAAACACACACTATGTGATGACGCTTCAAAGGGCTATGTAAAAATGTAAAAACGGCCTCTTCGCTTACTTATCCACTTGTGCTTCTCTTCCCTGTCCATAGTCGCAAAGAGAATTTTCCTGTTATGGTACCTTATGCTAAACAAGTGCACGTTGGTCAGGCCCAACTCATTTTCCACGAGCTTTATTTTCCGGAGATCCTCCAGGGAGGTCAGCTCGGTGAAATTATTTAGGTACAAGATCTGCAAAGAGGGTGAGAAAGAAGCTATCACATGATGGGGTGGCAAAAAAGGATGTCCCAACGGGGAACACACTTCTGTCGTCATTCCGACAAGTGAGCAAAGCGAGGGAACTACACATTACACACGAACATAATAAAATAGTGTGACCTCTTTGGACGCGCTACACATACATAGTGAATAAGCGGAGTTGCCCTCTTCGAAGCACCCCTACCTCGGTGGGCTTCTCCGCCTGGTAATACTGCGACTTAAAGGAACAGATAAAATTCTTCGTTAGAATCATGTACCTCTTTCGCAACCGCTTCAAATATTTGGACTGCTTAAAAACCCACCCTTCGTTTACTACTTCCATTTCAACGGGTGAGGGGAACTCAAAGTGGGGGGAATACGCTACTGCGTGGAGCACTGAAGAAGCGCAAAAGGAGGTAATAGCTCCCCCAAATGGGCACACACAAACGGGGGAAATACTACCCACTTGAAAAAGAGATGCAATATTTTTCCTCCCCTGGGTAAGCGGAAAATATAGCAAACACAATGAGGGAGAGATCGCCGCCGATTGGTGTTCTTCCCCCTCAGTTGAATGCAACTTCTTACGTGTTGTTGGCTCCTTTAAAAAGGCATTTTAAAATTTTTGCATCACAAAGAGGTAGGCAAAACGGTGATTATGACAAAATGTGAAAAAAAATAAACCAACTTATTCATCACCAAATGGCAACCTAGGAACGTTCTTATATGTTACCCTTTTCCTTTTCTCATTTTAATTGAGAAAAAAAAAAAATATATATGACCCTCCCCATCGTTTGTACAAACAGCTAAATAAGAATTACACCCTTGGTCGGAGTGTGTGTGTATGTATGCCTCCTAAAAGAGGAGGGATTGGTCCAGCTTTGGTCCAGTTACTCTTGTTCACATGTATATGTGCAACAAATAGGGAGAGGTGCAACTGCAGGTTTGTGAGAAAGAAATGCGGATTTTACCTCATGTGATGTGTTCCTTATTTTTTTTTTTTTTTACCTGACTTGTTCAGGCGATTTACACCGGAGAAAGGAAAAAGTGAACTGCGCGGAATGATCGATTGGTTGAGTTTGTTCTTTAAGTTTACATTTCGTGGCTTATTCGATCTTTTTTTTTTTACTTTATTCTTCTCCCATTCGGTTTGCTCTTTTAACGTAATGGGGCCCTGAACGGATGCTCACATACAATCATATGAATACGAATTGTAGCTTCCTTACTGTGCACAGGTAGCCATATGCATGCACGCGAACGCTCGGCGCAATTGTGCTTATGTGCCGAACGTGCAAATGCCTTTACTTTTATGTGCACTTGTATACGCGTTGAGTACTGCATTTTCCGCCCCCTCCACTCCATTCTAATTTAACTCCAACTAAAAAGAAATATGCTTACGTGAAGTTATATTTTCGCACATGTGTTTGAAATTATCGTTGCAATCTTCGATATTTCCCCCCATTAGCACTGGTCACCAGTTCGAAGGTGAAGCGAAGGAATGGCTCCGTGCAGCGCAAACTGGTAAAGCGGATATGCCTGTCGAGCGGAAACCGAACTGGAAAAGCACCATTTAAAAAAGGAAGAGAAAAAAAAGATAAGAAGAGAATACAGAAGGAAAGAAAACCTTCTGAGCGACTGTTCGCACAGGGCGCCAACCGATCAATACGACGCAGCAAATGTATTTTCTTCCCCTGATTATTTGTTTCGAAACAGCCAATTTACACTTCCTTTTAAGGCAACAATTTTAAACGCGTACTGGGGGAGTTGCGCCCGGGCATACTTACATACATGCAGGAGCGCATACGCGTAAAGAACTACCCTCCACGGGCACACCGATCATTGTTGGGAAAGTCACACAGAAACAGCCGTACCCGATTAACCACAAACGTGATCACGCCTCACTTTGAACAAATGCTCATTTGCCGTGCGGATGATATGCAAGCATAGCTCACATTCGTCAGTTCTTTTTTTTTCCGTGAAGAGACGTGTACCCACCCCGTACACGTGCAGATAATTTTTTTCCCACTCGATTGCCTACCGAATAAGAGGAGGAACCATGACGGCTGAGGATAAGAAGGTAGACAACTCATGCGTAGGTTGTTTTGCGGCGCGACGGTCTGACCGCACATCAGGGAAAGTGCAGCTCTTAACAATGTTGATAATGGGCTGAAGCACTTCCCCGTTACACCCCTCATATGATTTCCCCATTTTGCAGGCCGTGTCGATCAAGGTGCCGGTGAAACCGAAAGAAGCCGAGGAAAAGAGGAGAAAGCTGAACAGCCTGAAAATCAAGAATGAAGAACTGAATGAGGAGGAGAAGAAAAAGAAGGAGGAGCTGGAGTTGCTCATTAGTAGGCTCCGTGATGACGACCCAGATGTAGTGAACCTATCCATTACTATGTTGAATAAGGAAATAATTGACACCAGTGGGATTTTGACGTCGTCCCTGTTAGCGCTGAAGGTATTGAAGACGCACTATAATACACTACTAGAAATACATGAACATATGAAATTCGAAGAATGCAAAAAGAAGATGAGTAACATGATAAGTGCCTTGTCCACCACCATAGGGGATGAAAACAATATCGTAAAATATATCATCATGGGGAATAAAAGCGACTTAGTAAATTATGGCCATGAGTATATAAAGAATTTAATTAGTAAGCTGTTGGTAGAGTTTAAGAATGTGAAAGAGGAGGAATCATCTGTTTCCGCATCGGTGGTCACTCCAGGTGGAGCAGCAGCACCGTCATCCTCTTCCCTCACTGCAGTGGCAGGTAGTAATGTCCCCCCTGTGGGAGCATCTGTCAGCACGCCAAAAGGAATGCACATGCTTAACCATATCTACGAATTGGTCAATATAATCGTGCCGTACTGTTTTAACCACAACACAGAATACGAAGCAATAGATTTGCTAATCGAGGTGGATAAAATAAACGACATTCCTCTATACGTGGATGAGAAATCCTGTGAAAGGTCCATCCTGTATCTGCTCAACATAACTCATTACAGCTCCTCTACGGAAGAATACTACAAATTGATGGACGTTATTTTGCACATTTTAAAGAAGCATAAAAAGCACGTAGAATATTTAAAAATTTTACTGCAACTAAACAGGATAGACAAAATCAAGGATGTGCTTTTCGAATGTGGGGACATGCTTACCTGCAAGCAGATGGCCTTAATCTGTTCTAGACATTCAGTCCATTTGGAGTTCACCCAGGAGGAAGTGATTCGATACCCGCATATGGACCTGAACCAGCTAGCTAGTCTTTCCTCAGGGGAACATTTGTCTTCCATATTTTTGAGGCTAGCCAAAGACTTAGATGTAGAAGAACCCAAATTGCCAGAAGATATTTACAAAACGCATCTAGAGGAGAAAAGGAATACAAACGTGTGGGATTCTGCGAAGCAGAACTTATCGTCCTCCTTTGTAAATGCATTTGTCAATGCTGCTTTTTGTAAGGATAAACTAATGACGGTAAATTCGTCTCTCTGGATTTTTAAAAATAAAGATTATGGTTTGATGAGTGCAACTGCATCTATGGGGTTACTCCTCATGTGGAATGTAGATGAAGGGTTGTCCCAAATAGACAAATTCCAATACAGTAGTGATCAGTATGTGAAAGCGGGTTCTCTGATGGCTTTCGGGTTAGCTTGTACAAATGTGAAGAGCGAATGCGATCCTGCCTTTGCATTGTTATCTGAACACATAGATGCAGAGAATACGATGGAAAGGATAGGAGCCATATTAGGCTTTGGCTATGCATATGCTGGTTCGGGGAAAGAAAACCTCCTAGATGTACTCATGCCACCACTTGTGGATAATGGTTGCATTATCGAATGTAGCGTTTTTGCAGCCGTGTCTTTGGGACTTGTCTTTGTCGGTTCGCAGAATCGGGAAATTGCAGAATACATTATTGACACTGTTATGGAGAGAGAAAAGGTGAACAATTCACTCGACCAACCGATCGCCAAATTATATGCAGTTGCCTTGGGACTTCTTTTCCTCTGTTCAAGAGAAAAATGCGAAGCTACTCTGTCCGCCTTAGAAATCATTAAACACCCAATCGCCAAATATATGATAACGACTGTAGAAGGGATGGCCTTCGCTGGCTCCAACGATGTGTTGAAGGTCCAAAAAATGTTGCAAGTTTTGGTGGAGAAGAGAAATGAAAAAAAGGTTAACATGGATGGATTTACAAAACCGAATGATCATAATCCCCCCCATGGTGGTAATCCTTCTGATGGGAAGACACCCCAGGGTGGGGAAGCGAAAGGCCCCACTTTGGATGGCAAGCGGGCCAACACATTAGGTAGTAAGAGTGGCAAGGGTAGTCCGTCAGATGGGAAGGGTAATGCCAACACAGGAGGGAATACCCCCCAAACGGAAGACAACCTAGACCAGTGTGTAGCTATCCTGAACATTGCCCTCATAGCCCTAACAGACGACATCAGTTCCGAAATGACAACCAGAATTATCGACCACTTTTTACAGTATTCAAACTTGAACCAGAAGAAAGCAGTTCCCTTAGCTCTTGCGTTACTATTCACCTCCTTCCCAAAACCAAACATTGTAGATATTCTCTCCAAACTGACTCATGACCAGGACGCTGATGTGGCTCTACATGCGATTATGTCTTTAGGGTTTGTTGGTGCCGGGACGAACAACTCACGTATAGCTATATTGCTAAGACAGTTGTCTACCTTTTATTGCAAAGATGCTAATGCTACTTTCGTGGTTAGGCTGTCCCAAGGTTTACTTTACATGGGAAAAGGGCTACTAACTATTAACCCTTTGCATTCAAACAGATCCATTATCAACCACGTAGCGTTGGGATCCCTCCTAGTCACCATCCATGCGTGTCTCCAACTGAAGACCACCATATTGGGAAAATACCACTACTTGCTGTACCACCTCGTGCCCTGCATTTACCCGCGTATGCTCGTCACCGTGAATGAGGACTTGGAGCCCCTTCCCATCTCGGTGCGCGTAGGCCAGGTTAGCACGCCGCCACAACATCCATTTAGCCAACCGGCAATTGCACCCTTTTGCATTCCCTACATATGATGATCACCCTTGTCCTGCCCCTTCAGGCCGTCGACGTCGTCGGGCAAGCCGGGAAGCCCAAAACGATCACCGGGTTCCAGACCCACGTGACGCCCGTCCTGCTGCTGCACACGGACCGGGCGGAGATAGCCACGGAGGAGTGTAAGTGAAATACATGCATGTGCTGCCAATGCCGCTTCCTACAACCGTTGCGTGCCACATTACCTCCACCCCACTGCACCCCCCCTTTGCAGACATCCCCGTCAATGACACTCTCGAAGGAATCGTCATTCTGAAGAAGGACCCCAACTACGTGCCGCCAGCGATCAACTGATTGGGCAGAAAAAAAAAAGCGCAACATCCGACCGTTTGGGTGCACGCTGCCTGTCACGTTAAGGTTGCCCATCCAGCATGTTCGTCTTTCCCCCTTTGCATTTTTTGCCCTGCTCAACATTTCCAATTTTTTTTTTTTTTTTTTTTTTTTTGCGTGCACATAATGCACATGCAAATGAACGATAAGAATTACAGCACCGCAAAGGGTGTCTGCTTCGATAATCACACCAGTGACGATGAGAAGGGTTTTGACAGGGATGCTAACACAAATAGGAACGCACGCGCCACTGTGTAACTGAATGCACTAAAAAACTTACGAAAAAAAAAAAAAAGGCGTAACAACATGAAGGGGTCCCCAAACGGGGTTCGACCGCGTATGACAGCGTGTATTTCCGCTTATTGGCGCATCTCTCATTTGGAACCCCTTTTGCGGGAGCGGCCCTTTATGTGGTCTAGTGCCGTGGACATGCGCTTGGACCGGATGACGCCCGCTGGGTTCAAGTCAATGAGGGTCGTGATATCTCTATCCGGTGTGGAACTAGTTCCAAAACTGGCCTTGCTATTCCTGCTATTTTTGCCTCTTTTACCGCTGTTGGTGGTTTTTCTTTTGCCCTTCTGGTTATCCCGAATTATGTCTATCAAATTGTCGACGCTCTTTCTCTTCCTTTCAATGAGGGGAAAAAAGTGGTCTAACTTGAGTTGGTAGCTTCTAACCTTAACATCGTACTTTTGCAAAATAGGATTCAGCACATTATAAATTTTTTCCTCTGCGATGTTTGTTTCTTTGTGTAAAAATCTGCTTATATGACTAATGTTTGGATGATGCCATTGGAACTTTTCTATGTCTGTGCATACCTTGGGGTACTTAAAGCATTTGTAGACTTCCCTGTCTGGGAAATTTCTTGGGAAGATCCAATTGAGCTTATAATTTTTGTGCGTCTTTAAAAAACGCTGTACCTCTTCATTGTGGAAATATTTATCATCCTTGCTGAGGTCTCTAAAGGGGTTCGATACGATCTCTTTCAATTTTTTTAAATCTTCAAAGGTGGGGAAGGCTTTAATAATTTCCAAGGCGTTTACAATTCCTACACCGTGGACTCCAATGGTATAATCACATCCACACAGCAACGACAGGTTAATTAATTCGTCTTGGTACAAACCCAACTTGTCCTCTATGAGCTTCCTTTCATATACCTCTACAGTTTTTTTCCTATTGAAGAAATTTTTTATCACCGTTTTACCGCTAAAAACAAGCACATCCGAATCGTCACTTATGATCGCGTCACAGTAATTTTTGCAATTCAGGTAGGAACATTGTGCTTCTGCTTCACAGGGGGATTGCACATAGGGTATTCCAAACATGTTGAGCAGAATTTTGACATCTTCATTCATTTCTTCGTTTATTTCTATGTTATTTTTTTTCAGCTTCCTGTACTCCTTCACCAGATGTTCATTTTCTTTGTTCGTTTGGTCCAGGTAGGCGTCCACCACGCGGCTATCGCGAAGCTGCTTTTGATCATCAAGGGTGGCTTCCCCGTCGAGGAATATATTGGCCAACATTCCCCCATCGGAAACTTCACCGCCAACCTTATGTTCATCTTCTGCTCCCACGCCAAACCCGTCCAGCAACACCTTATTGCTGAGCAAGTTCTCTAGGTAAGTTTCCTTCCCCACCGTGTCCACGTCCACCTTGTTCAGTAGCAGATCGTTTATTTTTTCTTTGCTAAGAAATCGCCTTACTTTTTGTTTCACCTTTTTCATCGCCTCGCAGATTTTCTCTTCCTCCCCACTGATGGGGTGCGGCGTGATCAAATTTTCCGTTTCAGTTGCCAACTCGATGGAGGTCGAAAGGGGCATCTCTGAAGGGAGGTCCTCATAGAGGGAGGATTCCCCCTCGGGAGGATGTTCCCCTTTCGGGGAGTCTTCCCCACTGGAAGAATTAACTATTAAACTGTTCACCTTATCATGCATTGGCGGGGATTCAACCTGTTCGCTTTCCCCACCTGGGGGAGCTTCCCGCAGAATCTGCACCGCTTCATCAGGTACTTCCTTCTCATCATCAATGTGTAGCTCCTTGGATGCTTCGCAAATTTCTTCTCCTTCATTAATTTGGATTGACCCCTCCGTCTGTTCATCACTGCTGGTTAGGTCAATAACGTTCTGTGCGATTTGCACCTCCTCCTTTTCTATGATTTGCCCCTTCTCGTCCACACTACAATTTTCGAAGTCATCTCCACTGCTGTGGACGCTTGGGGAAGAGTTTGTATTTTTGTGGATATCAGTCTGTTCGAACAGGGTGAGCTGCTCCTCTGCATCTGCCTTTTTCGCCCCAGGTTGTGTTTCTCCCTTGGGGGGATCTTTCCATCGGGGGAATGCCCTTCTATTTGCTTATCATCAATTTGCTCGTCATCAATTTGACGCCCCTCTTCTTTCACCACTCGAAGGAGATCTTCCCCGAAAAGCTCCTCATCGTCGAGCAGCAGGTCCTGCTTAAATTCGTTTTCCATTTTTATCATTGCCTTTTTTTCGTTATCCTCTTCATGCTTTTCCCCTTTGGGCCTAATTGCGTCCTTCCTTCTGGCCAGTTCTACCTGTCCATAGGCCTCTATGGAGGTGCGTTGATCAGAATGTAGGTTTGTTTCTTCCTCCCCCAACGGGGCATTCATAAGGAGTCCCTCCTCCTTTTCGTCTTCCTCCCCCTTAATGTAAAGCTCCTGGTACTGGTCATTTCCCCCCTCGAAATAGCACTGATTCAAAATCTCATTGATGTATTTTTTTTTTTTTTTTTTTTTTTTTTTCTTATTCACATCGTTGTAATCTCTGACACTGAGGCTGTCGAAGTGTTTTGACAGTTCTTTATTTACGATGAGTTCTCCCTCAGCGTTCTGTATATTTTCGGCCATTTTTATTTTAAGTTTTTCTATTTCAAAGTCCGTTTTAATCATCCTCACGTAGGTCTCCAACTGCACCTGCGAAAATATGTCCATGTCGTCTTTGGCCTTTATGGCCTTCACCCTGTTATCCACATACCACTCCTCCTTTATGTCTTGCAATATTTGGTACTGCAATTTTATGGGTAGCTTTTCAAACACGTCTTTATTTAACTCCTTAAAGAGGGGGATTTTTATTTCCTCGTTGTTTACGTAGTACACTTTGTATTCGTCTTTCCCTTCGCGGAATAGTTCGGCCCGGTCCAGGGTGGAGGGCAGCTCCAGGACGTTGATCTCTTCCCGATTGTGGGGTTCCCGGTTTGGGGTTTCCTTGTTGGAGGTTTCCTCGTCGGGGGGTTCTTTTTCCGGGGTGTCTGCATCACTGGGGAGAAGGAATGCATTATCTGGTCCTCCCTTCTTCCCCACGCTATCCTGCTCCCTACTTCCTACCATTAAGGGCGTTCCGGCCTCCTCCCTCTGTGTGCCCCCTTCGACCGCTCCATCCGTCTGATCCTCCCCCAACTTGCGTGTGAACTCCAAAATGTCGGTACTATAGTTGCTTATGTCGATAATATCAACCGGCCTACGCATGCACAAGAACCCCTTGAAATTTTTGGGGATGCTCTCATAGTACTTCTTCCTGGCCATATGTTTCTTCCTCACAATTTCTTCATCAATTTTGTTGTCCACATCATTTGGGTGTTCATCTGGTGGTGAATATTCTCCTCCCAGGATGACCGCATATTCATCCTCCCCGTTTGTCCTTCCTCCTTGTACGGGATTGTCCACCCCGTTGTCCCTTTCTCCAGTCTCCTTCCCCTCATTTGGCAGCTCCTTCCCCTTCATGTTTTCAGTCACCCCCCTATTTTGCACCTCCAAATCGCTAATCATAAGAACCTTGTTCTGTATCTTCTTCAAGTCTTCATCGTTACATATGTTCAAAACGTCCTTCACGCTGACGGCCACGTTACCTATGTGTTCTACCATGTTCCCAAGTGAGGCCTCATTTTCTCTAATGCTATCGTATATTTCGATCAGACCATATGTGTATTGCGGTGGTGACGAGGAAGGAGGGTTTCTTTCCACTATGGTGTTCAAACCAACAGATGAGGATGACTGTCCTTGAGAGATAACCCCTTCTTCCTCATTTTTATTTTTCCTTTTCGGGGTACTCCTTTTATTACCTTTCAACGAATTTAATAGCGACCTTTGGTAATAATTGTAAATAAGTTTTTCGGCAGTCTTCTTGAATTTTTCCTCATCGTTTCTCCTCCTCATATTTCTCTGGAAGATGGTTTTTCTCTTCAGTTCGGGCGGGGTTCCGTCAAAAATGAAAATGGGCCTTATATTATAATACAGAAGTTTACATATTCGGAGGAAGAAAAAGTAGAGGTGGACCTTTTTCAGGTTTTCCGTCCCCATGTCGCTGTTCATATTTTCAGAGAAATCCATCCATAGGTCGTTAAAGATGCTCATGTTGTCCACTGCTCCATTTCGTAGCACCTTCAAGTTGTTCGCGTAGGTCAGTTCGTACAACCAGATGCTTACGTCGATGGCGATTCGCTTCCCCGTGAAAATCTCCGGGTTAACCCGCACCCCCACGGGGGCTACGATCGACCACAGGCCCTTCACTCCCATCCTAAGAGGTGGGGTAACGGGTAGAAATGGCTTCAGAGGGGTAAGAAGGGGTAAGCCGTCTCACCGCATAACCGTGTCTGCGGTTCCCCCCGATTAGCCGTTTCCTACGCGGCTTCAAAAGCAGACACGAAGGGGGCGTCTTCCTGCATCAAACGAAGCGCAAGCTTCGGGAAAAAATTAACCAACCAGTGTAGAAACCGCTAATGCAACAGAGGTTCCCCATGCCGGGTATCCTATATTTCTTCAAAAAAAAACGCTCAGATGGTAGTACATACCGCCTGGCGCGTCCACCCCCTTGCTTCTTAAAATGACAAAAAAAAAAAAAAAAAAAAACGAACGAACGGACCAAATTGGGGAGAAGAAATGATCCACTTAATACGCTTCAAATGAACCATCTGTACGCATGTTTTGTTCCCCCTGGCGATTTAGCATTTTTTTTTTTTTTCCATCTACTGCACTGTTCCCTGTGAACATTCTCCTCGGTGCGCTTTTTTTTTTTTTTTTTTTTTTTTTTTTTTGCTAAATCCCCCCGCAGAGGATAATAACCTGGCCAAACGTGAAGAACCAAAAAGGGGGTAGAATAAATTTGCGTTACTTTCACATGCAGCTGGGTTAGCAAACCCTTTTTTTTGTTCTCCCATTTGTACTCTAAACAAAGGGGGAGCTGCACGAATGTATGATATATGCATTGCTTGAATGTACGCCCCTGCACGTTTGCCCCACATGTTGTGATACGTTCTTTGTAGAGTTCCGCGCAAGCGTAGAGACCATGCTGGCGTTAATGGGGCTACTTCTCTTCTTTTTTTTCTTTTGATTCGTCCCTGCGTGTTTATGAAGCGCCTACACAACTGTTCTGAGTTGGCGGCGCGCTGGTTTGATCTGTCCGTACACACGGGCAGATATAACACGCACAAAAGCAAATGCATACATCTGTGTATATGTGTACTCCCCGTTTGGCCCATTTCCGCGCAGAGCTTGTCCTTTCGTTGCTACTGCGCAAATGGCGTTCACTTTAGACCCTCTCGAATTTCCCCTCCACTTCATCCTTCTGAAGAATGTACTTTTTAAAAAAATGAGTTCCACAACGTAATGTATGCTTAACCCATTTGCTTTGCATCACCCGTGGCAGCACTACCAACCCCCTAAATATGTTCCCGCCAACCTTATGCCATTCCAAAAAAAAATGAAGAAAAGGGAAATAAGAAAAATCTTATTTCTATACCTACAGATCATTGTCTTCTACTCATTTATGGTTAGCTCCATGAGACGTGGAAAACATCACAGCCGAATAAAAAGCGAGTTGAAAATTATAAAAAGAGTAAGCCATTTTGGTAAAAAAAAAATAAGTACAGTTAAATGCCATTCATTGCTTTACTTAAAAAATTGCGACCTAAGAAACAGCAAGGCAAGGAACAGCTACCTGAGGGACATACTTGAACATATGTCCGGAGGTCAGCCCCTGAGGAATTCAAACATTGAGCAGTACAACCTAACACCAAAGCTGAAAAAAACCGTGCAGTTCTTTCAAGCGCTTCCAAATGATCCCTATCGCAAGTAAGAAAAATGCCACTTGTGCACGCGCATATGTGCATATATATATATGTGCACGCATATGCCACAGAATTACTTTGCAGGTGTAATTGGTGGTTTATTTAACCGAACAAGATCCACCTTCACGCCAATACACACGCACAAGATGTGTGCATTCCCTCCTCGAGTAGGACCACCCCAAACTGCAACCCTTTCTCATCTTAACAAAAAAAAATGTATTTATATATTTTTCTTAGAAGCCAAGAAGTGATACTGTTGGGGAGGAAGTGCCCGCCCATGCCGGAGGAATTAAAAAACAGGCAAAACCAAGTGTTGGTAAGGCGTCCAAATTACGCAACAACGCGTCGCTGATGTGTGTGTCAGCCTTCACACAGATGTATGTCCCTATGCGTGCACTCACTAACTCGCGCTCTCTCGTTCTTGCAGGGGTGCCAGTCAACTGTGTACGTTCACCCCAAGGTGGAGACCCATGAGGGGAAGAAGATAATTACGTGGTTAGGGGATTCAGGTGAGACGCAGCTGGACGCACGCGTTGACTGCACAATACTCTGCTTTGTTCAGCGAATCGCATTTTTACCTTCTCCCCCATAGCAGCACATATAGACTGCTTAATTTTTTGCTCACTTTGCTGCCCCACAGACGGACTACTTACCAAAGGAATTGTGTACATCTTAGTGGATGGCCTGAGTGGTTACCCCCCTGAGGAAATATTACGCGTAAACCCAAACTTCATTGCGCTGACCGGCATCTCGGAATTTCTCACCATGAGCAGAATAAATGGCTACTTAAACATTATGAACAAAATGAAGGCGTTCTCCACGAGCATTATGAAGAACGAGGAGAACTGATTTGTTTTTCGCAAAAAACCGTTCAAGCTGTTCTGCATGGCGGTGTGTGTCTCCCCCCACCTTACCCCCTATTAGAAGAAGCACACCATTCGCCGATCACACTTTGTATTGCTTTAAGGGTGAAATTCCCCAATGTTTTGATCCCCAGGGAAACCTCCAAAATGTGAGTCACACAACAGGTGTGTGTATTTGCGTACGTATAAGTGTCGCTTCAATCTGTTCCCGTTTTTTTAAATGTGTAAAGCGGCGAATTTCCAAAATTGAGAGAAAAAAAAAATAAATAAAGTAAGCAAACAAATCGTGACATAATCTCACACGTGTTCACCTGCCCCTGTTCATGCATTTTAATTTTTTTTTTTTTTTTTTTTTTTTTTTTTTGACATTTTGGCTAGCTGCTTTCCCTAACCTTTTAAAGCGAAAAAACATCGCAGCGAAAGGGATGTTTGAGTAATTTCGCCTTGTAATAGGAGCTGAAAACAACATTGGAAAATTTTCCAAGTGTTAAGTTCTGAGTACCTCCAAGTGGTAATCGTACAAATGGGGAAACTGAACCTTGTGTTCCATTTTTTTGGGTAACATATTCTACTCTTTTGTGTTAAAAGAAGAACAAATAGGAAATTTAAAAAAAAAAAAAAAAAACCATACATAGCTGTGTGTTAATTTTGAATAAAAAAAAAAAAAAAAAAAAAAAAAATTACATCCCGCATGTTCGCGCGCATGTATACACTCACACATGTGTACATAAACTCAACTGCAGTTTTTCCAAATGGTACACTTTTGACTTGGGATGAGGTAATGAATGCTATACATACCTTTTACCGAAAGTGTGATGTTGCAGACTCTTTTTTTCTTTTCCCCCAACCCCACAAAAAAGGGGGGGAAAAAAACGTTGTAAAAAGGTAAATATTGGCATTACATCACTATTTGCTATTTTTAAGTGAAAACACAACTGGGGCTTATCGAACAAAAAAAAAAAAAAAAACACTCAGTGAATGCATTTCTCCGCTACTGCGCATATGTATACATGAACACATACTTATACATACTGGCATAACCACATATGTGCCTGCGCGCAGACGTACACCCCTTCATGCATATGTTGTACACATGCGCAACTGTATGGTGTACCCCCTGTCCCCTCTTTTACGCACGAGTTATGTTTCTGGAAAAGTTCAACTGATGATGCAACTCGAGAGGAAAAAAGGAGGACACTCATTTTAATATTGGTGATTTGTGTTTTCCCTCACTTTTTTATTTGCGCCCGTCCACTTTTTTTGACCTCGTCAACTTGTCAGGTTTGTGTTTTTCCCCCTTAAAATTTATTCCCCCATTTTATGATTTTGCCGTTACTGCGTGGATTTGCCCTTCCTGCAGCGCTTTCCTTCTCCTTACGCATGTACATTTTTTCCTCTAATTCGATGCTTAATTCCCTCTTTTATTTTTTGTTTTAAATCACCCGCTGTTCATGCAAAATGTGATAGCGAAACATTTGCGAGTAAGACACTTGCCCACGCTGACAACGCTCCCTCTCCACAATCACGATTTAATGATTTGCCAAATTAAATGTCTACAACCCCATCTGGAGTGTTCGAAATGCAGGCAATTATTAACTCCTCCCCCAGTTTACCCTTTTTTTTCATAATTAAATAGTAACCCATATGATAATTAAAAATAACGTAACGCTTATGCAGCCAACAATTTGCCTGAACAAGTGAGTTTTTTTTTTTTTTCTCCGCTTTGTCCGTAGTTGCCATTACGCAGGGGAGAAAACTTTGCCAATTTTTTCCCGAGGATGCCCCACGCAGACAACGCAAACGGTGCCCTTTCCATGTGAACAAATTTCCGTTTTGTTTTTTTTCGTTTTTACTTTTTCATTTTTGGTTAATTTTTACTCTTTCTCGTAGATGTTTGCACGTTTATGCCGCCCATTCCTGTGATAGACACCGGCTTGAGGCGCACTTTTCTTTTTTCCCCCCCTATGATGAAACACGAACCGTAGGTCGGACGGGTTTAAGTAGACACGCTCCTCAGAAGGAAACCTGCTCCGGCTGTTTTTTTTTTTTTTTTGTTCTTTTTTTTGTGTACCCCGGTTCAGCCTACACATTCAACGGTGCAGAAAGGGGGGGAAAAGCACGCACACGGATATGCGCCCATATAAACCTACAAGCGTATAACGTATAAAGCGTATATATGCACATGTATATAAACGTACATAAACACGCGTAGCTTTTCCGCCACCCCCAAGGAAGGAAGAGAATAATGACTAAACACACCTACATGGAAGACAGAAAGATGGCGGAACCGATCGGAAGCATCCTGGTGGATGAAACGGAGAAGCTCGTAGACACATACCGCTTCGACAGCACGTTCACCGATGGTCTCAAGAAGTCAAAGTCAAGTCAGAAGAAAGATGGAAAGCATGGAATGGCTTTCCACAAATCGCTAGCTGTGGTTAATGTAGCCGCAGGGTTGGATGGATGTGATGACCAGTTACTACCCGCAAGTTTCAGAGCTTTAGAAGCTGACTTGAATTTACACCCCTCCTTATTAGGGTACATCACCCTGGCGCAAACATTAATGTTAAGTCTGTTCAGTCCAATTTGGGGATTCCTCTCCGATAAGTATTCGCGAAAGTGGATGCTCGTGTTTGGTACAGCCCTTTGGGGAGTTGCAACGATATTGCTAGCCAACATAAATGACTTCGCGCATATTATATTTTTTAGAGCTATAAATGGATTGGCCTTAGGTAGTATAGGTCCCATTTCACAGAGTATACTGGCCGATGCAGCGAAGAATGAATCTCTTGGGTTGTCATTCGGATTGGTACAGCTGTCTTCCAGTGTGGGTAGATTAATAGGAGGGGTGGTAACCACCACAGTGGCGTTAAAATATTTTGGCGGAATCAGAGGATGGAGATTGTGTTTCATCGTTGTAGGAGTTTTGAGCATTTTGCTAAGTATTATTGTAGCCCTCTTTGTAGATGACGCTCCAAGACAGGTTCGGAAAAAGAAGAAGATGGAATACCTAGACGGGGACGACATAGATGCAGGGTCCAACAATGTTAGAATAGTGACCCAATACACGCAGTCATATTTATTATACCAGAACATTATGGAGTTACTTCGAGACAGCTTGTCTAAGAAAAGTATCATCATCATTCTGTTGGAAGGATTTACAGGAACTATTCCTTGGCTAGCTCTAAGTTTCAACACGATGTTTTTTCAATACTGCGGATTGCGTGATCTACAAGCAGCTATAATAACGGGGTGCTTACTTATCGGTTCTGCATTAGGTGGAGTTATAGGTGGCCACTTTGGAGACATAATGCACGACATATCAAACAAGCATGGAAGACCATTCCTTGGCCAGCTAGCCATGTTTGGGAGAGTACCCCTGGTCATCTTAACATACATGGTAATTCCACAAAGGAAGGAAAGCTTCGAATTATTTGCCCTTTCCTGTTTTTTTCTTGGATTATCCTCCATTGCGGGTGTGGCCGTAAACAGGCCAATCGTATCGGATATCATTAGGCCTGATTACAGAGGCACCGTCTTTTCCTTAACGATAGCTATAGAGGGAGTGGGGGCTTCGCTCATTGGAGCTCCGCTGTTTGGTTATCTGGCCGAAAAGGTGTTTAACTACCAGAACAATAACTTACTCATTTCGGAGATGCCGGAGGAATTGCGAAGGAACAACGCGGAAGCCCTTTCTAAGACGCTGCTCTACCTGACCCTGGTCCCCTGGCTGCTCTCCTTCGTCTTTTATAGCCTCCTCCATTTTACCTATGGGAAGGAGTACAAGAAGATGAACGAGATCATTGAGAGCGAATACAAGTATGACGACGAGGACGAGGAGACCGTTGCGGAGAAGGCGCACACATAAAACAGGGGGGTGGTGTAGAGAAGCAGCCAAGCATCCAAGAATCCAAGCGGCGAAGTGATCCCACCATTTGCACTATGTTTGAATTTTTTTCCCTTTTTTTTTGTACTAACTATACTCACCAGAATTATTCTTTTTTTCTTTTTTTTCCATTCTCCCACCGGCTCCCTTGCAACCATCTTGCATATACTTTTCAATTCCCCTTTGTTTTTGTTACACCTCATTTGGTTCCTCCCCACGTGGACCATATCCCTCTTTTTTAATCCATTTCGCTGTGCCTTATTTATTACCTCGCCACGTGTGTATGCTGCTGTTTGGGTGTGGGGATGCTTTTCGGAGTTTCCCCTCTGATACGGTTCCCCCGACATATGAAAACATATTTTTTTTTTTTATGGAAAGTTTTTATCAATCTGTTTTTCAAGACAACCGTTCAGCGGAGCCATCGTAGGCGTGTGGGAAGTTACCTTATGTGGTTATCTCCAATAGGGTAAGAATAAAATTAAGTTTTTCCTTTTGGTGTCGTACTACTGGTGGGGAGGAATACCGGTTGGCTACATCATCACACCGGTTCTCACAATCCCCGTGTAGCGTTCTTAAGGTGGATGGGTTCTTCTGCAAAGAGGAGTTTCCCCCCCCCCATGTTGGGGGCTTCTTCCTAAAATTGAAGTATATTATGTTGTGGCGGGGGGACACCTTGCCGTGGAATATCACGGGCCTATAACTCTCACATGGAAGAAAAAAAAAAAATTCATTAGAAGTTCCATAAGTATAGATGTATAAAAAGCACTAACTGTTGAGCAATTTCTGTTGTGTTTTTTTTTTTTTTTTCTGGCCATTTCTGGAGGGTCCATGTATTTTTGGCCGACAGTAGGCCCCCCTCCGTAGTTGTGCATTTCGATTAAACGGAGGTATATGTATAAGCGTCTTATCCCCACGGATGGCATGACCATCTGCATGCTAAAGCTGACCCCACATGGATTTACCGCTTGGGTTTCCCACCTTAAACTTGCCTACATTTCAAGCATAAATAGGTGTGTAGCTTCGATATGAGCCTGCTGTGCGAACCCGACTCGTTTCACCTCTTTGTAGAGGATGACCTGGGATCTTCCCTCAGCAGCTTGGAGAAGGTGAGGCTGGAAAGGGAGCGACCGGAGGGGCAGCTTTATACCGCGTGTGTATACCACATGTTCATACCCCTATTAGAGTGTTAACACACTTTTGCTATTCACCCGCTCCTCCCCCGTTCACAGGAACGCCAATCCACCAGCCACATTGTCATACTAACGGATCAGGCCACGTTTCTAAAGGAACGACCAACTCTCTTGGCTACTTTGAAATTCTTCCTACGTCACTCCAGGGTAGATTCAAAAGAAAGTTTGCCCCCCCAAGAGGGCCTCTACAGTCTAGAGGGAAATTTACAAAATTGCCAACATGCAGACAGTCCTACTTTTAATATAGAGGAGACGAGATGCAGGAACGGGTTCGTCTTTCCCTGTAGCGACGATGAGGACCATCTCGGTGAGAAATCTACCCATTCTTCGAGCGGAAAGAGTGCTAATCAGGATGGGAAGAAAAATTCTGAACAGGTGAGACAGAAAATGACAAGTAGTAACAGAATCGATGGTAAATCCGCAGATTGGATGGTTCTTTGGGAAGTCAAGCAGGGGATGCACCACCTTGGAGGCAATGACTCAGGAGAGGTACAACAAATTTTCGAAAAATATGAACAGTCCCTCGTGGGGAAATTTGTCCGGAAACCCCACCTCTTTGCACACCAAGTTAGGAACGTCCTAGTGATCATTTCGAATGTACAAAAGTGGGATGATAAGGTGGAGGTTGCTCAGCAGTTAATTGACCTGTTGGATAGAAACGCCACTTTGAAGGAAGCACAGATAATATGCTTTGCCAGTGAGCATATTCTAGAAAGCGTTTATCACTTTAGTCGGGTCCTGTGCAAAGGTATAGTTGAGGCTTCCTGAACGTATACACATTCGTGTGAGTGAAATTTAGGTAAACGTGGACCCTCCCCCTGTTATGTTAACTTTCCCTACACACCCTACCTTGCAGGGCTGAAGGTGCATCTATTTCCGTCCAGCGGACGCGCCCTCGTTGAACTAGTGGCAGACGCCGCAGGATCCTTCGAATGTTGCCATAAAGCAGAACAGGCCTGTGATGAGGCTATTCACACCAACCAACAAGACGCTTTCCCCACCGATGAACACAATACAATTTGCGCTTATAGCGTAACGCATGTCTGCACTGGATTGCTAACATCGTTGAAGGAGGAAGACTGCAAGGGGATATTTGTCCAGGCGTTAAAACTAGCCATCCTGAATGACCCCAAGCTGTTCTCCCACATAAAGAACACCGACTTGAACCAGTTTAAAAAAAGGATAAAATATTTTCTTCGCCGATTGTTGATAAATAGTTGTAAGATAAGGAGAAAAGGAAAGAAGAACAAAAAAATTAGGAACATTCTACAGTTTGGAAGTACCATTGGAAATGTAATAAAAAATGCGAAGGGAAATCCCCTAAACGGCGTCTTCACAAATGAAGAAATATTTCTCTGTTATGGCATTTACTACGAAATGAGGATGCTTTATGAGATGGATGTGGTAGACCTCATCCTCCTCGTGGAGGTGGAGGAAATTATGATGAAGCAAAAAATGAAGTATAAGTTAAGCAATAATTATTTGAACTACTACACACATGAGATTATTCACCACCTTACGGAGGGACATGCATCTAAGAGGGATAGAATTTTATTAGTTCACCTTACAGGAATAGGAGAGGTGCACCTTGATGTGATGATTAGCGTGCCGTTAAGCGTCGTTTGTAGGGTTCTCTGTCCCATGGTATGCTTTCCCCCGCGAAGTATGCATTTATCTATGAAGGTGACTGAACCCACACAAAAAAAATGGGAACCACCATTCGTTTATATCAGCCATGTGGGAAACAAATCGGAAGCCATTCGAGTGATTTACGTCAGCTGCATGAGCAGAGAAAACATCTCCCTCAGGAATGTAACCCCATGTCTCGATGTGGTAGTTTTCGTAAAAATATTAAGGGAGATGAAATTTGACATAAACATGACAAGAAAAGGAATCACCACCACCAATGCAAAGGACCTCTCACCGAGGGGACACGTCCTACATATAAAGGGAAACATACAAAGGAGTGCTTTCTTATTTAAACGGTTCACTTACCAAAGGGGAATCACCCTCAATGTGTACAACTGCGGAACGGTGTGTCGTTTCATTTTGCCCCTCCTTTGCCTCTACATCTGCAAACAAAATTTGAAGGCAAAAAAGAGAAAAAAACGGGTTCTAAAATGGATTCTGCTGAAAGGAAGCAAACAAATGGAAACCACTCGAATAATTAGCCCCCTCGTGCAAGTCCTACGTCAAACGTTCAAGTGTGTAAATATTGAATACACGAAAAAGGAAAATTATTTGCCCATATGTATTAGTGTGAAGGAAGGGGTCAACCTGGAGGAGAGAATCTTCTGCACGGAATACGTGCGAATTGATAATTACCACTCGAGTCAGTTCGTCTCGTCGATGCTGCTTCTGTCTGCATTCTCGGAGACCGACACGTGCATCGGGTTGATGTTTAAGAGGGTTGCTCATAAAGGGGGGGGAAGAATCAACAGTGGAAGCATGAATCGACGTGATGAAAGAGAGGAAGCCCATATCCGTAAAGCAGCGCAGGGAAGAATTGTCCCCCTTCCAAATCGGACCGTATCATTCGTCCTAGGTGCCCCGTCGTCCAGACCCCTTCACCACAGAATGCTTTCCTCCCTTTCGACAAAGAGCAACGCAACGTCTGCACATCATACGAAGCGAGGGGAACGCACCGTCGAAAACGGCACGAATAATTCACCACCTTATGCAACAACCAAAGGAGAAACCACCACGCAGCACTTCACTACTACGTCAAAGTCGTTTATCGATCTGACCATCCGGGTGATGAAATTGTGGGGAGTGCAGGTCAGAATGAAAAACTTCTGCTATGTTTTGAAGAAGGTAAGTAGGTACCCCTCTTATGGGAGAAGGAGAAGCAAACTGGCCTCCCGCAAAAGTCTTGTTAGCCGTGTTAAGTGGTTCATTTGTGCGGTGACTGGTGTGAGCAGCTTCCGTTTTCCCCGCACAGGTGCCACCAAACGGGGGGGAGAGGAGGTAGAATCTGTTAACAGCCCAGTGAGGCTACCTATAGATGTAAAAGGAGAGGAAGAGGAATGGTATCTCTCTCGGTCAAGTAGCGCCCCCATGTATAGTGCTAACTGCACTTCTTCCTATGAAGTGCAAAACGATTTGGGATTGCTCATTTATTTCATCATTGGCTGTCTCATCAGGGGGGAGAACTGCGCCATCGATATGGGGCTCCATCTAGACGGGGTCGACTTGTACCCCGCTGAGGACGCCGTGATGAGCGGACAAAACGGACAAGGAGAACGTATCTCGCATGGATCTCATGGGTCGGGTGGTGCTTGTGCCCTGCGCTCCCCCGGATTATGCAGAATCAAGGCGGTAAGGTGCCAGACGAACATCCCCAACTATGCCCTCCTGAATGTGTTACTCCTCCTTGGGGTGGACATATACGTCGAAGTGGGGGGAAGCCATAAAAAGAGCAAAAAACTGTATCTGCTCACTTCAAAAAGGATTAGCATTAGGGAAGAGTGGATAAGGGGGCTTCTTCTCCCCGGGGGGGCAACTTCCAAACGGAGAAATGACCCAATGGGGGGTAGAGTCAAGCAAGCCAAATGGGAGGTCTTCCAGCATGTGCACCTAAAAATGAAGCTACTTTCAAATAAAATGCACCTCAAAGTGGTAGTAGATGTGGAAAATTTTTCTGATGATTTTTTTTCCCTGAGTGTTCTCTTTTGCTACTACCTCCTAATACACCCAACGGAATTCTTTTCCTTTAAGATAAAAAACGTGCGAAATCAGAACATAAAGGAATCCGTTCGTGTGTATAACTCGGTTATCATACTGAAGCTGTTTTTTCAAAACGTCCTTTGCATTTTCTGTGACAGGAATAGTGTGTACTTCAGTCACATGCGTCATCATATAGAGAACTGCCTGTTCTATAGGGTGGGCAAGAAGGGGGAACTTCCCCCAGGGGAGGCTCCTTCTGAGGCAGCTTCACCAACTGGTGCCCAACTTGGAAACAGCTCCAAGTATGTAACGAACGACAAAGGGGAGGTGTACCTATATGTAGACACCCAAAGGGATCATCGAGTCATTTTCATGGTGACCATTTTGTCCCTCCTTGGGGAAAACGTCCTGATTGATAACACTAGCGAGGTGGAGAAGAGCTTCCCGCACTTTTTCCATTACGCATATCGGTACTTAGGGTTAAAGGTAAATTACACAACTTGTGGGGAACTCAACTTTTACAACTTTACCAAGCTGTGTAGATATAGACTGGTGAGTGGGGGCACTGAGGTTCCATCAGGGGAACCACTCTCAGATGAGAGATCCCCTTCCGAGGTTTCCCTAACGTGGAGCGATTCCTCAGTAAGGAGTAACATCCATCATGTATCTACTGAGATGGAAAATCCATCACATGGGAACCAAATTAAGTGCATACAGGATTATCAAAAAAGGGGAGCCAAAAATGTGGCTATAAAAATGGGAGAAGAAAAAAAGGGGAAAAACTTCCACGGAAATATGAAGATCCGGTCTATCCTAAAAAAAAACAGAGGAGAAGAAGGAACGAAATTTACAAATGGTCAGGCTGAAGGTCCTCCATCTAGCGGAGACGGTTCCACAGATTCGAGCTTACACCTGGAGGGAGGGTACCTTTATAAGGAGCTGGACAGTGTGGACTCCCCCATCGGGGAAATCACCTCTGCTGAAGGGAGTACCATTGAAGGTGAGGGGGTCTCCATCCCTACACAGGACGAATCGAAAGGGCAAGGGTGCCAGGAAAGGGAACAAAGCATGTTAGCCTCTCCTGGGGAGAAACTTCCCCTCAAAGACACCTGCGATAGAATTACTACCCATCGAAGGGGGGTCCTTCCACCGGACCCGAACTACTGGAGGGAATACCACTACGAGGAGCTTCTACACGGAAACGACGCAGACATCCTTCACCTAATCAACCAAGTGAACAATCTGAACATAAGTGTCATATGCGGGATTAGAAATGTGGGGAAAAGCTACCTCAGCAAACGGATAAAAACGAGTGACCTTGTGATTGACCTGGACGAATTCATCCTTCATGGGCCGATACGCTTTGATCGACTCACCATCGATGACTTCAGGTACTACGAGTATGTCACCTTCGTTTCGATGCTCTATCTGGCGTATTTAATTTTTGCGGGGGAAATTTGTCACCATGACAAGGGAGGAAAGCCACTGCACAGTCAACAGGATCTCCAAGGGATTACTCAATCCATGGGAACGACTGGAGAAGCCCAAGCCATCTTTCGTGAAAACCCCTTTTTGACCCTCCGAGAAGATGTTGTCCTCTTTTACAACAAAAAGGTGAATCGCCTTTATCACACCATGAAGGAAAAACACTTCCGCAATGATCGCGAAGTGGTTGTCCAGAGCGTTACCATCGTCCTCGGTGGAGGCATCGTAGAATTCGAAAAGTCCAGGCAAGTTATGGACAAAGTGAAAAACCTTTTCCTGATTAAAAGACCCCCAAGCGAAATTTACCATATGTGTATTAACGACAGGGTAAAACCTCCATTAAGTGGAAACCTGCAAGAAATAATTAACAGAAGAACCATCCTCTTTGAAAAGGTGAATGCCTTTCATTTTTCCATTCCCCCGGAAGAGGACATAAAGAGGTGCCTAAAGAATGCGAACAAGTCCAGGAATGAACTGATAGTAAGTAGCTTTTTAAACTTCTTTAACTACCAATTTTTTGTGAAGCCCACAATGAAGCATACCTACGCTAGGGTGGCCATAACAGGGAAAGGCCTACTCTCCTTGCGTCTAACAGATTTTTTTTCGTTCGACTATGCGTCCTTGGATGGCACCTACGAGGTGGTTGAACTTGTCTTGGATTGCTGGCCAGGTGGTAGTCACCACAATGAGGAAAAAGAGAAGAGGAGGGACCTGCTCGAGCTGGCCATTTTCATCATCCGATCATACACGGACAAACCGATCTGTGTGAAGTTCCCCAAGTGGGTTTTGGACCCCAATTTTTATGAACGCCCAAATGGGGGATCCCCCCGAGGACAAAAAAAAACTCCCTACGGATACAGATACAGATACACCCCAACCAATATGTACAAATACAAAATTAACCTCTTCGACGTTGATGTTAATTTTTTTAAAAAGGTGAAAAACTTCATGCCGCGGAAGAGAGAAAATATTTTCCTCATCATTTCGAATTACCGGGAGAGGGTTCACAAGGGGCAAGTAACAACCGACCTGTATAAACTAGACAAGTCGCACGCTGATTTGATAAGGCTAACTTTTGCACAGGCGACCCATTCCGATCGGGAGACTCTCCATTTGGAGATAATTCGCCACTATGAGAGAAGACAGGGAAGGCTGGGGAATCCCCCAATTTCTCACGTTAGAGGTATTAGGAGAGCACCATGTTACAATGTTCCAGCTGATCAAGTCGCTCACCAGCAGCGTTACGAAATTTCTGCTTACATGTGTGAGGTGAATGACCCGCTCGTCTTTCTCTACAACGACGTTTCCCACGTGGGATGCCCGCAGCTGGGGTTAGCAGCGGAGGTGAAGAGGGAACGGCGAACCCACCCCCAATGCTACATGCACAGCTTCTACCACCAAGGGGTGAAGACCATCATTTCTTGTGTCCCCCGGTGACAGCGCCCAGTTGGACTTGCTCAAGAGAACACTTCCTTCCGTGCGTCATTCGCGATTTTCTAAACATATATATACATGTACATACATATATATGTATATGAATTTTTTTTTTTTTCCTTGAGGAGCGCCTCCTCTTTGGACAAACGAAAGGTGTTGTTTTTTAATTGTTGGCTCACTGCGTTGTTGTACATTTAAAAAAAAGAAAAGGGGTAAACTAAATAACACAACATACGCACGTGCCTACACATTCGATGATTAAGCGGGACGCAGTGCACAGGGCATGTAAGTGTTACAGACAGAGGAGTAACTAACCCAAGGGGCGGTGCTCGCAGGCAAACAAAACAATGGCGCGTAGGAAAAAGCATGTTCCTAAATGGAGAAACACACACGCGCACTTCACCTCGTGAAGTTGCACATAAAGATGGCAGTTTAAAAAAACAAAAAAAGGCACACTCGTGTGAAAATGGGCAAATGGGCCAAATGAGTCAGATCGGTCAAATGGGCACTCTCCCTCCTGTTTGGCTTCCCATTCGTCTTCATTTCCTCATGAACAAATGAAACAGTTGGCCATAGTTCAACTCGTTAAAATTGGCAAATATGTTCGAGAGGTACAACTTCTCCTGCCCCACTTTCTGCAGCGCGTCGTGATTTTCTTTGATCGAACTGAATAGGAAGTCAAAGAAGTTGTTACTACTCGGGGGGGCTCGACTGGGTGTGCCAGCACTGGTATCCCCTCCGGCGGCATCAACGGGAGTGATATCAACAGAGGTGGGTGTGTCAGCGCCTCCTCCTCCTGTCTCCCCCTCCATTCCTTGCAACAGCGCCTTGTTCACATCCAGGATGTCCTCTGCATTGTCCAGAATGGAAAAGTCCTTGAAGTTCCTCTTGGCGTACCGGTTCAGTACTTTTAAACTTGTCCTGAAAATATTTTTACAGTCGTAGATATGGAACTCCTTGAAAAGATTGACAAGCAAGTTTACGTCGTTTGGTTGGAAATGAATTCCTTTCCCTGTGATTATTTGAAAGAGGGAATCGAAAAACTTTACATAAAAATTGAGGTCCCTTTCCTTTTCGATAGACTTGATGTGGAACCAGAAATGCATCCCAAAGTCCTTGAGCTTCCACTTGGCTTGTACAATTCCTATGGCCTTCAATGTGTTAAGAAGGAAGGCTTTTATTTCAAATTTGGTTAATTGGTTTTTTTTTTTTTTTTCACTCAGTGTTTTATTTGCTTCCTTAATCATTATATCTAGTAGCTGCATTTCCTTTTCCTTGTTGACCTTTTCGTTTGGCTTGAATATGCCACTACTCCTCCGGGAGGACGCTGCGGATGGTCCCATCCAATCAATCTTCCCCCGACATTTGCTCTCCAAAGGACCAATCCAGTTGTTCATTTGATTGTAGCCAATGAAATGCCTCCTCCGTACCATACCTTTTAGCATGTTGCATGTTTCTTCATTTACTTTTTTATATGGCCCGGTTAAACCTCTCTGTCTGCTAGACAGATTTTTCAACATGACCATCCCGCAAGTAGCGCAAGTAGCGCAACTACCGTAACTATCGGAACCACCGCAGCCGGTGTCGCTTGGGCTTTTTATCCCCCCTCCTCCTTTGCACGTGTGCACGGGGAAGTCCCTACCAACGATTCCACTAAATGGTCCACTAAACGGTACGTTCACGTTTACGCTGACACCTCCGTTGATACCTCCGTGGAAGATGCCTCTTGTAGGGTCTCCTCGGATGGGTATCGCACTGCATGGGACGCGGCCGCCACTGGGACCGATCACCACCCCCTGGAAGTGCGGACCGATGTCCCTGTCGAAACTCACGCCTATAAGGTTGAGATTTCTGCCTACGCGATGGGGGCTTTCCCTAAACGAATCCACCACCGCATGGCCACCACCTAAACTGCCTCTAATCAGAGGCCTGCTCAAATTCAACCTCACGTTTGCGTTCTCCACGCTGCTCTTCACATGGGGATTCGTCATCGCTGCAAGTTTTACGTCTCCCCCACTTACATTGGTTAGTTTCTTTTTATCCTCAACTTTGGGGTTGTAATTTAGGTTCCCTTCCAGCAGATGGACGGGGTTCTTGGGGGTGCTTGGCGCGTTTGCATGGATTGGGTGTGTACCATGCAAGAGTGGCACTGTTTGAACGGTCGGTATTACCTGTACTGGTGGCACTGTCTGTACTGTCGGTATTACCTGTACTGGTGTAATTGTCTGTACTGACGGTACTACCTGCACTGGTGGCATTGTCTTCACGGCCAACAGGGGGGGCGCCTCCCCCGGGTCACTGAACACAGCCGTACTACTCCTCAGCTTGTTCATCCTTACACTCAGGTGGTACATGCCGCTGTTCTGCCTACTTGAACTTTTCAAATTTTCCGTCCGACTAACGTTCCGCAAATTATTGCCTACTCCGTTGAAGGCCAAGCTGTGCGTACCCCCTTTGGTGCCTCTCCAGCTGCTGGCACTTCTCACGCTGTGCACATTTCTCACGATTTCTCCGTTTTGAGTCACTTCCTGATTTATCACTCCGTTTATGCTTCTCCCACTATTCACGCTTCCAACGAACCTTTCCAGATCGGTCGTTCCTCTAATCACTTTGACAGCACTTCCCACGGAGGGGCTTCCCCCCCTGCTTTCCTGACTCACCCCATGTGCAGCACACCGGCCCCCATTCTTCAAGTGCAAAACGTTAAGGCCATTTTTATTTCCACTCTTATGCACACAATTGGTATGGTTGCTATTTCCTCGAAGGATCATCCTCGTATAATCTCCCTCTGGTCCAAGGTTTTTCTGTCCTCCAACTGTTGTGACCGTAGTGGGCCCGTTAAACATATGGAGGGCATTATTCCTACTGTTCACAGGGTTCATTGGATTCGAGACGTACGACGGGTAGACATGTTGGCGTAACGAATTGGTGCCTTCATTTGGCAACTCCGTCACGTGTGTATTCTGCCTCGGACTGTGGTTATTGTGTTCGTTTTCTTTTCCACTTTGCACAGATGCATAATCGTTCAACGTCCCATTCGTCTGGTCGGCAATGCTACCATTCGTGGGGGTCTTAACGGCGGATAAATTATCGCACTGGTTCTCCTTCCCTTTACTCATTTCATTTGTGCTAATTAAAAAAGGTTCGCTACTTCTTGTCAGTTTGCCGTTTGCAACTGGGTATAAATCTTTATCGTCAGAAAATTTCGGTGCGTCCATTTTGCGCGCACTCTCCGTGGCATTTCCCACAGGCCAAGCGTTTTTGCCGATGCTACTACTCACGCTACCGTTTCCGGTGCCTCCTCCTTCGCTTCTTCCCCCGGAACTCCTTCCGCTGCTGCTACCACTCCTGCCGCTACTTTCCCCATTTCCAACTTTGGTGGATTGTTGATCATCCAGCAGAAGGTCCTGGAAAGCATTCCCGTACTCTCCTTCCTCCGAAATTTGCATAGTGTCCTTATCGTAGCCCTTCCCCTCGAGGGGGAAAGGACAAGAAACTTCCTCCGTCGTCGTTGAATTTGAATCTGCCATGACAAGGTCATACTTGGATTTGCAAAAACCTTTCTTTTCAATGAAGTTACTCTTTGCAGTAATGTCTCCCACTTTTATTAGGTACTTGTCCAACTCGTTTTTCTCGTGTTCCTCATGTTCCTCCTTGTAGCAGTCAATTGGGTCTTCCTTGTATGGGTTCTCGTCTACACTTTCTTTGTGTCCTTCTGTCATTTTTTTCCTTTTATTTATTATTTTTTTTTAATCGTTAAAACACCATCAATGTGGTGATGGCAACGGTCTACGCTCCCTTGAGCACTATTTCTTTTTAAGGTACCCTAGGGGAAGTGTGTCCACAGACACGTGTCAGCATGGGTACATCTCATACATGCATACACATATGCAAAGTCGCATCATACGTGTGGGGAGCTACTCCTTCCCCTCGTCACCGCGTGGGGAAACGGTATAACTCAAAAATGGAGCGTCAAATGGGAACAAAAATGTGCAGGGAAAATATTATAAAGCAGCACGAACTGCCAATAAGCGGGCAATTGGAAGAAAAGAAAATTTAATTATTAAGTGAACAAATTGATAGGCACAAACTCCGCTCAGCGGAAGAAAAGGAGAGCGTCATAAAAAATGGAAGCAGACGGCAGGTTCTACGCCGTGTTGTGAGATTTTCGGTGGTTGTCCTATCCCGGAATGGTGGGTACACAAACAAAGGCACAAAATGGAAACACAAAATGGAAGCACAAGTGTATATATAAGTATGTGCGTATATATGTCTACACGTAAGACTATTTGCACGTGTGTGTGTTTATGCGCGCAGGATATCCTCCCCCTGTGCAAGAATGACTAGCTCATGAAACAAAGCAACTACTCCAATTAAACACAAAAACAAAAGTTCCAAGGTAGAGTTGTGCCCCTTGTCCCCTTCTTTTTGTCCTCTCCTGTTTGGTGCTCGCCCCTCCTCCACATTTTAGGTGAATGCGTCACGGGGTGTAAAAAAAAAAAAAAAAAAAAAAAAAGGAAGAAGAGGCGCGGAAGGAGAAGACGAATGAGAGAAAAATGGAGCGGAAGTTGTGCAAAAAGGAAACGACCTGAAATCTTTTGAAAAGAAGAAACGGCAAAATAACGGACCTACCAGGCGACAGAACCGCTCTAGTCATAGCATGAGAGCAGTGCGTTACAAGCTACACGACGTGCACACATAGAACATTGCCTCTGGGCATATGTCATATGTGACCTCGGCGCCTGCGCAGACAAAGAATACAAACCCACAGGAACAGACACGTGCGTGGGTATTTTTTTAAATTAATTCGCAACAAGAACTCGTTAGCTGCGCATATGGTACACATGCAGGGTAAACTAACGGTTAGAAACAAACAAAGGGAAGAAAAAAAAAAAAAATAAATAAAACGCCCATGGAGGGGAAGCGAAATGGGTTGAAAGGGGTGATAGTGGTGCACAAAATGGGGGTAGGGTAGAACTCCTTGTGGTGGAATTCCCCTGACGTGATGGTTTGGGAGAGGAGGGACGCCAAGCGGATCATCTCCTTTTTTTTTTTTTTTTTTTTTTTTTTTTCTCTCATCAAAATGCAGAGCAGAGTGATTGGCTCCCTGGACAGAACAGAAGGCATATATGCGCAATGTATACGGATGAAAATGTACATGTGGATGCATCCACGTAAGCACGGTTTATCCTACACTAACGGCAGGGTATGTGCCCAGCGAACTCGTTGTAGGCGCACGCACATATACAAATGGGCAAATACAAAAAGATGTCCTTATTATATACTTATGCCCTCAACACCTCAAAAGCGGGTGCGCATCCCTGCAAAGGTGCATACGGGGCACACTCGCCGCCACGTTACGCCGTGGAAGCCTGTTGTGCAGAACGCAATTGAGGGGGTAGGTAGGTATACCTCGCCTATACGTCCATTTAACCATATGCATGTTCTACGCATATATAAATATATGCATAGACGGTGGCCGCTACGACTGTGCTCAAGTGCCTACGGCCACGTGAAGCGCATAAAAAAAAAAAAAAAAAAAAAATACAAACAAACAAACAAACAACGCGTACAAATGTACATATATATGTATGAGGTATGTATAAAAGCGTGTCCACATACCTACGAAAGGGTTTGTAGGCGCAGTTTGATACATAGCGCTATACATATAGTACGTGCTTCTCTCTGTATAGGGGCACCCCTTTTTTTTTAATGGCCTTTTTTTTTTTTTTTTTAAAAAAGATAGTCATGCGTTTTTTCGCATTTTTTCCGCTTTTACAAATATTTTTCAAATTTTCAAAATTATAAAAAAATGTAAATGTAAAAGGGCAGTGAATCCCGAAGTCAAATGAGTCATGAGAAAGCGCGGTACGCAAGGCTATATATCATGCTACGCGTAACTGAGCATAATACGTTTGCGGAATTTTTTTTTTCTCCCTTTGCCCTCGCGCATATGTTTTTTTCTTGCGGGGGAGCGATACCTATTTCTTGCGCGTTATAATAATACCAGTGCCGGCATAATGATACGTACGAATAATATATGTATGCATGTATTATTACGTGCTTATGTTACGTTGTACATATGCACATGATATTATATTATACATGCTATACATTGCTTGGGCAAATCACCAGAAAAAAGAATGCCTCATCCACTGGCCCCTTTTCTTAACAGCCATGGGACATATGCATATGTAATTAAATTAAGGCACGATTACGCGGGTTTGTTAATACTCTGCGCGCTTATGGTCAGGTTAACTAAGTCACTCCATATATTTTAAATAAAAAACCTCTACCTATTTGCAGATCAGTATATACTATACGCACGTATGCCGAGCGGGATAAATCGACTCGTTCAATTCTACGTTCGCTTTATTTTATTTTTTCCTTTATTTAGGGTATTGCTTGTCCGTTTTACCATTTTGCCATTGAACCATTCTTCCATTATTCCGTTTGTAATTTTTTTTTTTTTTTCCTTATTATTCTTTTTTTTCCTTCCTTTCGTCCTTTCATTCTTCCTTACTTTCTTTTATTTCTTTCCTTCTTTCTTTTTTTTTTTTTTTTTTTTTTTTTGATCTGCAAGCATTAGATCAATACACTTTCCTAAACAGCTAAGGAGCAGGCCATATTGTTGTTCTTATGCCCTAAAAAAGCTAAACACAAGGTCACATTCCTTTCCTTCCACCGACCAACCCTAACAACCTTCCATCCTACCACCCACCTAACAACCTTCCTCCTTAGAGGCCTTCTTCCTTTCCTTCTTTCCTTTTAGTATTTTGCATTATCTTCATGGATAAGTAGCACTCTTGGATTAAACAACAACCACGGTAGCAATGGAAAGAACAGAAAAAAAAGATCCACTGAACATCACCACTTTGATGAATTAAAAGAAACTTCCACAGTGAATTTCACAACAAGTTCGGAAACAGGTTCCACGTTTGATCCCACAGTACGATCTGTGGCGCACACAAGATCGTCTACCCAAGGACAGCCAACCAGAAAAAGGGAAAGAAGAGTAAATAATAACGCGGGGGCACGGGATGGTAGGTTATCAAAACATGTAACACCGTCGTTGTGTAACACTTAGAAGGGGAAAGGAAGGAAGGGCAATGTTCTTCCCTCCCACCCGGAGGAAGGAAAAATAAATGACCGCGCACATTTTATATATACAGTGTATGGAAAGAGCAAAGAGACACTTTCTTTTTTCCTCCATTCCTTTTCTTCATATTTCTTTCTTTTTTTCCCTTCCTTCCATTTGTATGTTTAAATAACAACTTGAGATAAGGTACTTCCAAAAAAGGCGCGGAACATAAAAAAAAAAAAAAAAAAAAGGAAGGTACTGACCCTTACAGGAAAGTATTTATATATTTTAAAAAAAAGGATGGGAAAAAAAGAATTATGAAGGTAAAGAAAACCTATAACCAAAAAAAAAAAAATTTTACTGAACATATATTTTGGATCTTCTTAGATAAAGAAAATTTTACCAAACAAATCAAAATAAAGTGGGGAAAAAAATCCTTTCTTCCACTTATATTGATTACACATGAAGGTAAACACTTCCATACAAAACAAAAAAGAGAGAAAATAAAAAAGAAGGAAAGAAACATATATCAATCTGCTTTGGGATTGCATGAACTCCGCGTTAATTTATACTTCTTCCAGGAAGGAAACATTACATTCAATGTTACCATCCAGGTGTTACATTACATACGTTGATAAGGAATATTCCTGTTTCCTTCTCTTCTATTGTTCCTTCCTCTGGATGTTTGCCCACCATATACGGTAGATTCATCCGTAGAACCTATTGTTGAAACTACTGTAGAAAGTTCTGTTAACGCGTCTTCTGTGAGTGTGTCGAAGGTGCTCCTGGTAGATCTTCTTTTTCTATTACTTCCAGAGTGGTTATGTTTATTCTGGAAGAATGGTTTATACTAAAAAAAAAAAAGAAAGGGGTGGTTGGTGGTAGATGGGTTGTAAGGGTGGCTGGTGGTAGGTGGTAGATGGGTTGTTAGGGTGGCTGGTGGTAGGTGGTAGATGGGTTGTTAGGGTGGCTGGTGGTAGGTGGTAGATGGGTTGTTAGGGTGGCTGGTGGTAGGTGGTAGATGGGTTGTTAGGGTGGCTGGTGGTAGGTGGTAGATGGGTTGTTAGGGTGGCTGGTGGTAGGTGGTAGATGGGTTGTTAGGGTGGCTGGTGGTAGGTGGTAGATGGGTTGTTAGGGTGGCTGGTGCTAGGTGGGTTGTTAGGGTGGCTGGTGCTAGGTGGGTTGTTAGGGTGGCTGGTGCTAGGTGGGTTGTTAGGGTGGCTGGTGCTAGGTGGGTTGTTAGGTGGTAGGGTGGAAGGAAGGAATGATTGTTAGGTGGATGGTTGGTGAAAGAATGGTTGTTAGGGGTGGTAGGTTGGAAAAATGGAAGGTTGTGTTAGGGGTGGAAGGGAAGGTTGTTAGGGATGGTGGTAGGTGGAAGGAAGGTTGATAGGGGTGGTCAGATGGTGGTAATACTGCGGTGTTGGTGCTTACCTTGTAAAAAAGGAATGCAGCAATTGCTGGTAGTCCAATTGCGGCAAGGCCACCGGAGACCGCAGCAGGTGCGATGCTGCTAGCAAAACTACCACTACCAGCATCACTAAAAGAACCACTACTACCGGCTTGATTTGGATTGGGGTTTGGTTTGGGTTTTGGTGCGAAACAGGAAAGGAGATCCTGATCCGTTTCTCCCCCTTCTTCTGATGGAGGGTCCCCTTCAGGAACTGCTCCATCTTTAAATTTTGATGGTTGCGGGATATTTTTCCCACCAGTACGTTTGAAGTTCTTCTTCCAGAAATCTGTACAGAACTTATCATTACCCCCATTATCGGGACAGCTTGCTTGCATTTGTTTATAAGCGTCTTCAGCACCACCATCTAAACTATTTTCCTTATCACCAGTTAGGTATTGTTCATATTTATCTGCACAGGAGGGGCCTCCATTTTGTTTTAGTTGTTTCCATATAGTTCGGTAATCATAATAATAGTCAAAGACCTTTTTTCTCCTCTTGAAGAAGTTTCTGTCATTAGTATTGTCAATAGTTCCATAACTACATGGACCGTTGTTGGACACACCGTTCAATTTACTATAGATTTGCTGCATAGTATCCTTAAATGAAGAACTTGATCCCCATTTATTACATAATATGTCCCCAAGCCAAAAATAGAAGAAGTCACATATTGTTGAACAGGGTGGCTTCCCCTCCTTCGTATTCACTTTAGATATGGAACACCATCCATTGGCAATTTTAGTGGCACATGTTGTCTTATTATTACATTGTCCACCAGGCTCAAATTCCCTTAATTTACCACTTAAAATATCCTCTATTCCTGATATCCATGTGCTGCTCTCCTTACATGTTTGTTCGCCATTATTGAACTTATTATACATTTGTTTGGAAGGTAATGTATTCACATTGCAGTCCTATGTATGAAATGTAATTGGCAATATGTATGTACATTCCTATATTCCTATTATATTATGTGCACATAAAATATTAAATACATAATATATAACTACTCATGTTGTAAAGAAAAGAGAACGGACCCCTACCTCTTTCGACATTTTCCCTGCAGCATATGTACATTTTTTTGGTATATAATGAATTCATGTTAAAATGCGTTCTTCGCTTATAAGGTAATAAACATATATGTGTGGGAACATTTTTGATTTGTTCCTTATAATGATTATAGAAAAAACAAGCACATATTAAGCTTTTACTTTCTTATTCCTTCCATTTCATATTGTGCTTTCCTTTCAATTTTTTTCAAACAGTGACAGAACACATATACGTATATGTATCAAAGTCATTACATAAGTTCAAATATAATTAAAGATGAACATGTAAAAGAATGTGCTGTAATAATATAATGACGGGGAGGAATCAGGTTACGCATATATCCCCTATTTGTTCATTATATCAATGTATAATGTAAGTCCATACCCGAAAGGTTATATTATTACTCAACCTTCTTCATTTTGAGTATACATAATAATGGCACTTACTTCTTTAGGCAAAAAATTTCTATATTTATTATTGATGCATTCTCTCCTCTTCATTTAACAAAATTTTATAAATTGCTAACATATATGTAGTATAGATCATATATGCATAGAGAACCTCTTCTTCCATTCCGTAATTTGCACATTTACGAATATGTAGTGGAATAGGAGCACACATATATTTATAAAATGTGCACAGCAAGCATGATAGAAAAGAACAGGAATAATATGAGTATTATATATTATAGAGAAGAAAAATTGTATATATCCTTCATAATTAAGTTGCTTGCATTATACACCTTTCCATTCTTCTTTCATTTAAGACCCTTTAGTAATAGTAATTTTCCTTCTTACATCTTTTTACCCCTTTCTAAGTTATATTTTAACCCACCTATACACAAAATATGTATATTCCTCCATCTGAGCTTGCCTTTTTTTTTTTTTTATAAATTCCATGCTGTATTCTACACATTATTTTATATCTACACCCTTTTCTTCCCTTCTTTCATAACTGCACTCATGATTCAAGATCCAGAATTTGGGGTTTAGGGTTTAGCGTTTCAGGGTTTAGGATTTCAGGGTTTAGGGTTCAAGCGATCAGGGCTTAGGGTTATAGGGCTTAGGGTTATAGGGCTTATGGTTTAGGGCTCAGGATGTGAGAGTATGATTAAGGGTTTAGGGATCAGTGTTCATTGTCTGAAAGTGCGATTAAGTGTTTAGTTTTTACGGTTTACGCTGTAGAATTTAGAGTTCAGTATTTAGGGGTTCAGGTTAAGGATTTAGGGCTGAAGATTCAGTGTTTAGGGTTCAGGGTTTAGGGTTCAGGGTTCAAGGTTTAGGTTTTAGGGTTCAGGGTTCAAGATTTAGACTTTAGGTTTTATGTTTCAGGGTTTAGGTTTAGGGTTCAGGATACAGGTGTTCAGGGGTCAGTGTTCAGGAGTACTGGTTTTAGGATTTAGGGTTTCATGGCTTAGACCTTAGGTATTAGGTTTTATGGTTCTGTGTATAGGAATTGGTATTTCGATTTTAGGGTTTGGAGTTTAGAGTTTACGGTTTAGAGTTTCAGGGTTGAGGGTTCAGTGTTTTGGGGTTTAGGGTTCTGGGTTTAGGGTTCAGAGTTTAGGGTTTAGGTTTTATAGTTTAGGTTTTAGGTTTTATAGTTTATGCTTTAGGTCGTACTTTAGGGTTGAGGGTTCAGTGTTTAGACTAAGAGGAACGTAGAATATACAGGAGGAGTGCATCCATTACAAATCTATATTTTTCTAGATAATCCCTAAATACTAGAACTTGAATCCTAAGGCCTGAGTCCTGAAGTTTGAAATATAAATCCTAAATGCTGAACCCTGAACTCCTAAACGCTGAACCCTAAACCATAAAACCTAAAGCCTAAATCTTGAACACTCAAACCTAAACCCTGAACCTCTAAACCGTAAACGCCAGACGGTGAACCCTACACCATGATTCCTAAAACCTTGTATGTTTAAATCCTTAAATATAAACCCTAAACCCTAAAACCTAAACCCTGAACCTTAAACCCTTAACACTGAACCCTGAATTCTACATGATAAACAATGAATCCTACACTCTACGCCCTACACACTAAAAGCTAAAACCTATAGGATATATGTGGAAACCTAAACCTTAAAACGTAGACCCTAAAACCCTAAACCCTGAACATTAAACCCTAAACCGTAAGCCCTAAACACTAACCCCTAACAGCTCTACGCTGAACCCTAAACGCTAAACCAAGAACCCTGGACCCGTGAACCCATACAACTCTCTTCAGTTTTTTGATGTTATTTAACGCCTCCAAAACGTGCTCAACTTCGTAACCTCCGTTAATCATATTTATGGGGTAAAATATAAAAGAAGGAGCACATTTTTGTGTAAAATGTAATATGCATTAAGAAAAAGAAATGGGTGAAGTGTATGTAATGCATGGTGCACATCTTCATCTCATGGGAAAGCTATTTATAATGTAATTATCAAGATAGAAGCAAAAGGAGGGAACGAAGTACGTGAATATATAAAATATAATGTTAAATGAGGAAAAGAGAACTCAGTTAACTCATCTATGAGAATATATAGTTCGTATGGTCTACTTAAAATATACTTATATCTCATAAAGAAAAAGATGGGAAGAGATGGAAAGGATTGTTTAAGGAAGGAGTGAAGCAAAAGGAAAAAATTGCTCCTACTAATCAATGATAGAGTGGAGGGGGGAGGGGAGGTGTGTGCTTCCTCTATAGGAACTTTATTTGCACTAATAATTCTTAATGAACAACCCTTTTAAAAAGGGTAAAGTAATATAAATTAATATTATATCCGGAAGAAATTTTGTTCAGAAGGAAGGATGTTTGCGTTCTCTCATGTGTACAATAGGGGAGTAAGATAAATATTAGTATAATGTTTTGAGTAATCAAGTACAGGGAACAATAATGTAATAAATAAATAAGGAAGAAGCTAAAAAATTTGCTCACTTCCTCTTTTTTGTTTTACTTCCTTCCTCTACTCGTTCCTACATTTTTATGCCTTAATTATATTTATATGTGCTAATTTAATACATGTGTGTGTGTGTGTATATGTTATCTTTTGAACCATAAGAAATGAGCATGGAATAGGAGAAAATTTTGGTATATACTAATGATGATAGAACAGCCAAGGGTATACATACTTCTCTTTTTTCTAATTATATGAATATTGTATAACATATAAATTAATATTATATACAAAAATATACATAAGAAATGTCAGAAACGGCACCAGCAGAAACTACAGAACCGTCCTTGCCGGTTATGCTCTTATTTAAAAGTGAATGCATAAATACATAATACACGCATATAGTAATTTATGCATGTAATGTACTAAATGAAGGAGTATAAAATATATAGAAATGTACATTTCAATGAATTCCATTTATAGCCGGAAGATTTGGAAGAATTACCTTCCCATAAGAACTATTATAGTAAATTCGAAGATGGAGCAAGTAGTTGTACTGAGAATCCTTGGCTTGCTGGAATAGACGGTGCATTGACGCGATATAGTGAAGTTAAAAGTGATGTTGTTAAAATTGCAAATGCTTTCTGCTTTGTGTCTAACGTGGACAATAATTATCCACAGTACCAAGATCGTTGTAATTTTTTAAATTACTGGTTGGGGAGTATAATACCTGACAGTTCAGACACTAATTTATTTTCGAGCGTTATGAACGCAATTTGGGCCGAACTCCAAAAGCTAAATACTAATGATGACTGCAAAATTACAGAGGACAGTATAGACAAGGACACTTTCTTTCCAAGGAAAATAGTATTCGATTATTGGCATAACTATAATGAAATAAAAACCCAGTTACAGAGTAGTGGGTCTGGGTGTGTTCAAAAATATGAGACCTACGTGCAGGACATTGATAAAGTCTATAAAAATGTGCGCTCAGACTGTACAGGGAAGTTCAGTGATCCGTATTGTGCGAAATTTCAGGAGAAGCTGGATCAATACGACCCGGAGAAACTGCTCAGTTCGACATGCACTACACAGGCATCGAAGCATGCTGCAGTGGGAGTAAAGGGGCAGCCACTCCTGACGGTTAACTTCCCTTTATTCAAAGTGTATATACATAAATATATGTGTGTGCGCACAATAATAATTTATTTACATAATGTAATAAAAGTAGGAATAAAAGAATATACAGAGGGAACATATATACACTTCCCCGACTAACTCTACAGGAGAAAAACTTAAGCACGTTGGGCTCTAAGGTAAAATACTATAACAGGTTCGAGAAGAAGGAATTTACCTGTCCATATAGCGCTAAAGAAGGAGGAGTGAAGACCCAGTTGGAAGAGTGTTCTGAAATCAAAAAGGAAGCTGCGAATATTGCAAAAGGCTTGTGTCATGTATCGTCCGCGATTGGAGTCGATGGGGACTATGATGTGCGTTGTGGTTTCCTCTATTATTGGCTAGGGGATTTAGTATGGAGAAGTGCTGGAATTACAAATGGTAGTTCATTTATAAGTGCTATGCAATGTATATATAAAACACTTCCAGCATTCGGCGTTGAGAACAATTGCAAACTCCTATACGAAGACGCCAATGAAATTAGCCAGACAATGTTCAGTTATTGGAAAATTGTAAATGACTTCTCTAATGACTATGATGATATAAAGGTGAAACTAGAATCTCATGGCAATTCTTGTGATGAAGGGTACTATAAACATTTACAGGAAGCGGAGCAAGCATTTGAAACATTAAGTAGTGATTGTAAAAGCAAAGGGGACAAAGATCCATATTGTAAGGAATTCAAGTTCAAGTATGGGGAGAACAGTAGTCAGAACCCACTGACCTTATCATCTGAGCAAGGAACAACTTCAGGGAAGATTGCAGTTCATAAAAACGTTACATTACAATTGAAATATACGGCACAACATTTAGCAGATGCTGCTAAAAAGAAAAAAGCAAGAGAAGCACAACTACAGGACAGTGCAAGAGGTCCCGAACTGGGTGCTCCGCAATATGCTTCTCCTTCTATCCTAAACCAGGTAAGTACAACAACTACGTCAACAACAAACAACAACAATAATAGAAAATTATTCCTTCTTCTTTAGGATAAATATATAAACATGTTATTGATGTAATATTTAATGTTCACAATGAAGAGAGGATGGTCTAAGAAAGGAAAGGGTCTAAGGAGGGAAAAAAAGGAAGGTATAAATACGAAGGAAAGGAAGGTCTAGGGAAGGAAAGGGTCTAAGGAGGGAAAAAAAGGAAGGTATAAATACGAAGGAAAGGGAGGGTCTAAGGAGGAGGAAAGAAAGGAGGGGGTATAAGGAGAAGGAAGAAAAGGAGGGTCTAACGAGGAAGAAGGAAGATTGTTAGGGTGGTGGTAGGGTGGTTGGTGGAAGGAAGGTTGTTAGGTGGTAGGTGAAAGGTTGTTAGGGGTGGTATTTTTTTTTTTACGTGTGTAGGAGGGTTAGTATTTCTACTTAGGTTGTTAAGGTGTTATCTTTTCAAATTGTTTTGAGTTTCTATGCTCCATATTCTAGGAAGGCTAGGAAGGGCATAATTCAATGAAGGAGGGCACCGGTGTTAGGTGCCTGGAAGGAAGGATTAAGGGTATTATAATGAGGGGATCATGGTGTAGGAGTGGGGTTCAGGGTTTAGGAATCAGATTTCGGGTTTAGGGTTTAGGGTTGAGGTATAGGAATGGGATTTAGAGTTTAGGGATCACGGTTTAGGTATCGATTTTCGGTTTTAGGTTGAGTGTTTAGCGTATGTGAGTAGTGTTTTTGGTATAAGGTGTCGGATTTCGTACTTTTGGTTCAGGCTTCCGTGTAGTGGGTTGTAGGATTGAATGTGTATATATATTGGATTTCGGGTTTAGAGTTCAGGTTTCAATGTATAGGAATTCCGTTTTCGGATTTAGTTTTAGGGTATAGGAATCAGATTTTGTGTTTAGGTTTATGATATAGGAATCGCATTTCGGTTTTAGGGATATAGGACTTCGGATTTTGGGTTTAGGATCCAACAATATAGCCTGGTGTTTAAAAAGAGAAGAGTTTTTCTTGTTGAAAGGTAAAGCTTCTCGCGGACAGGGGGTTACCTACGATGAATTAAATGAGGCTCCTGCCTGTTAGGAAATATTTCTGGCAGATGGGCCATCCGGAGACTGGGTGAACCGGACAGGAGGAAAACTTGACAAGGGGATGATCCGGTAGAGGGGTCCAACCGGACAACCGGAGTCCAACCGGAGAAGGGGTCCAAGAGGAAAAGGGGAGAATGGACGAGGGGGTTAACCGGACAAGGGAAAAGGAACCAGACAAGGGGGGGAAGGAAACCGGACAAGGGGGGAAGGAAACCGGACAAGGGGGGAAGGAAACCGGACAAGGGGGGAAGGAAACCGGAAAAGGGGGGAAGGAAACCGGACAAGGGGGGAAGGAAACCGGAAAAGGGGGGAAGGAAACCGGAAAAGGGGGGAAGGAAACCGGAAAAGGGGGGAAAGAAACCGGAAAAGGGAGGAAGGAACCGGACAAGGGGGACAACGGGACAAGGGAGACAAGCGTGAAAGGTGCACCCTGAAAAAGGGTGGATAAAAAAGAATAAGGGGAAAAAATATTAAAAAGACAAGAAGAGAAAAAAAATTTTAAAGGGGGGAAAGAACAAAAGGGTGTACATGAAAAATACATATATATATGAACACATTCTGCTCAATTACATATTTATAGGGAGGGGAGGACCCATATTTAACCAAATTACCCGCAAAGGAGGTGTACGAGAATTTCAATTTAAAGCTAAGTAAATGTGCTACGTATAACATTAAAACAGATGATGTGAAGGTACAATTAGAAAGTACATTATCAAATCATAGAGATGCTAAAAGTCGTGTAGAGGAAATTATGGATGCCTGGTGTGCTACCTCCAAAATGGGTTCGCAGGATCCATCTTACAGTTTACGATGTGACTTTTTCTATTATTGGCTAGGAGATATGTTATGGAAGAATTCAACTGATACTGCTTTATTCCGTAGTACTATGGAACAGGTTTACAATAAATTGAAGGAATTAAAGGAAGGGGGGAAATTGAAGGTGGAAAATGAATGTAAACCTATGGACAAAAGAGTGGACAGGAATCTTTTCAAACAAAGGAAAAAACTATGTGATCACTCTCGTGACTATGGAACATTTCAAACAAGATTGAAAACTTATCACAACTCATGCACGGAAGAATTCAAGGACTATCTGAAGGACATTTTCCAAACTTATGATAATCTGCAAAAGGAATGTAGTGGTAAGACTGATGACTACTGTAAAGATTTTGAAGATAAATATAAGCCATACTGCAGTCGGGACTTAGCAAAATTATCATGTTCTGAAGGAATAAGTACGGCAGCCGCCGCTGCTATCTCTTCCATAGTAGGAATAGGAGCATTACCACTGACTGCTTTCTTTTTATATAAAGTAAGTACATACAATTACCACTATGTATTTGAAATATGCATATATACATATGCTATATATACATATGTACGTGCATATATATATTCATGTATATATGTAGATATATATTCTTTCCACTCTAACACCTCCTCTTCCCCCTTCTATTTCTTAGTATGATCTTCTACCTTCCTGGATAAGTGACTCCTTTGGGATCAGCAGCAGAAGCAATAATAGAAGCAGAGGACGAAGATCAACAACGGGACGTCATCACTTTGACGACACATTAGCAACAGACAGTTCAACAATAGCCCCTACCGCATATTCAAGAGAAACAAATTTCACGATCGGTGAAACAACAGATTCTTCCACCATATATAACATACAATCTACAAGAACAAGAAGAACAGGAAACAGTAGGCAACAGCGACAGAGGCAAAGAACAAATATAGCTTATCAAAACATGTAACACCATTGTAATTTAACACTTAGAAGAGAGGGGAAGGGCCGAATGTTCTTCCTTCCTTCCCACCCTTCGGAAGGGAGGAAGGGAACATAAATAACCACAGCATGCATACAGTGCAGGAGCAGGATGACACTTTTCCTGTTTTTCCCGTTTGCTTTTTTTTGTTTTCCTTTTCCGCATTGTACGGAAGTGTTCATTTATTTTGTTACAAATTCTTATCTTAATAATTTTCTTCTTTCTTTTTGTCTTAAGGTGCAATTATGGACATTTTGAAAAGGTGCTCCAAATTGTGCGTGGCGTTTTGCGCAGGAGGTCCGCAGTGGTTCGCCCGTCTTTTTGGCTATTTTATGCTCTCGTTATTTCTGCCTCCTTGGCTCGTATTATTTTTTTCCCCCCCCCTCCTTTTTTTTTACTTTTCCTTTTTTTTTTTTTTATAACCCCGCTTTGCTCTCGCCCTCGTGCTTCGTCTTTTTTGTCTGGTTGGGGGGGGGGAGCGAAATATAGGGGGCTTCTATGGCGCCAAAGAGTAGCTTAAAGGAGGGAAAAATTTTGTTCCCCATGAGGCTTGGCTTCCCCCCCTTTTTTGAGAATGGGCGGCTCCTTGCGCAGGCTGTGCGCATTCTCAAGGAAGTATCTTCCCATCTTTTCTCCATTTCCTTTTTTCACCATTTTTCTCCCTTGATTTTAACTTTCCCTTTTATTTTTTTATTTCCAATCCACTCTTTCGGCCCCGCAAAGTCTCATTGTGCACAAAAAAAAAAAAAAGAAAAAAAAGAAAAAGGATCTTTTCAGCTACCTTTTACAGTTGGGGCAATTATTCCCAACGGTGAAATGGTTAAGAATGCAAATTTGAAGGACACTCTTTTGCTGTCCTTCCTTACAAATACAAACGCGAAATAGTTTGTGGGAAAAAAGAAAAAAAAATTCAGTTCCTCATTTGGGCGATAAAGGAAGCACACGTAGGGGCAGAAGGGGGCCTGCAAATGAGCCGAGTCGGCAGGCTCACTCCTTCCAGTGATGGTTGCACTTAATGCAAATGTAGAAGAGCGTGCTGGGTTCGTCCGCTGACCGGATTTGCATGCTGTAGAAGTACGCTTCGTCATGTGTACACTTGGGGCAGACGGCTGCGGAGGGGGGAGGAAGAAGTGGGTACAAAATGGGTGCAAATGTGGGTGCACAATACAGCATTCGAAAGGATCACGAGATGATCCCAGTGGAGAAACAAACGGTCTGAACGTTGGGCACGTTCTCTCCTCTATCTGCTGCCTACCCTGCGTCTTGGACATATTTTTGTTGTTCACGTCAACGGCATCCAGGGGGATGGTTTTGTTAAGTTCCCTGCAATCGAACTTGTTAAAAATTTTGTTCTTTATTCTGTACTTAAAGTTACATGTTTTGCAGTAGAAGTACACGCCATTTTCGATGTTTACGAGGACGATGTTGTGGCAGTTGGGACAGAAGAAAGCCATGGTGGTGGTCAAGAAAGCGGGGGTCTTCTATTGGGGCTTCTTAAATGGAGGTGATAGTTTTATCGGAGGATCAGCTCTCCGTAAAACTTCAACTCGGGTTTACCTCCCGTTGTGCGCAATTCATGGGGTGGTGAGTCATACAAACTGCTCCATCCGCTCATGCGGGACGCGCACGCGTTTCAGACTCAGCCACTCGACATCCTAAAAGAAGGCCTCCCGCCAGGGCGTACATCTCCCTCTATTTGTTACGGCTTCGAGAAGGAAAACTATTCATAGAGAGAACACTTGTGTGGCTAGCCTTCTCCAATCATCTAGGGGGACCAAACGGGCGGGATATTACTTCCTGGTCCCACTTTGCTAAGTACCAAAAAGGACAATAAGGGGGGAAACATCGCCTCCTTTTTTTTAAAAAAAAAAATCTGCAATTTTATCTGACTCAGCGTATTTTTTTTTTTTTTTTTTTTTTTTTTCAAAAAATATTCACGGGGCGACTGAGACGTTACCAACTTGATAGCCCTTCCCCCGAAAGGAAATTTTTTTTTTTTTAAAATACTTTCCATTCTGCTGTATAAGTATGAGCACTTTAGGAATGCTCCCCCCATCCGCTACATGCTGAGGTATTAGTCTGCTTGAAAAACACTCGCCTATATTACTGTGGGGCACAGTTGACGCTGCTTTTTTTTTTTTTTTTTTCATCCTCGGTTGGGATGGTATACGCTTCTGTAGAGAGCGCTTCTTCTCGTTAGCGATTCCACCGGTTGTGGTCACTGTGGGGCTGTTCACGGCGGTAGGAGGAGGCCCTTGCCGGTGTCCAGTGGGCAGGTTTTCCCGAGGAGATGCCCGCAAGCTCACCTAAAAATTTCTTCCAGCTCACACCTAACTTCCCCCCGATGGAGCACCTGAAGAACATCTCGCCCATCGACGGGCGGTACAAAAAGTCGTGCAGTGAACTGTCGGACTTCTTCTCTGAGTACGCGTTGATAAAGCATCGGATCATCGTAGAGGTGCGGTGGCTGCTGTTCCTGAACGAGAAGGAGCTCTTCTTCGAGAAGGTGAGTGACCAGTCGGTGGAGGAGCTGAACCAGATCGGCACAAACATAACGGACAGCGATATAGCACGAGTGAAAGAAATAGAGGAGGAAACCAATCATGATGTAAAGGCAGTAGAATATTTCGTAAAGGAAAAATTAAGCAAGTCGCAAAAGAAAGACCTGGTAAAGATAAAAGAATATGTACACTACCTCTGCACCAGTGAGGATATCAACAATGTAGCCTATGCGATGTGTCTGAAGATGTGCCTGCAGGATATACTAATCCCGTGCATCGAGAAAATAATGCTCAAGTTAAAGGATCTAGCTGTGCAGTATTCCCATGTGCCACTCCTCTCGAGGACACATGGCCAGCCTGCATCTTCCACCACTTTCGGAAAAGAAATGGCAAATTTCTACTCAAGGATACACCACCACGTAGGGGTCATTAAGAGAGTAAAAATCTGTGCAAAGTTTAACGGAGCTGTGGGTAACTTTAATGCACACAAAGTGGTCAGCAAAGATACCGACTGGATAGGTACCATTAAAACATTTTTGCAAAGATACTTCGACTTAACGTACGGTTTGTATTGCACACAGATACAGGACCATGATTACATATGCGAGCTGTGTGATGGTCTGGCTCGAACAAACAGTACACTCATCGACCTCTGTGTAGATATCTGGTTGTACATTTCTAATAACTTACTAAAGCTAAAGTTGAAGGAGAACGAAGTGGGGAGCAGCACGATGCCACATAAGGTTAACCCAATTGACTTTGAAAATGCAGAAGGGAATTTACACTTGGCCAATGCTTTTTTCAAACTGTTTAGTTATAAATTACCGACGAGCAGATTACAGAGGGATTTGTCTGACTCCACTGTGTTGCGCAACATTGGAAGCTCCCTTGCGTACTGCCTCATTGCCTACAAATCTGTCTTAAAGGGACTGAACAAAATAGACATCGATAGGAGAAACCTGGACGAGGAACTCGATAAAAACTGGTCCACTCTTGCAGAACCAATTCAGATTGTGATGAAACGGTTCAACTATGTAAATGCATATGAGGAACTCAAACAATTCACAAGAGGGAAAATTATCAACAAAGAAATTATGCAAGAATTTATTAAAACTAAATGTGACTTCCTCCCCCAGGATGCCATTGACCAGTTGTTGCAGTTAACTCCCGCGACGTATACTGGATACGCTGACTACTTGGCCAAAAATGTGGAGCGTCTATCGGGGGAGCTCGACTAGGCGCACGCCTCAAGGAGGTGTCTCTCTGAAGTGTCGCACCAATGTGACTGCGGCTAGCTATGCAGCAGCTTTCCCCCTTTTCAGGAAAACAGGGAAGAGAAAATTCCCTCCGTTCCTCTTCACAGGGGATCAATCAGATGAGCAGGATGCGCAGTTTCTTTCCCCCCCCCAACGATGTTGTAACACCTAAGTTCAGCGATTTTTTTTTTTTTTTTTTTCTTTTGTTCATATTTTTTTTTTTTTTTGACATTTTGGCTAGCTGAATTTAGCTAGCATTGTTAAGTTTGCATTTCCTTTTGTGTACCAACGTAAAAAATTGAATCATCCCAGGGTCTCTTAAAAAGGGGGATGTATACAGCACACTTACGTTGTGAGGCCATCGCTATGTTTTTATTTGGGCGGCCCCGCTTTGCAACCCCCTGTGCCCCAACGGAAGGGAAAGGTCACCACACGAAATGATGTATCCTTCGGGTGAGCATGAAAAAAGAAAAAAAATAGGTGGGTGGGAAAACCAACGGGACAGCCAACGTGGCACCCAAACAAACACACACGAAGGGTCTCCGTTGAGCTCTGCACCTTGAGCAAGGAACCCCTACGTAGTGCCCCTCGGCCCACACCCCTAATTAAAACATCCAGAGCAAAGTCAATAGGACGAACAGGCCGGCAGAGAAAAACGAACTGAGGGCAGAAGACCTGCTCAAAATGCACTTGCCCCCAAATGAATACCCCTCCTTACAGATGCACTTAATTCCGACGTTATTGATCCGTATGCATATTTGGTCGTCTGAGCACCCCCCGTTGTTCACGGAACAGGATTTTGTTTTATCTCCTATTATATCCTTTAGCATCATGGTGTCCGTTACTCCATCCTCTATTCGGTTGTTCCTCAGGGAACTAGGGTGGGGGACCTCGTCGTCTAAACCGTCTGCAGAGAGAAGGGGAGGGAGAAAAGTGTTGCATTACCACGTGGAGTAGTCAGCACAGTGGGTTCGTTCCTCCCGTGCCGGGGGATGCACACACATGAAATGGAAGAGGGCCAAACGGGAGAGAAAGCCCTCATTTTTATCCACCCGTATTTTGCCCCTCCGTAGCACCGTCTTCTGGGGGAACTTTCTCAACCTTGTCAAACATTTCCCCATCATATTTTGCCTATCGTCAAAAAAGGTGATTCTTACCTAAGTGAGGTTTGTTCTCTTCGTTACCAGCATTCTCTGGATTCTCCTGGTTTGAGTTATTATTAGAGCTTCCTTCTTTTTTATTTTCCCCGTTTTGCGAATTCTTGTCTTCTTTCGGGCTGTCACCGTCTTGTTTGTGTTCCGACACTTCTACATCTGTCTGCTTGCTTTCCAAATTTTTGTTTTCCTCGGTGTCTCCTCCTTCGGGCGTTTTTTCGTCCTTATTATCGACCGATTTTTCCTCAGATCCCTTTTTTTCTTCACTTTCTTCTTTCTTAGTTGATTCTCCTTCCTCTTCTGATTTTCCTGCTGATTCGACTGCTTTTTCTGATTCTTCCTTAGGTTTTTGTGCTTCCGCATCTTCTACTTTTGTAGCTAGCTCTTTTATTTTTTGTTCCTCTTTTTTTCCATCTTCTACTGCTTTTGTTACTTCTGCTTTCGCTTCTTCTGTCGTACTTGCTTCTTTTGCACTATCTGCTGCAGCATTTGCTTTTTCTTCTTCTTCTTCTCTATTTTCTCCAGTAGGTTCTTCGTTTGTCCTTTCCGTATTAGAGTTATTTTGGGATTGGGAACTCCCTTCATCTTCCCCGCTTTGCAGCTGCAAATTGCTGATCATTCCAATTTCCTTATTTCCTTCTCTACCCGAAATGGGCGTCGATTCGACCTGGAGTACGTGGTCGTTCTTGCCGTTTTCCCTCAACAATCTGTTGGTCTGTGTCTCCAGGTGAGCGTTTTCTTGTCTCCAGAGGGAAACCTCGAGGGTATGTCCCGAGTGGTAACTGCAGAGCAGGAAGAGGTGGATAGCTAACACGACGCTTACGATAGCCATCGTGCTTAATTTAATATCATAAGGGAAAAAAAGGGGGAAAACTGCGCGTCAAATTGAACAGGTAAATTAAAGAGGCAACTAAACGTGGAAAAATTAAGGTGCCAAATTAGCAATTTTAATCTCAGTCCCTCAAGGGTGCAAGAATTCCACCAAAGGGTTCGCGTCGCGCTCCTTCACGCTCTCCTACTTCCTGCGCGACTGCACTTGTTCTAACGTGTTCTAATTTTTTTGCAATATGTCGTTGCAATTTTTTCGCTACATCGTTGTCATTTTTTTCCACTACTTTTTTTTTTCCCTAATTTTTTTGTCCTAGCTATTTTCACAAAAAAAAAAAAAAAAAAAGCAGATAAGATGTGCTATTTTTTTTTTAACACACCTATAGATGGAAAAGGGCATTTTTTTCACGCGCACATTCTGCAGAACTGTTCCACACTGTTGCTGATCACAGGGGTAGAACAAATCTAACCCCTTCCCTGCGGTTAGATTACTTGTGCACACCTGGATGTGCACCTAGTTCCCCCATTTTGCGCCCCCCTCAAAAAAAAAAAAAAAAAAAAGAAAAAAAAAAATCGGAACCTTGTAGAAGAAAGTCGAAAATTGCTCTCTCTTTTTCCCTCCGCGCAGCACAGTAACTAAGGTACCAAACTGGTGCTTCCTTGTGCACCAAAATTTTTAAAACAGTGCGTCAGTCTTTCAAACGTTGCTAAGTTAATTGGAAAAATAACGCAAAAAAAACAAGAAAAAAGCGCGAAAAATAACCGCTTCAAAGTGCAAAAAAAAAAATCTCTTAAAAATGCGAAAAATAATCGCTTAAAAGTGCAAAAAAAAATTGCTTAAAGAATTGTTTAAAAAATTGCTTAAAAATTCGCTTAAAATGCGCGGAGGGGGAGATAACATTTTCCTATTTTCTCATTTCCCCAGTTGCCTCTCCCTGACAACGAACCAGTCCCACAACATGGGGGATAAATTAATTTCTACGCGCGCAAGGAGGGAAACCCCCCCAGTGACGCGTTTAAAAAAGGGGAAAACAAATCCCAACTATTCTGATCACTAATCGTACTACCGTAACGGGGAGAAAAACTGTCGCCACTTTTCTGCACATTTTCGCACTTCCTCCTTCCACAAACACATCTATGACCGTGCCGCGGGAAAAACTAATTTATGGAAGCCAAAAAAATAATCAGAAGCAGAAACCAACAGAAAACAGAATTCAAGGAGGACGATTTTGATGCCTCGACACACTCCGTGCCAACCAACTTAAACCCCGGTTTACACAAACACTTCACTATCCCCTGCCCTAAATCTTCACATATTTTATCATCTCCACATCCACCATTATTTTCCAAACAAAATTTTTTATTTTCCTCATGTTCACTTAAATCGTACGATTCATCAGTATCTCCGCCTTCGTAATATTCACCGTCGTGTTCACCGTAATGTGTACTTGGTGCCTCTGCAGTGTGGTCATCCGTTTCGCTTTCGCTACCTGCCAATTGAAGGGGGGGGGCAAAAAAAAAGGGAGTTTATATTTTGGGGTTCCACTTGTTGAGGTGGCTCACTCAGTGTTCGCTCGTTTTTTGCGGGTGCTTTCTGGTTATGTTCCGTGCCTGGTCGTTTCACCACTGCGTCATTTTTCCCCACCTGAATGGGTATTCTGCGCGTCCGTCGTTGGCGATTCGCTTGTCTCACTATCGCTGTTCTCCTCGTGGTGGCTGTGATCGTCAGTTGTATCATCGTTGGCGGTAACATTTGTGGTGCCATTCTCCTTGCCACTCGCACCACCGTTGGAAACACCGTTGGAAACACCGTTTGAACCACCGCTCTGTTCCCCCGCATCATCTAAAATGCGACCATGTCTTGTACAGGCAACAGTGCTCACGAAGCTGCTACACGTCCCACCCAAGTACAGGCTGAAAATAATGAGCAAGTCCAGAGCGGACAAAAAGTAGGCAACCTTCATGCTGCAAAATGGGGGGCAAAACTGTGAACAAAAACAATATACGCACAAACACTCAAACGTGTGATCCCAATCTGTTCGGCACACAAATGGAGTTGCAAAAAAGAAAAAATACTTCACGCTAACACTGATCGATCTAAAATATTGGAATTGTAAGTATCGCAAAATGGTTAGAACTTCGCGAAAGAGAAAAGGTGGCAGAACAAATTGGAAATGTTCAGGGTGAGGGAAATTTACACAAAAAAAAAAAAAAAAAAAAAAAAAAACTCTTCGAGTATTTTCAACATAACCAATTCTGCATTTCTGAACGTGGGTGATAAAAAAATAATAATAATAATAAAAGTACAATTTTTACGGCTGTTTTCCTCTTTTCCGATCACCCAGGGTTCTCTTACACATTTCTCCGCGAACAAATTTTTGTGATTCACGTGAAACAGAAACCATTACACATTAGTACATATTAGTACACATTAGCATTGGGGCACCTCTTCTTCCTTTTTTGTCTCCATCGAAAGAGTATTCTCACATGTCATGTAACTACGGAGCGTACGGAAATAAGATGCACATCGGATATGCCTCCCTGGGGATGGGTGCAACACGCATGTGTGTGCATGTGTATGAATGTATGCCCATATATACTTGCTTGCCCCCACGTTAGATATAACAGGGGAAGAAATTTTCCCCTTCATGCGATCCACCACCCTTCCGTAGATGAATAGGAATCATATGCTCACTCCACTGAAGGCAGAACAGTTCTTTTCCCCTCCTCCTCTTTACATGCACATAATATATTTTGTGCGTTATAATCCGTGTTGCGCATTCCCGCGCGTTAAAAAAAAAAAAAAAAAAAAAATCCAAGTGAAGCAATAATTTATAATTAAAAAAAAAAAATGGATGATAAAATCTATATTAAAAATGGGGCAAAAAAAGTTGCGCAGTGGTAAATTCCTCATTTCCTCCCCTAATGGGTGACCTTTGACTGGCGCGAGGTGTAGTTATTTCTCCCCAAACAGATTGGCATGTAACTACTGCGACCAGCTCACCTTCACCTAATTACACTCATTGAATATCTCAAGCTGAAACATCTTTGCCATGTTTGCAAATTTGCTACTACGCATATGCGCCGGAGTTTTAGCCACTATATTGGAAACCACAACAAATGGCAAAATCTGGACTGCCCACAAGAAAACGCAATAAATCATCTCAGGGGAAAGAAACCACCTTGTCAAACATCACCAACGTGCTCTTCAGGAGGGTCAATCTCCACACACATGGTTATGTATATGTTAATGTACGCATATAAGTACTTTGGTTTCACCTCTCCAAGTTGCGTGTCCCCCCAATTTGCAAATATAAATTTCTCTTTTATGCTTAGAGGTCAACTTGTTCCTTTCGTCTGTTGAATGCACATTGTGTAGCGCTGTACGAAAGGGGTGAAAATGCTGCAGTCCAGTATTGTCCATTTTGTGCAAGCCAGTTTGTAATTTTATTCCCCATCATTTCCCAACTGTCCGCGAATTGTAAAAAAGAAGGCGAAAGGATAACCCGCCTCGGGTTTACCACAAATGCGAGTTTTATTTGCTCACGGTCGTGTCAGCGGTATACTATTTTTTTTATTTTCCCTTGTTGTAGCCTTGTTCGAAAAGGAAGTTTGCGTTCCCTTTCGCCAACCTCCCATGCATAAGGAGCCTTTCTACATTCATTCGACAGCTAAAAAAGAGGCAGACCCTTTCTTCACAACATCGATCTTGGTAAATGCATTAACGTTGTAACGTTATCGAGTAGTAGCTATAGAGGGACTCATTTAATTCTGCAAAGCAGGTCGTTTTTACCTGAACAGCCAATACCAAAGGGACGGAAAAAAAATAAAGACATGCAAAAATATTATGAACAGTTCATAATTATTTCACTTTTTTGTATGACTTTTTTTTTTTTTTTTTTTTTTTTACTTTTTATTTTTTCAATTTGGCTAGCATGCCGTACGGTGTGGGTGATGGCTCCTACAGGCTGAAGGAAATAAATTAAATGGCGTAAAAGGGACAGAGTGACACAAAACAAAGTCGTAAAATCAGGGTTACATCCCGAATAGGCAATAAAAAAAGGGGGTAGCAAAGAAAAAGGTGCCCCAAAAAACAAAAAAAAAGAAAAAGCTTTAAGGGGAAATGCTCACGCACAACGTTTACACATATCTACAGGGGTATATATTTCTTTTTTTTTTTTTTTTTCCGCGTTAAGCACATACTCCGCATCATTTTTGTTAACAGATTTCATTTCGCAAAAAAAGTGTGTGCTGCGGCAATGTGTTTACATATGTGTACACAAATGGAAATATACATACACATGCATATGCATACATGAGGACATTTTTTTCCCACGCTTTTCCGTTTCCCCCTTTGGAACGAGCACAGCTCCACAATTATTTTTCGCGTATCGCGCTTTTCTGGCAAACGTAAGCATGAGCGCTTCGTTTCCTGTCTAACTGCCCTATATGCGCCTGCATCCATTTTTGCGCAACCCACTGCGCCAAATATTGTAGCCTTTTGAAAACTGGACACTCGCGGTATCACTAGCCTGGAGCGACAGTGCATGCCCAAGCATATTGGTGTAACCCTGCAGGGACAAGCCATTTGGTATTGAGGCGAACATATATGCGTATACACTTTTACACACATGTACATATGCATGTAGCTTTTTTCACCCCAAGAAAGTATTTTTTTTTTTTATAACTATGGTAGAGTAGAGAAGTTAATCCAACCGATTTACCCCTAGCGGGTTACAAAGCATCACTCATATGTATATGCTTATATGTAACGAAAACGTAATCCCACTGGGGGAACCAAAATTACGCGCTCAAATTTGCACACTCAAGTTTGCTTCCACCATTTTGAGAGCGCTGGGTTGATGGTTTTGCGAGGGGTAGACAGATCCATCCCCCGTAGAGACCTCCTTTCACCAAAGTGAGCACATGTAACACCGTCAGGCGCCGTAAACAGCACTACCGTTTTGAAACACAACGCGGTTCACACATGGCCGTATTCTTATTTAAACTTTGAAGGGGCAAAAAAGGACACATGTGATAAAACAGAGAGAAGCTGCCTTCACTGCCATTCCACTATTTGTCTGACAACAACCTGTCGCGTTTTTTCCCCCCTTTTTAGGCCATGTGGCGCTTTTTACATCACGTACTTGTTTACCCAATTCAGCATGCCCATTTTGTACACTTCGCTTATTTTTTTATGCTCAAGCGGGTTGTTCTGCTTTCTCTCTATTCACAAAGTAGTTTTTTTTTTTTTTTTTTTTTTTTTGACATACCTACACACACATGTGTGTGTGCGGAGAGAGGCAGTGAACGTATATACACATACACACGCATGCAGCGCGTTCGAAGTTATCACATATGACCTGGCATCTCTCAACAGATTGACATTCTACCAATAGGCGAATTTACTTTTACCTTTTTTCTCCCCATCCGCTCATCCCCCCCCAAAAAAAATAAATAAACATGACTACCGATAATTGGAACATGCTATATATGTACAATGCTGATATAGGAGACTTAACCCGAGGGAAAAAAAGCCAGGGAATTCCTCAGATCAGATCAGCTGAATTCCGGGGGAATGAAGGGCCGTTTGGCCACACAGTCACGAGGGTGTATCAGGGTAAGATTAATCAAGGCACTCAAAAGGCAAAAGTTGCAGTTGGGGTGAAAAACCCAAACAGGATAGAAGACACAAGGGTGGTACAAACAAATAGTGGAGGGAAAAAAGAAGTTCTTCAAATGTACGCACTGGGTGACCAACCCAAGTCAAAATATTTATCCTCCAAACTTGACCACAACGAAAGTGTAGTTGCAAAGTTGGTGAAACGTGAAAATGTAGTTCATCCTGATAATGCCGCTGTCCGCGTAAATTCAACGAATGAGAAAATTGGCCATAATGAGCAAGTGTGCACACTAACAAATGAAGAATTGAAGCTCTTCCTAAAAAATAGGCCACCATGGGGAAGGCCAATCAGCAGGGAGCGGCACGACAGACAGTCTGATGGTACCTTTTGCGAAGCTGGATCGGAAGAAATATGCCTTGTAAAAGGTGTAACCTGTCTGGAGAGCATTCGTGGACGTAAGGGATCCTTCCATGTGCCACTTCCGCATGGAGAGGAGGAAAAGAAATTGTTCGTAGAGGGAAATTCAAATGGAACCCCCTCGTACACATCGCACGAAGAGGAACGGGTTACGCGCAGTAGGCACTTTGAATGGATGGACAATGCGACGTGCCACCAAAAACATACGGGGGGAGCACCGCCCCATTTTGACTATAACAAGGTGAACGCAGGAACATTCCACTTTGCCAGTGAAGGAAAAGGAGAAACAAGGGAGAAATATTCATGGGGTGTAAATGGCAAAAGTGTCTACACACATGGGTTGGAAAAACGGGTAGACCGAAGCAGTGACATGATGGGTCATCCCAAATTACACCAAAATGTCCTCCACGGGATGGCTAACCCCTTTAGTTATGAAAATGAAGACATCTCTGAGGAGGCACCATCGGCAAATAAGCGACATGGCAATTCTTCATCTATTAGAAATTCACCAAGTGGAAGCATTCATGGGGAGGACAACAGGGGTAATCGGGCGAGCGGTAAAAACGAAGCAGCGGGGGAACATCACATTGGGCAGAGCTGTTTGGACGTGCCGACGAAGGTGAAACATATGAAAGAATTAAATAACCCGTTCGAGGGTTCGAATGGTACAGTGTTTAGCGCACATAATTCATTTCTGTCATCGAGGGTACAGGAGGAGTGTTACAATGATGCAAGCGGTGGTCGCGTGGTGATTAATTCTTTGGAGGGCCATAAAAATGGGCAGTTGAGCGGTTACCCGGGAAATTTGACCATTTGTAGGAAACAGGAAGTGAAAAACAAAGCGGAGGGGGTCGCGAAAGGGAAAGCAGAAGGAGGGGAAGTGAGAAAAACGGAAGAAAAAAAAATGAGATGTGAAATTACCCGTAGTGCACTAGGTGTGGAAATTACCCCTTTTGCCCAGGTGAGTGGTGGCGGTGTGAATTCCTCGACAGTTTTGGTAGAGGAGAGTAGGGCGCGCGCAGTGTGTGTCACCAGGGTTGGAAGGGAAAAAAAAAGAAAAAGTGAAAAAAACGAAAAAAGCGAAAAGAGCAGAGGAATTATCGCATTCAGCCCATTTAGCCGATTTGGCGAAGGGAGCGGCCAGATTACTGGTGTGACGGGCAGGGAATTGGCTCAGCCCAGCAACTACCACGGCACCACATGTGTTACCCCCTCGGGTTGCAGTGATGCGCAAAAAAAGTGTCGCCACGAGGGGGGCCTTGCCGCGGGGGGTGTCGTTTCAATTTGTAGTAAGGGTAATCGGTGCGGTGGAAAAATGAGCAATAAACGGGAAGCTGGCAGGGGGGGCAGTGGCACCACTGATACTAGCAACCGCGTTGACCGTGCTAATGGTACTGACCCCGTTGACCGCTCTACCCTCAGTGGGGACGACACTCAAAACAGTTGCGGCAACCCTTTCACGAGCAAATCGCGTTCAAATGTCGAGGAAAATCGGGGGGCACGCCACCCTGAGATAGAAGAAGAATTTTTTTCCACGCACCTTTGGCGTAGAATTAACAGCAACAATTCGTTTAACATGCTGGCAAATTCTTCCAACTGGAGGGACTTGCGAAATGGACAGAGTGAAGTAAACCACTGCGATGAAGTGATTCCACGGGGCAGCAAACGGATAGGCTGCATGGCGGATGGTAATGTGGAG